>NC_133945.1:6753780-7353780 GCF_031877795.1 Strix aluco | reverse complement strand
TCCAGCAGATCAGGAGGACGGGGGGACGCCTGGGTGAGGCTGACGGGCAGCGGGCTGACACTGCAAAGCCAATCGTGCTTCAGACAAGAGATCTTCATTATCCTTTAGTGATCATATTTGGTGTGAAGCAGAACTAATTCAATGACAAGGACTGCTGTAACGTGAGACGTTTGGAGCGCAATCCTGCAGTGACATGGAGGCAGGACCCACTGGGCAAGGACAAGGATGGATAGCCCTGCATGCTGGCTAAGCTGCTGATGTGAGCTTTTGTATTATTAGAGTGGAAGCTGAACAGCAGATGAGCCAAGCATCCAGTGATACAGCCTTCAAATGTAATTACCTTCTTTCAGCACCAACCAGAGCTCAGAAAACAGCCTGCCATAGATATTTTTATGGCTTATGAAATGGTTTGTTGCTTAGAGCACAATTCATTTCCCACTTCTCTCAGTCCCTGATGAGCAAAGATCTAGGAGGAGGGTCAAGGAAGAGACACTTGAAAGCCAAGATGGATTTGGCCATTCCCCTGGACTCAGCCACTAGGAGACACTGTTGTTTTGTTCAAATTTAAGCCAACCCCAGAGCAGGAATTTTTCCAGAATCCTTTTTCTCTGGGAAAAACAAAATGTTGATTTGCTGAAAACAAAACTTTTCATGGCAAGGATTATTTTTGTCAAACTTCCTGGCTGGAAGAAAATGAAATTGCAACAAAGCTTTAAAATTGCTGCAGCGTCTTGCTTTGACCTTCTCAGAAATGGAAATTTCAGGCTTTTTTCTTGAGACATGGTTATGTCTCAAAATGCAACTCCCTTTCTAGCAAGGAATGGTTAAAAAACAAAGGTTGGCATCAAAATGATGCACTTTCAAGAGAGCAGTTCTAAAGTGGTATTTTTTTGCTTTTTGCCAAACACTTTGTAAATATTAACAACTCTGTCAGGGGAAACTACTTGCCCACCACAGGGCTCTGAACCGCATCAGTGAAAACTTCCTTTTTCAAATTACAGTGAGAGTGCATGACCCCTCATCAACTTTGGATATCTCCACATCTTTTGCTGCTGTGATGTGTGACGGTTACGTTGGTCCAGGTTTTCAGAGATAGGCCAGGCCAAATGGAGCATGGCCAAATGGCAACCAGGTGACATGGCACGAGGCCATGGAACACCGAGGAATCCCCACAACAGATGCGATGTGGGAGATGGTGGGCAATGCTGTCCCCCTGGTATGAGGGTCACAGTACCAGACGTGGCAGCTGGAACGGGAACTGCCATGCTGGAGACAGTCAGCAAAAACGAGCACAAAAAGTGGTTTAACCCACAAGTCCCACCCCCCAGGTCCCAGGCAACATTCAAAAAAGGTTCAGATCTGAGTACAAATTTTATAGATTTCAGATTCAAATGAATCCTCATACTTTAGCTGCAGGAGTGAGTTTCCCACCATTCAAGAGAAGGGCAGAAACTGTATGGGATCAATTTATAAGATTTCAGCATCCTTGAATATGAGTTTAAAGTAACAGTTAGCCTTGACTCCAGGCAAAACATGTCCCAGGAAAGCACAACCACCTCTGCTCACTTTGAAGGCCATATTTATGCTGCGGAATATTTCACTGATTCAAACCCGTGTTTTTATTAGAGACAAACCTCAAACGTTTCAGCAGTTCATTCTGAGTTCAGATAAACAGACAAAAAATCCTCTTCTAAATAGTTTGGGTCTGAAAACCTCGGAAGACTAGTCTCTTTCTGAGAATCTGGTTTTAGCAAGATGCAGCACAACCCCAGAGCCTTCCCGGAACTGGGAGAAATTCAATAAAAGAGAAACCCATAATGGTCAAATTATTGATGGGCCCTACAAGCAGAGGATGAAGAACAGGAGTTGGACTTCACAGCCTTAGATTCTTTTTGTGCAACTAAATTACTGCACTTGTTCAAGCAAGTCACTATCTCTTTGTGCCTCTGTCCTCTCGCCTGTCTTCTACCCTGACTCTTCTGCTTGATGCCTCCACAACCACCTATTTTACATAGCTCAGGTTCAATCACCAGCAGGATGGCACCTTGCCTTGGCTGGGGCACCTTTTTGCTTTGATACTGAGTAGAAATAATCATGCCTGCATCACACTGGAGAAAAGGGCTGTTAGACACCTGGTCCCTCTGGCTGAATGAACAGGGAAGTGCTTCCAGAGTTAAAGATGTGCTTTTGCTTCAGAAATCCCCCCCAAGCCCAAAGCAGTCGTTCAACTCCTCCTGAACAGGGAGAGCTGAGACTGGCAGAGACGCAGAGGAATGGTAAACAAATCCAGAACATTTAGTCTCATAAACATCCTTTGCACTGGTGGGTTTTTTTCCTCTAGTCCCGGGCCTAAAGCTGTCAATGGGATTTTGAGCACTTGTTTATGTTGGCTTTTCTGCTTTGTATTTTGAAGTTCGGTCTGCAGAGACTCTGACCAGGAAGAGGAAACGTAATGAACTGCCAATTTGTACTTTGTTTCCGGACACTCCGTATTTTCTCTCTTCACCCCATTTTTGAGAGATTGTAATTTTCCAATTACCAGTTATTCCATTGCAACAGATCTCACCTGTCTGCTGTCTTTGGCATCATCCCCATTCCACAGAATTAAAAACCAAAGGGAATGCATGAGAGAGGCAGGGAGCAGGGAAAAAGGCATTCAGGCTAATTCCAATGAGGTGGCAGAGGAAAAGAAATTCCAAAACACACAACTTTTTATATTAATAAACCCAAAGCATAGCAATTAGTGCAATACTGGATAACCCACCCAGCACTAAGCAACTTCACTTTTTAGTGTGTTCATTGGTTGCAAAGGCATTTGCGAGCTGTGCCCAAGGACTAAAGGAGGGACTGCTCCTGATGCTTCCTAGCAAAGATCCAGTAACAGCGATGCGCAGAACAACACCCAGAAGGAACAGGTCTACCTTCAAGGACTTACTCTCCCTCTGGCACTCGTGCACAGCCTGCTCCTCCTTCTAAATATAAGCTCCTGCTTTCCTGAGGCCAGGCAGTGGAGTCAGCTGTGGGGTGCAAAGGCTCTGCTCCACCCTATTGGAAGGAAACCTAATTATGGGGATTTTAAGATCCAATTCACACAGTGAGCAATAGGCAGGGTCAGGATGGGAACTCAAGGATTTCTATCTTTCCACTGACGGATCTTCTAAGTGGTGCTAGCGATACACAGGTGATACCAGGACACCTGCAGCCTCCATCATGATGTCACCAGCTGCAAAAAGGCGACAGTCCCAAAAAACCATGCAAAGGGATACCAACCGCAGTGCAATTCTCCTCCCCTCACAGTGGAGGGGGCAGACAGTGCCTCTTGGCAGCTCAGCCTTGTGCTTCACCTTTTCAACTCCTGACGGACATCTGTGCCCACTCATCCAAGAGGAGAGCCAAGACACCGCAAGCAGCCACTCTCCAGGGCCCATCCCTGTCATGAGATCTGCAAGGCAGAAGGAAGCCCTTTGCATCTCCAGTGCACACCAACTGCAGAGCACGGAGCTACACTTGAGTCGGCTTTTCCTCTACGGAGGGAGAGTAAAACCTGCTTGCTTTATTCACCAAGCCATACAGCCTCCTACATAACTAATCTGTTTAACTGATGGATTACTGGGCTCTGCATTACATTTGTAGGGTTTACGTGCCACTGTGAAGGCAATCGTGAGATGAAAGCCAGTTTTCTGGGACAGATTAAAGCGATGGTTTGGGATGGATTAGACTTTTTTAATAAGAAATATTGTTCAAAAATTGTGGAAAATAGCTTAAATGAGTTTGAAGCACTGGCACCACAAGAGGGGAGCAAATCAATGAAATTGCTAAAGAGAGCTCAAAATTATAAAATATTCTTTTTTCTCTAAAAAACTAGAACATTACAGAATGTGTGTGTAATACTAATATTACAAGCAGACTCCCACTGAGCTAGGCAGTGAGCATCAGCCTGCAACCCTGGCCTTGTGTGCCTTCTGAATATAGGATGAACGGTTGGATAAAACATCGTATGGGACTGTCGGAGGGTGGGTTTAACCCAGCAAGAAAGTGCAGAGATCTCTAACCCACTGCCTGTTGCCTTTCTTTCCTCTCCCTGGAGGTGGCTGATTTCTCACAGTCCTCACAGCACCCAGCGGTCCCCTCCTCCCCACGCGCCACAGCTCACCCACATCCAGAGTGATCTCCAAATCCTTGCACTCTTACAAGCTCAAGCTTTGTATCTGAAACCCTCAGCTGTGTTTTTTGCACACTCACTCCTTTGAAAACTTACATCAAACACCAATTTCTTGCCCATATCCTTTTCCTATGGCAAATTCTATTAAAGAGGAGCCTTAGTCTCCTCAGGTAGGCTCTGCTCATGGGCTAGGAGCTGTAATTAACAGTCATATCACAGGCATTTTGCTACAGAGCAAATTTTGGCTAAAGGACATGAAGGTATCAGCAACATTTGCCCTGCTGGACACAAGCTCAGGCCCCTCCAAAGTCAGCCCAGCAACCAGAGATGGCACGGGACAGGCCCTAGCTGAAGTTTCTAAATGCTTAATGGAGTGAATAGGAGAATTGGTCACCTCAAGCACCCCTGAGGCTATTATTTATCCTGTCCAAAACAATGTAATCAGCCATTCAGCATAAGAGTGGATGCTCTATGTGCTGGTATCTGGGGGCTGGTCTCTTCCCTCAATCACAGCGGGTATTTATCACCAGGGAGAGAAACTCTGTCCTGCCTCCCCCGAACATGCCCCACTCTACATGTCTGGGACAAGAACAGTCCAAATATCACTGCAAATTTACACTGGGATGCAGAAGCAATGCAGTTAGAGGGGCCTGTGTGCCCCTCCCCAAGCTTTTGCCCAGCCTGTGCAGAGGCTGAGCACTGGTGACCACCTTACTGAAAATAATGGCATGTGCCTGAAACCCCGGCAGAGAGGACAGAGAATTTCACACCTGAGTAAGAGCAAAAGCGTTTAGGGCCACATGCTTCAGGAGTGTCTGCAGGCTCTGTCAAAAGGCAGCCCTGGCTGGGCTGGGATGTGGAACACGTTTCACACACCAGTAATGAAGTATAAGCATGTAGTGTGCCTTAACTGTAATAATAAAGATGAACATCCCCTGGCCCAGAAATGGGTGAAGGAGGGAAGCTGCAACATCTCTTAAGCATGGACTCAATACTGCAGCAATTATATGCAGAGGAGACAAGGTTGCCCTAAATTCTGCAAGCTGTGTACTTGTTTTTATTTACAGCTACTTTGTTCTAATGCCTCTGAAGCACTTTGGGAAAAGGTCCTCTCTGAGGGAGTTTAAAGAGCCAGAAGCTCATGGCCGAAGCAGAGAGCTGTCAGGGAATGTAAGTGACATCTCAGAAGACCTCTAGCAAATGTGAAGGCTACATTTTGACCGTTATTTTTCTCCCCTTTTTTTGCTTGTCGAAGACCAAATGGAATAATTCTGATATTTCTAAGGTAAGTAAACAAACAACCAAAACAACAAAACAAAAAAACCCCAAGCAATTTAAGACCTGGCTTCTTCCCTCCTCTGCCTTCCCTGCCCTTAAAAAAAATATGAAGAATAATGCAAGTGGGATTTTCAATTTCTGCATTTGAAATACTTCCTTTATAAACCATTTTGATGTAGTTTATTTACTACAACACTGAACTCTGCCTTAAAATCAATTTCAAAACAGTTTAGTCAATCTAGACTACAGTTCAAATCACAGAAATTGCCTTGCCTTCATATGATATAACTTCTCTTACTAGGAAAACTGGTTCGGATGGTGCTTTCCCATGCACATGAGCACAGCTGGAAGCTATTTATGCTCTCTGGCCTTGGAAAAGGACCAGGGACTTGAACTAGGATGCCCCAGCTCCTAGAAGGCTGCCCTGGTCACCAAGATGTTTGCTATTCTGAGGTGCCTTCTGCCCTACGCTTGACAGCCAGACACCACAACCTCTCAGAACCCAAAACTCTTCTCAAGGAAGGGTTTAGCTGTCATTAACGTCTCTACTAAAAGCTCTGACTTTGATGAGTTTGTGCTTTCTGATGAAAAAAAATTTGCTGAGAGATTTCCAAATGGGCTCTACTTAAAAGTAGGCTGGAAACAGAAGGAGAGAGAGATCTCCTCATGCCTACTGATGAATGTTCACTCTCCGGCTTTGGAATTAAAAATGGAGAATTTATTCTCTCAGTCACCTCTACTCTCAGGTTTTATGCCTTCCTCTAAATGGGATCCTTCATGTGGAGCGATAACAGTTTAATTGAAGATAGCCGATGGTAATTTTTCCTCCTTTCAATTGACCTACTTGATCTCCTAATGCTCTACGGAATTGCTTTTACCTCTCTGCTCTGTGGCATGAAAGTCACTGCTAATAATTGCCTACCCAACTGCATATGGCCAGCCTAATGCAAAACACGCTGCTCCTTTCTGGAGCTGCAAATAGGGCATCAGTGGAGGAATGGAGCAAGTTGCTTACAAGCGTGATGTACTCTGACATTAAAAAAAAAAACAACATTAGAGTTAATGTTATCCAGCAATGACCATATACCAAAGTCATATACTCTCCGGGATTTTTGTGTGAATCCTTCAAGTTCACTTGGTATTGACACCTGGCTGGGAGTGTTTTCTACAGAAGAAATCTTGGCTGCTACACTTCCATCTCTTGCAACAAGAGCTACAAATCAGAGTTTGTTCTCTGGGATAATCAACTCTGCTGTAGCTTCCTTAGGAAGCTTCCCAGGCACAAGGTCCCACACGGCACAACATATTTACGGTATTACTTTCCCATTTCTCAGTTTCATTCAGCAAAATGCAATTTTATTTCAAGTGGCATAAACGCCAAGCTGGATTAGATCAATTGCTGTCTTCTCCACCCTCAGGAGGAAAGGACCTGGGCAATCTGAAATGCTATCAGCAGTAGCGTACAGAACTAAAGCTACTATTCTTGAAAAGTAGGCCAATCAGCTGGATTACATCTTGATGGAGAATCACTTGGTCTGACAGATGGCTGGAAAAATAAGCCTTAAAATGGAAAAAAACCCAAACCCTATAAAGCAACTCCCCCAAACAAGGCCAGAAATGCTCAGGTTTAGTTATTAAACAAGAAGTCACAGGAGGAAGGAGCCAACTCTCCAGATAACAACCAAGGAGGAATGCCTCCAGCAATACACCAAGAGCACTGTAATAGCTCACCTGGGGAGAGAAGCTCTAGTGCGGATTCTGCAAACTGGTCCTCCCTGTCAGTACTGATACGCTGATTAGTTTCATTGAAAAAGAAGAAAAATGGAAATATGCCTGAACTGAGGACAGTGAGTGCCTAATAATTCCTCCAGTGCTGGGTGCAAGGGAGGAGGTGCCTGTTCAGACTGAGCTCGGTGCCAAGGGGAGCCATGATCATCCCTTCACTCTCAGCAATGCCGTGGCTGGAACGTCGTTCAAGAGTACGGAGGACAGCACGTGTGCCGCAGCGCATCAGGAGATGCCTCTGGCAACTTCCCAATGTTTCAGAAATGGACCTGTTGTACGCCTTCCCTCTTCTCCTAAGCAGCTGTTATATATGAGCAGGCTTTTCTCTACGAGCAGACTGCCATCTCACCCCACATTGGCTTAGTTCCTTTAAGAGCATCTGGCGAAAATCCAGGGAAATTATACAGACTGAATCATTCCCATCCATATGCTGGTGGAGTCCTTCAAAGAACCAGCAGATCTGTGAGGCGTGACATCTCTTAGCAAGGCCTGTGTTGACTCTCATCCAATATATTTGGCTTATCCCTCACCATAAAAAAAATTACACTTACACAAGGAATTATATTCACACAATTCTTGCCCATTGCAAACCATTTTTTTTCTTGACCACTATGTGTGCTGAAGTCAACAACAAATGGTCAAAAATCATCAGCCTAATGCCTGAAATCAGATTTGCTGGCTAATCAAAAAGGATGGTTTTTTTTTTTGTTTTTGTTTTTTTTTTTTTTTTGTATTTAAGATGAAAATACATTGTATTCCATGCCATTAATTAGAAAGAAGAGCCAGGGTCTATCTTTTCCTTTTAGATGTAAACTGAGTCACAAAATTACAAGAGCTGGTGAATTTAAGAAAAAGCATACAATATTGTGAAAGGATATGCTGTAAAAGGATAGACACAAAGAATGTAGAAATATGCTACAGCCCCTTTCAGACAAAAATGAACACAGAGTAACTGCCCCAAGGAGTCTGCACAAGAAATCAAGGTTAATTGATGACTGACTTTGCTAAAATCTTGCAGCCAAACTACAACTGTGAGTTTCTGACTGTGCTCAGAGGTTACAGGTAGCTCCGACAACGTCCATTAGAGGTGGCAGGAGCATGAACATTGAGAGAATAAAGAACCGTTTCCAAACATTTGATTGTACTGCAAGAGGCACCTTTAGCAATGATTATATGATCTTTATCCACAGCCAAGCAACCGGCTTACTCTCTGCTAACAGAGAGATCAAAGGCCGTTGGGTTGTCATTAGCAGGCAAACTCAATAGAAGTTGTTTACTTCACCCAAGCTAATGGCACTGGAAATATTTAATCAAAAAATGGACACACTCTCTCTATTCCTGCCAAGATGATTCAGAAGGGGCCACTTAAATCTATTTTGTCAAACCATTACTCATCCCTTGCTAATAGACCTTTATGGAGAGTCCCTTTGAAAAATACACATTCGTGACTTGGGGGCTGCGTACTGGTATTAGTTGATGAGGCACATCAAGAAAACATGATAGACGGCTGCTCATGGGAAGAACAAGATGGGGAATATGTTTAGTCTATATCTGATAAAGACCTTGACTTAGTCATCTTTCAAGCCCAAGGAGAGGAAGCTGAAGTGGCCTGATGGGGAAATAAGTTCAAGGAGAGGATAATTCTTCAGAAAAATTTGAGCAATTTGCTGTAATTGACCTCTGAGTGCTAAGTGGAAGAATGAAAGATGAAAGAAGATTAGGAGAACTTTTCTGAGGTTCAAGGATCTTGGGGTAAAAGAAGAAAACTAAAATGTTGGGTGGTCATCAGGAGAAAATTTGATGTATCTTACAGAACACCAGGGTGTTGCCCACTTGAACCTTCATTCTTGGGTCACCAAGCGAAGGTTCAGTGTCTACAAGGAGATGCCAAATGTCAGGACTCCCAAGCTCTTTTCCTAACTCCTAGATTAATATCTAGTCTCTCACATGGTCTTAAACATGTATCAGACATTTGGGCATAGACAGTTCTTTATGGGCTTCCCTCTGGGATGTGCAGAGATGTCCATTAACCAAGGACGTTCACCTTCTGGGGTTGTCTTAAAAGATATGAAACAGCTTACAACCCTGATATAGGAAGAGTTGATCCTGCCTTAGAGCAAGAGGATGGACTAGGTAAGTTAAACTCTATCTACTCTGATTTTTGTGACACTGGACTGAGAAGATCCCCGAGGTTCTTAGGATCCAAGCCACTGCTAGGATAGGTAGCTATATCTTGTCTCTTGTTTCATAAGCTGATGAAGCTCATGGACATCCTGTGGGGACAATACAGCTGGGGGAACCTCCAGCCCTTTTGTCCTCCAAGACAGGACTGCACTTGGTACAGACTCAGTTTTGATACAGTTTCTCTGAAGCTTCTGGAAACACTCATGAAGAGCTTAAGATTCAAAAGCATCAGCATGGAAATGATTATCCGGAAAATCCACATCTGTAATACAGGCAGCAACTCCTTGCTGCTCTGCATCAAAGATAGGCTAGGAGCCTGAAGAACAAATTCAGGGGAAATCCACCTTTCCTCCCCTCTAGCAAACCTAAAGCAACCCAAGCAATTGTTACAAGCTTATTTTTGTCCCTGAGAACACAATGCTGTGAACAGCCCAGGGTGCTCTAGCCTGCAGCCAAAGCAGGCAGATGGGAACTCTAGAGCTGCCATGCTGTTCTTGCAAGTGAATTATTGATACGTTCTTCTTAGCCATGAGCATCAGACTAAAGTGGCAATTAAAACCATCCACAGTGATCAAAAAGAAAAAGCAAAGATGAAAAGGTACAAAACCAGCATCTGTATTTCCCAGCAGCACGTGCTATTATGACTAGCAAGGAAGGCTTCTGGGTCCTGATCCTTCAGGAGTGTCTTCAATAACAGCCCGCATCAGAGCAGGGGGACAATGGGGAGCAATACAACACCACCATTTCTGCTGGAGACAGGGGAATGAGTCGCTCCTGGGAGCGCAATGCCCCATTTTAGCTTTTCAGTGTGTACAATATAGGCATTCAGACTCAGAAATTTAAAAATAACAACTACAACCACCGTCATCCCTCCTGCTCCCTGAGACAACAGCAACTTGTTTTGCTAAGGCAAGAAAGGACAGAAGAGGTCAAAAAGGAACTACAAGACAGAGCGGCCCTCCAGCATAGTCACATCACTTGGACATTGCACAAAGTGAAAGCTTGGAATTACTGAATGTGAGCACAAACCAGCAGCAAAGCCCAGCAACTCTTGTTCCTCCTCACATCAGCTGTTTGTATCCTATAGCCAGCTAGTGGATTTTCATCTGGCAGAATTTCTCAATTTCAGTGGAACCACCACTGAGTTTGGAGATAGCCCAGTGCTTCCACATTTTCACCTTCCTGACAAAAAACCCCAATGAAATGAAATCATATTAAACCATCACAAATGTTCAGAGATAACCAAGGAACAAAATTAACAGAAAATGACTGTGCTGGATTTGCAATGTGTTTCTCTTGAAATATTTATCTCTAATACTGGGGGAAGAACACAGAAATCTGGAAAACAGGGCTTAAAAATGAGGAGGTGACTTTCCATTGCATTTTTCTCATTTCTTTTGCATGAATTATGCCTCACCCCCAAGCATGCCCTGGATTTGCACTGTTTCTATTGTTATGGGAACAAAATGATTCAGAAAAAAAAGTATAGTCTTTCCAATTTTATATAATGAAATAAAATTACTGCTAAAATAATGAAATTCAATTAGCCCTAACAACAGTAGTACTAATTAAAATTATTGTAATTCACTACTACTACAAGGATGCAGTGACAAGCTTCAGAAGATGCAGGACTGCTGAACACCTGAGAGTAGAGACTCTCTTCCCAGGCTGGTGGAGTGGATGTGTTTGGTTTTGGAGGTTGTTAGTTCAGCCTTGGTGAGTTGGGCAAAGGGACTGTTACGCTAACTACTAATTACACTGCTAATGGCAACAATAATAACACCTCTCAAATCATCAGCACTGATGCTGTGAACGCCAAAGCGATGCAATTACGTGCTGCTGTCATTTCAAGGGGAGCTGCGAGGTGGAGAAAAGCAAAGGTAAAAGAGACAGCACACTCCTCCTGATTTACCATCTTGCAGCAACTTTGCTACAGAAGATGCCTGGTTTGGGTGAAGGGCCAGGTAGCCCTTTCCATCCCTCCTCTCCCACATGACACCAGGCTGTGCCCAGCCCTCATGCTCTGCACAGGCCATGCTATCCCTCCGTGTTGCCTTGCCACGACGTCCTCATCCTGATCCCACGCCGTGTGCAGGAACCACGGCAGGAGAAACCCTCCAGGCAGAGGAGATGAGCTCTGGCTCGCTGCACCGCCTGCTCCCCCAGGACAGCACTGGGGCAGCACCTGACCATGTCACAGCCCTACTGAGTCGCGTGGCTCTGCCAACCTGCTGCGCACACCATCCATTCACCCAGGGAAAATCTCTCAGACAGTGACAGCTCAGACAAAAAGAAAAAAACAACCAACCAACCAAAGGATTTCATTTGCAACCTTCCTTCCTGACACATTCAAGTTTTCCTCCTGGCAGCTTTTCGCTTCCCTGCCATGGCTCTGACTAGCAGAAGTGATGCCTCTCCTGTGGGAAGAGCTGCGAGGCACAGTCGTGCAGGACAGGTTGCTCCAACCCTCTGCTCTAACCAGACCTCACAGCTACGCCAGTTGCACCAGGGCTTTGATCCAGCTCCCTGCCCTGGGAGCAGAGCCAACCACCCCCTGCTGAAGAGGCAACCCTAAGAACAAGCCAAACTGATCCATATCCTCCAAACAGCTATGTCAGTTCTCATATGAAACAGGCAACACAAGGTTTTATTTGTAGAGAGTGGGAGTGAAAGAAAATTCAAGATGCAATCTCCAGCGTAGTGGCTTTAATAAACTAGCAAAGCTAAAACAACCATGTGCAAACAGTGAGCCCTTGAGAAAGCAACTCAGCTCGCAAATGTCTCTGCCCTGATGGAAATTCTCCTCATGGGTTTCCAAAATGGACAGATCACGGTGAAAGCTGTCAAATTATTTTGTTTCTTAGTCCCCAAATGTGTCGAGGGGTGGGATACACTGTGGATCTCAAGCAATTATTTCCTAAACATCAGGACTTGCTCTTGCTTGAGAAGGTGGCAAGTGTTTCCATGGCAATGAGCTATTGCCTTGGTGACCATGGACCTGGACCGATGCTGCTAAACCACTGTGACCTTCGGACATCTGAGCACAGCAAGGAGTTTCCCCCTTTGCTGTCTAATGATGTTTTTTTTATTTCTGAGGCCTTCCTTGTCTAAAAGTTGCCTTAGATGGTTGTGTTAGAGACAGAGAAGCACGAATTACTACAGAGAAGCATCCTCTGTTCACACCTGCCTCTCTGCTACCCAACCCAGAATTAACATGTCTATCAGCACAGCTGAGGAGCAGACAGGACTGGACCTAGGGTTGGTTTGCACTGGCTGCTAGAAAATTAAACAGAGGAGGCACAGGACTTCATTAGCCCAGACATCAAAAGTACCTTAATCTATTTGCATTTAAACTTTTTTAAGAGAGGTCAAACTGAGAGGCAGTTGTGTTAACAAGGTGAAGAAGTGAGCTGGCACATAAAAAAAGCAACTTTGTACATAAACAAGTATCCTCCTGGCAAGAAATTTACCTAGATTTCTGTGGAAGAGTAAAAAGTGTCTGTATCTCCCTCCAAACAACCTTCAGATAAACTTCATGCTATCATAAAAGCTCTACCCCAGGGGCTCAAATAGCAGAAAATTGTTGCATCTCTGCCTTTGAGAACTTCTGCTGCTTTTCTTCCCAACTTTATCGTTGAAACACACTCCTTCCAAGCGACTGGCAGTCCGAAACCTGATCGAACTGAACCATTACATTAGTTGCTTTTTAAATTTGCACAAACCCTGCACTCTACAACTCCGAAGTGGTTTCTATGGAGATGCTAAAAAAATGGAACGGCACCTTCTGGGTGCCAAATTTGGCACGGCAAAAACTTGGGTGAGCAGCAAACGCTGCATGAGAGGAGTGTGAGGAGTGAATTAGAGACCCAGAATGCGGCTGCTTACTCAGAGCCACAGATAATGGGGGTAAGTTACTGCTTTGGCTGACAGGCGTTAACCAAACTGACACGCTGCATTGAGTATCACGCAGAGTTTAATTAACTGCAGGCAATGGGGCATTAATACAGGAGAGGACAGCCTGCCCGATTTCCTTACGGTGTGAACGTGATAGGGAGAGGGAGGGACGTGAGCATTTGCAAGGCAGAAGCGATCCTTGTGCATTAAGAGGTTTCTCAGAAGAGCACTGGAGCTGTGTTTGGCCGCCTCTCAGAGCAGCTCTATCTCCTTAATCTGCAAAACTGGGCAGAGGAGTCCAAATCTTGCAACTTCCTACACAGTCTATTTTAGAGTCTTAGAAACAAAAACAACGCACAACAGGAAGGATGTGATTACTAGAAATATGTCTGAACTCTCCCACACCCCAGCTCCATCAATCTTGATGGCTTCACCATTTGCATTGTTAAGACAGAGCTTTCACGTCCCATCCCATCCGTATGGTCCTGCCGGGTTAGAGCTCTGGTCTGCACCGGTGCCCAACTCCCCCAACACCCATGCTAGGTCTCAGTCTGCCTCCCTCTGCTTTTCAGGCACTGAGTCGGACACAGAAAGGCCCATAGGCGCGGCTGAAACGTCACATCTCGTGTTGACACAACTACCTTGAGCCACACAGAGCCCTAATCTGAATACAGCGACCCTAGAGAGACACAGCCACCAGCCCTAAGGCTCTAACAAGACCTTCTATACCAAGTACACTATTCCTGAGTATATTTGATACTTTTCAGACCAAGTTCTGTTCAAACAAAGGCCAAAAGCTATTTTGTCTTATTTAAGCAAATCACTAAAGTCAATCAGCCAGGGCTTCAAACTTTAGACCACGTGCACACAGGAGTAAGGAAGCACAGAGAAACAGTGCAAACGTGGCGGGGGGGACCGAACAGCGCGGCGTTCCCTTGCTCTTTAAAGAGAGGGAGAGTATCTCCTCCTTCAGCCATGGTAATTGGGACAACTGCTTTTAAGTGAATACACGATAAATGGTACGGAGCACTGTCTACCTCCTGGTGAGTGGTCACCCCTGGGATCTGAACACATGGCTGCATCGAGTCTGGCTAGTGCCAACCTGATTCTTAAACTATTAAACCATTCCTTCAGGCTCTGTATCCTGTACTTTCTGTGTATATTGTACAAGGGAAAAGAATTTGATTTGGGGTTTCGAGAATTTCAAACAAGGATATACAATTAGAAAAGTATTTGCTTCAGATGATGATAAATAACCCTGGACTGGAGAACCTCAGAAAATATCTGCTCTTCACTCGGGCGTGGTGACACAAAGTCTTCTGCAGTGCTGTTTTACATGCTTTCCCGAGAACCCAAACTTGTTAACCTTCATTTCACTGCATGTTTTCAGAGGAGTGACAGCTGCAGCCATAAATACAGCATTCAGATTTCATGCTATAGTTAAAAAATCAAATATGAATGAAATCCTCTGCTATTACACATTGACTAGCAAGGGAAAAAAAAAAAAGGAGTGGGAGGAAACTCATAGCATTAAATCATTTCTGAAATACAAAAGGACTTCTGCAAGCTCAGGTGGGAAATATCCGCTCCACTGTTAGCTGCAGGGTCAGTATCTGTCTGTTGGTCTCAGCCTGCCTGTCCATCACTCACTCACAGGTTAAACTTAAGTCTCAGGAACAGGGAGAATCTGTGCATAAGAAAGGAGCAGAGGTACATTCTCAGCCATCAAACTCCCTACACTGCAGCAAGGGAGCAATTCCTGCTACTTTGGGGGGTACCTGTATATGCTGGTACTCCGGCAGTGGGAAGGAAGGGATGTAAATAACATAATTCTAGCCTGAACATTAGGAGATCCCAGTGGCACCCTAAAGAGGGGACACAGCTAGGGAAAGAAGAGCAGGGAACAAGAAGAGGAATGGGAATGTTTTTTTGGATATCTTTGAGAAGTGTTTTGGTGGGTTATGTTGTCCTCAGAGGAGGCGGGGAGCTGTCCCCCCCCCACTCACCTCTGGGTCTAGGGGCTTTCAGAGGCATTCGCGGCTCCTAGTAGTCCTCAGCATAAACTGGGATTTCTGGCATTTAATCCCCCTGCACTTCCACACTCTGCAGTTCACTCCCTTGTACTTTGGCACACATATCAGCTGATACCTGCCAGCACTCCAACCTACCATATTAGTAGTTCTGCTTTAAAGACATTCAAGATGCTGATCTCTTATTTTGGCAACTTCAAGAGACCTTAGCACAAGTGAGAGATCTTCTGCAACATGGCCCCTGTAACACAGGCCATTTGCAAGGAGATAATTGCCCCGCAACCCACACAGCTTTCAGACTCCCTGGCTGAAACTAATTTACACAAATGACTTTAAACTCTTTGCACTCCCAGGCAGCAGTGACTGCGGATGAACAATGCTGACAGGGTTGATGCTTCCCCTCTGAACCCTTCATGAACAAAAGGAAAACTCCGATTTTCTCTCATATTGAGCAGCTCCCTGTGGTTTGATTTACTTCCTCTGATTGATTGGATTTGGGGCAGGTTGGAGCTGTAAAGTTTCTGCCTAGACTCTGGATAGCTTTGAGAGCAAGGCGCACCTGGGGAACACAGAGCCAGGGCTTTGTTCCCCTGGTCCCATCACCAAGCTCCAGGTAGAGCTCCTAGGAGCGGCCAGCACACTCTGGCTTCACAAACCACCTCAATCCAAACCAACTTTAAAGCGTAGACAAGTCCATGTATAGTCATGCTGAGAGTCAGAGAACTCTACAGGATCTATGTGCAGCAAAGTCAATTCCCTTTGAAGTATATAAAATAAATAAAACACTTCTCTTTCTGCTGCTTTCTTCAGGGCCACTATAGTAAAAAGTTTTGGATTTGTCTGTGCAGGGGACAAGGGCAGGATGGGGAGAGAGGGGGTATTAATTTGTACAGGTATCAGGCAGGAGAGGAAAACTCCTGAGAAATGCCTTCACTGGGGGAAAGAAGCCAAGTGTTCTTCCTGCCTCATCCTCCTCGGTGGCAGACTCCCTGCTCTAGCAGGCTTTATCACTGATGCTACAAGGCCTGTGCACAGAGTGTTTTTCCCAAATTGGGAGTCAGGCTGTCTTTAAGGCTGTAAACCAGACAGAGCAAACAAAAATAGAGCTTTAAAAGAATGCATGCAGGCATGCCAAATCTCCCTCATTTTCGAGTAAGAGTCTCACTCCTTTCAGATGCAGCTTTCTCCCCCACCTCTCAAAACCATTTCTAAAAAAGCATCCCGATCTTGTAACAAAACATTCAGAAGGTGGTTTCAAGGAGACATTTAAAGCTTCATTCATAATTCTGGAAAATCTCACTGTCCCAGCCGGAGAACCCTGGTTAAAACCTGAGGAAAATTCATGATTCAGGTTGACAGCAGCAGTAAACATACCTGGTTATTTCCTTGCAGTGGTAGTTCTCCTCTGGCGTAAGGTGCTAGATTGCTACCCTGAGCATCTTTAATCCTTTGCCTGCTGATGGGGACAGCCGGCTCTGCCTCTCCACTCCGAGGTACCCAGAGAAGGGTGGTGTACAGGGCACCTTAGCAACACCACTGAATCTCCACACAGAGCTTTTGGACCAAGTTGCCATCATTTCGTATGTACTGCCAAACACTAACCCCACTTTGCTCTCAGGTGTGGCATGACTGTCTTTTCTACACCTTCCTAACATTTTCTCAGTTAAATCTATTTTTAAGACACAGAGAAAGCAATCATCCACAGGGAGTGGCTGGAAAGGCACAAAAGCATTAAATTAATCATGACTATTTCCTTTGCCTCCTAGCAGTTGGGAACCACCAATCTATAGGCACCATTAGTCCATGGCACAGAACCATCGTGTACCACCCTCCCCATCCTCTTATCTGCATATCCCCTTGTGTAACACTCCTGTTGTATTTGGTTAGAATTTGGGCTGTAAACTCCTTTTCACAGAGTTTACCTGCCACCTCCAGGCATAAAAACTGGTGCTGGGAGAGGTGCAGTGCTCTGTTCCTATTCCCACTGTTATTATTACTCATAATAACATCTAGCAGGCCCTGCCCAGGAGCCCCACATGGTGGGGTGACGTACACAGAACAAAATGCAATCCTCGTCTTGTGGAACAAAAAATCCAAGACAAAAGATGGATACAGACAGACTGGGGAAGTGTAAGGAAACAAAGAGACGGCCTTGGCTAACACGGGAGATGGTGTTCCTGGTAGACCAGCAGTTGCATCCTCCCCAGAGCTCCTGAGAAAGTCCAAACCACTCCTTGCTTCCTGTCACTCCAGGGCACCTTCCTCTCCATGCCTTGCCAATGGTGCCTAAGCACTTTTTCCTGCCTCCATCGGTTGGTTTGGCTGTCTTTTACATTTCCTCCTCTGCTGTTCTCTGCTAACCCTGCTCTTGTCCCTACAGCCCAGCCGACTTTCATGGAGGCAGCTGGAAGGATGGGAAGCTGCTGCTGTGCGCAGTACCAAAGCCACGTGGGCTGCTCGGAGGGACCTGGGGCTCTGCACGTTGCCTGCAGGCACCATGATGTCTCTGGAGCTGCTGATCACAGCTGCCATGAACCAGATGCTCGAGCTCCTCCTCAACTTGTGTCTTGTCATGACTCAGGCAAGGGACTACCAGGTATGCCTGCTCTGGAGCATGGAGTGTGCTCACCCCTAGGTGTGTTTACCTGACCAAAGCCAACCTCCCTCTCACCAACCCCCCTCGCAGATGAAAAGCATTCAGCTGACAGCCAGCAGGAAGGCGCAGACTCAGTGCAACACCACACTCTTTGTTTGTGAAAGCCACCTTCTTCATTACAGGCCCCCTCTCATCACAGTTTCCCTTTGCAGAAAGCAAACACCCTGCTGTCCAGCTGTGTCAAGCCTCCCTGCCTTGGAGCACATTAGAGCCATTGTCAGCATACCATGTGAAGCAGGCTGCCCATGGCTGTGATTTACGCACATTTTTGTGATGAAATGCAGCTGGCAAGTGCACTCTGCTTTCATTCTTGGGGCTATATTACACTTGGTTTATTTTACCTGCCAGTTGAAATGCAAACAATCTGTCTACATTCTATATATAACCACCCGTTGCCATCATGTATGTTTATGAAGCATGGGGCTTTCATGGATTCAGTCTCAGAAGCCCTGCAGGGTTGTCTCAGCGACTCTCTCAGCTGACTTGCTGCATGACCCAGATGAAAGAAACACATCTGGTGGGTCCCCGCACACTGTGGCTACACAGCGTGGGTCTGTTACTGGTGCTGTGCAGATCTCCAGTCTCCATGCCACAGCTTATGCTGGGAAGCATGTTACTATCACCTGCTTAAGGAGTCTGTCATCTTGGCAGAGAGCAGATGTGATTTATATGGCCAATCCCTCACCACAGAGAACAGCTAATGGCGTAAGTGAGGGGAAGGAACTGAACCATTGGTGGTGGTAAAACGTGCCTACAGTTCCACAGGGAGTATCCTAATATTATTCCCTAGGCTAATGAGCACATCTATAGGAACCAGATCAGACTGCAAACTCCCCTCACCATGACTAGCTCTGTTGTTCCCCTGACTGCTCAGTATGTCAGCACTCGAATGAGTTATTACACCCAGTTTCTGCATTGGAGAGGTGCTGTTCCTGTCTGGTAGGAGGCAGAGGAATGGAAGGATCTCTAGTATGCTTTCCCTTATATAGTAAAAAAAAATATACCAAGAACATACAATCCAACAGAAGGAAAACAGAGCAGTGGAGAAGTCAGTTAAATTACAGAGGAGAGTAAGAGAGAGAAGGCTCCATGAACACCACACACAGTAGGCTCCCTGTGGAAGGATGTGATTTACCCCCTTTGCCATGACAACTGCTAAGGTCCGGCAGACAGTGATGGAGCCCTGAGCCGGGACACCTGGCTTTTAACTGCAAACATTTGCCATCCGTTCATGCTGTCTTGCCTCCAATCCTTGATTCCCTCTAACACGGGAATGATGCTTTGCCAGGTGTAAATGCTCCACGTATGAGCTGCTGCTGGCTCTGATCAGAAGCCTTCCAGCCTGAACTGTGCAGAGGGGATCCCAAAACTGTTACCAGGTTTGTTACTGTCCTGGCAGAGTGGCTGTCTGCAGAAAAGGGGGCCTGGAGAAAGGTGGTCTGGAGAGCACTAAAAAGGTGGTATGATCTTGGGGCACAAAAGAGGATGGGAAACACCCCTCTCTTCCCCAAGGTCACCAAAGCCCTTCTCTTCCCTCCCAAGAGGTGGAGACAGAATTCAGGTTATCACCAGTTATTTGTTGAATGAGCCAAATTTCTGCTGCTCTGCTCAGGAGACCCAGTATGTGTTCTCGACCCACGCAGCTTCCCTACCAAAGCAACTCTTGGGGAAAGCTGTCCACTTACTGCTGGGACCTTGGAGGGGGAACAGGGAAGGGACAGCTTCATATGCGGCTGACAAAGCCCAAACTCATAAAGCAAAGGACTATTAAGGGCAGAATGAGTGTCACATCATTTATGCAATAAGCACAAAGATACTGGGCTGAATTTTCACATCCTGGGATGGGCTGGGGGATTCTGTTTGCTTCAAGTCCAGCCACTGTGTAAGTTCTTAAAACTGGATCACGCAGAAAGTTTGAAGAGTGAACAAGTTTTGCCAGTTGAAAGTCAGAATCTCAGATCAGGATATTATTTTATTGACTCACAACTCAAAAGGAATTTAAGCAATTTGCTTCAAACACTGCTGAAAGATTCTCCTCTGCTTTCTGAGTAAGTGCTGAGCTTTCCAGGCCAAACCAATTTTTCAAGCCAAAATTGACAAATGCTAAAATAGAATGTCACTAGAGAAGCTAGTTGCTACCTTAAATCACACAGAATTACTTTTATTCCAGAATAATAAAATGTGCTACTCAAAACCAATACTTCTCTTGCACTAATAAGCAATGGACCACTGGGTGCCCACCAAGGTCAGCTTCAACCTCCTCTGAAGACAGCTGCTCTGAACGGAACATGCCATGGATGAGGGATCAGAAAAGCAATTAAAGGCTCTTTGAACAGCAATAGCTTGGAACAAATACTAATTTGTAATTCACCTCTGAGAAGTGAATATAAAATAGCATTTCTAGTGTCATTTGATGTAAATTGAGCCTTTTATGTGGAATCATTACAAGTATCAACACCTACTTCTGCAAATTCCTCTGGGGAGCAAAGTGGGGGGTCTCTCCTCACAGCTTAAATCAGAGTTCCTCATGGATGAATTCAGAGCTCACCCTTCTGCAGGGATAACACCAGCATCTCTCCTGGACAAATGAACAGGACTCTGTCCTTCTACTGAACAACTGGGGAGCTGGGAATCAAGGCAGATCAAAGAAGTAGCAATCATTTCTTCAGACCAGCCAGTGAAACACACACAGGACCTGACTCTGGGACAAAAAGGTATCAGCTTTCAGTGGCAAAGAGGCACTTGGAAACAGCTCCAGGAACAGGACCTGCCTGTGCCAGACACCTCTCCCTGCTGTCCCAAAGGCATGGAAGAGGTCATGGTTTTGGAGCTCATTGCTCCTGCTTGGTTGCTGCAGTGCCATGGCACGTTCTCAGATACTCTGGAGAATTGTCAGCTGCAATGAATGCATAACAAAATCATCCAATGTATTGAAATTGCCTGGAAGATTAATGCAAGGATTGCCTTCTTTGTACTTGGCTTTTCTCATCTGTGGGAGTGCTTATTCGTGCTGGAGATAGACAAATAAATAAATAAAGCATGAGAGGAGGGAGGGAGAAAAAAAAAAAAAAAAGGAACTCCAAACCAGCCAATTAACCTTTGAAATACAAGTTGTGCTGCTGCTAACTAACAGCATCCTGTAACCTCCTAATTACCAGCCATGTACAACGTGGCAGTTGGGAGACAGAGCTGGCTGTTAACCCTGCGGATGTGCTGTGCGTGAGGATCTGATCGCCACTAATGACTGAAGTCCCAAAGAAACTCGCTTCCCATCATCAGCTGCCTCCTGCTACCCGGATCTCCTGCCGCAAACCGGCTGTGCTGCCATGAAATCTTCAATCTGCCTCTGAGAGGAGCAGGACTGCTAAAGGACAGCTCTGTGCAAAGCAATTCTAGCAGCTCCTCATCTTTCCCATGAGTCAGCTAGCTGCTACAGTGGTCGTGCTCTTAGCCACAGGACAGGATCCTTGCCTAAAAGGGTATTACGTGGGCTACGTGCATTAAATGGCATGGTGCCAGCTATGTTAGCCAAGAGCAGCCAGAGTAACCGTGTGAACAGATTGCTGGGAGCTTCAAATTCCCATAAAAACACATATTGAGCCTTGAGGGATTTGGATATGGACAGGTCTCTCATTCATCCGGAGGCAGCATCCGGGACTGCGGCAGTACAGACACAGACCACCTTCCTGTCTTGTCAAAGGCTGCTACCTAAGTGCTGCTATGGCACACATACCCCCTTGTCCTGTGGCTACGATAAGGGTCAGCAGTAAAGCCCACCGGCTTTTGCCTCCAGCCTGGCACCTTGCAACCTCAATTTCCTCATCCAGAACATACGGACAATAATGCTCGATTGCCTCAAGAGGGCTCCGTGAGACTTCTCTGCAGAGTGCTGCTATGTCCCGGGATGAAAGGCAAGATAACACACCAAGGACTAGCACTGCTCTATCTTCCACGCCATATGTTGTTCAGTACCCTCCACCCCTCCCACACACACAGAGGATTGATGCCTTGGCTTTGAATAGCACTCTGAAACAAAAATGTATATGGTGTGCCCATCTATTTGCAAAGCCACTGATGACTATAAAGTCTGAGAAGGCGGAAAAGAAAAGCAAGCAGACATTAATAATTTTTTATAAAAGAAATTGGGCATTTCCTTACAGACAGTGAGGTTTGGGGAGGGCTTCCCTGTGGCTGCTGCACTGATTGCAGCCCAGTTTGATAAAACCAATCAACAGCTGAAAACTAGGGGCAAGAGTCAAGACCAGGGAACCTGTTTAAACTGTTCCACCCAGAGCAAATGTCTCCATGGTAGGTGATGTTTTGCAGGGCTTCAGGGCCCATGAGTCCCCTGCCCATGCTGCTGTCAGCAGGCACAGAGCACAGGAGGCCTCCCCAACGGGAGTCACTGAACCCTGCTCTCTGGGTAACACTGAACAGTTCGGTGGGAGCAAGGAAAGCAGAGGAGAGCCACAGAGCAGCTCCTAAATCCTTATGACTTGGGGAATGGCTTCCAGATTTGCCCTTGGGAAGGTGGACGAGGAGATGACGGCAACACCCATGCCTGGTTAAAAGCCTGGGGAAGGCTCACACCTTCTCACCTTGTAATATCTGCTCTGAGCAGAGGTGCAGAGTGACTGGGCAGCACCCGTCACTCAGTAACCAGAAAGCTGTGATTAAACTGTTTTTCCTGGCAAGGGTCATGGCATACCCAAAATGAGCCATTCTCACATCCCCTCCATCCCAACACCACGCTGTGGGTTTGCGACAGCTTTGCTCAGGCATCTCCTCCTTATCTCCACGCAAAGCCAGCTCCCACCCCGAGTCTTGCAGCCAATTCTCACATGAGGAGGGCCATGGGTTCTGAAATCACCCCGCTTTGCTCACAGAAGCTCCATGTTTTCATGCCAAACAGTCTGGGAGCCTAGAGCCATTTTCTGTTGCTTTGGGATAGTGTCTCAGCCTCTGGCGATGCCCTGGAGGTCACTCAGTTGATAGGAGAGTGCTTGGGTGAGGTGTTTCGAGGCTGGGCTCTGACAGCTCCACGACTCCTTATCCCCACTGCATATCAGAGACACTTTGCAGTGAGGCACGTGGAGGAACTTTTACAGGTTTCACTTCAAAATTCCTCCCTTTTTATTGGGCCCACGCTGGGCAGTGCCTGTAAGCAAAGCTGGCGGGAGTCTGATGCTCCTTAGCCAAAAGCTTCAGAATCTTTATTGCCATTGGCTTTGAGATGGTTTAAAGCAAATCTTTTACAAGGTAAAATCCAATATAAACTTGCCGGCTACAGATTTCCTTTGTTAGCAGCAAGGATGTAATTATCACAATTTACCTTTATACGAGTGATTGTGGACAGACTCCATGCAATCCCTGGGCTTTCTCACTGCAGCCTGCCTAAGGTTTTCCCCCAGCATCCGTCATGGCAATATCCAAGGACTGACAAAGCTGTATCCGCCTGACAAAAGAGCATCCATGCAGAAATGCAGCTGCCGCAAGGAATGAATGGTCTATTCAAAGGCTACTGACAAGGTGTATTTCCTAATTTTAAAACTTGTTGTGGAACAACTAACCAGACAGAAAGCTGACAGCGACAGCTATTTCTTTGTTGGGTTTGGACGCTCTCTGCTGTGAGTGTGAACTAATTTATTGTTGCACAGCTGAGGTTCATGTGTTTTAGCACAGTACTTTTCTGAAAGAAAATGTCTCAGCATACAATATGGGGGTTTAAAGCACACAAGTGGAGAGAAAATAAAAGTAGCAACACTCTGGAGGATTGTTTGCCACGGTCCCAAGCAGGACTTAATCCTGGGAAATGACAGAAGAAAATGCAGAGACTCTTGTCCTGCCTTTGGATGTACTCTGCCTTTCCTCCTCACTCCTGAGTGGACAGACCAAGGCAGAGAGGAGGAATACCTTTATAAATAACCTTGACCTGCTCCTGATCCTGCAGTGGAGATTTTGGGATCGCGCAGGATGAATGTTGGAGTATCCACCCCACAGAAGATCAGTATGAGGATCTCCTGGCCTCAGTGGGGTGCTTTTTCTGATAGAGGCATCATGAGAAATTCCAGAGAATGTCTCGAGAAAACAGTTGAAAGGAACCAATTTTTCTGAGAAAGAAAAGCCCAGAAAAGCATAGCTTTTCCCAGAGTGACCAACTGGAGATACTCAGATGACTCACCTCCCTCTCCCATTGCACAGCCCCTCAGCTACCATCAGCCAACAACAAGGACAAGCTGTCCTTCGCTGCCAGCACTGCTTTCTGCCATCACCGTGTTCAGACTAGTACTGGGAACAGCATGATTTCTCTTTCCACCTTCCAAACACTTAAAAGAAAGACCTACTTGCACCCTCTGAGATCAAAGTAAAGGTTTTGGAGCCTTCAGGGAAAAATTAACTTCTTTTCCTTTGTTGCTTTTAGCATTGCCTGACAGTTTAAGTCTTTATTTAAAGGTGCAGGATCAAAGAAGAAACTTCTGCGTGGGTTATTTGCACTACAAGATCCACTGCGCACCACCACCATCAGACCAAAGGGGTATTTCCACCAGAATAATTCACGCTTATATGAATAATTCACAGCAAACAACTTAAGCAGTCAGGCTCTGAGCCGCTGTGTCTTAACACACACATTTAAACTCTCCACACCTTGCAGCGCTGCCAGACACCTTCCAGACTTTTTGCACACAGGATGCTCCAGCTCATTACACACCTGCAGGATCAGGCCCTCGGCCCAACGTGGGGTTTCCAACTTGCATGAAAAACACTTGCTCCTCCTCGGGCATGGCTTCGACAGTCACCCCAAGCCACCACGTGAAAACACCTGAAACCACAGACCCTCAGGGCTCTCACCTGCTCGTGGTACTCGATGCCCATGCTCAGCGTGTTGATGAGAATGGCTATCATAATCCCCCGGTTGAAGTACTTGCTCTCCACAATCCTCTTCAGCTTAGTGCCAAAAGCCTTCCACAGGCGGGTTACCTTGTTCCTCTCCTTGGGTTTTTTCTTCTTCTTCCTCCTCCTGCCCCGCTGCTGCTGGAGCTGGTCTCTGTGGTCGCCGTGCCGCAGGTCCTGGGTGAACTCGTAGACGCCATTGCTGTCGGAGTCGCAGCTGTCGGACTCGCTGAAGGCGAACTCAGGGTCTTCCAGGAGGCTGGCGCAGAAGGGACAATCCTGCAGCTCGCAGGTCAGCGTGCCGCCGGGCGGGCTGGGCAGCGGGCAGGCCGCGCTCAGCCCCGACAGCCGGCTGGGCGTCCGCCGCAGACCTGCAAGGGGAGACGCGCACCGTGAGCCACCTCACCCCCTCAACATGGCGGACAGCCCCTCTCCCCGCTCGGGCAGCGCTGGGCCTGTCCAGGGCAGAGCAGCTTCTGCCGCGTCCTCAAATAAATGTAAAACCTTAATACCACCTTCTAGACATCCATCTTACCAAGCAGCTCTTGCTTTGTGTCGTTTTCCCCTCTGTTCCCCTCTCCCCAAGCCCCGACACTCACCCTCTAGCCCCCTCCATGGACACAGGGCTGAGGGGCCTCTCTCCACAGAGCGTGGGAGCCATTTTGTGTTCTGCTGCTGGGGGAAGACGGACTGGCACATTTTCAATTATTTTTGATTATATCTGACCATGCTAACATCATTAGTGGTGATCTGAGCATTATCAAGCTGTTACACCCAATTTAGCTAGCACTTCCATTTAGCTAATAATGAGGAGGGAGGGGGAACACGGACCAAAGGTGGCTACAGACCTCGGATCACAGCTTGGAGAGTCACGTAGTCCCATCAGTCTCCTTCATCCCTCCTTCAGCCTTTAATAAAGCTCAGGTGAATTTTTTGCTTGAGGCACAGGACTGAGCGTTCAGGGTGTTTTAAAATCAAACACGTTGCCACATGTTTTGTGGTGTAAGGAGAAATGCTGACTGCCCTCAGAAAGCCAGGGTATGAAGATATGGACAAGTGTAACAAGGATGATTTGGGTGGAACTGGAAGCAGATTTTACTTCCTCATATTTAGGAACCAAATTTCTAGTTTCCTCATATTTAGGAACCAGGTATTAATGGCAAAAAAAAGCCCAAAATGAATGTAATTCTGCAAGCCTGGGATCCTTCCTACAAAATGACATTCAAGCATCAATGAAAGCTTTCCTTGAGATTCAGGAAAATAAGGTGAGGGAACAGTTTTCCCCTGTAACATGCCCCTTATCTGAAGGTTGGACAGGGACACTTGGATTTGTTTTGGGGAGACCAAGCAAAAGGCAGTGGATGCTCCTGGCTCTGGGCCCAGGAGCTTGGATCTCACCCAGCAGTAATGCTGCTGATTTCAGCCACTCCTGGCTGAGGATGTCTTTAAAGAGAAGGCAGCACCAAACAAAAGCACCCTATTAGCTTGAAAACTGAGTTGTGACAAGAGTCAAAATGTATTTTACTTGCCTGAATGTCACTCAGATATCACTGGCCTTCAATATAGCCTTGCAGGAAAGGACTGTCCTCCTCATGGTCATTATATCAAAGACACCAGGAGGATCAGAAATATTTGCCCCCTCACTCAACTTGCAAGCAGCACCAGTGCAGCACTGCACGTTAGCACAGCGTTTCTGATCAGGACAGATCCAATGAGGAAAGACTGCAGCACAGCCACAGTAGCACAGATAGCAGAGGTAGTGGTCTTGCCAGACATCTTTTAATGCTATCAAAGTGTTAAAAATTATATGAAAAACACTGGCGCCACAGATGTCTTCAAAATACCAGAGTCTCCTTGGCTGCCTGCTAAAATAACCTCACAGCATTGCAGGGCACGAGAACACGGAGGAACAGGCTGTACTTTATGCTGTTCAATTCCACAACAAAAGAAGGGAAGAGAATACTCTCTCCCACAATTGCATCTTTCCCAGCAGACACCAACCTTGTTTCCAGCTGGGGCTGTGAGTGCCCTGGCTGCTAATGCCTCCTTAATGCTCTCAATTATCACTTGTGTGCTCTCCTTGCACAAGTCTTACAGTGAACAGAGTCTCCTTGTTGACTTGCAAGAGTGGAGAGAGAATTAAGTGAAATATCTCTTTGTCTGCCCGAAGAGGCTGAGGCCAGGAGGGTTGGGTGAGCTTGTGAGCCCACCTCACCTTCCCTGTCGAGCGCAGGATAGAGACTTGACATGGCTCCTTTGCTAAGTTAAGGCTGGGATAGAGAAACGTGAGTTGGGAGCTGTGCCTGGCAGAGCTACACCCTCAGAAGTTAGCTTATTCGGCACTTAAGAGATCCTCCTGAAGCCTGGAAGACACATCCATCATCCCTGCTGCACAAAGATCGTTGCAGCGCGAAGCAAATCCGACTCAGCCCTGTTGGTGTGGCAGGAGGGGCTGCGGCACAATTGGGAAGGAGGGCCTGGAAAGAGCCAAAGCCATGGAGGGGAAGAGCTGGGCATTGACACACTGTGTGACTGGGTCTCCAGATGGACCCAGCTGACTTGCTTCCCTTCCCAGCCCCTGGGCTCCTCAGGGTGCCAGAGAAGCTGCCGCTCACCAGCTAAGAGCTGCGGCATCCACCCCTTCCCCTAGACATGACCACACTTCTGAAAGAGACAAAACAATTTCAGGAGATCTGTTTAAAGCATTTTGGCATCCTCTGGGCTGAAATGCCTCCGTAAAAAGAGGATACTACAATTGCATTATTAATAGCAACTCCATCTAACCTCTGGCTTTCAAACAACCACCACAGGTTACCTCAAAGTCTCCTACGTCATTGAAATGGCCCTGGGATGTCACAGTTGGGACAGAGATCTGATGTTTTCTTCTCCTGAAGAGGACCCCTGCAGCAGATCCCCTTGAACAACCAAACCTCTGACTTGAGCACTGCCTTCCAAGCAACAGCTCTTTCTGCTCATCTCGCTTTCCCAGTTCCAGATTTCTGCAGAGCCTGGGCTTCTATGTCAAGGTAAATACATTTTCTCATAATAACCTTCATTAACTTGCATAGTTAAAGATGAACAAGTGATTCATATAAAGCCCTTGCTTAACAACAGAAGAACATTGCAACTAACCTTGCCCCCTTCTGCCCTCCTGCTAAGCTCCCAAGAGTACAGAAATGTCCGCCGAAGGCAATTTCTATAAACAATCCGCTTTACCCTTTTGTATGGTCACTTAAAAAAAAAAAATTAACAAAGACAAGCCACCCAACCTATTTGGCAAGCAACCTTTACTGTGACCCCCCCAAGCTAGGCTTGGTATTTTTTCAGCACATACATCACTAGGATAAATATTTGTGTCCATGCACACGCAGATAAACAGTTTTGGAAAACACAGGCATTGAAAAAAACAGATGATGAGTTTGGCTTAAAGAGATTAAAAAATAGAAGCTAGAACTTTCTGACTTTTTACTGTTTGAGGGCTTAAGACTAATTTTCAGCCTTTATCTGCAGCCATGAGGACATTTTGCAAACATTTTGCAAAAGAGAAATCTAAGTGTTGCATGTAATCACTACTCCAGCAGTGGGTGATTTATATGTGAAGGGAAATAAAACTACACTAAGTAGCAGCATCAGCATGGCTGCAGTCTGTACAGATAGGGATGGGACAGAGGTACAAGAGAGTCCCAAAGATGTTCCTCGTTCATTCAGATTGAATGGAGCTCCAAATTTGCAGTAACGCTCAGTTCTACATTTCTTCTGCACATGGGGAAAGACAAGAGGGAAAGCCCAAGACCTGTAGCTCTGCTACACTCCTGCTCTCACACACATCTTCTGAGGACTAGCACAGAGAAAGACCTTGCAGTGGCCATGGGTCTTCCCCCAAACCTTCTGCTTCTTCTTGCCAAAAAGAAGTTCAGAGGGTCAGGAGCCCATCAAACTAGAACTAGGGGTTTCTACAAGTGTCTGTTTTGAGTTCTTTCAGTGCCTCCCTGTTTGAAACTTCTTGTATTTCCTATACCTTATGCTTCTCCACCAGTTTCCACCTGCTCTTCCCTTTCAAGGTACCATCTCCCAGTAGCTGGGGCTTCTCTGCTGCAGGGCTGCAGCTGGCAGGTCCGTCATTCACCAGAGATGTAATTCCAGGGGCTGCACAGATCTGTTCTTGGGTGGGAACAGAGGGAGAACCTCCAGGATACCACTAAGCACATGAGAGCAGCTCAGAAACACATGCTTTGTAGCCACGGGAAAGAAGCCTCCAGTGGTGGCCTGAACTCACTGCCTGGACCATCCTGTATCTTGCTTTACCCAATGACTGCAAATACAAGGGTAGAAGGAACAGAGCTCTCAGTCCCTCAATCTGTCCTACTTCTGGCTTCAGCACTCAGGTCAAGTAACATTCACAAAACAGCCTCCATCTTCAGCACCCTACACGGCTATCATTAACACCTTAACTCTTGAGCAATTTTCCCTTTGCCCAGTTTTCCTAAGCAAAAAACCCCAGCTTGTTTGCCCTTACCATGCTCTCCTACCAGTTGCTGCAGCTTCTCATAAGAATCTGTACCCAAATTTACAGGGCTATTAACCACAGCCACAGGTGAATTGCCATTCTTCTTTCCTTTGGGAACTGGAACAGAACTGGCTTTGGTAGTTGGAGAAGGCAGGATAGTAGGATAGTTCATGCTGCCATGGTTGGAGAGTCCAGCAGTCAGTTTAATGCTTGCAGGGGCATTGGAAGACTTACAGTTCACTTGTGGTCCTTCAACGTGACAGTCTGCATGGTAAATGCTGTGCACAGACTCTGTATCTGGAGGAGGAGCAGGGCTCTGCAAGTTGGGTGATGGAGAAGGAAGCATCAACTGGCCCCCAGGTTTCATAACCTTGAGTTCCAGGTCACAGATCTCAGGGTTGGAGCGTGGCCCCCGAGGGCTCCCATTGCTGATGTGATAGTGGTGGTGGTGGTGGTGGTGGTGATGGTGGATGAGGTGGTGTATGGAGGTGATGCGCTTTTTGCCTCGGTGGCTTTGCCCATTTGTGGTGTTGTTTGGGTTAACTTTTTTCCGGCGTTTACTCTGCCAGTTATTGTACAGGCGTATTGTCCGCCGTTTCACCTTCCTGAAGATGTGGCAGATGTACTTGAGCAGCTCCTCGTAGCAGCTACCTGGCTCCGAGAAGCTGGCAATTGTGCTGTCGTTGGAGAGATAACGGGCCCGCTGCTCCTGCATCAGCTGGTTCTCCCGCTGCTTTGTTTCAGAAAACTGTGTTGCTATCACAACCAGGCACAAGTTAATCATGAAGAAGGAACCAACCTGGAGAAAACACAGGGAAAGGAATTAGCAAATTAGCAGGGACTTTACAAAGCAAGACACACACTTCACCACCACATGCTGTCTGGACTTGAAGTGTGGTTCTTAGAAATCCTGAGATTTCCAAACATGCCAAATCTCAGGGTCTGCTCACCAAATGTTATGTCAACATGTGCCTGAGCTGCTAAATTTGCTCCTAAGCCATGTTAAATTATTTTGGCAATGGCAAAGAAAGCTGTTAACAATAGCCTTCACCACTTTCCTTCCCTCAACAGTGATGACATTTGCTACTAACGCAGGGTGTATGAAACACAACGCAATCAGTTACCACCACAAACCAGATCATTAGGAAACACTCGGCCAACCTGCAAGGAAAGATGGTCTCAAGTCTGAAACTGCCTCTTTTCTCTTCCGCTATCACTTCACACCCTGGCATAGTGCACCCTCATTTCGAGGAGGACAGTCAGGGTCCATGCATCTGTGACCTTGTACTCTTGTATCTCTCTGACACAGAGAAATGCATCTCCAGCAAATTCAGTGCTCACAGAAGGGCCTGATTTATTGTCTGGTTGAGTTGAAGTGTTCTTGGGTGATACCAAGGTTTTAAAAATGAAGTCCCAAGGACAAGAAATGTGAAGTGACCTAAGGCTACATCCTTCTCTCAGCTGTTGAGCCCACAAACTGTTTTTTCATCACTTGGGTTCATAAATCAGTCAAAGGAAAATGTCAAATATTCCCACCAGAGAATCAGTGCCCTTAGGCGTGAAAGGGACTGACGTCAAGAAAGTGCCACTGTCTACATGGCCAAACCTCTGCGCTGTGCTCAGTAGGAAACGTATGGATTTAATCTGGACCATTGTCTGGTGAATCCTCAGGGGAAGCCGTTGGGAGATGGTTTGCAGTGCTATTCTCCAGTTTGTAATATCAGCCCGGATACTGTTTGAGAAGCAGCAAGGGTGCCATTCCCAGCTCCAAGTGACTTGGAGATTAGTCACCTTCTGGCTTTTCTGCAAGGATCCATATGTAGAGAAGGGCTCAAAAGAGTGAAGCGTAAATCTCTACTATGCATGGCCCATTGCTAGAGGCTCAGAAATCACTGGCTTCAAAATGCTATCCATTACTGGGAAACTCTCACACTGCTCTGATCCATGTCTTTCCCACTGGTGGTGGGAGCTGTGGTGGTTTGACTTCCCAAGGCCTTCAAAACCACATTGACGAGGATGGGGTTATATATAAAGAATAACCAACCACAAAAGCGCTTCGAAGTGCCTCCATCCCACATCCTGCCTGACATCTACATGGTACTTTTTTCCTCTGCTCTCCTCCTGACTTAAATGCTTAACTTTTCCACAGATGTAGACCCCTGAAGAAGACTGCACTCACTGTAAAAACAGAACCTTGTTAACATGGAACGGCAGCTTCTGAAGGCAACCTCCAGCGCCTCCACTGCGTAATACTTTGTTTTTAGGAACAGCAGCACCATAACAAAGGCGCACTGCTATTATTACTGTTATTTAAAGGGCTCAGATGAAGTTCAACAGTTTGAGTGCCCTTCATTGAAATGAGGTGTCCTCTGGCATATTGAGGAGCCTAAAGGAAGAAAAGCTACAGCCTCTCTGCTTTTTGTTCTCATTAGCAGTTGTTTGGCCAAGGAATAGCAGTTAGGACGCATCAAGGTGACAAGACCAAGACTGGGATAGTAAGAGGGAGGGAAGACCATATGGCTTGACAAGCTGTGACTATGCATCACGTGTGACACTAAAAAGGACTGTTGTAGCCAATAATCTGTCCCCACGGCACTAATCACAACCTGCATGATTACGCTTTATGGAGGGAGGAAGGTCTCCTACTCTGAATCCTAGCTGGCTCTTCTCTCTGAAAAGCCCAGGGAACAACTTTACCCCACAAGGACAAGGAATGGGAGCATCTCATAGTTCATACTTACTATTATAAGCAATATAAAATATATAAAATTGTAAAAAGAATGTGCATCCATCACATAATACATGATGTCAACCCATCCTTCCAGGGTTATAACCTACAGGAAGACAGAGAAAGAAAGTGTAAGAACAAAAGTCAACCAAAAAGTTAGTAAACATCAATCTTCTGACAGCGCCTGGTACTCATCACTCCACAGCATCTCTCAGGATCCATCCAGACCTGCTGCACTTCTCTTCCCAGTTGGCTTATGATAGCAGCAATGTGTGACCAAAGGACTGGCCTGAGGTTTCTACAGGGATCTGGTACGATTAAAATGATAAAACATTACAATAAAACATCTGAAACACTGGTTCTGAGCCAGTGCAAAGAAATTCCAAGACAGGATTATAAACAAACCAAAAGCCTCTCTGTGCAGAGATCTGGGCTTTTACTTTAGCCTCCTGGTTTTGTAATGCTACCGATAAAACTCCTAAGTTTTTAAGTCAATTTTGTTTCTGTAAAATGGATTTCTTTGTGATTCCTACTGGCTCACCGTTACAACTGCATCACCAACATCATAGTGGGAAAGCATCTGAATGGAAGGGAGTTACTTTAATTAAATGTAGAACCGATTTCATCTACGTTTTCTCAGTCTTCCTTCCACTAAAAAAGCAGCTGAGGATTTAATTAACACCACACAGGCTGTGTGCAGAGCAAAGCGAATCCTGCCATGTAATTTACACTTTTTATTTAGATAAAACATACCAAAGTTCTAGCGTTATCTTGCTACTAGTCCTAGAGCTGAAATTCCAGCACTATTTCCATCAAAATCAAAGCTCCTGTCTGAATTTACTTGCACTGACGTACCCTATTCACTACACCTAACGTGAGCCTTGGTGGTCCTGGTGTAAACCCAGAATTGCTGCCTGCCTCCAATTTGAGTGGCATCATTCCTGATTTAAACCATGTTTGCAGTGAAGGAACTGTGAATTAGCTTGCTGTGAACAAGAAAAGCATCAAGCCTCACTGGTGTGGAGGACTTTCTGTATGGTATGTACGGAAAAGCTGATCCATAAAGCACTTGTTATTGAGGCAGTGAATAAACCAACGTTCTTGTCACACATGGAGCATCAGGGCAAAACACTTGCAGGGAGGTCAGACATGAATCGTTGCCACTTTTCTCCTGTTTTTTTCACTCAAGGAGCTGGAAGAAGCTCCTAGATATGAATCTTTGGTGGATGACCACATCTGCAAGGGGAGATGCAAGGAGAGCACAACTGTCAGTACTCACTGTTACCCTGAGACTGTCAGAGCACCTTGTATCAGCTCATAGGTGCTGGAAGAGAAACACTACCTCCTCCTGATTCCTCTCACTCTAACGTCAAATGTGGTGATGTCTTACCAGCAAGTTTTCAAACCCACTTCCCGTGTTGAAGCACGTGTAACTTAACACCATGCAGCTGAGTGAGAAGCAGCCAGCCAATACAAAACCTATAAACATGATCTGCGAAGGAGCAGGTAAAAATTGTCTCTACAGCTGTTTTACTCTGCCAGCATTGCTACTTTGAGCAAATCAGGTCTAACGGCATGCTGGCTGGATGCACACAAACTGTACCCACCTCTCCTGTTCCTCATGACATGCACTAGATATTCTTTCATATCACATCCTCACTGCTGGTTAGTGATGTACAGCTATCAGATAGCAGTGCTATGCTTTCAGTGGCATGGGTTTAACGAAACCAAAAAAAAAGAATGCTGTTGGCCAACATGAACTCCAGAGATCAATCTGTGGTAGAAAGTTTTCAGCAACAGAAACAGTTTTTTTGTGTGGGTCTAAGTGCTGTTATTCACCCTGGAGTCTGAGAAGGGGTTAAGCTACTGTCTGGGCAGACACAGGCAGTAATTAGTCTGTTCAGCTGTACAAGCAATCAAACTCAAACTGCCCTTTTCTGCCTTTCGTTTAACATGGTTGAAACATTTACAGAGAGCAAAGTTCTTGTCAGTGGCATCCCTTGCCTGTGTGGGCTGTGCACAGTAGCCAGTCCTCTCTTGCACTCCATGCCCATGTAGGTTCATGGTGAAACTGGAGGGATCAAGTTCGGAGGCAACACAAGACTAAATCAAATCACTGCCAGCTACCTAAGAAACAGTCTCCTTTGTGCTGTTCAAAGTCTTCTCCCTTCCTTCCCCTCTATTTGGGTGGGCATTTCAGAGTCAGGCTGCCACAGCTCCATCCATTTACACTTGGAGAATGAAAAATGAGCCCAGCGACTTCAAACATATTGGATACACCTCTACACCGAATATGCATTTGGCTGGCAATCCTCAAATCAGATGTATTAAAACGATTAAACACAGAGCCCTCTCTACAAAAGGAGTTACCTGAGGGCTGCTGTTGGGCTTCTGCAGGTGCTGCCAGCTCCCCACCTGGGAAACAGCTGCTGAGACAAGAGTGAGGGCCAACCAACAGTTATAGAGGTATTTTTCTTGCATGCTAGACAGTATTTTCAGCAAGAATCAATCAACACACCACATTTCTCCTCCGGAGGGCTGAAAATGCTCATCCGGCACTCAGAATATTTAAGATGTAATTAGGATTTGCATTATTTACTACTCACTTGTAAACCAAAGGGATACAGGAGGGATAAATAGACTGTTGGGCTTTTGTTCTCCTGTTTGACATCTTTGTGGATTCATTCTTAGGCTCATCACCCAGTATAAATGCAGCAGTACCTAGGAGCAGGATTCCTGAGCTGACAAGCATTAGGGAGTACTAGCAATCCTCTAGGAGAGCGTGCTCACAAACATCTGTCTACTTTTTTTAATCAAATAGCTCTGGAGAAATGCAGGACAACACACGTGCATAGCCACCCGTCTGGACTGAAACAGTGTCTGTGATTTTTACAGTCTGGTTCTTGCCATGCTGTGGACTTCCTTTGTGCTGTCCTCTAAAGTGTTCCAAATGACTATACGAGTACATTTTGACCTACAAGATCTCTCTGCATATCCCCAGCAAGGCCTTGGTGTAAATGGGAACCAGACCATTCGGATTTGCCAACAGCTGGTCTATACACCACGAACAAAACCCTTTAACTATTTGTGGAACCAAGTCAAAGGCATCTGCACTGGTGCAAGGTTCACTGCTGCAGTGCACAGTTTGATCCTACACACACACTCGCAGATCAGATGAACTCAGAGGGAAAGCTAGCAACTCTTGATACTCTCCCAAGAACAGATGTATTATTTCAGTGTTGCTTTGCCTACTGTTCCTCCCTTGGGGCACCCTGAATGCAATATCACCTACTTCACTAAGCAGAAATGACTTCCTCTTCTCTTCAGTTTCCAATCTGATTAATCTAGTTGACTGCAGCTCCAGCATTTGGCCCTCCAAGCCCCTTATAGATGTCTTCCAAGGACCTGGAGCACCTTTCTTGTGCTTTCCAATCTCAGAAATCCATTCTCAGTAATTAAATTCTGTTCAAGCCATGGTTGTTCACAGACAGACATATTAAACAGTGTCTCCAAATGTACCAGTTCAAAGCTTCCAATAAATGCAACATACAATTATTTATCAACAGAGATAAGACAGCAAGAAACATGTTTCCTAATTCTGCTCTGATGAAAAAGTTGTGCAAAATACACGGCACACTAAAATTGGCAGCTGCAGGGAAATAGCTGAAAGATTCAATTAAGATGATTGGCAAGGTTGCTCTGGAGGGTGCTGCCAACTGTAATCACAGGCTGCAGACCCAGTGGGAAAGGAGATGCTGCCCCCTTAGCACAGGGAAGTGATTTTTGCCTTCGAAGGACTGGGACCCCAGGCAGAGAACAGAGCTGTCCTCTAACCCACCAGCGATCCTAGATGATGCTCCATCTGATTCTCCTTGCCTGTTCATTCAGTCCTTTACCTCTTACACAGCATGGGCAGGGATGGGATAAACCATTTGTCTCCCATTAATACCTATGAGGCTGAGTACTAAAGCCCTGAGTTTTGTGTCTGATCCCCTCCCATCACTGCAAGAATTTAACAGAAAGCTCACTCAGGTGAATGTAAATGCAGATTTTGACTTCATTGATCTTTGGCTTGGACACTATTCATGCAGTCCCAGTCAGGCACTCCCTGATCACCACATTAATATGAGCAGGGTGAGAGTGGACAATCAGATTTGGGTTTTTTTGTGTTCTCTGTTCTTTGATTCTGATCCTCCTGGTTTGCTCATGCCACAATAATTTCATCAGTTGTAACAAAGATGCTCATCTGATTTATAGTAGCATAACTGGGGACAGAATCAGGTCTTCTAGTCAAGCTAATCAGAATCAATCTAAAACTTCAGAGTGAAAAATCACAAGGGAGATGTAGATTAAAGACACTGGCAATTAACTCAGACCTCCTCATTGTTCCCAAGGAGACAAGAGGTTTACATTGTTTTTCTGGGGTCACTTAAAAAGGTCTCTCAGAACAATTTCTTTTATTATGTCAAGAAGTTCTCATCATGAAAATCCTTGTCTTTGAGCTCTGCCCAAATTTTTGCAAGTTCTTGGCTATAATAGATTCAAGAGCAGGTTATATTTTTGCTTTAGTATCAGTTAACAAAGAAAAAAGAAACATCCACGGGAAAAAAACCTAACACCCAAACTCGAACCCAAACTATTTTAATTACTTAAGTCAAACACTGAATTACTTTCTGTATATTAGAAAGCACTAATGGCTAGTGCCAGATGGACTGCTGCACATAGAAATCAACCTTGAGGTGCCACTAATCAATCGAGGAAAGTTTGGAAAATTACTGTGTGAAATGAAGCTGAAAAGATTATAAGAACAGAATGCACAGCATACAAAACTCCAGCCTAGCCCCGAGGCCTGATCTTTCTCATGGTAAGATTTCACTTCTGTGATTACTTGAACAAACTTCTTTTGTAGAGGCAGTCTCCCTAAGCATGGGAATCAAAATCAGCATCTCACACTTTGCTCAAAATCCCTATAAAGCATCGCTCTGGCAAACAGAAATTTCCATGGTTGCTGATTTCAGAATCAGAGGTGCTTGTTCAACTCAGAGCCTGGCCAAAGCAGGAGATGATATATTGAGAAACCCAAGTGTTTCCAAACCATCTGAAGTGTTCATCTTAATTGACATTTATACTGTCTCAGACTCTTCTTTGGCCTAAGTTGGGTCCTTTGGGGACAAGATGGGCATCATCTGCATCAAAATCAATTATGCTGAACCAAACAGCAACTCTGAGAACTGCCATGATTATTTGATTTTATTTACTTTTTATCTCATCATTTCCCTGGCTCTGCTGCAAGGCTTTTTTATTTTTATAAACCTCATCAAGACGAGATCCAAGGATATAAATTGAGAGCACTATTAGTTACTATGATGGTCTCAGCAAGTTTTATAAGGCCTTCAGTATTCATTTCTGAAAGCCTCTTATCTGTATTCTGCCCTCTTGGACATATACATTTGGCTAGCAAGCACTGACCAGTGAATAATGGAGTATTCCTTTTCCACATGCAGAGTGCTGGGCAGCTAATCAAATCACTATTTTTGAAGTCAACTCCACAATTTTAATTATTTCCTCATGACACATGTCCATGGTCAGAAAAACAGGTTTTATTACATTGAGTAATGTCCTTTGATGCTTCTCCTTTCACTTTGAGGGCCTGCTCACTTTCCAAAGCAACTTTAGCCATTTCTTTATAAATTGAGAGTCAGGCAAAGCATGCAGCTGCTCTGAAAAGTGGCCCTGCAAAAGGAAACTGTGCAACCTCGCATGTCTTGGCTTTGTGACCTCTCAAATTTGTTCCACATAAACGTGATCTCTGGTCAGCATCACCAGTTCACAGTGAATGTTGAAAAGCAGAGTGCAGCCAGGGTGCAATAAAGTTGGACACATCACTGGGACTGTTATTGGTGGCCCAAAACCTCATGAAAGTGAACCTACAGGCTTAAAAATGGCATAAAAACTCAACAACTTTTGCTACAAAAGAAAGTTTAGTTGCTCTTTCAATTTCACGCTAAATAATGCAAGATCCTCATCCAACAGCAAAAACATCACTGATTTCAGATGACTGCTGCTTGCCACAAATCACATCCCAGTCCATATTCATGAGGTTTGATTTACTTGATAATTATCCTGTCTTCATTGTTTGTGTAAAGTACCTTATGCACAGGGAACGTATTTAACTGTTTAGCTTCAGTAGTAATGAGTCCATTATCCTAGAGAGTGCCATAAATCAGAGTTTTATAGCAGAGCAAAGCTGAAAGATGAAGAGTCTGCAATGAGGAGAGGGGAACCGAAGCCAGACTGAGATCCTTGCTTACAGATGAGTGTACCATATAGTAATTACATGAATGACAGCGCTTCTCCAGACACCACTGTCTGGAACATAACAGCAGTTTGGGGTAATGGCCCAAATGCAAAAAGCAAGGATTTTTGTTATTTGTACTGTTACACCTTATAATCATATATTATATAATATAATTATATTAGAGACTATCAGGGACAAAGGGTGCACACCTTCAAGCACAACTAGTGCAGGACTAAGACACAAAACACACTGAGGTGTCCAAGTGTCCAAGTTTCACCCATTCACACTAATCAGAGTGTGGGGACATGTCTTGGTTCTCCTGGATGGATCTGCCAACTCAACACAGTCTGGAGACAGTTGTGTGGGGACATCAGGGTAAAGGAGCTGAACCTTTGGCTTAGCATACAAGTCTCCCCTAGGCAATGTACAACTCAGTGCAAGGTGCAGTAGCAGCAACTGATCATGGAGCAGGTTTGGGACAATCAAACCAAATTAAGATTTCCCTGTAAGAACCGATGTACCTCAAGACCAGTAGCTTTTTCAACACCTAACTGGACTCCAGATTAGGCCAAGGCTTGCTGCAGGCACCCCTCTTTCTACTCTGAATACAAGAATCTATGATCGAGGTAGGAGGAAACCCTTCCAAAACTACAGAGATTGCAGTAGGTTTCTGCGCCATGCTGGGTCCCTCCAGTACCTCCCATAAGTTAGCAGGCCCAGACCTGGAATCAGGATGGCCTCTCTGATTTGTACTATATGGGACAATTCCTTCTAACCTTCAAAATGAAGGAGATTTTTCAAAAGCAACTAATCCTCTTGGAAGCACACTCTCAGATGCTTTAAAGGGACTGGATATTTTTAGATTGGGTATTCAGCAAGAAAGCTCTTCAAATGCAGAAAATTATGTTTACTTGGCTGACCAAATTAAAAAAAAGCGACACCAACAAAACTCAAACCCCATCATTTAGAGTGAAATATTTTTGGTGATCCAAAACAGATTCAAGCATCATCTTGAAGCAGTGGAATTGAAAAGCTCAGAACTCTTCTTGCCAAATTCAGCACAGATAAGCATTACTGACACACATCTCCAGTTTAAGGAATGAACCATTTGACAAAAAAAAGTGTCCTCGCCAGAAAATTATCTACTCAATGAACTCTGAAAACATGGGCACCCAGTGTGACAGCTGCTTCTGAAAAACATGGCCCACAAAACTACATGTTGCACACATATATACAGTTGCGGTTGGAAGCCTCAGGCTCTTTCACTTCCTTCTGCTTCAGTGTGCCTTTTGAATGTTCCCCAAAATATTTAAGACTACTGGAAGTGGAAGAACAGAGGTTGCAGCAGACAAGCAGGCAAGCGTATTAGTAGCATCTTGTGTACAATACCCTTGAGACACCGGGGTAACCATTCTTGAGTTATCATTTTGTAAGGAACTTGGTTGAGGTACCCTAAAGGTCCCAGCAGCAAAGCAAGAGAAACACAGGCCCTCAAAAGGTCCCTATTAATATCTGTGTGAGTGACAGCCCAGCTAAGAGGAAGGTGTGTGAGTAGGAACCAAGAGGACTGACCCTGCCAGTTCTGTCCTACCTGTAGATTCCAGAGCAGAGGTTTGTGCTTACTCTAAGGGAAAGCAACGTTAGGGCTTGAAGGTCTTGCCTCCTCAAATGAGATGTTTTCTTGACTGAGTGACAGTATAGATGAGGAGGGACTCCAAGCTCATTCTTGTGTTTGGCCATAGCCAAAGCGCATCAAAGCGCATATAATTCTTCCTTTAATTCAAACAGAAGATACAGTTCCCATTACAGATTTAGCTGAAAGATTTCCAGGCAAGGGACAAATCCTCAGGGAAGGATTCCAATCATGATGAACAGAGGCTGAAACAATGTGAAGTGGGCAAGACTGTGGAACAGGTCAGGGCACCAAGCAATAGTGAAATGAGACAAATGAACCTTCCTCTTTCCAAACCTGAAATCTCCCCCCAGCTCTGTACCTTCTCAGCTGACCCATCTACAGGCACAACAAGCAGGGGTGGAGATCCTGGCAGAAGCAGAGTCAGCAACACAGAGACAAAAACAAGCTCCTCATCAACACACAACGCAGGGTCAAAATGAATAAATCCTTGATTGGATTGAGATAGCTTACACAAGCTCCCAGGGGCTTTTCTGACAAGCTAGAGCACAGAAGAGGTAACTTCACATCGAAACAAAAGGGCTTTTTCAGCAGGTGGCCTGCAGCATACGGCTGTCACTGCCAAGCTGTCACACCTGCTCAGGCAGCCTGCCATCATGTTAGGAGTAAAGCATCCACAGAAGGACAAATGAAGGAAGTGGGTGGCATCAGTTCCTCTACTTTCCCACCCCAAACTTGTTCTCTCTCCTGAGCTGGTCACCCACACCTTTGTGGCTGTAACAGCTTCGGTGAGACCAGGTGCAAAGAGAAGATCTCCATCTAAGTACACTATCAAGATAACACCTTGAACTCTTGCTGCTGCTGACAGTTCCTTTAATGCTGCTCAGTTTCCAGACATCTTTCTTCAGGAAGGTGATTCAGCTTTTCCTTTCTTGGGCATTCTTATGTCACACGCCTGCTGGGTTGTCTTCAGCTCTCACGAACACAACCAGGCTTTTTTTTTTTCCTGACAGCAGGAAGGGGGCTACTGAATGCAAACCAGTCTTCTCAGAATTCCCTTACTAGGGTCTTCTGATGATGGGCCAGAGATGTGTTACTTGTATGACTTGATGAACTTGTTAACTAAGATTTCTTAAGCAAAACCTCATAGAAGCAATACGCACTCAGAGCAACATAAGCCAGAAACAGAATCATGAATCAGAGAGCTGCATCCAAGGACTAATTTCAAGAGGGTCTTTAATTAAAGGAAATCCCTTAGAAAAACATAACTAATTCTGAAATACACATGAAAAACAGGCCATAGAAAAGGTTACTCAGCCAGCACCAGTGGTGTCACAGCCCCTCTAAATTGCCAGGCAAATCTTATCTCTTGTATTGGATGGACATTTCCTGAAATTTCCATGATTCCTCATTTCCTGAAACATCCATAAAGTTTTTCCCCATACATTTGCTCTCAAAGTTCAGTTCTTCCAACTATATCCTGGGAGGAGGCACAGAGGAACAGCTTGTTCCCTTGATCTCATTTTGGTTCCGCCTAGCTGATGGTTATTGCTCCTTCAACTCTGCCTCACTAGTTTTGCCAAAAGCATTGCCTCCTGATGTAAAGTGCTATTATAGGTCTTACTTATCTGCAAGTCAGACATGAAATCATCCAAGCAATGGTTCTGTGGCTTGCAAAGTAACCTAAATCATCTCTTCCTCCCTGACTGTGTATCTTACCAGCCATCCAACCTCCTTTTGTTTTAACAGGGTTTCTGCATTCAGGCCTGGTCACACCAAGACTGATAGTTAGGAAGGTGGCAGTGTTTTGGTTGCTCCACTGAGGCTGTCAGTAATTCAAATTCAATTGGACTTTGGTTAGGTGGGTAATTCATCATTTGTAGTGTGACAACAATACCTGTAATTACTGCTCTTATTGTTGCAGCTGAAATTCATGTGCAATAAAGGGATCTTAATATCATGCCAAGCCTCACAGTTAATTTAGGTTCCATCTCCTTTCATTTATTCTGTAATAAGCTAATTAGTTCCCATAATTTGCCATTGAACTTGCCTTTGTAACAAATATATACATGAATTAGCCTATTACACAACAAATGAGGGGAATCAAAACATGAATCATTTGCAGGATTACATAAGGAATTATTATCCTCTTGAACACCCGTAGATGCAGCCACCATTTTTATTACTTTAAAATTTTATTTGCACTAGGTTGGTTCTCCTGTCCGATGCCTCTGACTTACTCTTCTAGTTGGAGGGTCAACAATGCATTTCACAGACATGACTTTGCTGCCACATCCCATGTTCAGGATCACTACCATGAAGTTAAACGTCTTTCAGCTTGGCTGCTTAAATCAAACTCTGGCAGCTGAAAGAGCTTGGCCATACTGCTGGCCTCCTGCCTTGGCACACAATTCACAAGGACATTTTGGAGTAGAGATCTTCAGATTTCCCTGTTGAAGTCTGCTTTTGGTTTTGTTTCTTTGCAGCCTTCACAGTATCAAACTGTGCCCTTGGAAACTCTTGGGCATGACTTGCAGTCACTGAACTCGGAAGCTTCCTTCCAAATCTCACCTGTGGGGCTCATTTCACCAACCTCTCTTCTGACAGCTCTTCAACCATGCTAGATTTCCAACTCATTTGGGATAAATCGTGAGGGATGCATTATCTGGCTTTGTCCTAAGATTGCCATTATGCAAACTGGAGGCTTGCCAGACCTTGAGGTTCAGTCCACCATCATAATTCTTGTGGAGTACTACATATTAGTTATTCCCCAGAAGGGATAAGGACAATTGGACCAGTCTCATCCAGAACACAGCAGAGTGCTCTCTGCCCAGTAATTCAATATCAATTCACAGGGAAGCTCTTGAGCTACTAAAACCATCAGTTCTACTTTCTGCACTACTTACTTTGAGGCCTCATCTAACTGCTGACCCGGTGCTACCCAGCTTCAACTATTAAACGTAACGAGAGCACAACTCAATAGCTTTATTTGTTAAATGTTCTCTGCTTACAGCAATTGTTTTGATTTAGCATCTACCCTCTTGCAGTAATGATTTACTCTTTCCATATCAAAGTTAAGCAAGCACCTTACTCCCAACAGCTGCTTCTTTACCTAGAGTTATATGGTTTTCAGCTTCTAAAAGTGAGTCCTTACTTCTGAAAGAAATAAAGATGTAAGAAGAGTTTTTGCCTGGAAATACTCTTTAGCATTTGGATGGTCTAAGGAGCACTAAAACCAATCATAAACCTCCTGGCAGCTGCCGAAATGATCTATGGAAACAATATCCAACTTTGCCAGACACTCTGTTCTGCCCAAAGGAATCAGTTGAAACCTCTGCTGTGGCTAGTGTGTTCTTCCTGGCTTAATCTGTACATTCAGGCCGAGGAAATGAAATACCAACATGAAATGAAAACTTACAGCCTGCAAAAAGGCTCTGGAAGTAAAAAGGAAGCAGGACCCTCAAGAAGCACTTGCTCATTTTCACTGCACTAGCACAGGCACTCCGCAACACGTTGCTCTCTGCCCTTTCTCTGGCAAGAACATTGCTGCCCCGTGGTGGGAGCCAGACGGGACCTCCTGGGCACATCCATCAAGCTCTGTCAAAGAGCTATGCAAGAGCAGAAAAAGGAGAGTGCAAGTGCAGCCGGAGACCTATCTACTATTCTTGCTTTGACTTCCCTCCTTCCTTGATGCAACATTTGCTACCAGTCAGGAATATTCAAAATTACTATGGCAGCTCCTCTCTTGACATACTAATTCCAGGAAAGAACCAAAGCATTTTAAAAAACATAGCCTAGTAGAGACTTGGAATCTGTCTGAACCCTTCTGGATTTGGTTTTAAGCCTCTGACACCAGCAGCAGTGTGATTCAAGGTGTGCTACTGTGAGCATGAGAGCAGGCAAGATGCTCGGAGCAATCAATTGCCCCTTTACAACTCCCAGATGAAAACTGGAAGTTATTAAGTTCATATTATAACATGAAACTAGAAGAAAATTCACAAATGAAATCTAGAGCTCTAAATGAGTAATTATTCATCATTAACAAAACTAAAAGGGAGAATTTTTTCTTTAAGGAATAGACGTCACCTACACTTCAGGAGGACTAAATAAAACAGGGCATCTAGCCAAAAGCATAAAGAAATTGTATTAAAAACAGAGAGTGAAAATTAAAAATGGAAAACAGTACATGGATCATTTAAAATGGGCTAGCCCAAAGAGACCATAGCCTCTGAACTGTGTAGATGAGCTATCCAATGTTCCAGAGCTACAAGTGCTTTGAAAATGCTTCAGTTGGAGTGTTTTTATCACCTGTAAAGGCTCCCCCAGTCTGAGCTAGAAGCACTTTGGTCTCTAGTGAAGAGCTGTATAGGTGTGGATCAAGAGAGACTCAAATTCCACGTGAACAGTATCTCTTCACAGGTATTCTAGCCAGAACAGATTTCCTCCCTCCAGCATACCATGCTAACAGGTATAACCCTGCAATTTTAGAATCAAGCCCAAAACATGACATTGAGCTAGTTCCTATATTTTAGAATGATAATAAGTCTTGCTTAAGGACTTTGACCACACTCTCCATTTCCTGATACTACAGCAATAAAGACAGACCCTAACTCTCAGAAATCCCTGGGATTTATCCAGGACTGATTTGCAGTGCTAGGACTTGCCATACTTTTGTATGTTTCAAGAAGTATTTTCCCTTTCTTCTACAGTGCACTGAAAAAATGGCTATTCTCCCCAAATACTCTCTTGCCACATTTGTGCGGGTTATTGTCTGATTCATTTACTCAATATGTCTTTATTTGCAGTTTCACACAGGTGCAAGCAGATTCCTTTCTCCTCTGATGCATCTATCAAAATCTTTCCAAGCAAAAGATGACAAACCAAAAAGAAACAAAAATCTCTGGGAGAATCCTACCTGAAAAATAGCTATCCAGGCATATCCAATATTATCAAAATTGATAGCTCCGTTGTGTGGGTTTACATCCCCTGCCATGCATACGTTGTAATACTGGTTCCAGTTTATGCAGGCATTCCTGCTGCTGAAGTCAGGATTGTATAAACTTGGGGTGTAGGAGTCCATGCTCAAGGTGCACTCCACCTTGTACTCCTTCCTGTTTGGGATGTTGGAGCATTTCTGCATGCCGTTTTCACGATGCGATGAGCAGATGAACGGGTTCTCCTCCGCTTCGTCGGTCCGGTAGTACGGATGCAGGAAGGTAAGGTTGTATGTCCTGGAGGAGGAAGAAAGAGAAGGGTGAAAACAAATGGTGCATCCCTTGTTTCACCAGCAGCAAAAGGTACTGGTTTCTGTGCCTGGTTTGGGTATGTTATTTCTCATTTGTCCTTCAGCCCCATCAGACTGGGGATGGCAAGCCACAGTTGATATCAGCCCCTACTTTTGTCTACAAAGCTTTTTTCATCCTGTAATGCACCCGTGATCTTCCAGTTAAAGATCACCCTAAGTTTTTCCAAGCAAAGAGGGCAGCTGGAAGTTGAAACAAGAGGGTACAGAGAGAAAAATCCCAGCAGGCCAGGTGCTTCCCAAAAATCTAGGGAACTTTTTGTTTCTATCTAAGGATTTTAAGCTAGCTTTTGAGATGCTCAGAACATGCTTCAAAAAAGCTGATGGCGTAGCAGCTTTCCAATAAATCTGCCCCTCAGCATGTCTCTGTGATGAGTGAGCTGAACTTTAACAAGTAGAGACCCAGCCACAGGCCATCAAATTCCTTCCGTACTTACATAAGAAAAGAAAGAGCCCACATTAATGGGAACTGTATGCTTACTGCATATCTGATTTAATTGGCCTGGATAAAGTTTATGGCTCTGTTACAGCTAAGATAAGCAAGTGCTCTAATTGCAGCATGACAGGGACATGCCTTTTCCCAAGCCGTGCTCTGGGGCAGATCAGAGAGCAGGCAGAGCCTGGGACTTTTCATGCTGTTTGATTAGCATTAGGGAGACCCACTGGCACTCATACTGCTGAAGCACTGCTCAAAATGAGAAGGTGCAAAATCCTAGATCTGACTTTATCTGCTGTGTTCAGAGCTGCAGGGATCTAAGATGCTATATAATCAGTCAGGAGATAAGGGAAAAGGCAACACACAAATTATACAACCAAGCAAGATGTGGGGAGAAGATAAGCAGGTAATTCTTCAAGATAGGACAGCTGTATTTTTATCTGTTTTTGAATGTACCTAACTATTGAATAAATCTGGCTCTAATGACTACCAAACTAGCGTTATTCCATGCAAGTGCTTGAAATTGCTCCCCAAAACCCTTGAGTTGATCAAGAGTCACTCAGCAACTGCATTTTAAGGAGAGAGCAATTGCTGCAGGGCAGGGCTGAGGGGAAATCAACCCTGAACAACTTTCCTGGAGAATTTGGTTCTCCTCCATCAATTAATTACTTGAGATGGGTGTTGAGGGTTCAATCCAGCTTCAGGAATAGGCAAGAGTAGCACATCAGAGGAACTGGGCATTGTTCACTGGTAATTAAATGTATTCACCAGCTACTCCCCTCCCACTGCACAGTGTTCCCACACCTCTAGACAAAACTGTAATATCTTCTTCGCAGTTTCTATGCCTTAGATTCAAGAGACAAGAAAAACTTGAAAAATGTTTTTCTTCCAAGACTGCCTAAAAGCCTTCTCCTTCCCCTCCCACGAATTGGTTTCACTTGGAGGAAATTTCCATATAAAACAAGCTGAAAAAAAGGCTGAGTGCTACGCTAGCACGGTGTTTGCTAGAAGATCAGATACTACAACCAGCAGGGTTTGTCACACAGAGGGGGGTATTGTGGAGGCTTGCAAAGGATTAGAACACACCGAGGTGTAGGGATGCGTCTGGGAGTGCTACAGACTTCAGCAAAGACAGCTGGGGAACTTGAGAGAAGAAACAGAGGGAAGAGGAGAAGGGATGCCTGAGAAGGGGCTTTTCCTAACTCACAAATGGCAGGCAGAGCCCCGTCAGCTCCGTTTTGGCCGTAGCAGGTACACTGAGAGGGGCTCAGTTCAGAGGCAAAGGGCTCCCGCACCCTCAAACGTGGTGGGGACTACACCATACCTGGGACATCTCTGCTTACAGTCACAGGGCCTGCCTCAGGCTGCACACCCAGGGGGGTTCTGGGAGGGCTCTGTACCTCTGTGACACAGGACACAGCCCAGGGCAGAGCCATCCCAGCCTCAGGAAGGACATTTTTCTCTGAAATCTCCATGTTTGAAAGGCGCATGTCTCACTAGCCTCCCCCCAAGAATCTCAGTAGCAGGTGCTCAGTAGCTCTGAAGTCTTTCAAATAGGACATTGGGATCGGGGCTTTCTGTACCCTGTGGTGGTGACAGGGGTCTAACACCCCCAGAGCCTGGACTACGCTGTGCACTGCCTGATACGGCACAGGAGCTTGGCCACAGGACTCTGGGGTATGACCAGCTACCCCAGGGCTGACTTCACCACTCTTAAAACCAGGACTTCATGGGTTACAAGCAAAGAGCTGCTCTAAGAGTCCCTAAGGTGATGGCAGGACAGCTCTCATGTGGTATCTTCTCATCAAAGCACCTGGACCTCCAGCTCAGACTCAACAGATCTCTGCAGTTCTCAAATCCCCAGTGTGACAAGTCATGCAAACTCAAAACTTTTAGGCAGCTCAGTGCCGAAACCTGTTGCTTGCAGCACAGCCAGCCACAGAGGCAAGTCTCAGACAGTAACCCGCAGCCCTGAAAGTACATACGGAACACTCAGCACTGCAATGACCCTGTGCAATCTTGGGAACATCCCTTGCTCTTTCTTGTTTCCCTTAAAACAATGCTGACCAAGGTTCTTTGATCTGGATGTGCCACTCCAGTGACATACTCTTCCAAACTACAACTGATTTTCCAGGAAAACCTGCTCCAGAGTCAGGTGGAGCTGTGAAACTCAGCAAAAACTTACTACCTTCACCGCTCTGGAAGCAACACCCTACCCCACCACCAGCAGCAGGAGTTTCCTGATCACAAACACCTCTTGGCAGCGGGCAGGACAGGAAGGCTTGGCACACAGCAGCTCATGGGCCAGTGTAATTAGGATTCTATCCAGAGCAAAGCTGGACTTGCAGAGAGAGATGGACCATCTGGAGGGATGATTGTGTAATTAGCAGCTATGGATGCACAAGCTCCTTTCCTGGGAGCAGTTCCGTGTTCAGATGCAGACACACGCATGCCGTGCCAAGAACACTGACCATGGAAGAAGTGCTCAGACAGAAGGGCTGATGCATCAGCGTGATGCTCTGCTCTGACCTTACACCCGAGCTCCCTCTACCCATCACAGCACAATATACACAACATTCAGCACCACACACAACTCCGCAGCTGCCTGTCCTCGCAGCTGCAGGACTGAAACGTGTTCATTGTCCCAGATTAAACATCTTTATTTCAACCCCCAGAGCTGATCTCTGATCTCCTGGTAGCCCACCCCAGCTGGGCAGGCTGGACAGGGACACAACTAGCCAGCAAGCAGCATGCCAGCCAGTTCTGCTGGAGCCCATGCACCCAGTTTTGTTGGGATGGGTGCATGGGCCCCAGCAACCAGGCTGGGGACCTACAGAACCAATCCCCCTCCTGTGCAACACTTCTCTATTCACTACACATTGCAACTGAAAAGGCCCTTGATGAGCCACATACACAGATTTGAGAGACTGCATGTTTCCCATGAGTCACCGTTTAGGAAGCCTTGGGCTGAAGAAGAAATAACTGCCTGCAGACACAGCGCCCTGGGCTGTGATCTAATAAGCTGCGTAGAGAAGATCTGGGTACAAACCCTCTGGAGAACCAAAAGAACGACACACTTTGGTGGCCGTGGGAGGAAATTAAACCCAGGAAAACAAAGCACAGCTTGACTGTGAAGGGTGGATAAAGACTGATTTGGTTCTGCTGCTGCTTAACTGATTTTATCCTCCCTTTTCTCTTGCTCATTTTTGCAATAGCCCTCAAAATCATTTACAAACCAGAAGTCCTCCCTATAACAGGCCAAAATTAGTTGCACAGGGGCCACTTTCTGCTCAGCCTTTTTCAAGCCCTTCCCTCTTCCATGTCTGCCCTGGGCACAGACACCATGAGCATCCACCCAGCTGGGAGGGACCTGCACGATGCTCTGCCACCACTGAGTGCAGCGTGGAAGGGACACACCAACCGACAGCAAGAACTGCCAATTTAAGACCTTTTTCTAGTTCCTCTGCTTGATGACCCTGCTGGCAAAACCAAAAAGGGGAAAGAAGGAAGGAGAGCAAGAATGAGAAACGGTGTCACAGAAAGAGGGAATCCCCAATATCCGCAAAATAAATGAACTAGCTCTGCCAAGGCCATTTACCTCCATGTGCAGGAAAGGTCAACCTGACTTCCTTGTTACTTGCCAACAGGCATAGTCCGAATAACTTATTAATGGTAATGAATCCACTAATCACGAGACCCTTGTGCTCTGGGGAAAAGACATAAGAAACTAAGCCCCATCATGGCTCTTGTTATCACATTAGAAAGGATTAACACCCCTTTCTCGGCCAGCTGCCCAGTGCACATCTTTCTCTGGGCCTGCAGCAGCTTTGCAATGTATTTCCCTTTCCTTGTCCCTGGGCATGTTCGTGTGCAGGAAGGACAGCAGTGGGGCAGAAAAGTCCATTCTGCCCCATGTCAAAAGAGGCTGAACAATTATTCTCTGCTCCATCTTTCCCCAGGCTCAGTCCTCCCAGCCCAACATCATCCACAACCGCTGGAGTGTGGCTTGTGCCCTGAGCACAATCCTGCTTCAACTTTCCGAGCAGCAGAGGAGGAAAGGGAAAAGGTGGAAGAAACTCAGCATCAAGCAGGATCTGTTTCCTCCAAGAGGAGGCAGCTCTCTGGAGGAAATTCTGCTGACAACCCAATGTTGCAGCACAGAGAGATGCCAGGAGGAACAATTAAGCAGAACAGAGAAGTACCTTTCAGACAAACTCAGAGCTGTCTGCCTTAGCTGTATGTGCCTTCTTGCAGCTCTACAAAAGCCAAGGAGCCAAAGGCAGTACAATGCCAAGCAGGTACGGAGTTAATTAAGACTGAAGTGCTCACATTATAACTGTCCTGCAGCATTAAATAAATACAAAGCACTTCACAGGTCTCTCCCCTCTCCTACTTCCAACCCACTGAGTTCCTTGAAAGGCTCCACGAGAGGGAAAACTTCTCTGCATAACAACACAAAGCAAGGAGCAATCCCAGCAGCAACAACACAGACAAACTGGGGATGACCCAGTTCCTTTATTTACAGTGATAGCAGCTCATGATGGCAGGAGGGAGCCAGAGGGGCCATGTGGTGGGGGAGACACACCTTGGAGATCTTACAGATAAACTGCTGGCTTCACTTGCCCTTCCCACACATGCAGGGCAAGCCTTCCTCTCTCAGACCAGACCAACCAAAAAGGCCTTTATGAAATTCCCCCTCCAGCTCCCACTGTCAGGGCTCTCCTGCGCTCGCTCACACAGCAGTGGAGCCCATCCTGGCACTGCTGTGCAATGCCAGGGGAAGCACAGTCTGGCCAACAAGCTCCCCAGGGCTTGAAGAGGTTTCTGAGCCACCAGAGCCCTCTGAGGCACTGCTCTGGTCTCCAGAGCTGGTCAGGGAGTGACATCTTCTCACATGTCCTGAACAGCAGTGACCCACTCCAGTTTATTGCTTGTCAACTCACTACTGCAACAGCCCAGTAATTGCCTGTAATTCCGTCAAAGTCAGTGCTAAAAGAGTCCTGAATAAAGCAACCTCCTTCCAGCATACTGCATTGCAACAGTGCAATTTTCAAAGACAGAGAAAGCAGGTATTTGCAGTGCACCTCAAAGAAGTCCCCAAATCTCTATCAGAATGTACTATATTTAAAAATAGCTTCTTTACTTGAAGCAGACAACTTTCAAGAGGGATTTGAAAGAAAAGGTTTCCACAGGAAGAAGAATGATGGCAAAATCAAAGTCACTTCTTCCATCTGATGCCTACTGTAAATTTGAATGGCCCAGAAAGCTGCTGCCAGCAAGCGTGCAAAGAAGCATGCAGCAGATAAGAAACTATATTTGAAGCATCGGTCTCTGAGCTCCCTTATACTTCCTTTATGCCAGAAAAGCTTTGGGGCTATGAGCCTTCCTTGCCTGGCACCCTGGGTTGTGTTCAGATGCTCACCCTCACTTTAAGACAGTTCTGTTTTCATGTGGGAGGGTTTGACACCACCACCAAGGTGAGTCTCACCAGTAAGTCAGGTCTTCCCCTTCATGGGGCTGTAAGGAAAATCTGAGCCAGGACCATCATCTGCTCAGCCCCAACCCAAGCCTGTCCATCCTCCAGCCCCTCACAGCCTGCTGAAGGGCTGGTAAACATGATTTTAGACTGAGGACAACAGCACTGGGATTTAGTGGGACTTGGCAGACAAAACTAAATAACCAGAATCTCATTCCCCCTTCCTTGCAGAGCTCTGTTCTGTTTACTTCTAACCAAAACCAGAGCTTAACTTTAATCCTGAATCCCCTGGGTGAAGGTTTTGCTGTTGGTTTTGTTCCCTTTGGCAGCTTTTCCTGGAAGGGACGGGGGTCAGGGCTCTCCAGCACTGATGCCAAGCACAGCAGCTCAGCCCAGGGATGGAGCACGAGGATGCAGCGATGGACCCGCTCCAATCCGACCCTGGACCTGACTTTGTATCTCCACACTGTCTTGCAGGTGGATGGCATCCTGCTGCTGGTCAGCAGGACCTGCTAGGTTGGGCCCAGTGCTGTATATTTTGGTCCATCTGTACAATAGCAGGTAGATGTAACCCTGAAGTGCCTTCCCTGTTACTGCCACTCCATGCCTTCTTCCCCTATACAACTTGCTGTTGGGGTGTTAAAGACCACTGCAGGGGTGAACCATATCCTGATGCCTGGAACTATGGATTCAGGAGAATTGAGAATGACAGAAAAGATGGCAATAGTTCCACCTGGATCCCCCAAAACTTCCACACCAAGCTCCAATCAACCTGGGTTAGCTTCTAGCTGGAAATGGAAGGACTGGCTCACTGCAGCCAGGTTTCTCAGGTCCAAAGCTAACCCAGCAAAACACAGACCAAGATGGTACCAGGGCAACCCACATTTTTTATGCTGATACCAGCGCCAGCAGAGCTAGAGTAGCCCTGTCCTGAAACAGAGCTGCCCCATTTCTCTGGAATGCTGAAACTTTGCTCGCAGTATCCCTGAGCACGTGGCATCAAGCAACAGGACTTGTGCATGGGCAATGGAGAGCCCCCAGCCACCCAAATTCACCCCTGCCTACAGCTGCAGGGGACCCAGGAGCCAGCACAAAGCTACAGTGAAGTGGGAAGGAGATCTCTTACAAATCTTCTGTCTCTTCAAACAGCTCCTGAGGCTTAGCACAGGGAGCCTGACTTTGCCTTCTGTGACCGGGACCAAGACCCTGATAAGAAAATCCTGCAACGCCTTTGATGCTGCTAATGGCCATTACATAACAGCCTGCTTAATATCTGTACTTAGCAAATGTTTCCCCTGTGGTTAATTTTAAAAGCTCCACTTTGCAGGAAATCACACAGCATTTTAGAAACCTGGTCAAAGAGATGAGAGGGACTCACTGAGGCTAATTACAGTTCTGTGCTCCTTGTGCTCAAACATTGCCTGCACATAGTGCCTGCCCCATGCAACCGGGTCACCCGAGCACAGCTTTAACACCATTCTTTGGGCTTTTAAACGACAGCTCAGGGCTTACTCTGAGTGACAGAGGGTCTTGGTGACCAGCAAATACCTGCTGTGAGTGCAGGAGAGAGCTTGCGAGGTTGGGGCATCAAGATGCAGGAGCAGAAGCATACACACATGGCAGACTCATCGATTTTCTGCCTTTCAGCATTTCTGATGGGATGAGGAAGTGCCATCAGAGACAGTCTGCAGTACAGAGAAAGGCTCAGACAGCTGAAAGCCACAGGACTACTCAGGGAGAGGCAGAAACAGGACCTGGGGTAGAGCTGAGGGATAATCTCTGCTTGTCTTCCAGGCCCAATACAAGCTGTAGACAGCAGATGATTACAAACAGATATAATTACAGGCTCTATCTCCTCTTACCGAGCTAGAGTTGCCCCGATTAGCTGGTCTCAGACATTTCCTCACCTCTGATCCACTGACATCTTCAGCAGTCTCTGACAGGAGTCCTTCGGAAGGACTTTCCCAGGCAGACCTCCCCTTTCTGTGGGAGCTTGCAGGCTGCACTTGGTTTTGATCTTTTTGCTGTGCTGATGGATTTTAAGGTCTGCCCTTACCCTGCACTTCTAAAGGGGTAAGTGCAGAACAGCCCAAGCTCGCCATCATGTTGAGGGATTGCTGGGGACCAGCAAGAACCGTGCTGCCCCATGGCAGGGGATGAGCCAGGAGCCAAGAGTCATCCCAGTGCCAGCAGCACTGCACAGACAGCCTGAACATAGCAGGCAGAGCCCAGGGCTGGCAGCAGGGTCCATTCAAAGCCCCAGACATGGCAAATGATGAACCACATCCAGGACCCATCCAGGGAGCTCAGGCAGGAGCCAAAGAAACCAGAAACAAAGACAGAGCTGAAGACAGGCACACCAACAGCACAGCTCAAACCAGGACTAAGAGCCACAGGCTGAGCTTAAATAGAGCTCCTGGGCCATGGGGAGGGTGTAGATGGGGGTCCCAGGTGAGGGTCATCAGGGCAATTAAGGCCTATTAGGACCTTAATTAGGTCCTAATAGGCCTCAGGACCCACCTGGCAGAGATGCTGGTCCCTGCAACTGCCTAGCTTGGAAGAACCAAAACTAAAGTTTATATCAAAAAGAGCAGGTGATCAAATGTGCTGCCCATCCCTGATGCCTGTCCCAGACTGAGAGCGGTGTACCAAGGTCTTTAATGCCTTTCACATCAAGCTTCTTAATACACTCACGAAGATTTATTTATGTGTTTCACAGCATATCCATGGTGCTGTCTGTACCAGCATGCAGACCACCTCATCAATCCCCTGCCAGGTGGTGTGGTGTGCTAGGTGACCTCCCAGACCTGTACAGTTTTGTTCACTGGCAATTTTAGGAGAGCTGTAATGCTTTTGTTTGTTCTAAATCCTTAAATTCACAGAGTCAGGGAACTCAGCTTCCTCGAACAGAGATAATCCAAACCACTAAAGTCCCCGTCTGTCAAGTGCAGAAGGAAAACATGAAAAAGCCACTCCAAACCCTTGTTAACTTGTTGGCAAGTGGATTTTTTTCATACAAAAAGTACCTTGCCAGACTCAAGAGTCCTGAAGCCAACAACCTTAAGAAGAAGCAAGATGATAGCCCAGTTAAAAGCTGCCATTGCATCTGTGTGGCACGGCCACATCGTGCTCTCAGCCACAGCGCTGCTGGATCCTGCCCTGGCTGCACCTCAGCTGGGCACTAACCCCGCTGACCACCGGGGTTTCTCTGGCAGGGGAGAGGGAGAAAGGAAGAAAAGGTGGAGGGTTTTTTGCTGTACTTACATTGCAAAATTCCTGTCGAGGAAACACCTGTTTCTCAGCAGCCCTGCCCAGAGCTGCACACCGACAATCCCAAAGATGAAGAAGACAAAGAAACACAAGAGGAGGACGTTGCCTAACATAGGCAGAGTATCTAACAGCAGGGTGACGAGTATTCGCATACCTGTGGGGAGAGGAGAAAACAGGTTAGAGGAGCCCTTTGACTGGAAGAGTGGGAATGCCACACCGTTTCCAGCTTGGTTGTGCAGCCAGTGCATCCCAGGCAGAGGATTCGGGGTGTTTATGTTTTCCCCTAAACCTTAAGCCTGAAAAGGAAGGTACGAGTACAAAAGGCTGAGCTGCAAATGGGAACAAACAGCATATCTCCAAAGAGTGGACTTAAAGGTGGGGTTTTCCAATATTTTCAGTAACACAGCACTCAAAAACACACAAACATGGGCAATGCTGCAAGACAGTCTTTCCTGGACAAACGCCCCTGCAAACCATCAGCCGCCTGAGAAATTGTCAAAATATATATTTGTAAACATATTGAACCTCTCTCATGAATCACACAGATTGTTCCCCTAAACAATACGGAGCCTCGTGTAGGACGATAGTTGCGGCTGCTCTCTGGGTGTCCTCCACGGACAACTCCTCTTTCGTGAGGACTCCTCTCCTTGCTGGCTCAGAACTACCAAGCAGGGGAAATGTTGACTTTTCTGAGGAGGGGAAAGCAGGACGCAAATGTGCCTTCCTGTAAGGAAAGCTCTCAGCTCTGCTCCCATCCCCTCCTCCTGAGCAGGCTGCTGGGAGACCTTCCCAGCCACCCCTCTGCAAGGCTCCCCAAGAACCTGGGTGCAGAGCAGGGGCTGCCCCAGCACCTCTGCTGCCAGGGAAACGCTGATTTCTGTGCAAGATCTTCCATCCTAAATAAGAAACTTGAGGAATGAATCAACCTTGCAGAGCCTCAGCCAACCCTTGCATTCCTGTCCAGTATGTTCCCAGCATCGCTGCCCAGGGGAGACTGGGCAAGGAGGCAGGGACTGGGCTGGCACGTGGGGGCTGCCCTGTCTCACACGTCAGGGCACCTTCAAACTCAAGGATATAACAGGAATAAAAAGGAAATAATGACTTGCAGCTCAACAGAGGTTAAATGAACCTCTGAGAAACCAACCAGCCACCGTTTCAACAGCTGATAAATGATGAGAGGAGAACTAACGAAAAGAGGCAAATTCTAAATTACAGAAAAGAATAAACCCAGAAACTGAGCCGTGGGAGCCCAGCGCTCAGCAGAGAGCAGGGCTCAAGTTTATGGCATGGTGGAAATCAATGCGTCTGCTGGGTAAGGCGACACTGCCACCTTTAGAGGCATTTTATCCCAGTAAAATTCTGCTCTGCAAACACCTTTTCCTGCCTGCATGGAGCTTTTTCTCCCTCCATTTCCCCTAGCAGGATGCCGCTCTCCATCAGTCATCCCATTTGAACAGAGAGCAGCAGTCACATTGATGCATTCTCTCTTCCCCCACCGATTTCCACGTTGGCTTCTTCCCCCCAGCCAGCTCCCAGGTCATGCCTGATGCCTCTCCTGCCAATTCAACGACAATGCTGGGCTGCAGCCTGGCATCTGTAGACCCCAGGGATGGGTGCTGGGAGGAGCAGGGTCTCCAGGAGAGCAACACTCATCCAACCCGGCACCCCCCAGGCCGTGGCAGGGAGCCGGAGCCCTGTCACACCACTTTACCCCCCTCCTCGTGTTGCTCTGCCAGCGGAAATGCAACCCAGCCAAGCAGGGCCGGAGCCGACATTACCTTGTCAGCACGGCACGAGAGGATAAACTGCCCCGGCCAAGAAGTCTGTGCTAATAAATAATTAGGTGTGAGTAATAACCTTTGCATCCCCAGGCAAGAGCCTTTCAAGGTCTCCATGCCCAGCTGCGTCTTGGCTCCGGTGTGGCTCCCCGCTGCTGGCGCCAGTGGTGGATGCCTCTCCGGAGGAGCCGGGATCCTAGCGCCCAGCCCTGTGCCAGCCCTGCTGGCTGCCCTCCAAACCCCGTCCCCGTGCCACCCCAGCACCAATGCCACCCCGCGGGGAAGGGACATGGTGCTGGCAGCCAGGCTGCACTGGCAAGTGCCACAGGCGGTGCAGGATGGCGGCCAGCGTCCCGGCCATCCCCTGTAACCACAATGCCGGCGTCAGCCGCGGGATGGCACCGGCCTCTGCTCGAAGCACACGGGGAAACCCAGAGCTGGAGGCAAACGGGGATTTGATTTTGTAACGCTTGTTCCCAACATGCGTTATCAGCGTAAGCCCCCCAGGAGCACATCCCACAGCACTGCCCTTCAGCCTTTCCTTGCAAATCTATCTTTGGAAGAGCAGAAAAGACTCACTTAATTCCCATTGGAAAGAAGATGCTGGGCTTTTCTTCTTTTCCCCCTCCCTGCTCTCATTAATATCCTCGCCTTCTTTTTCCCAAAAATGGTTAAAATTTATCTCCCTGTGCCAGACAACTTTTTTCTGCTCAGCTACTTTTGGTATTTTGGGTTGTTTAGTGGCACCATTCTTGAGATTGGATCCATCTGTTCGCTATCCGCTAAGGGTGCTCTGGGCTCCCAGCAGAATGTCAAGTGTGCCATGGGAAAAGAGCACGAGCATCGGTTAGGCTGAAACGAGGATCAGGATTTCTTTTCGTTCCCATTACCCGTGATGCCTGGTTTAAACCACATAGCAGAAAAATAAAAATAAAGCAGTGAAATGGATTTGAAAAAACAGTGACCACTACTAAAAAAACCCGCTAACTACAGCCCCTGCCAAACATATAAATCGCAGGAATTATATTTTTCCCGTCATTTTCAAGGAATAATTTCTAATAGAGATGATGTTTTTATTGGCTGGGGTTCTCCTTTCTTTTCTTAACAAATAAAATAAAAATGAAATAATCTTGTGGGTGAATTTATTGTGCCTGGAAGCGAAGAGCTAATAGCACTGGCTGGAGCCCAGGAAAGTGCCCAGGCATCACGGGGATAAATCGCCAGGCTATTTCTCATGGGTCCCTGCTTCCCCTGTGCTGCCACTGAACACCAGGCTCGTCTCTTCTGACCCAGCCATAATTTCTGTCTGCTCGATGTCCTTTTGCAACCGCTACCAAGCTGAAAACCACGCTCCCGCCAGCGGTGGGGTGGCTGGGGGAGCGTCGCTGTCCCAGTGCTGGGGACGGCATGGACGGGGCTGAGCGGGCCCTGCTGCCACGCTGCTGGTTGGGATGTGGTGGATGTCTGAGGGAATCCCCCGGCTAAGCTGTAGCATCCCCATGGATGCAAGACTAGAAATGTATCATAGAATCATAGAACGATTTGGGCGGGAAGGAACCTTAAAGATCATCCAGTCCCACCCCCCTGCCACAGGCAGGGACACCTTCCACTAGCCCAGGTTGCCCAAAGCCCCGCCCAGCCTGGCCTTGAACCCTTCCAGGGAGGGGGCAGCCACAGCCTCTCTGGGCAACCTGTTCCAAAACGTAACTCTGTTATTACCAGAAACTGCAAAAATACAACAAAATAGAGGGTTGTTGCTATCCATTTCCCACAGACCCTGGATTATATCAGCCTGAAACACTAAAAGTACCAATGTTAGAAGTAAGCATCTCATAAACAAGTAAAGTCTGTGATTATCTGCCCTCCAGGAACTGAGATATTTCTAAGAATACTAATCCTGCCCTGGCACTTGTTCAAGACACTGGTAGTAAGTTCAAGACAATATTAAGACCAGCCTAGCTGCTCGACAAGCTGGGCAACTCAACTCCAAACACTGATTGAGATTTTTGGATTTAATCTCACACACTCTTAACAAAAAATTGAGAATTTTCTATTGCCCATCTTTGGAAAAAAATTAAAAAATCGAAGTGGCAAGTGTAGCAGAAGACAGCCTAAAAGGCTTCCTTCAAAGCTTCAGTATCAGACTCCTAAGGAAGAAAAACACAAGCTGGACCCAGATCAAAATTTCACCTAGACTTGGAGGCATTTGGATCCCTGGGCCGCAGTTTAATAGGCATGTAAATCCTCAAATTCCCCCGGCTTCTGCTCTCAGCCCAGCTGAATCCCAGCTTGAGACTCCCACTATTTCAAGGGAGAGCTACGAAGGGCTTCATGGATTTAAATAACTTTGGAGTGAGCCTGATCCTCACCCCAGTCTGAAACCTTGGCAGGGCTCCGAGTCGAGCACGTGCCAGCGCTCCTCCGCTCCTCCCCGTCCCAGCGAGGCCACGGAGCCACCGTGCTCAAAACCCCGGGGGAAAACTTTGTGTTGTGCTTTTGGGCTGCTCCGAAACCCTGGTAACAAAACCTCATTAGGAAAACAAAGCTCCGGAGGGTTTCATGGTCCCTTTTAGCCTCTTGTTTCTTTTTGTCTTGTTTTTAACTTCTAATGATGTCACTGTCGAATTTATAGATTTATTTTTTTTAAAAGAAAAATCCTGAAGAATTTGAGCTCAGAGAGAAACTTCAAAGACTCCTGTGCGCAAACATCCATCTGTTCCCTTGCATGTTCATCTGAGGTACTGGAACCAAAACCCTTCTGGGGGAGTTTGTTTTGCTGTCCCTAGATGTGCCGACACGATGGGCAATTAATCTAGGCAGGATGTTCAGTGAGGACCGGCGGGGCTGTGTCACTCAAATGTGCTTTTAAAAAGAACAGGAAATGTAGGGTTTTTTTTGCACGGAACCTCTATGATTTCCATACAATGCTGCTGCATTTTGAATTGAGTGGATTTTGGTTAAAAGATGATGAAAGCACTATGAAATTAGTACCTTGCAAAGGATTGCTCAGCAGACAGCTGATTCCAGCAGGAAATTATTTCAATTTGTTGGTTTGTCTTTCAAATTGGATTTAGAAGACAAGCAGCTGAAGCCACTTGAAAATGGATTTAGGGGCCACTTGAACTTTCTATCGTGGGTGAACCCAATTTTGTTTTACATGACAGCAAACCTTCTGTGGTATTTTACCCACAACAGAGGCTGCTGCGCTTCTAATCCTGAACACAAAGAAATGGAAAGACCTTAAATAGCTGAGAGAGGAAAATGAACCCATCCGGGGCAAGAAGATCCTCCTTCGAACTGACCTTTCCCCTTTCTTTATAGCAACTTTGTTATTTACTTTGCACTAGGAGCAGAGGTACTCGCCTCAGAGTGTTCACAAAAACGCTGGAAAACAGCCACAAAAATTTGGCACCCCAGGTATAAAATCTACTCCCTTGCCCTTTTCTAACACTGATAATCATAATAAATGATCTCTAACTTGCCATTAAAAATTAAAATAAATGAACTTGCTCTCCGCAGCAGGAGAGTAGACAGCTACTGCAAGGCTCAGCACGCAGAGAGCCAGCTGGGGTGGCTTTACCCCCCTGGTTTTCGGCGGGGGCTGAGCCAGGCAGAGCCAGGCAGTGTGGCTGCGGTGCAGACAAAGGTGTTACTCACTTGGGACCCTGTTAATGGCTCGTAGCGGCCGAAGTACCCGGACGGTGCGAATCGCAGACAAGCTCACGTTGTGTCCGTCCAGAGAATACTCCATCATGCTGCGGGGGAAAGAGGAGAGGCGTTAGGATGTGGGATGCTCAGTCTCTGGGCATGGGGGTACTGGGGCTGTCGCTGTGCTCTGGGAGCCATAGCTCAGGCTTGCAAAACCACCCACTCTGTGTTTGCAGCTCATAATGTGCATCACGCTGTCAGTGGGGGATATAAGGGATATTTCAGCCTCTAAGAGACTGAAAATACCCACAGGTGCAGCGATGGTGCAGGGGCCGGCAGGCAGACGTGCTCCAGGCTAATGGGCTGCAGGCACAGGTAACGCATCGGAAAGCAGAACCTGGCACGACAAGGAGCTGCAAAGTCAGGGCCACAGAAATCGGGGCAGATGGGGAGCCCCCAACTATCTGCTCAGCTCCCGCAGCCGTGCTGCTCTCCATTTCCATTAGTTTATCGTGCTCCGGCCAGCGGCACATCCGCAGCCTTCCTGGGGAGATTACTGCACAACTCCATGCAGCTCAAAGCCAATAAGATGTTTATGATATTATACCCCCTACTAGCACCCCAGCGTATTGTCACGCCAGCTTATCTCTCCCCGTATGACAAAAATGTGAATAACCAAGCCGACAAATGACGTTAAAGTAGTTTGGGTTCCATTTTATTATTAAGAATAGGGAACATTTTCTTTTTCATGCTCCGTCTCCATTTCACATAAACATTTCTCTTCCAGGCTGGGAAGGATGTTAAGTCAAGTGAGTTTTCTTGCTCTTTTATAGCAATGAGTGGCAAATGCATGTAGTGTTGATTTTTAATGGGGTTATGGCTAGTTAGCATGGCTGTAATTACAATTTATGAGTTTGACTACAGGGAAGCACTTGTAAATATGTCACAAATCTCTCACCACGCCTGTTCAAATAACATAACAGCATCAAAAGCAACCCTGCGAGTAAGCTGTTGGATCCCATGGAGAAAGAGCTTTTGTTTTGGTGTTTTTCTTTTTTTTTTAAATAAACAAACAGATACGGAAGGAGGAAGGCAAATACAAGCTGAACTGCCACAACCAAGTACTTCAGAAGCTTCAGTGGAAAGAGAGATTTTCAACTGAATTGTCCTGCAGCCAGGATGGACCAAAATTGTTACGTGCCATCAGGAAGCAACACCTGAATGGACTGAAGCAACAGCTGAACGGATTTCAGGCAACAGCAGAAGGAGGTTTGGTTTTGGGCCAGCCTTGCTCAGGCACTTCATCGCCCATGTGCCCAGCTCTGCTCTGCCAGAGCCTTGCACTTTGTATTTGGTGCCTTGTCCTGCTCTACAAAGTTTAATTGGGAATATCTAGATGTTCTGATATTTGTTTCTCTTTGGTGTAACCCTGCAATATCAGTGGCATTGCACTGAGGTGACTTTGGCCCATTAGCCTTAATTTGCTGTGTGCAGAGGCCCTGCTGATTTTGAGCTGGTTTCAGTGATAACCTTTCAGATATATTTTTCTTCTGAAGTAGTTAGTGCATCTTTATAAATTAAAACCACCTTAAAGCTTGTACATAGGAGCTGAGCTGAACATGATGAACAGCTTTAAAACTCAGCACGGCATGAAAACAGGTTTTAAATCTAACGTGTGTTCATTAAGCAGCCGGAGCAGAGCAGTGGGAAGCAGCCTGGAGCTGCATGAAGGACCACACAGTGGGAAAGCCATCGGAAATGCCCGTTCACACCTGCATTGAGGGGCCTGGAGCCAGCACCAGGTGTCTGCTCTAAACAGACCTTACAGGAATAGACAAAGCATTGTTTAAAGTCCCTGAAGTGAACAGCGCTGAAGCCTGAATCTGTTCGCTGGCGTGGTCCCAATACAGCACACTCACAATTTATCGGGTGGCTGAGTAAGTGGATTTTAGTGTAACTGATACAGTTTTTGAACTACTATTAGCATGTAAAAGAAGTATGAAATGCTCCAGTGGGAGCTGGTTTTGTACTTCGGACAACACATGCAACTATTAGTGTGTTAAAGGGCCAGCTCCTGGGACCTCACTTTTACTTGGCCCTTGGAGTTTCAATGGGGCTGATAAAAGATGAATAATCCAGGATTTGGCCTCGGAAACAGACTTTCTGACCCTGATACTTTGGAATTCCGTGATACTACATTTAGGATTTGAAAGTAAGTCTCAGGAGGATCTACACTGCCCACCAAAGCCAACCTGAAACACTTGATGGATTCCAGATTGGATGTTCTACAAGCAGCGAAAACATTTGAAACCTTCATGAAAAAGTCAAAAGTTTCTTTGTCAAGGCCAAGCTTGGAGTCCTGTTCTCATATCACACTTGTAAACCAAGAATACCCTGGAAATGCCTGACAGAAGCCTGCTGGAGCTGGAAATTCTGGGTATGCAGGGACCAGAGGTCTGGGTGGACTGGCACTGGGGAGGCAATTCCCTACAGCCTCTGGGTACTGAAAAAAAGGAGGCACAAGCCTTTGTGATGTCTTCTACCATGAACAGTTTCCAGTCCTTCAGCTGTCAAGTTAAAGATGTCCGAAGCATATCATATGAGCCTGCAACATCTCCAGGGACTGGATGCACAAGAAACCTCTCTGGTTTCAGCTCTTGTGGACAACATTTTTGATGCTCGGGAAATGCTTTCAACTTGGCTGCTGGACAGACTGAAAGGTTGTAAGCTCCATTCGGTCTGAAATTTTCCAGGGTACATTTCTCAGGCGAGCAAAACATGAAAGGGCTTTCAGTGCTGGAACAAACTTCAGACACAATCTGTTGCTAGAGGCAGAAGATATGTTTATTTTGTAGTTTCCCGGCTTACCCTCCACTCTCTTTTGTATACTTGCTAGTAAGCCAAATCAGCTTACTTGAGGAGACCGAATGAGACAAACAAAGCAGGCAGCACTGCCTATCGCTTGTTTTCCTTCTTATCAGAAAAAGCCTCATAATAACTTCATCACATCCATCCGCTTGCTGGAAAAAGCAGCTCTTGTTATTCCAGTAGTGTCATCCCTGCTAAAACCACCTCCAGTTTTAGGAGCAAACACTGGATCGAATGGTGGTAGTGGGAGAGGTGAAGGACCCCAGCCCGTTGTGCAGCTTCTCCTTGCCCTCCACCAGCATTACTGGCCAGTCCAGCTCTCAGACCAGCCTCTCTTCCGAGAGATGGGAAATAATGTCACAGGTACGGCTCGAATACACCAAAATCATCTGGAGATGGCCCAGATCAGCCAGAGAAGGGGCTTTTCCTCTTCTCATCTTCAGCCTGAGTAACTGGCAGGAGGGTTTCCCATCGGGGTCTTCTGATGCTTCTGCTGGTTTCATTCTTCTCATATGCCAGTCACGGAGGGTGGGGAAATGCCCTGGAAAACTACCAAGTTGACTCACCAGCCACCTTCCCCCTCGTCCCAGGTGCTACATGAACAAAGATCCTGGTGCCAAACCTGACTGAGGTATGAGCAGAGGGCTCAGCCTTTCTGCCTGCATGTTCTGTTTTACTCTCCTGCTTCGCTGGGATGATCTGTTTGATGATGTGGGAAACCTCTGCTTGCCCATCAGGAGAGCTCATCCTGCAGGTTCAGCGTGGGGAAACACTGTCGGCACGTTGGTTATGGATGGCAGATTTCTGATCCCAAGTTCCCCCTGCAACCACAGCCTTGCTCTTCCCCTACTACTTCTGGCTTAAACGCTCCAGCAGCTTTGGAGAGAAAAAATAATGAACCGGTTCTTTTGTTGTCCCTGCTGTTCTTTCCTGGACTGTAACCACACACGGAGTCAAAGGAAGTTCTGCTAAGGAGAGCTCATGTTTTATTCAAACCAGTAAGGCCATTCCTAATTGTCTTCCAGACAAATAACATGGAGCAAAACAAAACTCCATTAGTGCAGTGAAGATTGTACATCACTAATGTAAGGGTAAAAATGCCCGAACATATTACAGGAATGTTCTAATTAACCCCAGGCTGGTCATTATAAACCCAGGAATTCAGAAATAAGGCAGAGCTCTGTAATTAAAGCTGTCTATCCCTTTCTAGGGTATACTAAACCGATAAGAGAGCCAGGGGTATCTGAAATCCATTTATTCATAGAAAAAAAGTTTTAGACTTGCCAGGCTTTTAGTCCACTCCGTTTTTCCCTATGGGTGTGAGGGCATTTGTGTTAAAACCGCCCAGATCTTCCTTATATCAGTTTATTAACACTTCCTGCACAAATAAGCAGCTGTGAGAGATAGTATTAAAATGTAAATCAAGAGAACTTTACAGAAGGCATCTGCATGCACTTGTAATTTGTGTCAACTTCTGGCCAGCTTCTTCCACTGGTATTTCAACCTTCTGAACCAGACTTTTGGGCTAGATTCTCCTTGTTTGGCCAATTTCTGCCTCTCTGCCTCACTCTAATGGTGTCACATAGCAGGAGTGGGGCTGAGCTGCTGCGTGCTTTTTCCACCCATTCTGGAGACAGCAGTCTTAACTACAAGCACTGGGACATACCGGCCACCACAAGGACTAGATCAGCGTGCACTTGATTTGACAAGAGATGACACTGGCCAAAGGATCGCTATTGAAAACCAGATGGCTTTTGCCCTGACATTCATACCCCACTCCATAATCTGGCGTAGTTGCCAGAGGTGAAACCAAATGAGACTTATGAGACTTGAGCCTGGCAGCTTTCACAAGATGTTATGAAAACCAGCCAGGACAACCTACAGATTTGGCTCTCTGGGGTTTTCTTGCTTTCAACACGAAGAGCAAATTTATGAGGTTTTGTTACTGACCCCGCCATCACGATGAAGAAGTCCAGACGATTCCACGTATCTCCAAGGTAACACTTCTGCCCGAAGATCCCCAGAGCCACCATCTTGATGACCATCTCCACCGCAAAGAAAGCGAAAATGAAGTCGTCAAATGCCTGGAGACCAGTAAAAGATTATTACAGTCAGTTCTGCTGCGCTCTCTTATCAGGGAAAGGAAAAGCAGAGACCTGAGTGCTCCCACCACAGAGGCACTCTGCATACCCTGGCAGACGCTGCAAGGCAAAGCAGTGGTACCAAAGTGCCACCTACTGAACTCAGAAATAAAACCTGCAATACCTGATGGGTGATGGCATCCCCTGAGCACAGCTCCTGGGTCAGTCCACTGCCTGGGAAGCATTAGCAGCTTCTACTAATCTACTGACAAAGATAAAAGGACATCACTGTTGTACAGTTGGGTCTGGGAGGTCGCAGCAACTTGTCGAGGAAGCTGTGTTTCCAGACGGGGCAGCTCACACCTCCTAGAAAGAATTTGTCCCATCTAACACAGGGGGATGTGCCTCACCTCTGAAGCCTTCCCAGACTCCCAAAACAACCAGGTTCCTACCCACAGACCCAGACACAGCTGGGAGTGAATGTGCACATCAAGCAGAGGCCAAAGCAGTAACTGTAAGGGCATCCCACTGGCAAGACTGTGTGTCCAGTGCAGGACCTCTTAATGAAGGTCAAAAGTTTGGGTTTTAGATTACTGTGAAAACAAGAAGAGAAAATAAAGGTGCACAAATTAATCCATTGCTGCCCTATAGAACATGCTTCAGCCTTTAGTTAAAGAATGACTTCTGTAGAGTAGTGGGGACTTGGAGAGCTGTGATTTCTCCAGCCTTCCTGGAGACTACAGGTACACGCATGAAAAATGAATATACTTGGAAGATACCACGAAATGGACTCTGTTGTAAATACTCTTCCACACGCTGCCTGTAAACTTGAACATCGGGAGATACAGATTGCTTTTAAATCACATGCAGAGGCTTTGTCGTTTTGAATGACAGACTTGATAAAGCACAGGAACTTTGCGATCTACAGACATGACTGCTGCTGTGCAAACCACTCTCTTAATGACCATACCGTTTGGTATTGTGTCTCTGGCACTTCCATACTGAGGCCTGAGTGGATTAATGGTAAAAATAACAGAGCGTCCACATTGAAGCCAAGTTCTCACTGCACATCCATGTACCTCTGCGTGGCTGCGCGTGAGCACCATCTTCTCTCCCTGTTGGCTTTATCAACCAACCTCCCCTTGATAAACTACACAGAAATTTTGCTCTGTTATTTCAGTTCATTTAATAACTGGCATCCAAACTCCTCCATAAAGGAATTCAGGCTTTTTTACCTCATGTTCTGGCTTCCATTCCCTCCTGCAAGCTGTGACAGGGTGAGGGATAACGATGGCTTTACTTGCAGCCCTTTTCTGCCTGCAAACCTTTCAGGATAACACTTTGGGGTTTGCAAATATACATTATAATCATTAAGATGGTATTAGAAACCAAATTCAGTGCCTGGGCTCCTCACAGCTGCACGAGTGTCTATTCTGAAGAGAACAGACCACGCAAGCTGTCTGTTTGCAATCTGAATAAATTATGAAAAAAAGGAAGCAAATAAGGAGCATTCAATAATGTCACCTCCTCGTCCAGGCAGGATTCCCTTTGTCTGCCTGGACACTTTGGCAGGAACAGGCATCCTCCAAAGTCCCACGTGGGTGAATACACATGCAGAAAAATGGCTGGCACGTGGTGTGTAACCTTTCAAGAGAGATCAGACACTTTCTGACGGGCTCTCTGAGGGATGCTTAGCCCACAGCTGCCTGCAGTGTGACATTTTCTGGTGAAGGAGGTGGACTTACTACCTCTGATGCTGCTTCACACCAACCCTGTGCCTGACCTGAGACAATCCCTATGCTGGATGCCTCTGGCGGCAACAGTTTCTCCAAAATTGATCCCATTCCACAACAAACCTCTAGCAGCTTCTCAATTCATCTGGTTTACTTGGCTCTGCAGTTAAGAGATCCTCTTTTAAGGTTGAAAGAGGGTTTCATGATAAACTCTGCTACTCCTGGCATCTGCAGGCAGTTCTGGACCAATCTTTGCAAGAGGCAGGAGAGGCTGGTTGGAAGGATCGCACTGGCCTTCCCGTATGGCTGAAATGCCCAAAGGGAAGTGAAACAGCAGATCTGTGCGGGATTTGAACGAACCAAGCCCGTTACACTACCGCGTGTCGGTAGTCCTTGCCGAGGTTGATGTAATGCATCAGAAACAAGGCAAGTTGGTTCCAAGCCTGAGGACTCAGTTGCTGCAAGGAAGCCCAGCGCCAAGGTGCAGCCCACACACCAGATGCTGCCGGGATGTGCTTCCAAAATGAATCCTGCGGGCATATGGCAGCAAGGGGATTGCCAGGATGCAGCAAGGGATGAAGTGACAAGTGTGATGATGCCCCACTAAGCTTGGGGTGGCCAACAAGGGTCTGTGAGCTCTGTATGGGTATGATTTCTTAAAGGTCAGTTATCCTGGCACTTGGCAGTGCTGCACTTCAGCTGGTGGGGCTCCGCTGTGGAGCAGAGCAGGCACGGGCCCGTCCCGTGCTTTCTTGTTCATGAAGAAGGGAATGAAATGGCAAAGTCACCGGTGCTGTATTGCACAGACCAGACTGCAGCAATCCAGGAGATGCTGGCTGGGGTGGAACCGACTGACTGCGAGCAAGAGGTTCCCTGCAGCACTGTCCATCCTGTAATTAAAAAGTGTTGAACACCTCCAGTGGGAGCCGGATGCCCAGTTTTGAGCTCCCTTACCCTCATTAAATATGTAGAGAGAGGATCTTGCTCGGGTAAGCCCAAATCACTCAGCCTTTGGGTCTCACCTAGGGCCATGGAAGCAGGTCTCCTTGGACGACAGGCTTTGCATGCCAAAGTGTGGCTTACTGGAAAAACCATCCCTATGGGAAGGGCTTTCATGGCTGGATCCTGGGGAAAAGGGTCAAGATGGGGGTCCCAGCTCCCAGGGTGACCACCCCCCTCCACCCCACACATCCCAGGCAAGCGGGGCAGCACGGGATTCTTACCTCCAGGATGGTGCACCGCTCCGACTGGCACTCCACATCCTCGCAGGGCTGGAACATGCCCAGGGTGACGCAATTCAGGAGGATGACCAGCATGCTGATGTGCTCGAACCAGGTGAGAGGAGGGCGTTAAGGAGAGCACACGCTCCGGTGGCCATTAGGAGGGGGGAAGCTGAGGCACCCTGTTATTTACGTGTCAAAAAGCCTTCAGGCCTCGCACAAGCAAAGAAGAGAAAACATCCCAGATTTGCTAAGGTTTGAAGTTTTTGGCAATTGAGGAAAGGGCCTTGGAAAGGGTACTCCTGCTGAGATGAAGGGACAAAGGATGCCTTTAATTTCCTACACAGCAGCAAAGCCAGAGAAGCACAAGCTACGCTTTCCACTTCAGGTCCCCCACACTTCATCCTCTTCTGTTCCTGCATGCCCAGGGGCAGCTGAGAGCACAGCTGCCTCTGTCCTCCTCCCACAGCGACTTTCAACTCCAAATCTCAAAGGGTTTTAGCAGTGAATCACCCCACATGTCCACTAGCATTAACTCTTCCACTACCAAGCTAAAGAAAGCAAGACAAAGATGAATTAACTCAGGCACCATCACCACCATAAACCTGGCTTGTGCCCAGTTCCTTGCTCCAAACAGTGAGGTTGCTCTCTTTGTTTCCATCTCCAGTCATGAGAGTGGGTGCTGAATGCAGGTTATCTCATTCCTACCTGGTTTCTAAGTCTCAAGGAGCTCTACATCATGACCAAGGATGAAGGCAAAGCAAAGCCAAGCTGGAGGCACAAGTTGGTAGGGCCAACGATGACGGCATGTTGGGATAGGGGATGTAATCCAGGACCCAGGGTACACAGCACAGGCTTTAAAAGGAACTGAAAGGGCTCAAGGTTGGATGTCTTCAGTCACGAAAACAACAAAAGACTATATTCTCTTGCAGGACCCACCAGTGCTCAACTGCACTAACATTAATAGTTTCAAAGTAGTAAGTGGTGATTTGCATCAGCGCAAAATAGGCCCAGAGCTTATGATTACTGCTGCTGGTATGACTATTAAAAATAATAAAAAAAGATTTGGGGGAACTAAACAGGAGTTTCACAAATTAGGCATGAATGAGAGAACTGTTCTTAGGAAAATAATTGGAAACATCTGTGCATGAATAAACCTTTATGCTTTCAAACACACAAGCTTATGTGAGAAGGGATCATGGAGAAAGAAGCACACAGACATTGTCTTATTTCTGATAACAACAATTCTCCTGCTTTGGAAACCTGAACAAAAAAAACCCTACCATATTTCTCCCTGCTGCTTTTAGAAGTATTTTATCTGGCATTTTATCAGTTCAGCACAAGATTTATCACAGCACAAGATTAGGCAAGTGCAGGGCTGCAGTCTCAAACTCCTTTTGTACACACACTCTCATTTATCCAGATTAAAAGAAAAAAGTGAAATCAGCAGGGTCAGGTCCAGCAGCTTCTCTAAAACCTGAACTCAACCCCCTTCTTGTTTTAGAGAGGGCTTTCACTTGAAAATTCAGAGCTAGGAACACCTTGGAGCCCATGCTGGGAACCAGACACATCGGACTTGGAAACCTACTTGTCTAAAATGGAAATGCATGAAATCAAATAAACAAATGAAATAAAAACCCAGGTCACCCTGTCAGTGATGTAGAAGGACCTGGAGCAGGCAAAGCTCCTGGCCACAGCCCTAGAAGACTTGTGCATTGCTGAAATACCAAAGTCGATTTATTTTAATTTCTCCCTCCCTTCAACGACTTCTTTATGATTTTTGACATTTTTAGGGCTGTTTGGATCTCCTTCCCTTTCACCTAATTAGAAGCAGAGTGGTAATCCTGCTCCATAGAGACAACAGCCCGCATCAGACCTGAACAAAGCCCAACCCGTGGCCACATCCTAGTTACCATATTTGCATCACTTGATGGGATTCACGTGGAACTCCCTGTAAACAGGGCTCCTGTGCTATTCCCAGGGTGCCTGCAGTTGCATTCATTTCACTTATTATACTTGATTTTTTTTTTCCTTTAAAGTAAAAAAAAAATAAAACCATGTGGATTTTGCACTGTTAAAAAATGTATAACTCTGCTGATGAATTAGGTCTCCTCCTTCCCTGGAGAAGGGGACTGCACTGGCCCTGTACCTGCTTGCTCCAACCTTGCTCTGTCCTGCCCCAGGACACTGATCCTGGGCTCGTGCTGGCTCGATCCCCTGCTGCTCCAGCGAGGGGAAAGCGTACAGCCTAGGCTCTTCCCCCCCACAAGATGATAAAGCTTTTGAATCCACCATCCACCAAGAGCTGCTGGTTGCGTTACTGTTCTCCGTCCCGCTCTCCACTGCCTGAGCCCTTGTTTCTAGCAGAACCGATCAAGAATTAGATTTTGTTTTCCATTAGAAAACACTGATTTGTCAAAAGTGAATCGTGATCACGGACCAGTTCAATTAAGACAGACTTTTTTTTGCTTAAAACGTGGAAGAGTCCATCCCTAGCAAGGCAGAGGCAGAGCCTGTTGCTGAAGGGAGTCCTCAGGAGTATGGGGAAACCTTGATGGATGCCAGGGTTTCCCACACCCTGGGCTCTTCTGGCTTCTGGGTCAGTGCCTGTTTGCTGCTCAGATCACTCTCATTGTGATACAAAAATCACAAACAGTTCAAAAAGAAAATTTTCTGAGCAGAAAACATGCCTGCCCTCTGGATCCAGCACCTGCCCCTGATTTTTGATTTCAGTGGAGTGACTGAAGTCTAAGGCTGAAGATGTTTGTGGGGTAAAGCGCCCCTTCTTCTGAACTACCCCAGACCTTTGTTCAGGTGCTCTGCTCATCAGATCTCTAAAAAACTTACTTCTTTCTTCTAAATGATCTAGTTGTGGTTTTTATGGTTAAATAATCACCAGCATGAGAAGAATTGCCACTGGAGTTGAAATGAGAGCCCTGATCCCTTGAAGAGAGGTAGAGCCGCCACTGTCCCCTGTCCATCTAACACCAAAGTAGAATTTGGTGTCTTTCATGGTGCCAGAAGAGTTGTTTTAATTTTCTAACAGAAAAAGAAAGGCTCTCCCTTAGCTTTGTGGTCACAGATGTTTAGAGTCTGTCAGCATAGTCAGCAAGGATCAGTCACAGCAGTGAGATGGAAAATGGCAATGCTGCCGCATGTAGAAAGAAAAAAGACAAAAGAAAACTTGTGTTGCCTTTGAAGAAAAGGCTGGAAAGGTGGAAGAAAACCCACTGTAGGGAATGGTTTTGCTTTGGCCAGAGAACAGACTGGAGGAAGGAGGAGGAAGCCCCTGCCCAGGGCTCAGACGTTTCCCAGGGATGCTCCCGTCATCCCTCATCCCCAAACCCTTCCCGAGGGGATGAGGCTGGAGGGGTTTGGGCTGAAAGGTCCTGTCCCTGCTCAGCCCCTCCAGCCTACCTTCTTCTCCACTGCCTGTAGCTCCCTCAAAGGCATTAAGGTCCTGCCCTATTTATTTTCACATCAGATTAATGACAGTGAAATCCCTAATTCAAAAGCAGGATTACCCCGAGTGCTCTGCCCTAAGGAGACTAATCCTCCCTCCCTCTGGTGCACAGACATTGAAGGGAATTTCAGTTCACTCCTCCCTTCCTTGCTCCTGCCTCTGGAGAAGCCCCAAAAGCTGTGATTTAACTCCTGTCCGGCTGCTTTTCCCGAGCCCCCCCCATTCAGCCTTCAGCAGCCACGTGGAGATACCCCAATGCAAACCCCCCGGGCAGCGGGAGGTGATGCTGCTTTGCAAAGGGGGGGTTAAAAAAGGCACCTTTTCACAGCATCCTTCCCACAGAGCCTGGGCCAGTTCGAAATGCCCATCAAGAAAGAAAAGCCCCATTCTGATAACGCTGGGAAAACACCCAGAAAAGAAAAAGAGAAAGGAAAAGGTGAAATAAGTCCACAAGCAGCCCAACACCGGGCTTGTGCCAGCACAAATAGCAAAGCCGTGGCTAGAAACAGAAGTTCCACGGCACAGAACGGCCTCGTGGGTGACCCTGCGGCATTGCCCAGACCCTGCCCGGCTTTTTTTGCAACCAGGAGGTCAAGGAAGGTGAGGGATGGTAACAGCAAGCTCAGCCATACGGGGCTCCTGCTCACACCCCGAGTGGCACTGGGTGGAACTGGGACGGGATCCTCCTGGTCGTCTGGCAGCGGTGGTGGCTGCGACCCGCTAAAACCGTGACTGTGCAAAAAACGGGTACTCCTGAGTTACCATGGAAACTGCTGCTCTTGAGGCCACCAAAGCACCACCCAGTTTAAAAGCAGCCAACTTCACGCCTAGGAGATTTGAAAAGAAAAAGATGCAAAGGGGAGATCTAGACTAACTGCTGGAGGCAAAGTTAATTGCAAAAGATTTGTTTAATATTTCTTTCTTTGACACAAATTCCAGGGTAAGGACATTTCAAGCGTATCTGGGTCGAGCTCAAAACCCCCAGACGCCCTTCGGGCAGGAACTGGGGAGCGCCAGAGCCCTGCCTGCCCGGGGGGGCTGCTCCCGGCCGCACAGCATCGCGCTGCGGGATCGACACAGTCTCTTACACTAAAATCTAACCCTGAGTTTAGAAGTGGCAATACAGAAACCAGGCTCTGCCCCAAAATGTTGTTGGTCCCACTTAGTGCAATAGCTGAGGCTGATGCTCTCCTGATGCTTTTCACAGGGTTTTACTGAAATCACCTCCAGGAAGAGCCCAGTGGCTTGAAGATGAAGAGCTCTGGTTGCTGAAGATGCCTCGGCACGGGCAAGACCTGCTTTTCCCGCTGACCTCTGCCGTGGCGGTTTAGCTGGTAAGGCCTTGACTTGATTTAAAAAGAGAGATGGGAATTCAAGGGTGTGTTGAAGCAGTTGCTCAAGAAAAGCTCGAGTGTTTCCAGCAGTAAAACTGAATGGCAAGAGCCCAACGCAGAGAGTTGAGGTTGGGTGGCCACTTTTTGGCTCCACATCATCTGGTTACTGCTATCTGTGCCAGGGGTGTGTTTGAGGAGCAGGCAACCCAAAATAAAGCTGGTCGGAGCTGGGCATGTGTCCTGCCCAGAGGGAGAGCTCCTGACACCTCCTGCCACCATCAGCAGCCCCCGCCCTCTGCCACTAGCAATGGGGTTCAACACGCTCCTCCGTCACCGAGGTAGTGACAGAGCAAGACTCTCATCTCCTAAGGACATTACTGATTAATTAAGGAATCCAGTTAACAAACAGAGAAGAAAAAAAAAGTCTTTAAATCTGCTGTCTGGTGGGTCCAGAGCAGAACGGGACATCAGAGTTGCTTTGCATCTTAACATGCAGAGTGGAGCGAGGATGCCTGCAGTGGTCTGGCATTTCATAGCATCAATAATTTTTCTTAATGCAACAAGTGTTTCCCGAAGACAAGTTTGCATTTGGCCTCTGATTTAACTTTTTCTTTTCCTTTCTCCCTTTTTAAAGCAGTGCACTTGTGACTTTTTACACTGCTGACCTCAGGCCCCAAACGGAGGAGCAGAGGAACGGGGCAGACCCCGGTGTCACCACCACACCTCTGGCCAGTGGCACACAGACCTGCCCACAGGTCGCAAAGATGAAACCTAGAGGGAGAACTTTAACACCCTGCTGTCCTGATCCTCACATTTAGCTTCAGAAGAGACTTAATTTATGAGTTTATGGCAAGAGAACAACCATAACCAAAAGCAGAAATAAACTGTGTGTCTTCACCGAGCTCACAGAACTCACACTGTACTTTGCATCTACTTAGTTCAACCAGTTTAGGCACAGATCTAATAAAACTAAGACCAGCCCCAGCTAGGCCTGACAGCTCCATCTCCTCCAGAGATAATTTGTACACTGTAACATGGACGGTGGCAGGCAGAAGAAAAGAATGACTCTGCTGAACTGAAAAACACCAAACGCAAACCCAGCAAGCCCCAGCTCCTTCCCATCATAAACCTCTGATTCTTGGACCAAAGAGAAAAGTAAAATTAACTGCAGTGATGCAACTTGGATCTCTGTCTCATGCAGTTTAGCCAGCAAAACAATGTGGGTAGTTCCTTTTTCTAGAAGACTTTCAGATCCTTACACATTTGTGCAATGCTATAAGGGGATTTCCTGGCCTTGCAGGTCGAAGTCTAATATTTTCTTCAAAAATTTGAAGGCCCTCTTAAATATAAAAATGAAAGAAAAATAAACTGCTTGTCTTGTTAGAAAGGTTTTCGATATCTCTTTTAAAATTGCATAGGTACAGAGTGGACTGCTGGGCCTGCAGCCCTGGTTTGTGTCTTGTTCACTTTGCATCAGTCATTTCCCCACCCCAAATAATGCACAGAAACTTCCAGTGACGTGGGTATAGGCCAGGCTCAGACGTACCACAATGCAACCGGTCTCCTTCACTAGGCAGTTCAGTCAGTCTTCACATCCCCATTTTCAGGGAGATAATCTCTACCATCCGTCACTCTAATTCTAAAAATATTTCTTCAATAAACACAGTAAAAAATGCCGGGACCGTATTACCGCTGTGTTGCAAACTCCCTTGTTTTCATTCCATGCCTCGTGATGAAGGACATGCTGCCTCAAATTCCCAGGTCCTTCAGAGGAATCAGTCTGAGCTTCATTTAAAAGTTCCCCTCCTCAGCCTCAACCCTCATTTCTAAGTGCCCACATTGGAGAGAGGCAGGAGCGAAAAGCCTAAACACCCAGCAGCTGAAAAGCAGCAAGACAAAATCGTGGTGCTTACTATATTCACATAATCTTATTATTTTTAAGCCAGTCAGGGGATTTTGGAGACTTAACCCATTATTTTAAACGCTTGGATTTGGCAGTATTGTGATTATTACTGTTATCGTATCTGTATGTACTGCACACGATGCTGAGGAATAACACAAAGCAATAAAAGCCAAGTTATAGTTACAAGGAGAACATATGTTTACAGAAGAAGCAGCCAACTGAAGTTTCAGTTTTTATAGTTGAAGATGTGACTAATGCACTAAATATACACACGCACACACACATATATATATACACACACATCTGAGAGACTGGGATTTTCAGAGTGCTGTTGGTGAGCTGGGTATGTACTGCTCATCGGAGAGCAGTAGGACTTGGGCGTGTAATTCCTCCTTTGCAAAATCACAGCCTTGAGAAACGAGGCTGGGCAGAAACCTGAGGACCTGCTTGTAAACCACCCAACCCAGCATCTGTCCCCCAGCAGTGGCAAGAGTGCAACTGGCTGCAGGAGGAGAGCTTGGGGTGGCAGGAGAGGGGCTCCATCCTCCACCCGAGTGGTCTAGCAGACCCCAAGGATGCTCACTTGCTTGGTCAGACCACAAAGCAGCCGCTGCATGAGATGGCAACGAGGCTCCTGAAAAGCTGTGGAGCGTCAAAGCACTTGCAGGAAAAGGTGATGGGGATGGGGGGGAGCAGGGTATGGGGTGGGCACGGCTGCTGCTTTGTTCCACCGAGCCCCACGGCACTGCCACTGAGTGTGTCCATGTCCTCTGACTGATGCACGGGCCACCCTGCATTGGGTACGGGTGGGAAGCTGCTCCAGTGTAGAAATACTGAACCAAAAGTATCTATTGCCTGTTTTACCAGTATTTAGGGGTGCTGCCCAAATACTGGCAAATTATAGTAATAACACTTCCCATCCCTTCATGACACCAATGACAAAAATAGCTTTAAAAATCTGCAATATCTACCTCATCCTGTATGCTAAGTAACAGCAAACAGTCCAAACTCAATGATATTTGGTAAATAGAAGCAGGAAAAAAAATAAAAAGAAAGAACAAGAAAGAAAAAGAAAGAACAGAACTGGAAGAAAAATGAGTCAGAATAAAATTCCCAAGAGGCAGCGCTGGCTGGTGCTGGCATAATTTTAAGGAACATTCTTATTTTTAAAAAGTTGATTGATTAAAGCTATTTTTAGTGCCCATACTGCACTGGATCATTCGGGTTCGTTTGCTTATGAATTGTAAAACAAAATGAGGCAGCCGCACTTCAGAAATATATACCTCCCCAACAGCACCACAAACACACAGACCAGAAGCAATATTTCAGCCTGAAAGACACCAAGTTGGCACATGTCTTTGGAGATGGGGCTGACTGCAGAGAATTCTTGTTTAAGAAAGGATTAGCCTGAGTTACTGGAATAATTGCATCGCGCTAGTTTGCTATAAAATATCCATAATGGGATTCCAACCCGGTAGCAGCCCCAAATGGACCTTGAGCAACAGGCTGTTCTGCTGGTCTGCTGCAGGACGTGCCTTTCTCCCCCAAAACAGGAATAATTCCCTTTGCCTTGCACAGTCAGAGATCGGGAAGCTGATTTTGGGGCAGAACTCCTGGGATTTGACCTCACTAGATGATTTTTGGCTGAAGCACAGCAGGTTGCAGCCCTGGGCATCCCAGATGTGCCGTATGTGTTGCAGCCAGGGCATCCCAAACCTGGAAGACTTCCCTGTCGTGATGTTTATCATCGCGCAATGCAGAAACCTTCCCGCAGCTCCTGAGACCCCTCTGCAAACCAGAGACCTGCTCCACAGGGGTTTTCAGTGCCCAGGGTGCCCATGTGTCCTTTGAACGCCCCCTCTTTTAGTTTTGGCACTCTGGGCAGCTGGAAACAGCATTTGCAGTGAAGGTATCTGCTCTGAAAGCACCGAGAAGTTGGCATTTGTGCAACTGAGCTGCCACCACAAATAGCCAGCGATCCTCAAATAACCCCCCCTTACTGACAAATCTTGGTAATGACGGTAATGCAGAGAGTAAAGTTTGTTCACAGATCATTCACTGGCAGTAAAAGGAGGCTAGATCCATCTTACTACGCACCTTAAATCATTCACCTTGCTCAAGCCAATCTTTTGGAGCCATAATGAATTTAAAAGCAGTTAACTCCAAGTCCTTGTCATGTGTCATTTGTCAGACAGCTTCATTTTCCCTGCCCGTTGTCACAGCTTTGTAAGGCTGTTACAAGACAGGCGATGCAGCAAGTTGCAGCTATTGGGGATTAAACTTCAAACTAAAAGGATGATACAGGCATAAAAGCACCTCGCGGGGTGCACATGCTCACGCTGCCTCCCGATGCGGCTCAGTCGATGAAACACTAATCCCCCCTGTTCTCGGGGCTTTTTGAGCATAAAACCAGGATCCGTAAAACCCGATCAGTACCGCTGCTGCTCTTCCCTGCCACGTGCCTCCCCAGCACAAACCTGTCCCGGCAGATCTTGTACCTCTCAAACAAGCTCAGCAGGGAAATCAAGGCAACACAAACCATTGCTATACCCAAACTCACAGGAAGACCTCCCACATCAGCCCGCTGGCACGGAAAAATCACCTCCACTGCCTGTGTTAAATTAGTGCCCGTTAATGCCCAGAGTGATGATAGCAAACGGATTTAGCGGGTCGTCAAGGCACCCATAACTGCTGCGAGATGCCCCGAGAAGAAACAAGGTTGTATCAATTAAAGTGACATAAATGGACTTCAGCACAGCCGTGCTGCACTGGGCCAGCTCAGGAGCTGCCCTCTGAATTTTCATTTTATTAGATGATGGGAAACACCATCTTGCGTGGTTTAAGTTCTGCAGCTGGAACCCCAGGGCTGGACTGTGCCAGAGGAGTTGGGGTTAGCATGGTTTTCTTGCCTGTGAGACTGCTCTGAAGCCCTTGAGCGGTGGGTTCAGGCCATCCAGGAAAGCCTCTGTTCCTGCCATTTCCACATATCTTTATAAAAACCCTCAGTAATTAAAAGGTGCTATTCCTGACTGTCAGTGCAAATAGATCTCGGGGCCAGGGCCACAGATCAAGTCCCTACCACTTCACCCAGAATAAACCCAAATGGTCTCTAAACACATCACAACCCGCTCAGGCACTGAATACCCCAAATCCACCCAAATGAGAGCGTTGCATGCTCACTAAATTCCCAGCCTTCATTTACCCAGCAAGGAGACAAGGACAGAAACGGTGTTTTGCCTAGTCCCCTCCGCCTGTGTGACTCACTTGATTAAAATACATATAAGCACCCATCTAAGCAGTGACATGCGAGGGTGCGCAATCAGAGCAGGTAATTACTTGGGAGAGACGGGTGTGTGGGTGAGACACCAAATACTCAGGAAACAGGTCACAGAGGGCAGGAAGCTGCAGCTGCGTCCTCGGGGGCGGCTCAGTGTCATGGCAACTCAGGGCTGTAGTTTGGCTTCCCAAAATTAGGCTGCTGGGGGTGAACCCCAGGCAGGAGGTTGAACCCTAAACATCTCCTGTGTCAGCTTTGCTCGGTGGTGGGCGATGCTGGAGGGGGCTACAGGGAGAGGATGGGGGAGATGCGGCTCACCAGCTGCCTGCCATCGGTCCTGCCCTCGCTGGGCTTGGCTCCTGCGTTGTACGAAGTGATAGGGCAGCGCTTCTGGAGTTTATTTTGCTTTCTGATTTTTGCTTTCTGTCTGTGGGTAAATGCAAATGTGGTTTTCCCCACAGGGAGATACACAGGTGTGTTCAGAGCAAATACCACCAGCCTCATGCAGCCGGTGTGCCAGCAGGTCTGGAACAAGCATGGCTTCTCCCATTTACACCAGTATCCTGGTGAATTAGGCGGGCTGAGGAGGGGAAGCAGCCTTCCCCTATGCCCTCGGTGCTGAGGAGTAGGAGCTGTCATCCACAGGGGACCATGCAGGTGACAAACTTTGCAGCATCCCCTTCTGAGGAAGGTCAGTGCAAAGATGAAGCTGCTCCAGGGCTGCAATTCCCCTGGAAACACATCACCTTTGCATCCCATTTGCCTTTTCCCTATGTGTGCCCCTAGCAAAATGCATGCCATTCCTAGCCTGCACTCAGCTAAATTGTTCCACCAGCTCGCTGCCTCAAAAGTGCAACCCTTGGGAAGCCAAACTCAGCTGGAATCCTGCAAATAAAGAGAAGAGGATGACTTTGTGTTCTCTGCCTCATCTATCCAGCCAGAGAAAAAGTGCTTTACAAGAAAAAAGCAAGCAAATAAATTAAACTTTGCAGAAGCACCGTGTGGTGGGTAAGAAAAATCCCCTTTTACAGATGGGAAATATCAACAGAGAAAGAGGTTGGAGGGATGGTTTGCGAGGGCCAGTGTTCCTGCTTTCAAGCCCAGTTTGCACCCACGCAGTTCGGTACAAGCCAAAGGAGACAAAATACATCCCCGTGTGAGTCACTCAAATCAGGGTGGGTGTCAGGCAGCAATTGCACCCCATCATCCTGAGCCACCCCAGCCACCTCCCAGGCCAGAACAACCGGCATCATCCAAGCAGGGACAGCAGGACCTCAGGCTGTGTTTGCTTTAGCAGGATGATAGCTAGTGCTTCCCAGGAAAACACCACTTGGAGGGATGTGGATCTCATTCTAGGGATTATTGGATCAACTGCTCCGAGTAACGCTCTCGCAGCAGGTACTGAACTCTCATACCCACTGCAGATCCCCTCCAAATGGGGATCACAAACCTCCCTGTAGCTGCGCAGGCAGATGCTGTGAGGGGGGCACACGCCTTGCTCCGACCTCATCCAAACCCAAATGTTCCTCCAGGTTTCCAAGGGCAAACAAAAAGCCGAAAGATAAAAAGATGCTGGAAGAGAAATAGCTGTGCTTTTCTTTCCACTGTGCTTCACTTCAGCTACAGACAGAGCTGCGTGGGACTAAAGATGCAATGCCCCCAGCAACCCTGGGGATAGCGTGAACTGGCCTTTAGATGGTAAGAGGACAAGAAAAAACTCCCAAGGGACCAGTGACCCCAATGCCACTGTGCCCACCCTGGGAAAAAGCCAGCATTTCCCCAGCATAGGCTCCCTGATACTCCTTTTGTGCCACGATGCCCCATACTGCAATAATTTCAGTGGGAATTTTTAACCTGATTCTCAGGAAAAACGGTGTTTTTCTTCCCTACCTTAGATGCTTCAGGTGTGTTACACACTGTTAGTATCCCATCATGGCTTTCAGGGTTGGTGTTTGCAAGGGAGAGAGCAGCCATGGAGGTTTTTTTCTTGTTTCTATATCAATTCAGCTGCACTGGGTCCAACTTTTTTAAAAATAATTTTTTTAAAAAAATTTGACCCTTTATCTGCTGCATTTCAGTCACGTCTCCCTCTGTAAACCAACCCCATTCCCAGCTGGTTTTGCCATTGGGGTCCTGGCCAAGATGCGGTGACACCCCGCAGAGGGATGACCTCCCCTGCCAACTCACAGCCAGGATCGATCTCATCACAGCATCAGAGTTGCCCAGGGTGGTTTCAAAAGTCTTAAATATTTAATTTATTATCAGCATTGATCCCTCTTTTAATGAGACAAACTGCACCCAGAGAGAGGGGTGTTTCCACCAGCCTGATCTAATCTCCCTCCACTCGAGTGTTTCATGTTGAAATTGGGTCACTCGCATGAAAATTTTGTTGCGTTTTTAAATTCGATGTGCCCCATAGCCTTTATCTGGGATTTCTAAATATTTGCAGTCAAACAAGATCAGCCCTGAGGAGAAAGTAACAACTCGGTGGGGGATTTCTTGGCTGGAATCTGCCCCATCTCTGCCCATTTCCAGCCATGCTCGCAGTGGTTCCCTGCATGGCTGGTGTCCATGCTGGGCAGGAGAACCAGCCACCATTAAAATAATTATTGCTTCGACAGCAAATGAGGCAGAAACTCGGAACATGAATTATACAAGCACTGGGGCTCTCCCCCCAGCTGGGCATGAAGTATTTAACAGCCGAGGAGGGATGTTGAGCTTTAAAAACATTGCTGCGATTCCCGCCCTGTCCTTCCTTGCCCAGCTCTCACTCTGTGGGTGATTTATCCAGTGACACCCTCAAAATCTGCCCTGACACCAGCTGCCTGATGACCCAGCGGTTTCAGTGTGTGGTTACATCCTCATCCTCCAGTGGGATCTGGCCACCGGCTGCTGAGCTGCTTCAGGCTGAACTTCACAGGCTTTTGGACAAAGTCAAAACACTCTTTACATAGAGGGAGAAATAATAATAATAATAATAATAATAATAATAATAATAACAATAGCGAAGCAAATGGTCTATGAGTAGGCTGAGCAAAGGACAAGGGTAGTATGAGGGATGAACCATGACCCAGCCCAGGGATGGAGCCGAGGGCTCGTCACTGCAGCAGAGTCTGGCTGCCCACAGCCCCGGGGTGAGTCACCAGCACACCTGAACAAACCTGGTCCTCCGCTCACGCACAGCGAAAATCAATTCTGTCAACATCAGGGCAGGAGGATCTGATACAAACGGAGGCAGCAAGCGCGGCTGGGCCAGCTCCCCTCTGTTTGCAGCCGGGATCACCACCCTGCAGGTCCCTGAGCAAGACCAGTTCTCACAGCCCGGTGATGGGTTTGACAGAAATGTGGTCAATCAAAGTTAAGACTGGCTGGGCTTGGGTTTTTTTAAACATTATCAGCATCAATAACAGAAGCTGCCCTTCTTGCCTCACATAGTTAATGCTGTGTCATAAACTTGGCTGCCATTATCGATATCAATGTGATGTCAGTGTCCATGTAAATGTCACTTGGTAGCAATAATGTCAGCGCTGCGGTCCCCAGGGTCAATAAACAGCAATACCAAATGTCATCCAGCCGGAGAGCCTTGAGTAATTGGGAAGTGCTAATATAAAGGTAAAAATCAGGGATGCACATGGGGCATGAAGTTTGTTTAGAGGAAGAAACGAATTTCACCATCGTCCAGAGCTCTGACAGCTTCTGGATTCAGTCCCGCTGCTGCGGCTCTTGGTCTTCGCTGCCACCACGGGCAGGAGCTGCCGGGATGCTCTCTCTGCCTTTGCACTTTACCTGGGCACAAAATATGCCCTGACCAAATCCTGCCACCCCTGTGCTCCCCACGGAGGGTTTCCAGCTGCTCTCGGGGAAGGGAAAGGTGCAGGGCACGGGCACCCTCCGCCTGCCCTGCCAGCCCAGCAGAGCCATTCAAGGGCCGGCTCCTGGCACGCACACGGGTCCTGGGTGGATGTATGACATGGCATTTCCAATGAGCCTTCCTGGGGTTACTTGGGAAGTAGAGGGGAGAAAACATTTCGTGAGTGCAACTGAGTGAAAAGGAAACGCCGCCGCTGTCTGGTGCTGCGTTTAGCGCGTGGGGGCTGAGCAAAGGGTAACCCGCTGGAGGAGCTGGCAGACGGCAGCATCACCAGCTCAGCGCTTGGAGGGGCACTTCAAAACGGCAAAACGTTTCTGACTTACTGTCTGTAAATCTGCTCCCACCCTGTGCTGTGCTGGAGAAGACAAATAGGTCCAAGAAGCGTGGCTGATCCATGCAACAAACACCCTTTTAACCTAACTGATGATGTCGAGATGTTTTTACTGCAATTCTCAACTCATGCTTGAGCTCAGTGAGCAAAGTTATCCCTGCTCGATTTGTCTCTGCGCAGCTGTAAGTGGCCTCAGGAAGGCTTCCAGCCTCTGCCAAATGCCTCAATGCATCCAAAATGAGGTTCCGTCCAATTTTGAGTGAACAACAGAGCACAGGTGGGTGTTTGCACTGGCTCAGCCAACCCCATGGCACTGGGATTACCTGGTTTTCCCTGTCTCTGGGATGCAGCAGCAGCTCTGCCTGATGGGTCCCAGTCCTGGACTCGTAGAGGAGTCACGGCGGAGCCCTCGGGGCTTGCTGAGCTCCTGGTGGATCCTGAGCTGGGCTGTCCACAGACCTGGGCATGCTCAGAGCTAACCAAGGTGAGAAGTGGCAAAAATGAAGGGCAATAATAATTGCAATCATTATAAGCAGATGGGATTTTGGTGCCTTCCATCACTTTCCATTCACTGCCTGCTTATCCTCAGGACCCAAGAGATGTATCTGCTACAACACTGAGTTTTAGGAATGACTGTGCCGACACTGGAAGCCCCCAAGCTCTGCCCCATGACAACCTCCACGCTTTTTAACTCAGCTGCAGGAAACTGAAGTCCTATTCCCAAAGAACCGAGTGCTTTTGCAGCCAGGGTCTAGTGACAGATTTGCATAAACAGCAACATCCATCACAAACAGATAAAACTTACCTATCTCAGTACTGCCATTTGATGGATTGACCTGCTCTGTTAAAAGACAGTATTACTGGGAGAGCAAAGAGGGTTTTCTTTTCTGACTGCAATATTAAAAAAAAAAAAGGGGGGGAAAATAAAATAAAATCCCCAATCAAACACTTCATGTTATACTTGGATCCATGGCACATTCTTCTGATGAATAGAGGCAATTATTTTTCAAAATAATTTAAGCAGCTTTGATTCAAGGGGCAGTTTAGACTGACATTTAAATGAGCTCAAATTTAAACCGAGCTGTATTATCAGCTAGTGATTTTCTACTTACTGCTTTAAATAACTCCGTGTCCCACGTTTGCAGCGTAATAACTCCCCAAATTACAATAATCTCAGGAGGCGAAGGACCTTAATGATGGAGTGACCTGCTTCACCATGGGAAGCACTCTGGGCTCGGGCAGCTGGTGGGGACACCATGCAGCATGTGAACTGTGAAGTTGGGGACATTACAGTGCCAGAGGACACACTTCGCAGCATCCCAGTGCAGGATGCTGCTGGTCATGGCAGCGTCACAATGTGGTTTAAAGGACTTTGGAGTTAACCTTCCTCTCCCAACCTTTTCACCCTCCCCAAAACCTCTGTATCACTTTAGCAGCATTTATGTTGTGTGGTTAGGTTTCCCCTGGCGAGTTCAGGTTTCGCTGGATGCTTCGGTGCTTTCTCTCTGATTTTTTGTCCTGGATTAGCTGGTGAATGGTGAGGACTGGACACATCCCACTGGCACCTAACCAAGCTTGAACAAACCCCAGAGAAATAACAGAGCTGAAACATGAACCTCTGCCCCAAACAGGAGCTGAACCTGAACCGCTGGTTCCTGGGGATGCCAGGTAGCTCAGAGGCCTGTGAGCGGTCTCCTTTGCCTTGTGCCCTAAGAACCTTTGGCCAGAAACACCACAACATCACCCCAAAAGGGACTTTGCTAGGGAGCTGCTGGCCTGGAGCAAAACCAACTGGAAATCCTGCCTGAGGGCTCGTTCCTGGTGAACAAGCCATGTTTGTCCCTGCTGTGGGTTCAGCTGCCTGGTCACAAAGGGGATGGAAGAAGGGGATAGGAAGAAATCTATTTATTCTGGTCCATGGTGATGTATACATTGCATCATCTGTGACAAAACCAAGATGCAAGCGCCTGGTTATTATCCTCACAGTGATGCCCAGATCCCTCTACCTGGGATTCACTGCGAGGCCCAGGACTGGCTCTAGCTGGGGTCAGATCTATTCGATTCTCACACGAGGGGGGGCCTAAAAATGCTGGATGGTGCAGAAAAAAGTGGCTGCCTTTCCCCAGGTCGTGCTGACTCTGGCTTGGATCATGCTATTGCTCTGACTGATGGAAAAACTCAGGAGCCAGAAAACACATTTTACCCAGCCATAATGGTTAGATTGGAAATATCAACACCTTTTTTTCTTGCAGAAAGTCTGGCCATCTCTAGGTTAGAAGCTGATTCCAGGCACCCCTGCACATGTTTTATCTGCCCCAAAGATGAGCCAGTCTCCAGCGCTATAAAAGCAACGCAGCATCTGAACCCCACCTTTGGTAGGCATCAAGACTGGGTGCTGTGCCAGCACCCTGGTGAGAGCAGGACTTACCACTCCACGCCTGACAATGGGACCATGCTAGAAAAATGCTGAAAATGGTAATTGTGCTCAAGCACAAAGCCCAACAAGGCAAATCCTGGCAGCCTAAACCAATCTCCTTGTGCACAGTACCCCAGGTGCTCGCTCCCACCCAGCCAGGGACTGAAATCCTGCAGTGAGGACCAGAGGGCCACGGCAAGGGGATGCCCAGTGCCTCTGGGATGAGGATGCTGCAATAGGAAGGGGTACAGGTCCCTGGAAGTGACTTTTGCAGCCTTCTGCAACCAGCTGTGACCCTAACAGCTGTCCCTGGATGGCCACGCCAGCACGGCGAGGCTCTTACAAGCCAGGAAAAGCCCTTAACAGCCTTAATTTTTCTCTCTGCTCGCCTCTGCTATCTCTTGCTTCTGCCTCCAACTGGAATATTATCAAAATAAATAGTGGATCTCAAGATGCAGCTGACAGGAAAAAAGAATGACGGCTGGCCATTCCTTTCAAACTGAGGGAACATGAGCCAATTCTCAGCAAATTTTCAGGCCACACAAGGTTCAGACATGCAGTCTCTAGACCTCCACCACTCGTTTGCCTAACTGAGCTTTGATGAGAGCTAGATTTTTCTGCAGCCTCAAATTACTACTTTTTTTTTTTTTTTTTTGTCCAAAATAGTTTCAGTTTCATGGATTTGTTTTTCAGGGCTTTTTTTTTTTTTTCTTTTTTAACGCCCTTCCTTGATGAGCAGAGGGGGGCATTACATTTGTTAATGACACTCTGTGCTGCTCAGCACTGCAGGGAGGAGGGTCCCTGGTTTGGGGACCAGGAGTCCTTTGCATCCCGACACTGGCAGCGCTGCCGAGTGTACTCTTCACCCAGGTTCTTCATTACTGTAATGCTGATTAACGCCTGCACTGCTAATGAAGCAACAGGGTCCGGAGGAACAGAGGCAAAGGGAGGGGGAAGGAGAAGCAGGCCCTGAGGGAATGGACAGGATGGAGCGAGGGAAATCTGGAGAATTGAGTGGGCCCAGGGCTCCAGCTGCATCCCGAAGGAAGGGAGATGCAGTGCTGCATTAACTGAGTTATCTTTTTCTGGTTTGAAAAAGCTGGGCTGTGCTGGCATGGCCAGCTAGTCAGGTGACAGCAGAAGCCAAACGAGCCAAGTCTACCTCTCACCTATCTCAGAGCTACAGGTGGGGAACAAGCTGGGTGATGGCACTACAGGGGGCTCACAGGGGGTCAGGTCTGCATCTGGAAAGAAACTCCACAAAAGCCCAGCTGAAAGCAGTGAGCCAAAAGTGATGCTCACACTTCCCCCCCGTGGCTGCACGTCCCACTGAGGGCGTGATCCTTCCCTCCCATTGACAAGGTCCAGCCAGCCTCGAGCAGGACGGGCTGGGGAGCCCGGTAAGGATGCTGCTGGAGATGGGCTTTCCTTTCCAGCTTTATTCAGCCCTGCATTGCAACCCCCAAATATCTGTGCTGGCTGGAGAGCCCTTCAGGCAGACGCAGGTGGTGTGGCATGCAAGGGGTTTGGTCAGTGCATAAATCCTCTGGGTCACAGAATCACAGAATCATTCAGGTTGGAAAAGACCCTTGGGATCATCGAGTCCAACCATCAGCCCTGCTCTACAAGTTCTCCCCTACACCACATCCCCCAACATCTCATCTAAACGACCCTTAAACACATCCAGGGATGGTGACTCCACCCCCTCCCTGGGCAGCCTATTCCAACAGGGTCCTCAACAAGGTCCCCAACAGGGCTCTTCTTTCAGCATTATTTTTTCTTTTAAAACTTATCATCCCAGTTAGATTCTCTCCAGTAAGCACCATCAAGCACCAAGAGGAGGGGAGTGAAGCTGAGCAGCAGCATGGCTCCTCCTGAGTGCTGCTCCGCTCCCTCTCCCCGGACGGCAACTGGTCAGGGAATGGCCCCATCCATCTCCTGCTCAAGGCTGACAAGTGAAATTGCTTCATATCCTTCCCAAAATGCGTGGAATGAAACTGTGATCTATTTTAACACATATTCAAAGGGACACTGTCAAGTAGTTTAGATCCAAAATGAGAGATTTCGTAAACAAACCAACCAAACAAAAGACTTACAAAGCTTGATATTAATAGAAAAGTTATTGGGCTGCTTTTTTTTTTTTTTTTTTCACACAGCAATAAAAGAAAGCTTTTTAAAAAGTCCCCCTGCAGTGTTTGCAACCCAAACAAAACAGCATTATTCTGACACATGAAACCAAGGAGCAGGAGCTGCAGAGAAGGCGTGTGGAGGGCAGCTTTGGGAGAGGTGAAGAAAAGCTTTAACTCCCTTGTCCCCCCGCTTTTCACCCTCATCCCCAGGCTCTCCTACCTCAGCTCTCACAGGCTGGAGACTCCCCAGCATCAGTAGGGCTCCATGGGAGGATGATCCTGCTCACAGGCAGCAGATGGGTGCAGAGACCCCCTGTCCCTCACAGGGGTCCTGGCGCTGCCTGCAAACCCAGCACCGGAGGAGCAAAGCCCGGGGCAGGGATGAGCAAAGAAATGTGGGCTTGCAACCATGAGAAATAGCAGTGCAGCTTCTCCCCCTCCCTCTTGAGCAGGCCAGGTTGGAGAGCAGCCAGCTGCCTCACGTTTAGCCCCTGATCATTAACAGGGGGTCCTGACTGCTGCAGCTGGTGGAGATGACCAGCTGAGGGGCTGGGTAGGTGCTTCTTGATGATGCTGGGGTGGTGCTGGTGGGCCAGGCAAAGTTTTGCAAAGGAGGGAAAGATTATCAGCTGTATTTTGTAACTAGCGGAAAACAACTTGGGTGCAGTGGCTTGGGCGAGCACAGAATGAGGGAGGGGAGAAGGGACCTGCCTCCCCGTCCCACAGCTGCCTCCTGCGCTCCTCCAGTGATGCTCCTTCAGTCATTTTGCCAAATTTTGTTTCCCACCGATGCCGAGGGCAGTGATCCCCTCCCTGGCCCGGGCTGCCTGCAGCAGGGCAGCTCTGCAAGAACAAAACTACACGTACAGCCCAGCACAGGCAGCAGGACCCGTGAATTTCAGTGTCTTTACTGGCCCAATTCTGCCCCAAGGTGGTGTCACCACCACTGCAGCCACATTTCTAACCCGTCCTCGCAATCCTCACCCCGCAGCATCGCTGCGTGGAGGTGCGAGCACCCAAAATTTCTCCTAAAACACTCCCTCCCTTTCACGGGCCGGCAGCTCCAGCTCTCTGGTGTTGTACAGGCACGGGAGACACTGAGAGAAGCCACAAGCAAAGCTTTGCCTAACAGGGTCCCATGCTGGAAAATGAAAAAAGAAGTTGCAATTTACACTTTAAATGAGTTAATGTTCATGAAGGGCTCTTGTATTGGTGCAGGCGGTTGTGAAAGCCAACGCAACAAAATGCTAATTCAGCTCTGCAATCAATGGTGCCTTTCTTAGAAGTGGGTAGATAATTATGTCTAAACAGAAATGAGTTTTTTAAAGAGGTAAACAGCTGAAATTCATTACCTCCCTCTCTAGGTATCTGGAGTAAATTGGTGACATTGGCAAACGCAGGAGGTTTCTGAAGGTTGCCCATAGGCAAGTTCAGTTACTGCTGGTAGCCAGGATGCAACGGGGAAGGGCACGATGCCACTCTCCACGCTGGATTTCACTGGCATGAAGAAGACTTACAGGATCAGAGGATGCAAATATAACCAACAGCTCATCAGACGTAAGTCTGTCCCAAGCGGGGCAGTGGTTGTGTCCCCGGCGCCGACCCATGCAAGCGCCCGTGGAAGGATGTGCCTGCAGGGAACAGCAGAATTTGGGCCAAGGGAAACAGAGCTGCAGCCCACCAGCTTATCTCCTGATGCATCAAGTCTCCAAGAGGATATTTATTTAGCAATGTCTTGCTAAGAGAAGAAAAAAAGATTAGTTAAAGCTATTTGGAAACACTGCAGCAAACTATGGTCTTTCCTTGAGAGATAATTACTCATCTGGTTTCCCTGTCTAATGTTTATTATTTTGTTATTAATGAGGCCCCTCCTCAGCGCCACTTTCAGCTTTCAAAAGAGCATGTTGGCAAATCACCAGGAAGAACGATCGCAGCCCTGGGATGCACACCGGTACGTTAGCAAAGCTTTGGGGAAAACACATAAAACTCAACCTCTCGGATTTTTTTCAGTGTGCACAGACACAAATAAGACCCAAAACGCCTGTGGTGGGTGGACAGGCACCGGGCTGGGCTCAACATCGGGGATGCTCCAACTTACTGCATCCACCCCCGCCGCGTAGGAAATCCAAAGCGCGTTTTGCTGGGAGCACACGTGCCCGCCTCGGGCTCTTGGCAAGTGTTCCTGCCAGCGGAGCAGAAGAGCCGATCGGGAAAGGCTCTCGGACATCAGACTCATGTTCAAAGCAAGAGGGGCATGTGCGAAGCACTGTGGGGGTGTCGGGGTCCTGGCTTGGGCTCCCTGGGGGAGCACCAGCTGCCCAGGGAGTTTGGGGTCTGTCCCCCAGCCTGCTGCTGTCTGTAGAGAGACGCCTGACCCAAGCCAAAGGAGAACAAATAACAACCTGGATGCTGAAATGAGCTTGCGGAGGGTTTTTTGCCTGCTAGCTGCTTTTTACTTAGGCTAAATGGGTATAAAATTCAGTGGATGTTTGCAATGGAGAGCGCCAGAGCAAGGTGAAGGCTGCCGAAAGCCTCTGCGCACTGGGCTTTAAATTTTGATAGAAATCATCTGGATTTGAACCGGCTCCTTTTTCTATTTGCCTCCTGAGGGTGCTGCAGGGAAGAGGCTTTTTGCTCAGAGCACTGATGGACATTTTAACGTTAAGCTGCAACAGCGATCGACGGCATTTAGGGTTTAGTACTTGGTCAAGCACATCTGTAAACTCGATCAGCTCTGGCCCCAATCCAGCAAAGCACTTAAACGTGCCTTCTCCTGCAGATTTTGCCCAGGCTTAAAGAGCAGGCAGGGCAGTAAATAGAGGGCGAGCCTGGTGCATCGGGAGGGGAGGATGCAATGCTGCCTGATGGCAGGGAGAGGATGGGGTCAGCAGTGGGTGAGACAGCAGGAGGGGAATTCCCAGGAGATCACCAGTGGTATTATTTACACATATTTCAGAGGCAAGCCGGGACCAAAGAAGCATATAATGACAGTAATTGGTGGCACACAGATGATTAACCTGAGTTTCTCAAGTTCTGCCAGTGCGGTTTTCTTCGTTTTCTTTCTAAAAAGTACTACCTTGGATTTATTTTCCAATAGTGAGTGAACCCAGGGCTTTCAGCTTTAATTGGGCAATTCTGTGGCAATGGGAAGTTGGCAACTTGTGCAGGGAGGACAGTAGGGCTGAGCGAAGAACAACCCACATCTGGTGCTTCTCCCATTCAATAACAGAACAAAGATAAAATGTGGTGTTCAAATAAAAGCCAAAGGCATCATAGGAAGCACACAGCTGCAGAAAGGTTTCCAGGCTTAACACATAAGCCCAGTGCAGCGATTCCCACCTTGGGCTGAACTCTTCTGGAGGTGTTCTGGGCTGCATATGTCAACCTTCTTTTCTTGCATGGGAGTGATGATGGAATTCTCCATCATCATGTGGATATAAAAACAAACATAAGACAGGAAGCAATTCATTTGCAAGCACAGGCAGGCTGGGAAAAATGAGAAAAGACACTCACATGAAGCAGCATGGGCAATCCTTTTGAAAAGACTTTGCAGGGCTCCTTTGAGAGAACTTGTCTTGTGGATTTAGTATCAACGTACTCAATGTTCAAGTCATTAAACATGCATAATAAATCCAGGGAAATACCAAAACCATTCCTCTAGGTTAATTCTGGGCCTTTTTAACATTTGGTGTGACTGAACGGGTCAAAGTTTTAGAGCACCAGCAGAGAGAGACAGCACCTGAGTTGTCCTTCTAGAAGCTAATGCAACATCTGACCTCCAGCCCCAAGCCAGCCGTGCTGCTTTCTGAGCTGCCAGAGAGGCCTTGCTCCTCCCGAAAAGGAGGACATTTGAAGGTGCAGACACTGGCATTTCAGGCTCTTCCTAACTTTTCCGTGTGAGTCTCCTCCTCTGGGAATTTTCTGGAAGCTCCAGCCATCAGCACACATCCAACCTGGTTATGATACCAAGCTGCAGTGCTCTTAACCTGATGAAAACCCTGGTGGTACCAAAACTCATTTAGCATAGTTAATTGCAGCCCTAATGAACACAGATCTTGCATTCCTGTGGTTTTGATGGGATTGCTTTCTCTACTTGTTCTCATTGAGAGGCTCTGGATAGGATATCCCAGACTCGCTCTGTGCTGCACCCGAGAGATTCTCTGCAGATGGTGAGATGCTACAAGGCAATCTCCTCTCTCTCCCGCGGGTCCGTGGCAGTCATTCTCATGGGTGGTAAATATGACAGGCACAGTGCATCACAGCCCTCACCCTGCCCATGGGTAATGCATTTCTGCACCCTCCAACCTCCCATCATGCCGGCAGCTCAGCGTCTGCACCAGGAAGGATCTGCTATTTGTGTCGACAGCAAAGATAGAGTTCCCCAGTTATGAAGTTACTCACATGTGCAAAATCTTGAGTGTGGCACAGATTCTCAAAATCATCTGGGACACTTACTCCAACTGACCCTCTTCTACAGTGTTTCCTTGAGTTCAACTGCAGCTATTGAAGCAAACCTGTCCCCTAGAAGACTTCTGTGCCCTTCTCCACACACTGAACAAGGTGAGAATGATGACAGTCTTCTCTCCTGCTTTTAACATCAGGACCAGAGGTTTCCATGTTTCTCACTGTAAATACCAATTTGGGGACCAGGACCTCAACATCTCCTGTGCACCTCTGCCTCGCAATGGCTTCAATCCACAGCGCAGTCGTGTCCAGCTCTCCTACAGCTTCCTACCACACACAGAACATCATTGCTGATGAGCTGATGCTCTTGCTAAACCCATTTTTCACCATGAAGCCATTAGGAAGTTCCCAGTCTCTTTGCAAGCAAAAACTGAACCACACAATAATAGTGCCACCCCCAAGAAGAAAACCAGAATTCTTTTAAAAAATTGCTCATATCTGTATAAGCAGCGGAAACTCAGCCTTGCAAGGCAACTTGCCACTGCTTCTATCCATGAATTAGATCCCCTAATCCACTTTTCTCCACCCAAGATGCTGCACTTTCTGTAACACCAGACTCGGCACGACAGACTTGCTGTAGCCCTTGGTCCCCACCATAAACTAATGTTTCCTAACTGATGGAAATGATCTCTCTCTCCGGGGCAGGATGGCATGGTTTGGTGTTGAGAGCTGTAATTTTTACTACTGTTTCTCTCCTGACTGTGTTGGATAATCAGTGCTTTGCTGCAGCCATCGCAGGGCTGCAGTGACAGCAAAATTTGCTCGGCCGTGCTTAACAGCCAAACTTTTCCAGAAAGAAAAATATTTTGCCGTCTCCAGATTCTGCATTGAGTAAAAATAACTCTCAATCCCCGTCTCAATTAGTCGAACATCATGAAAGGCTGAAATGTGCATCTAATTGTGCCTTTCTTGCCTCAAATTATCTCTGAGAAAGCAACTCAGTCCCCGCCAGTCCCCTGGTTCCGCAGGGCACCGCGCCGGGGCTGGTCCCTGTGGGAGGGCAGCCAGGACGGGCACAACGGGGCAGCCCGTCCATGGGGTCTGCAGGGGGAAGGGAAAAAGGTTTTGGGGGAAAAAAGGGAGAGAAAGGGCTTACAAAGACAGAGGAAGGGAAAGCTCTGGGCCATGGTGTGGGTGATGGGGACCAGAGCAGAAGTGGGGTGCAGAGCTGTACAAGCCACTTTGGAAAGGGCAAAGCTGAAAATTTAGAAGCTGCTCTAGCTCTAAGGCATGCAGAGAAATAGATTTAACTTTTAAAAAGAAATCCAAGAAGACAAAAAACCCAACATTTGCTTGTAGACTAGAGTTCATTAACTGCAACAGACTTAAATTTGGGAATTGTGCTTCACTGCCCAACAAACTATTGGAAAATATTTAACCAAAGAATGGATGGGGAAAGTCTCTAAGGCCCATCACGGAGAGGCACACCGACACCGCACACCCGCACGCAGCCGCCCTGCCGACGTGCGGCTCCTCGGTGGCTGCGTCCCCCTCGGTGGCACTAAGCCACGCGGAGGAGGTGACACCCACGCTGGCTCCCGGGGAGCCCTGCAGCAGCACTTGCTCTTATTCTCTCTGGCTGTCGTCTCTTTTTTTTTTTTTCTCTCTGAGCGATGAATAATGAGAATAAAAATGAGAAAGAAAACGGTATGACAGTCAATTACTGCCTTTGTGATTAACCACCCAAGAGCAGCCCCTGCTTGAAACAGCACTTGGTGCTCCTTTTAAGCGAAACCATTCTGCTGGATCCCATGATGGACATTTAAACAGGAAGACAAAGTATCTGCTGATTTATTTTCTTGTTTTCTTATATAATCACAGCTTCCTAAATGTTAATGTCTCCACACTACACAACTGCCAGCAGTATTTGCATACAAGCCTTGCTTCTGTACATGTGAACGCATGGCGCTCTTGCTAGCAGAGGTGTTGGTGTGTTGGGGGAAGGAGGAATTGCTGCACTTGGGGCTCCCCGCTCGAGGAAAGGAGCCTGCGGCTCTTTGCAGATAAAGGCAAGAAGCTTGGCTGCTCAGCCCCTGAAGGTTTCAGCATGGGGTGACAAACCTGGGACAAAATGCAAAATACAGCCTCCCAGGATCCAGGTCTGAGCTGGCACCAGGAGTCGGGGGCTGTGGGAGTCCCACAGCAGCCCTGGGAAGTCCTTCCAGCCTGGACCAGACCACCCAAATTGACAGCAGTCCACCCTTTCCCTGCAAATGAACACCAGCAAAAAGGAGAAAACCCTATCTACAGAGAGAGGTAAGAGCTCTAAGGACAAATCTTTCCCCAGCATCCAATTAAAGGCTTCGTTATTCCTTATTAGCACATCAGGAAGAGCAGGATACCTAAAGCAAAGAAAATCTCCTAGATCCGGAGAGTGGCGGTGGCTGCACACATCAGATCACAGGCTGAAGTTACACAAAGTTAATGAACCACCCGCCCAGCACACGTTAATCAAGACACAGCACCGTGCCCAGATTCAAAGAAAACACAGGCTCTCCATTGGAGGTGAGCAAAGTACTGAACCCCACTCATTTCACTGTGAATTTCTCCTTTTTTCATTCATTTCATAAAGAAACATGATTTCTACCAACTTAGTTTTTACCAGACCCAGGACCTACCCAGGTAACTCTGCCTGGAGTGCATTTTCCTCCGCCCAGTGCTGCTGCTCTTCTCTGTACAGATAATTAAGAGTTGACAGGCACAGGACCAACACAGGACGCAGCTGGTGGGTCTCCACTTTAGAGTGGTGTTTGGGAAAAGCACTTTGCCATTTTGTGCCTCAGTCTCTCCATCTCTACAACCAGGAGGAAGCAAACAACCTCTTTTTTCAAAGTGCTTTGAGCTTGATTGATAAGAAAAAGCCTAGATATCATCATTGCTTTAACTTCAGTGATTTACCCCCCAAAGTTCTGACCTTCTCCCTTGTCCCCACCTAAATTTACCAGTCTGGGACCAGACCATCAAAGTCATTTAGCCCATCTCTTCTCCCTGGATTTGTCCAAACATATGATAAAATCACATTATGGCGAACCATAACCACCACCCCCAGGACTGAGTGCCACTACAATGAGAAACCTCATTTTGGGGTTACATCAGGGTTTCAAGCAAAGTGTGATCCTCTCTCCTGATATTTGGGTAGGAAGGCAACCTGTCTGTATTATAATGGCTTTCTCCAAGTGTTTCTCCTGTTATAAAGTCCTGTTGGACAGGGAAGGGATCTTACCCCTGGACTCGGCACTGGTGAGGCCGCACCTCGATGAGTGGGTTCAGTTTTGGGCCCCTCACTCCAAAAAGGCCATTGAATGACTCGAGCGTGGCCAGAGAAGGGCAACGGAGCTGGTGCAGGGTCTGGAGCACAGGTCTGATGGGGAGCGGCTGAGGGAACTGGGGGTGTTTAGTCTGGAGAAGAGGAGGTTGAGGGGAGACCTCATGGCCCTCTACAACTCCCTGAAAGGAGGGTGCAGAGAGCTGGGGATAAGCCTCTTTAACCAAGTAATAAGCGACAGGACAAGAGGTAATGGCCTCAAGTTGCACCGGGGAAGGTTTAGACTAGATATTAGGAAGCATTTCTTTGCAGAAGGGGTTGTTGGGCATTGGAATGGGCTGCCCAGGGCAGGGGGGGAGTCCCCATCCCTGGAGGTGTTCAAGAGGCGGGCTGACATAGCACTTAGGGATATGGTGTAGTTGGGATCTGTCAGTGCTAGGTTAACAGTTGGACTAGATGATCTTCAAGGTCCCTTCCAACCTAGATGATTCTGTGATTCTGTGAAAGTCTCAGGGATTCTGTCTGTAATTAGAGATTCAGTTTTCAGACAGATAAACATTTGTGCCATACTTGGTGATTCTATTGCCATCACTAACACTTGCACACTCAACAGTCAAGAAAACACTTAAACAAACAAACCAACCTCAAGTTATTTTAACTCTGCCTGAAGTTATTTTAACTCTCTGGGGAATCCAGCTGACGTGTTTTCCCTCCCCACAGATCAGCTGCCCCAGGTTTCAATGCAAAGCACTGGCTGAAGCTGCCTGACTCCTGAAACACTTAAACACAGCTTTTTCCTGCCCTCTTTTTTTTTTTTTTCCTAGAGAACTGCATCTCTGAAGAAGTTAAAGGTTACCTGGAGGTTTAGAGCACTGCACTGTGAGATGAGCAAAAAATTATTTTTCTTTATCAGACCTTGTGTCAGTCTCACACAGCTCAGAAGATTCCAGCCTGCGTGTTGCTTCCAATAAAATATTCTGAATGAAGGTACCATTTAGACATGCTTTATGAATATGTATTAAATGATTATTAGAAGCAATGACTGCGCATTCTTTAAGAGGTTATTGTAAATCATCATGCAATAAAATACATCAAAAATAAACTCTCAACCACTGATGCTTTAATAAGCTGCAATAAAAACACATATCAGAGCTTGTAATGCTGCTGAGTGTAACTACGTGCAGCTTTAAGGAACTAATTTAAGTCTGTTCTACACCTTCAGCTCGCAAACACTCAGGCAAGGCTGCACCCCACAGGTTGCTGGGAGCAAGGGGAGCTGCTCCTGTGGGTGCTCAAACCCTCAGGACCCCAGGTGATGCAGGAGCCAGAAAACCCCATGGACATTAAAACATAAGGGAAACCTCTGACATCCCGAGGGCTGGGAAAGGAGCGGTTGTGCAGGGAAGGCCAAGCACTGGGCTGAGCCATCGGTTGCACAAGAAACTTGCTACCAGGCAGGTTTTTGCCAGGTAAAACTCTAAAGTTTCTGGGTTGGGTTTTTTTGCATAAGAAGCCTGGCCCATCCGAGCCCTGCGGCTTGGGACAGTGGGCAATGATGGTCGTGTTTTGGGCAGAGAGAAAGAGTCAGGAGCCATGCCCACATCCCGACAGATCTGCAACCTCCCAGGGCAGGTGCTGAGCCTCCTGGATGTAACAGGGGAGAACAGGCTCCCGTGTTGCCCTAAAACCAAAACAAGAGCAAAGGCACTTCCCAGTACGCATACTGGTTGCAGACAGCCCTGGTCTTTTCAAGCATTTTACTCCCACAGATGCCCCTGGCTCATGAATGAATCCTGCATGAGCAGCAGACTTTGCCTCCTTCCCAAATGTAAATCTGGGAGATGCCTAAAAATATTAAGGTGCAGACAGGGGCTCTGCTCACCCCTGTGCAAAGCCCCCCCCCGAAGCTGGGGTCCCAGGAGACACCCAGGCAGTCGTCTCCATTCATCCCCTCCTTGCTCTACTGATGACAGTAAATCATCCTACTAGATCATTTTATTCCTTATTATTTTTAGCAAGCCTGAGGAAAGAAATCACTTCATTTAACTTCAAAGATCTGCTGTGCCTATCTCTCAGGGACATCCAAACCGCTGCTGCTGCATCACATCTCAGCTGAGCTGAGCAACAGGCGCCTGCCCATGGGTGCTGCCCGTGCTGCTGGGCGTGTGTGCATGGCAAACCTGGTCCTACCTCCAGATTTTTATCTCCTTCTGGGAAATGACAATTGCGTTTGAATTCTGGAAATGAATGGCTGGTGCGTGCCTCGGTGCCTGTATGCTGAGAGCAATTTGCACATGCAGTGAGAATGAGCAGCAGAGTCCACTGACATTTCCCCGCTTGAACTCTTCTCCTTTGCCTGGTTTCTTATTCTGCTGATTTACGGCTCTTTTTGCCTCTCTGGAAAATTTGTCTACAAAGTCCACTTGTACAAAAGGGACAAACCAGGCAGCCACCAATATCCCATGCCAGACTGGTTTGTGTTTATCCCAACCACTGCTCAGAAGCAAACTTCTGACCTTTTAAATTGCAGAGAACTGTAAGATTATACCGATAACAGTTAAGAGCTTTTAAAAAAAGCTCCTGGCATTTGTCTTCAAGGACCCTCTGATCTCCAGGCTGCCTCTGTAACTGTTGGCTGGGTGTTTCAAGAGGACAACAACAATTTTTGCAGCTCCTCCGAGGACAGAGGGCCAGAGCGAAGGGAGGGTGAGGCAGAGATGGGCATTGCCTCCATGCCAGGATTACCCAGGAAAGCCCCAGCAGTTGGGTCATTTTCAATTAAATTATCTAGAGAATTGCAGCATCTTCCTTTGGCCGGGGTGAGAGAGGAGCAAGCCAAATCTCTAGCTATTTTATAACCCTAGTTTTTTATGAGTCTTTATTGCAAACTCCTCTGAAAACAAACAAACAATTTGTAAGAGCAGAGGAGCTGGCTGAAATGCTGACAGCTGCCTTCGATGCTAAGTAGAAGAGAGAAATACCTGCAGACTGTAGCAATTGGCTCCAAGTAATTTTTGCTGAGAGACGGAGAGAGGGTTAGCAAAGCAAAGGGAAACGCAGGGCAGGTGGCTCATCAGAGCCACTTTCATGTTGCAAAACTACTTTCCCTCCATCATTTCTCTGAAGAGGGAATTTTGCCTTGCAGGAAGGAGTGGACCGTGTCTGAGCCCGGATGCCAAATTGCATTTTGATGATACCTTTCATTCCTCAAATGAAAAGGACTGAAGCAGCACCTGTAATTTGGCTCTGACGGCTGAGCCCACCTGATGGAGAACGCAGCCCCACCACCTCTGGAGAGCCCCAACCATTTCTGTTGCCATTTGCTTTTCTTTGCAGCAAGGCTTTCTGCATGGGGAAATCAACCCAGGGAAGGAAAAGACATTAAAATTATGCAAACAGCTTTCACAGCTGAGAAGAGTAGCTCTTGATCTGTGCTGTCATTTGCTGTTTAGAAATAAGTAACACAGTCCTCTGCGTGCACGGAGACACCAGCGTCAGCAAGAGGCTGCCCAGCACGGCCGGCCGGGACTTACAGACAAGGGAGGGTCATAAAAAAGCCAGATGTTAATGGTGAAATCATTAACCAGCAATTGGTCATAGCCCAGCACAGGACCTGCATGGTGCTGAAGCATCATATGGTCCCTCTGGGACTTAAAAAATGCTCTATCAAGCATTACAGCACAAAACTTGCCCTGCTTCATCTGCGAACTAAAAGTCAAGTGTTATTCCCTTGGAAATAGGTCTCCCTGAGACCGTTGTTCCAGCAAATGGGGCAGCAGCAAAGAGCATGTTTGAGCCAGGGCTTTAATGGCACACTGGGGTGGCCCTGATCTGCACAGGAGGCACTGCGGGTAATGCCTGGCAGCAGAGAGCTTTTCATTTCAGCAGCAGCGCTGCCTCCACCAGTTCGCACTCTGGTAATTGGTTAGGAAAGTACCGAGCACCAGCAGGCTGATCCAATACTTGTATGGCCTGAAAGGGGAGGATGCAGTAACAGAAATGTCCTGCGGAGCTTTTCTGCAGTTGGGAATTGTGCTAAGGCTCCTTGGGTGGGAGTCTCCTGAGTTTCAGCATGTGCTGGAAATGTCCCCATGTTTCTTGCCTGGGCGACCAGATGGGCTGAGGGGTGGCTGTGATGGATAGTCATGATTTACCTGCACAAAAGAAGCTGCTTTTGCACATTATGTCCAACTTGCACTGCACGCACTTTGCTAAAAGGTGGTGTCAAGTCTGAGGGCTGGGGATGCCTGAAGGCATCAAAAGACCCTGATATTAAAATCAAACAAAAACCTAGATCCAGAAATCCTATTTATATATAGTTTATATACTTATATAGTCTGATCAAGGTTAAGTCATGAACCAAGTGAAGAGCAAAGGTTTGCAGAGTGTATTTCCAGCCCAGCTTTGTAGACTCATGGATGGATGGCTTTGACAAACATTCACATTTGGGGGTTTCCACCCAAGCACATGACCTGACCCTGCTGACTGAGAGCCATGTGTTTGCCCCCGTGTGATGCCAGCAAGCTGGCGTAAGCGTGAATCAGATTTACCAGCTTTCTGAAACACAACACAGCGGGAGGCTGGAAACCGATGCCTGGGGAAGGCTGATAGAGGAGCATCCGTTTCACCTCCGTTCATGACAAAGCCCATCAATCCTGTGGAGTGGCAAATGCAGAACTGCCTCCAAATCTATATTAACCCACGCTAATGTGGCAGCCCTGGACAGCACCGCCGTACAGCTCAATCAAAGTGTCAGAATATGAATGAAATTAGGGTTTGATGAAATTGCACTGAGGGCGTAGCACTGACAGCAAGGGCATGTGCATATGTATCCTTTTCTCATCTCCCATGCCTCGCTAGAGCAGTTGGAGATAAATTTACGGAGGGCTCCAGGAGCTGAGTGGTAGCAATATATCTCGCTTTTCTGTCTTTTATAAGGACACAGCCATGGTTCATTCAGGGGACCTTAGGAGACACCCACTGTCAATGAAACCTAAATATCTGCCTACGCTTCTTTGAAACCCTGGAGACTGAAAAGAGGACAGAAGAAGGACAAACTGTTCAAATCCTGGATCTCACAGGAGCTATGACCCTGGCCCTGAAGGTCATGTTGCCCCGTTATCCTCACCAGAACAGTGCTGGTTTCCACCAGCAAAGTCATCAACCCAGAAACCCTGGTGAGGGGCTGCTAAGAAGATGTGGCTGCACCATGGAAGATGAATCTTGGCTCGGGAGCTTTTGCTCAGGGATCTATTGCCCTGTGTACATGTGCCTGAAACCTCAGTGGCCAGCTCAAGTTCTCCGTCACTCTCATTAAAAAGCCTCAAGTTCAATTTGCCAACGTGCATTTAGCACGAGACTAAATGCAGAGCCGTGCACAGCAAAACCTGAGTTTTGCACCCCACAGTTTGCAGGCACAAAGCAGAAAATGCTGCCGAGATAAATACGTGGCACAGAGCCCTCCACAGCCACCATAAATTCTTTTGAAATATTAATATTAATAATTAACTATGTTCCACTGCATTATCTCTTCTTATCCACTTCAATGCAACTTCCTTGTCTCGCAGATTTGAAACTAAATGCGAGTGGCATAAAATGTTAATACTTAGGGACAGTATCTAAGTCAATAGATAGAAGCATCCCACCCCTTCCTTTATGCATCTCAGGCTTTATTCTGTTTTCACATTCTCCATACAGTTGTTTTGCAATGACAAAGTTGCACCTTTCACAAAACACAGAAATGCAAGTTCACTTTGAATCATGACTAAACAGTCCCTTGAAGGATTAAAAATAAGAGAAAAATCTGAGTTTTTTTTCCCACCAACTGAACGCAGCATATTAAATTTGAGATGAAGGCCATGGTGGAGAAGAGCATTTTGAAGCTGCAGAAAGTATGTGCCAAAGGAGATGGGAGTTGTTTTGGGGCATGGGGGTGCTCAGGGAAGAATGTTTTTTTGTTGTTTTCCTCTGACTTGAAGAAACACCTTGAACCAGTATGAACAGACTGCGACTAAATCACCACGAGACACTCAGCGCGGATCAGGCGTCTGCTCTGCCTGAGCTACATCAGCATTTCAAAGTCCGTCTCCCTCTTTCCAGGCTCCAGAAAACATGGGCTACACGCTCAGACCTCCCTGGGCACCACATTACTGGTTCAAAAAGACAGTGTACACCGTTCATTTAAAAACCAATCAGCAAGATAATCCCCCCCTGCGCTGAAAGACAGCGGATCTGGCGGAAGCACAGGGAAAGCAGCCTGCGAAACCAGCGGTACGCACAGTGGCTACAGCTCCCTGAAGCTGATCCCACCGAGTCATCACGTTGTCCCACTTCAGATGTTTTATCAGCATCGTCATCAGAAGGGAATGACTTTGGTCTCTCCCTCTCAGCAGCTCTTTTATCTGCCCTTTGCATTGCTTTAATCTGTTTGCTTTTTTGTTTGCTCTGTCTCTCCAGCTGGAGACAGAGGTTGAACTGAAAAATATTTGCATTCCAGTCCAGAGTCACTGCAAAGGCCTCCAGACCTCTTCCTCTGAAGACATGGAAAATCTTTGCGTTTAAGATCTGATCGGTTGCAGAAAACCCAAAGAAACCCCTCAAAGCCACTTGTCTCCGCTGCTGGGTGCCTCATGAATGGGGCACGAAGAAAAATGAGTACAAACCCTGCAAGCCCGCGGGCCTGGGTGAAGCAATCCCGTCTGCTGCTCTCTGTGCATTTCCAGCCTCGGCATTTCTTTAATTAAAAGTGGGATTGCGCCATCGCAGCGAGAGGAAAGCAAAAGCCTGGGACCCTTTCAAGGAATCCCAAGACTATTTGCAAGGGAGCTCTGTTTTTCCTTGGTTTGCAAGCAGCTCGTGCCTACTGAGCAATTTTACTAAAAATACCGGGAGTGTTTTGACACTGAATGGTGCCAGAAATACACCCCGTCCACAGCGTAAGGAGGGAAGCATATGCTACGCTCCATTTCAAGGTCTTCTCCAAAAGCTGGGCTGGGAGGTTGGGGGTGGAGAACACGCTTTAAAATAGCATTTTGCAAACTTCTGGGGAGGTTATTGGCAATAGAACGTGTAATTCTGGAAACGTCTTAGCAATTAAAAGTGACTAACTGCAAGAGGAGGATTTCCCCCGTCACCTCATTTGGTTTTATCAATGCGGCGCCTTCCCCTGCCTGCACCGTGCCCCGCGTCCCGCCGCGCACGACACCCCGCGTCCCTGAGCGCTTGCACCGTCAATCTTCTGCTTAATTGCTTCTGACAATCTACCCATCACTACTTAATCACTTGTCATCTTAAAGTGACAATTTTTTCTTTCCTTTTTGGTTTGTTGTTTTTTTTGTTTTTTTTTTTTTTTCCCCTCCATGGTGCATCACCAACTCAATTAAAGCTCAGCTGTAAAAATTAACACCTGCATAGATAGAGACGGAGTCAGATCCAGCAAAGAGGCACCCAAAGGCAGATCCTGTCTTCCTGCTATTCCCTATATGTCTCTAAGAGCAGCTGATTTTTATGAAAACAGAAGTGCTTCCAGCAAAAAAACCCCTCCAACATGGTTTGTAGCTTTGCACCAAGTTTAGCATCTCTCCTGCAGTGTCCCGCTGATCTGGTAACGAACTACAAGGGCACAATGAGTTTTTTGCAAACAAGTAAAAAGACGACCTGAAGCAAGGGGGACCTAAAGCCGTGGGGGCAGGAGTGGATGCACTGTGCTCCGACTCTGCAGAAGGGCATCTCAGCCCCAAATTTACAAAGATTATTACAGCCTGCTACTCACTATGTCAGATTTCTTTGTAATTGTGGGATGAGGGTCTCAATGCAGCACACAGGAGGGGAAATAGCAACACTGCAGCCTCTCTGGTCTCATTGGTCCCAAGATTTGGGAAGGAAAAAGGGGCAGGAGTAGTTGTGCTTTCATTAGGGACCCAAGCAGGGAGGAGGAGAGGAGGACACACGGAGAAGAGGACTTTGATTTCTCTGGCGTTTTATCTAAATTGAAGGTTACAGACTGACAGCTCCAAATGAGGAATTGCCAAATGTTGGCCTCCTCGTTGTCAGAGCCTAAGAAAGTGTGACAGAAGTGGTGGGTGTGAATTTTAATGTTTTATTTTGCCTGATCTTGGGAAAGCTTCCCTCGTTTGCATTTGAAGTTTCTCAGTAAATTATTCTGACTTCACTTTTTTTTCCTCAAAGAGCAACATCTGGAGTCTTACAACCATCACTCTTAACTTTTAGGTACCTCTGAAGGATGATGAGTAAAGAAAAGCCTCACTGGCCAACCTAAATAGCAAAAGCCATCCTTGTGTCCCCAAATCTGCTATCAGCAGCCTTGTGGAACAGTTCAAATGCCATTTATAGGAGTTTTTGGCTTCAGCAGGACTTCACCAGAGCTCAAAGTGCCTTAGAGAAATTAAGGAATGCCCCTGCTCTGCCCCAGCTGAGCAGCTGCCTCCTCCCTGCCCAGCTCTGGTTTCACACAGGGATGTACACTCAGCAAGGGGCCAGAGACCGAGGTTTGGCATTAGCCGTAGGAAACAGGGCTGTGACCATGGTCCTTGGCCTCAGCCGCTTATCAGCACTGCGCCTGGTCCGCTTGTGCCGTTTAATTACACGGATGGATTTTCTGTGCCAGGTTCCTCAAACTGCAGGGCTTCAAAATTCATTAAAATCTTCAAGCAGTTCCAGCAAAATTGGAGTATATTTATATGTTAGGCTTGCAGATGGGTCTGAGCTCTCCCACAGCCGCAGCATGTCCCAGATCCAGCCCCTCGCAAAGGCTGCGGCTGCCAGGGACCTTCACCCCATGTCTCACCCCGTCGGGCGCTGACCTGAGGTCCTGTGGCTTCCAAAGCTTCACTGAGAAATCTGCCTGCCTGTCGTTTTGGCAAAGGATCGTTAGATTATGGCGTTCTGTAGACAACTGTCACTACGGCGTATCGTTAGCTGTATGCATTTCTCAAAATAACTCAGTCGGGTGCAGCAGCACTGCAGAGCTCGAGCTCCCCATCACTCACACCAGGTCTTACAGCACACAGCCCCTCGTTTTGTTACAAACCCATATATCAAAAACAATCACTGTATGCATCTTTACACTAAATCTGATCAACTTTTTATAAAAAAAGAAACGCCTGGTTTCTGCAATAGCATTACAATCACTTGGGGACAACCAGCTGTACTGGCTGGGGCCAAACAGATCAGTGCAAACAAATATAAATTCAGCAACCAACCCATTAACTTCGCAATGAATCCAGGTGACCACCCAGTGAAGGAGTTACTGCATCTCCCATGCTGTGCCTTGTCAGGTATCCCTCTGCTCCTCACCTGGATTCGGTAAGAGACTCTGCCAGGACAACACGATTTGAGCTCATTTTATGCACTAAAATGTTCACGTCACTGATATGACTTAACCACTTTACTAAAACCCATTATCATGGGCAAAGAGGAACTCCAACATCCATGAAAGAGGAAAATCCATGGAGGTTTATGAGATGCACAAGGACAGACAGATCTGGCTCCAGCAGCCCAGGAGCTGCTGAGTGCTGGAGGCAGGGCTGGCATTCAGGGTAACACCATTACACCCATCTCTGGGTGATGTTTCGCCTTGTTTAACAGGGATTTTTAACTGAGTAAAAGCAATAAAAACAATAATATAAAAGGTGAAGGAGCAAGTGCAAGGTGATATACTCAAGAAGTTTCTGCAAAGCAGGGCAGTGGTTGCAAGCCCTGGAGCTGTGTTTTCACAGAAGAGACTTTGTATCACCCAGCAACCCTTTGCAACCCTGCATTTGAGGGGTTTGGGAAAGAAACCCTGAAGCAATCATAAAAAATTAGGGTTATTTTCACACATTTCTGTGGAGTGAGTTTTCTAGCTCTCCTGACATGTCCATAGAAGACTAACTAACTGGTTTTCCCAGACTTTATCAATGTCCGTGAAACTTTAAGACGTACAAAACACAACCTCTTTGCCAGCAATTTCTTAACCCAGCACAGCATTGGGCAGTTGACACCAGCCCAGAGCTGGACCAACCAGCAACACAGGGCAGAAAGCTTCTGCATGGCCCAGAGCACCTCCATCCTCTCCACCGCCTGCTTTTTCTTTCCCTTTAAAAGTGCTGGTGTTTTTGGTTGCAGTCTCTGCTCAGAAACTGCAGCCCAAACAGGCCCTTTGGCCATCGCTTGACTCGGAAAGCTGAGACATGGAAAAAAGCTATTGACCCTATATGAACGGGTCCACACATGCAACCACGCCAATGCCTTCGTGCAAAGCATCCCACCTCTGCAAAGCTGCTCAGAAGGGCTGGAGATGATTTCCCAATGTGCACAACCCTGGAGAGAAAGGAAGGGTCCTTTGCCCCTCTTAAAATTTTCTTTTTCGACAGCTCCCATGACCACGCCATCATTTTTATGCTAGAGACCTTATTTGAACCATTTCTGTAGGAGATGGCTTCTCATGACCTGGTCTGCTCAACTCACTTCAAAAGGCCACAGAGGAACAAGACTGCAATGGAAGAAAAAGGAAAAGCCATCTTCATCAAGATAATACTGAAGTTATAATAGATACACCCCAGTCCAGCACACTCCTCCTGGCTCACGGCAGATCACCCGGCTGTGTCATAGGGATAAAAGCAATGACCAGTTTTAAGACCTGCTCCAGCCTGGACCTGTTGCCATTTTAACTCATTTCAATGAATGCATTAAACGCAGCCCTTGTGATCACAGAATCACAGAATCATCTAGGCTGGAAAAGACCTTGATGGTTGGACTCATCCAGTCCAACCATTAACCTAGCACTGACAGTTCCTAACTACACTATATCCCCGAGCGCTATGTCAACCCGCCTCTTAAACCCCTCCAGGGATGGGGACTCCACCACCTCCCTGGGCAGCCCATTCCAATGCCCAACACCCGTTCTGTAAAGAAATACTTCCTCATATCTATCTAAACCTTCCCTGGTGCAACTTGAGGCCATTACCTCTTGTCTATTGCTTACTACTTGGTTAAAGAGGCTCATCCCCAGCTCTCTCTACCTCCTTTCAGGTAGTTGTAGAGGGCGATGAGGTCTCCCCTCAGCCTCCTCTTCTCCAGACTAAACAAGATCAGACTGCTTTTGGACAGAGCAAGCAGCGTCGATTCCTCCGTCACATCACTGTGGCTATTTTCTCCACGCAATGCCCTTATCATTTTCATGGTGTTTCCTTTTTCTGGGTTAAGATTCAACGCTACCGAACGAAAAAGCGGCAGCCAGGTCTAATTTATTGAACCAACTCATCTCCACGGCTCTTACTGTGCACTCTGCTTCAGAGGAACAATGAATAAGCTTAAAGAACAATGCTCACTCTTAATTAAATGGTGTTGCAAAAAATATGCATTGGTGTTGGACCACAGCCATGCTGCTTAAGATTTATTAAATTTGACAGTTTAATATGCTCTGAATATCCATGCTCCTTCATAAGTAGTGCTCAGAAAACAGTTTAAATATGCTTTCAATTTAATTATACTTCATCCCTACTTCCCTCATTGTTGGCAGACCAGTGTGCCATGAACTGACCTCGCCGGCAAAGCTCCTGCTCGGAAGGGAGGACAGGAAAGCCACGGCTGCTGATGGAGGTGTGCAAAGCAGTGCTGGCACGAGCTGGCACATCCCCGGGGCACGCACAAGTTGGCGTGCACGGTGGCCACCTCCACGTAGCCTTGGCCAAGGCCACCAAGGCTGCCGCGCTGGCAGGGTCCCGGCAGCCCATCGTGCCGTTTCGGTGCCAGAAGCAGCTTCTGCAGCCGCGGCGGTGACAAAGCTCTGAAACGAGCTGCTGGACTGGGGCCAGCATCCTCCCACCGTTGGCAGCTGCTGGCGTTTCCCGGCGCAGAAACGCTGGGAGATGAACAGGCGCAGAGACCTGTCCTGCACTTTGCTCGCCGGGAAGACCTGCTTTTCACGCTTCCCTGCAGAACCTCTATTTCTGCTAAAAAAGGGAATCTCGTGTCCAGACCTATCAACCACGAGATACGGTCTTGATTCAACAAAATACAAGACATATGCCTCACTTCAGCACTTAATGTGCCATCCACCTCACTGCACACTAAGTCAAGGCTTCAAAAATTAAACATATGTTTAAGAGAAAAGGCCCCAATGGATAGTCTCAGAATTCATAGAAATGAGGACTTGAAAATAATTTCTCCCTTCCCCAACTACTTGGAGATGCCTTTGAAAGTTGACAGCAAAGAGACAAAGTTGCCAGCACTCAAGTCACTGATAGATTAATTATTTCTACTTTTGGAAGAGGGATATCTAATTTAATCAAACACACTTCAGAAAGCACTAATTACTGTGGAAGTGACTATCATTTACCTAAAGGGCAACTACGCTCAGAGAAGCAGAAGAAGTGGCTTTGCTTTCATCCCACCACCATCACCTTCCATTATCTGTGACAGCTACTAATGACACCACAGACATGGAGAAACTGCCCCATAATTACTAAACATCTTCCAGGGAGCTGGGAAAATACGAAGCTGAAGAAGTGCTACAATATTTCCCTTTGGTTTTGTGAGCTGGTGGCAGACAGCAACGAGACACAGTTTGATGGGAGTTGTGTCTCCCTTTCCAAACTGACAGCGAGTTTTGGGGATGCAGGTTGAGAGTCCTGGTCCCAAACCTGGAAGACACATGCACCCTCGCCCAATCCCTCACATCTGAAGACAAGCACCATCTTTTTTTAGGGATTGGCAGGATTGGGGAAAAGATGACCTGAAAAATTGCACATTTTTACAGATGTATGAGGAATTTGGATTTGAAGAGCTTTAAGATTATATCAAGAGAGATGTATGCGTTTATGCAAGCAGACACAATAAGCCTGATCCCTAGATTACTTTCCACCAGTGGAGGATTTTGGCCTGTGGCTTTCCCTTGTCTGTGAATTGCGACTTCCTTTTACAGTGCTCTGCTATTACCAGGAGTGGCAATAATACTGAGACACTTTATTTTTCCTAGTAACTTCTTTGCTGTATTTACAGGTTTCTGCCATGGTCAGTGGATTCATCGCCCATCCATGCCGTGGGCTCAGCCGCTGGCACATCCCTGCAGCACAGCGCCTTCGAGCACCTCGGAGCCACCCACGGGTTTATCCCACAGCACCTTACAGAAAGCTGCTTTGCCAGAGATTATCTGCTGGTTAAGCACAAAGGAAGCGGGACATAATGAGGTTGAGTGACTGGCACAAGATCACACGGAACTAATCGCTCCTGTGTCTTGCCTGGGTGCTTCAGCATCCCCTTTCCAGAGCAGAACATGTGCATGAGGGTGATGGAGGGAGGCCAGGAGATGCGATGGTGCCGGCTGTGAGATCCCAAGGGCTTTGCAGAATGGTTACTTAATGGTGGAGAAGCCCACAGCCATGGCAATGCAAAGGTCGCCCCACTCCTCCTCCCATCACTGGTCACTAATGAGCTTTTAAGCAAGGAAATCCTGTGACGTTACGAGCTCCTGCATCACAGGCGGGGAATGTGGCACAGCTTAGTGTAACCGATCCAAAGACGGGGTTAAAACCGATTGAAAAAGGCTCTCCTTTTCCACCCTTTAATTATGGAGCACTTGTACTACAGTGACCTTCAGGGAGAACATGGGGGTTGAACTAAGGACTGCCTGAACCAACCCACCAAAATTCTTCCTTTTATGGCCCAGCAGCCTCACTCGATGTTAAATCCAATATACTTTGGGAAACCGAATTGCCCAGTGTCGTCATAGGCTGTCCTTATTTAATCACGTTAAAAGCCACGGAGATAGTATTATTCCGGATTAGAGATGAATAAGGCTTTTAAAAACAAACTCAAACCAAACCAATCTGCTTACAAAAAAAGCATTACAATAAGTAAAAGTAAAATTGTTGCTATCAAATGCACACTAAACCAATAAAACTTGGAAAAGCAGAACTGTCAGACCATGGGAAGGCTTGTGGAGGAGACGATCTTTCCTCAAGCCACAGCGTTTCTAATCACTTACAGGACAGATAGCAGGTAATTTGGGTCAATGCTTAAGACATTAAACCATTGCTACAAACCTCTGGATTTAACAAGCTTTGGGACTTAGCAGGCAAGGGATAAAGCAGCAGAAGTTTATATACTTCCAGGGCCATTCATTCTCCATACAATGCTATACCCTGGAAAGTCTCATAATATAGCACTCTTCATCCCTTTTTGGGGCCATTTGCTGGTAAAATGAAACTTGATGAATAGGGTGAAGGGTGACATTTTCAAACTGCTGGGGGATTTAGGGAGCCAAGCCTTGATGGAGGTGACGTACACACTTGCATCCTACCCTGTGAGGCTGGGATGCAGCATCGAAATTACCTCCTCTCAGCTCTTGGCTCTCCCTAGAGATCCACTGAATGAGGCATGTCTTGAGTGAGTCTACCCCACACAGAGATGTTGATTTTTCTGGATACCCAAATGACTAAAATACTCAGAGCAGCCCATTCCTCGAATCACATCCCCATGCTGGAGCCTTTAGTGAAAAAAAAGGAAAAAAAAAATGGAGGAAAAAAAAAAAAAGCATCCTCATTTGTGGACTTCACATGTTAATTCAGATCCCAGAAGAAAAATCAGGGGGTTAAGGAAAAAATGTCATCTCTCAGAAAGGCCTCTTGGGGAGAAGCGTGGGAGAGAAACGTTTCTTCTTCCATATGGTTTTGTGCTCGGCGTTGGGAGCTGCCTCTCCTGCTACATGCGCGTGGCCCGGGTGCCTCCATGTCATGCTACGAAGCTCAGAGAATTGCTCCAGAAACTTCCTTTGGGCCCTGCCACCCCTGAGCGCGCTCTCAGGCACTGGAGGGATGTTTTCTGCCATGACCATGTGTGCAGGGAAAGCTGAGGGGCCTCCTTCAACCACCTCCTGCTGCTTTGGGAAAGCTGTCCCTGCTCAGCTCCTGGCCGGGTTAACGAGATGGGGGATGTCCATGCTAATGGGAGATGCTGAAATGGAGCCAAGGACGACCCATAGGGAGATTTTCTCACTGTTTCAAGGCAGAGCAAAGGACAAAGCCACATTTGCTGGCTCCCTCTGCTCATGCTTGATGCTGGTAATTACTGAGTAGTATGTTGCAGAAATCCCCCCTGGAAAGCTAGATCTGCAACTAGCCACAATTTTCTCCTTGTCTGCACAAAGATGTACAAGTTGTATGATGTTTCGCCCATGTGTGGGCTGATGAGGACAAGGGGACAGTTAATCCTCTGCAAAAAGCCCTCCCACATGAGTGGGGCTGGGAGCAGCCTGCGATGTTGCAGCCAGGACCAGTAACTTCACAAAAGCTGTGGGGCATCGCTGGGGCAAGACTGGGGCCGGCCACGCACCCGCCCTTCCCAGGTGACACCCAGCCTGTCCTCGTGTCACTGGTCCTGTCCCTCACTTGGGTGAGCAAGACCAGACAGAAAAAGCTTCTCCAGCCCTGACAAAGGCACCCCGAGAGATGACGAATTTGCAGCAGGAGCCCACTTGCACCATACTTCACCGCGCGTATACAAAAGCTATTTCAGATACAAAACCATAATAGGCTTTTGTTTGCATTTAATATTAGAGGATAATAGAACTATTAGCTCCATATTTTCATAACAATTCTGTTGCACAATCATCTGAAAGCTAAAGCAGCAATATTGGTTTTAATCTTCCTGAAGACATTTTGTGCCCTGTGTTCCTCAGGCCTCCCTGTGCCCTCCTACATTTCCAGATTTTTATGGACACTGTTTTTTTATCCAGTGTCTTTGGAATTAAAATTTAAATCACAGAGTTTCCTTGCCACAAAGCTGGACTCATTGTGTCACATCCTTTAGGGATACATTTCCAGATTGCTAATTAGGAATTTCCCATTTTCTTGCTATGGGCTGAGTTTGCAAACCCAAACTCTTGCCTCCTCCGCCAAAATTGAAAATTTTGGTCAAGCTTGGATTTTCACTTGCTTCCTTTCCCATGCCCTGCTCCCAGCAGGCATATGGGGAAACACCATCCTGAGCATTTGCCCAGGATGAATTGCTCATCAAGCTGCTCAGCACATCTCAGCACAGGCAGATGCCCTTCCCACACCAACAGAAATACTACCAGCACCCCAAAGTAACACCACCACCACCTTCTCGAGGCTGCATCCCGCTCCCAGGACACCTCAGACTCGCACAGCCCTCGCAGTCTCTGGTGAGAGGCTGTGGATGATGCTGCCAATAGCATTTCTGAAAAAACACGGTGGAGTAAAAAAAAAAGGACAAGAAATTAGAAATTCTGGGTGTTTTTTTTTTTCCTTGTGGTTTTGTAGGTTATTTTGATGAGATTTCTGTAGTTCCCTGGTGCAGTACTAATAGCAGTATGGAATTATTCACTATTGACTTGTGCTACTGATGCATGAACTGAAGCATATTTTTTTTATTTACTTTTTTAAAGTCACTATGGGCAGATGCTACAGGGGACAGACTGAAATGTTTTGGAGCAACGCCTCATCTTTGTGCAATAATAAAACAGTCAGACGCTGTGCTCTGCCACTTCTGACATGCTACAAAATGGCACGAAGAAAATGCGTGGAAAAAACCCTCCGCAGAAAATTCCCAACAAAAAGCTCTGAATTCTTAAAAGAAAACTCTGAAATACCCAACAAAAACAATTTCAGAAAAGAAAAAGTGTTTATTTCATGAATCCCCTTCAGGATTTTTTTAATTGACGTGTTTTGGAAAAGCATATATATTAATTGGGAGCAAACAAACCAATTTTCTTCAAAAGAGGTTGACAAAAAAACTCTCACCACTCCTGCAGTCCCCGAAATTGTCTTTTACTTCAAAATCTTGGCTCAGCCTGTGCCTGCAATACCGCAGAACGGCAGCGGTTTGGTTTTTACAACCAACACTTGTTCTGATGCTCAGATCATCAATTTAAAAGCACTTTAAGACTGCCAGATGATCTACATCAATATTATATATTACTCTTATCAGCAACGAATGTAACGATGCTGAAAGCCTCTGGCGACACACGCGAGGCATCACAAGATGCCTTCTGCGGGGAGGCTGGAGAGAAGTTAGTGGTGTCCTTGGCCATATGGCTGGGATATAAGTCTAAAGCTAAGGCTTGAAGAAAGCCCAACTCTCACAATTTAATCCAGCTCTCTGAGTCCCTGGTTGTTTACATGATGGGGAGGAGTGAACCGCTCTGGTCCTTCCCTGAAGGCTCACCCCAGTGACTCCAGCATCGCAGCATGATGCTGAAGGCAAGACCTGCTCCTCTTGATGCTGGTAAATGATGGGAACCCACAGAGACAGAATCTTTTAATTCTGCAGTATAAAAGGAGATTTCTTGTAAATCATAGAATATCTCAAGTTGGAAGGGACTCATAACAATCATAGAATTATAGAATGGGTTGGGTTGGAAGGGACCTTTAAAGGTCATCTAGTCCAATGAGCAGGAACATCTTCAACTAGACCAGGTTGCTCAGAGCCCCGTCCAACCTGACCTTGAATGTTTCCATCTACAACCTCTCTGCGGAACCTGTTCTAGTGTTTCACCACCATTACTGTAAAAATTGTCTTCCTTATATCTATTCTGAATCTACCCTCTTTTAGTTTAAAACCGTTACCCCTTGTCCTATCAAGGAGTCCAACTCCCTGCTCCTCACAAAGAGTCTAATGCTTTGGGTCTAATGTTTTATCTGCCCACGCCTCACATGGCCATTGCTCTGGCAGGAATGCCGGGTGGTGCTGTTCTGATTTCATCTCCCCTCACCCACGGGGAGACAGGAGGATAGTGTGCAAACTACAAAGCCTACAGCTCGCTCATCAGAAAAGCTCTCCAGTGTTTCTTGTTCAGAGATCCCAGTCACCCCTCTGCTCGCAAGAAGTCCCCTGGGTTTCAAAAGCTGCTTTCACACCAAAGAAACAAGAAACCCAGCGAAGAGCCAAGAGCTCTGGCTGGCAGATGTGTGCGTGCCTGCGGCCGCTGAGCAGAACATTGCTGCCACTACCGAGTCCCAGGACTGCTTGTTTTAACGTGGGTTCACAGGGCAGTCCCACAGCCCCCATCTTTTCTGCTTCTGCTGCCTGATGGAGCTTGTACAATTAAACCCCTCTCCAGGTCTTCCAGTGGACCCCCAACCACACATTGGCACAGGCTCAGCTGTTCAAAATGACATTTACTCCCACCAAAATTCAGCAACAGTGAGGATTCAGAGATCAGCTCGACATCTGTGATGATTTCTACCTAAAACATTTTGGCACTTACACACTCCTATGGGTTCCTGTTCAACCAAGCACTTAAGCACGTGCACAACGTTACGCATTTTAGGCTAAAATCTGTTGGGCTGGGCGCATGATAAGCTAAGTGCTTTCTGAAACCCTAATCCTGCCACACTATAGCAACAGAGACACACAGAAGCTTTTCAATAAAGTAAATAACGGTGGTGTCCAGCCACCTCATCTCTGCTCCATCAATAAACGATGCAGATGGAGCTGCAAAGATGAGAAATGGCATTTGTGAGCCATAAAGTTTTTTATCACTGGGAAGAGGCAGCGTGCAGGCAGCTGAGGGTGCACATCTCAGCTCCCCACTGCCAGCACCCCAACACCCGATGGTGACTGATGCGTGTGCTCTGGCAGGGCCAGCAAAAGGGGGACCCACCAGAGCAGCTTTGGCTTCGACTCAGCAGCTGGGTGCACGATGCACCATCTCACGGGTTGGCCCTGATTTGGGGTGGCAGAGAGGACACCCCACCACCCCGGTGATGCGTGCAGCTCCTCACCAGCTGGGATTTACTGATCTCCACCTTGGGAATTTACAGGAGGAGTGGGAGGACTTGCCTGGCCATGTGGCAGAGCTGGGATGGTGTCCGTGTGTCCGACAGCAACGCAGCCTCCGTGTCTGACCTGCCCCAGCTCCCTCCCACCCCGACATTCCATGTCAGCCACCAAAACCCCCTGGTATTCCAGAGGGCTTTCCTCTGAGAGCCCCAAGAGCCATGTGCTCACACAGTAGGAAATTCAAGCATTCACAAGACAGCAATGCAGGAGTCAGAGCAGCAGATAAATGCAGGAAATATGAGGAAAACGCTCTTGTGTCCGTCCTCCAGCCCAAGGCTTTGCTTCAAAGCACCAGGGAGCAGCAGAGGGGCAGGGACAGTATATGGAAAACACAGGCAGAATTGGGGTTTTCTTTTAGCTCCCAGCCTCCCAGAGCCTGAGCTGGTATTAGTCTCTGATTTTTTCCTGTTAATAATGGATTTCCATGTTGGAACTACCATGGTGCATGTGGGAAGCTGTGGGGCACACCCCGGGGCTGGAGCGTGGCAGAACAGGGGCAGCTCTGCTGGCATCCTGGTGCTGGGGTGCCCTTTGCACCCCATGCTCCGGGCTGACCTCCACCTCTGCCAAGCCACTGAGCTGCAGTGCTAATGCGCATCCTGTCCTTGTCTTCATCTTGTTTCCCCAAACCCGTTTCTCCCTGCGGGGGAGCCAGCAGCAGCCCCAGGCAACACGCTCTGAACAAACACATCGTCCGTGCTCTCAGAAGTGCACTTCTGTTGTGGTTGCTGCTCACCAGCCCCTTTGGAGAACCAGGGAAACAAAACAACATAGAAACCAGACAACAGCGACAAAGATTGCCTCCGTTAATGGTCAGGGACCTTGCTACAACAGCGCAGATGAGGTTTTGCTTCCCAGCCGGAGAAAACATTTCTAGCTGCTTTAATGTCTGCTCTTGCAAGTGGCTCCCGGTCCCCAGGAGACGGAGGCACTGGCCATGTCCCGTGTCCCACGTGCTCCGGCGGATGCTGGGGGACAAACCACGCAAACGCTCCGTGGTGGGCACAGGGACAGGCTGCTTGCAGCCACCTGCGCCCAATATTTCCTCCCATATTATAAAACACATTCTGCAGCATCATAACCAATATCAAAACTGACTTTAAACACATATATTTACTGTGCTGAACAAATACCAAGCAACCCACTGGTGGCCTAGCAATAACACTGCCACCTTGTGAGACCTTGCAGGGATAACAGGCTGGGAGAAGGAGGAAAAATCCACATTATGGGTTTAAAGAAAGATTCAGATGGAAAAGGGTGAACTAATGCAAGAGATGCCATGGAGCAACACACAGAGCACAGGGGATCTGCATCTCTCTTTCCCTTCCATGGGAAACCGTGAGCAGGCATCCCACACCAGCTGCTGTGCAAACCCCTGAGCATCCTGCCACGAGAGCAGGGAACAGTGAAGTTTTGGGCTAATGACAGGATTAAAATGAACAAGCAAGAGGTTGCAAGCACCGGATTCAGAAACTGCAGGGAAGGAGTTTGCATCAAAGCAGCAAGCTCTGAGTTTGCAGGAAGCAAAACCCAATGGAAATCCTCTGTGGGTAAAAAAACCAAGTCAGGGTAGCTGTCAGCTGGGATATGTGTGTCAGAAACCCCCACAATTCTGAACAACTTCAGCTTACTGATGGGTTTATCCTAAGATTAGGGATGCTACCAGGGCAGCAGTGGGCACAGGAGTGGGGTGGCCACAGACATCACTGCCCTGCAGCCAAAGTCAGAGGAAGGGACACAGGAGCAATTGCCAACAGCCTCCCCACGACGCTCGATGTGCAGAAAGGACAGAGATTTCCAGCAAATAATCAACTATCGGGGTGGGCCGCTCAGCCCACATGGCACAACCCCTGCCAGCACATCATCTTTGCAAAGCCCAGGGATAAGCAGCCTTCCTACGGCGCCTGCCTGCCCTGGCCCCTCTGCAAATGCCTTTCAACTGCTGCAAATGGGAGCAAAAAAAAGGACAAAACCCACAGATAAAGCTGTTTTATGCCCAACTTGCTGCTGAAGAACTATTATCAGCGTTCTCTGCTTTCACCTCCCCTCTGTGTCTGCTTGTTCCAGATGACTGAATAAAATAAAATCAAAATAAAATCAAAAGACTGAGACTGAGAAAGAAACGGCCACTTTCAAATAAGCCCAGCTTGATGGTTTCAAGACCCAGATCGAGCCACAATGGGATGGCCTAGATTTCCCAGCTGATTTTTTTTCTCCGGTTTCCTGGATTGAAAAAGGAAAGAGAAAACCCCCTGTACCACTTGACTCACTTTCCCTCAAAGCAGATGGACAAATTAATAAAATGAGCGGCTTGTAGAAGGAGACCAGAGCTAGCAGGGAGTTATAATGATCCCAGATTGCCACGGATTGAACACGAGGGGTTTTTTCCCTTTGCTTTAAAACCTTTGTCATAAGTAATTTTACACACTGTGTCGGTCATTCCTCGGGATGGGGAACGCTGCACGGAGCAGTGGGAGAGGAGCCTTGTTGCACCCACAAGCATCCACTGGAGATGGCACCAAGTTCACAGCAAGTGATGTTGGGTTGGACCCCCCCAGACACTGGGCAGAGCTGCAGCAGACCCAGGACCGGTCCAGCCCAACACCAGAGCAAACCCAAACCCACCGGACACGCAGCGGCAGCCGGTCGGGATGGCTGGGGAAATCCAGCCTCATCCTTGGCAGCCGGGGCCAGTCTTAACTTACACGGTAAATCCCAAGGGTTCCCCCGTGTGAATTCCCCGGCACCGCGTCGAGAGCACCCGATCCTGCTGGTTACTTGATACTTGCAACGTGTCAGAGCTAAAAATAACATCTGCATTTGAGAAATAGGAATAGCCACGCGTTTAATGCGCTAACGGGACGGTGCTCACCGTGTAATTAAGTGGCTGGATGTAGAGTTCAATATTTCTCCTACACACGTTGCGAGCCGCATCTGAAAGTGTTACCAAGGGAACACTGTTGAAGCATTTAAAAAGTACCTGGCAGCTGCCAAATTGGAAAAGGCAACCTGCGTACGTGGGCGAGACGAGGCGGCTGCTGCCATTGCGGGTCTCCCCCAAAGGTGTGCGGACGAGAGCCGCTGGCTGGCACCAGAGCACCCTTCAGGTGAGCCTGAGTCTTATCAGGTGGCTCTCTGCACCATCAAACCATCCCACAAACTGCTGGGGAAGGTGGTCATCAGCTTTGGAAAGCGACCAGCCCTGGACTCTCCTTCTTGGTTTCTCTTTTCTGGTTGTTAAACTAACACACGGCTGTCTCGTTCCGCCCTCGCATGGTGAGGAATGAGCTACTGACTCCAAAGCACTGAGCACTGAGAACAAGTCCAGATAATCAGGGATCATCCTTCTTCCACTCACAGGCAGCCTCTTGTTTTATTTCTTGAATGAAAACCCAACTCACCCGCTGTCTCCCCTCCCTCAAATTCTGTTCTCCTCCACTTGGCCCTATTGGCAAGTCCATTCAAAAGCAGCAGACACCTCTCCATACCCTCAAATCATTCAGTTAAAGTCATCTGCTCAATTCCATCCACTGGGAAAAATGAAAGCAATGGTGCTTATTTCCTTCATGAAGCACTTGGAGACCCGAAGCTGAAAGTGCTGCATAAAACCTGCTACTGCTGTTGGAGGCTCCCATTCCCCCGCCACCCCCACCCCAGCTCACCATGCAGCAGGCCGTCCCTGCCACCGCTGCAACACAAAATAGCTCCATCACGTCCCCTCCTTGCACAGCTTTCTCCTCTGAGTAATTTTGCAATCTGCTGGCCTGGCTTCATTATTAAAACAGAGCTGGCAAAAGTTCCAAGGCTGGCAACCACACAGAGCGTGGACTTGAAATGCTCTTATTAATTCAGGAATGTCACCAGCACCAACAGCGCTGGAAGCCAGCTTGCCAGCGGAGCTCGGACCTTGCCCTATGCACTCAAGGGAAGTTTCCCCTGAGCCAAAGGCTGCACGGGCAGCAGTGAGTTTTCTATCCAAGAGGCATTTCAGCAATAGTAGATGATGAGTTGCTGGTCTGGGTAAAGGCAGTAACCCTGAGCAAGAGATGCATCAAATATCCTTCTGTCTCACTTGACTGTGCACTCATGGAAAGTGAAGTCCGGCACCTATAGCATGACCTGCCTTCTGACTTCCGTCTGCTAATAAGGGATCTAACATGTCTCATGGATGTGTGCAGCGCATGGTCTGCGGGACTTGGATGGAGGCCACCAGCTCACAACACATCAGAGGGCTGTTGGAAGGTGAAGGCTGGATGCTACCAGAGATAACGAGCTTGAGCAAGTGAGCCCAACAGCACGGGGGTTTTCATCCTACTCCTTCAACAGCCCTTTGGATACCCAAGTCCTCCAGGGATACTAGGATGAAGAATTCAAAACTCTCCCTTCTCCAGTCATGCCAGATGGCTCCGTAGCTTCTTCTAAAATGTAGCCAGCAGCGGGGCCAATGTCAGCAAGGTGGCCCTGGGTGCGAGCAGAGAGCACGGGGCAGCGCAGTGCCACCGGCAGCCGAGCACGAGCTGGACGCCTCTTCCCAGAGAGCAGCTGCAGCAGGCTGCAGCCCTCATTTCTCTCTATCATCACATTTCTGGGATAACGGAGCTGCGAGGCAAGTCTATCACTCTGGATGACATGTTTTATAGTGGGCTGCACTCTTCATAATAAGCTACTCTTTGGGTCTTGGCCACACAACTCTTATTAATGTTAAAGTGACTAATGGACAGAAACCTCCCTGGGCATAAAGATAGGAATTATCTCCTCCTGTAAGTATCTCTTTCCATCCTGGGCTGTCAGGCGTTGTCTTTTCTCATTGCTTTACCTTTCCTTCTCACTGTCACATTCTTATTATATTATCTTCCTCTTCCCAGCAGAGTTTCCAAAAGGGGCCCCGGTATCTGCGCAGATAAAAGCAGCTCCCGCCAGGCTCAGGGAATTCTTTCCACCCACTGGAATGGCAGCGGGACCTGCAGGCAGAAAACCGCAGGCGCCGGGATTTAGCCACCCTCCGCCTGAGCACTGGGCTCCACGCGGAACGGCATGGCCGGTAGCCCCAGCGGGGTGATTCCTGCCACGCACAAAGGTCCTGGTGCTGGAGACGTGGGGATGGGGACACACCAGCTTCTGTGAACCAGTCGCTCTTCTGGGTCTCTTTGTTCTTGATGGCATTATCCCACTCAAGGTAAAAGCAATGGGCTTTGATTTGTGTCTTCAGGCAGGCATACTCCTAACTACTATCGAGCAGGGAGAAGAGGGAAGAAAAGCGCCTGATATTATACTCTTATCTCAGCAAAAAGGGTCAGCAATTCTTTATACTTGACTAGTGACATGATTTTTCCTTAAAGGCTGAAGGAGATACAATTTCATTTTGCTAAACAAGCCTAGAACAGCTTTTCAGTTATCTCCGTGTGTGACACTGGGAATGTGAATGTGCTCAGTGGCAGAAAAGCAGCAGCAATGACAGAGAAATTATTTCCCCCTTCGAAATGTCAGCCCAGGAGAACCTGGTACAGGGCAGGGACTCTTCTGCATTTTGGTTACAGTCACTCCTGTGGGCCATAAACTTCAATTAGATATATATAGCCCACATGTGCACCTCAGCCTTCAGGATGGACTTCTTCTGGCTGTCCTATGATGTACGATACACTGATGTATTTCACTATTTCCCTCCTTATTTCCCCTCTTTCCCTATTATGCAGGGGCTGTCCTTCAGTAGCTCAGCTCCCACCATAGCAAAGGTCATAAATTTTCTGAGAGAGCTTTTATCCAAACAAGGGAAATGTAGGCTTGTGAATGAAACAAAAACATCCCTGAAGAGTTCTTTCTTCAGAGACAAGCCCCATTTCCCATTTAAAAAGGTGAAGCCATTTTCAGTTTGTTTTGTGTGACGTTTGGGGGCTCAGGTTTCTTGCAGTCAACCCTTTTTTCCTGAAAATGTGAAATGTTCACTCCATTGGCTTCTTTCCTTTGAGCTGCAAATTTCTGCAAGAAGAAAACCACCATGACCAACTGTGTCCTATCTGGGGTATCTGCGATGAGGGGTACCAAGAGTTCTCTGAGGCGCACGGTGACTCAGGGAGCCAATACTCACTTTTTATGCAAATAAAGAAAAAAAACCTAGGCTGAAGCAGCTCGGAAAAAACTGAACACACATAAAAATGTAGTGCACTGGAAAATCCCCGAGCAAGCACAACTCTCGCAGCAGCTGTGGATGTGGGAAAGAAACTGGAGTTCAGGGGACAGTGTGGATTACACAGGCCGTGCCTCGAAGTGACGGCAGCGAGCTGGCCCCAGGGGCAGGTGCCACTTTACTGAGCTCCACAGTCATCACTCCGGGGGGTTCAGATGCTCCAGCTCTCCCCCACCACTGTGGTTGGAGCATAGTGGGGATGGCAGGACAAGGAGGGACCTCTTGGGTCCCTTGAAGATGCCCCACCAAAGGCAAACTCACTATGCAATTCCCAGAAAAACCCTGATCCCCTCCCTCAAGAAAAGAACACGTCTTGCCCTAAGCCGTGGTGAGAGAAAACAGCAGCAAATGTGGTGACATGGTGGGTGAGCAGCTCCCTCCACGTTCTCAGCTCTGCCACCGCCAAGGGTGGGAGCGTTACAAGGTGCCGCACAATGTACGCTCCATTTACTCTCCAAACTCAACACGTAACAGGAAGATAACAACTCGCTCTGGTGATAATCAACAGACGGCTGGATATGTGAAAAGCATCTGGCACTTCAGAGGCATTAGGTTGGGTTTGTCTCCTTACATACACACACACACGCTTTTGTTTCCCATGAACACGCAAAGCAGGCAAAGCCAAGTCGAGTGGTTCCCTCCGCACAGCTCAGGAAACATGCACGAATACAATGCATCTTCCCCAAATCGATTGGTTATTTTGAAATTAGGAATTTTTTCAGGACCCCCACAACATCACTTTTCCCTTAAGAGAAACTCAATGGGCGCGTTGGGAAACAATTCTGTGCCAAAATGTCTCCCACCAAGCCTGGGAGAAACACGGCTGCGGCGGGGAGCTGCGATCGGCCACACCACACAATGAATGAATGAGCATAACTCTTGAGGTCAGGAGAAACACTGAAAAGGATCCAGCAAGCAAGATTAGGAAATGGCAGAAAATTATTAACACATTACTTTCCAGTTGTTTCCTGAGGACACACAGCTGTTTGAGGTATTAGATGACTACGGATACATTGGTTGGGCTCAGATTTTTGGGTATTAATCCCTTGCCTTGATCTGGACACAAGGGCACAGAGCTGCAGGGTCCTGCTTCTGGGGGTTCACATCCCAGCTGTGTTTGGGAGAGGGGATGTGAATGGACCAAGGGAGAATGGAGCGGTTTGTGCCTTGAAGATATCAGGACCTCCTTTCCCAAAGGGCACTGGAGCAGAAAGACAACCTCAAAACATGAAGAGATGGATGAAGACCCAGGGTGGACCCTGCCCAGCAGCTCCTCCATGATGCTGGGTCTCCACCACCACTGCCTTGGCCATGCCCTGGCCACCTGAGCATCGCCAGGCAGAGGTCCCAAGGAAGCACCCATGAAACAATGCACAGAAGTGCAGAGCAAGAGAAGCAAAGATTTTTGCACTGGGATATAGGGCTTGGAAGACGCAAACAGAACAGAGAAGCTTGTGTCTTTGCTTGAATCTCCCATGAGCTCTAGAAACATGGGAGAGCACCTTCAGTGCCTCTAAGGAGAAGTGCTGACAGCAGCCTTTGAAGACAAACAAACTAACAAGAGAAGCTGGGGGAGAACAAGTGGGTCCAACCTGATCAGGCTTCTCCTCCTGACAGCACATGAAAGCTGCTCAGCAGCACGAAAGGTGCCAGGTTTGTAAAAGCAACTAATAGGAACAACGATGGGTATTTAATTAAAACCTCACACACAGCCAGATGACAATGATTACTGCTGCTGCTTGTCTTTCTCTAGTTAAATAAGCCTTTACTGCCTCAAAATTGAACTAAGACCAACCTGCAAGGCACGCATTTCAGAAATGTGCCCAAGAGATGCAATCTCCTTCCCAAGGCAGAGCCCAGCAGAGCATCTCTTGTCCCATGGCTTTATCACTGCTCCCCCTCACAGAGGATAAGGAGGTTGCAGGTTCTGGAAAACCTTGTGGTTAATATAAAGAATCCTCTCAGAGAAACCTGAGTTTGTGTCTCCATCAGAAAAAAGAAAAGCATCGACTCACGGAGCTGCAGGGGCACGGTCTGATAAGCAGCAATAATAACAGGCTCTTAGTGTGCGTGGCCAAGAGCGGGATGCCCTCAGATATGGAAAAAAAAGAAAAGCAGGTTAAAACCAAATCTAATAGCAACTGCAAATGGGCTTCCCGGTAGATTAAAGGGGTGAGGAAGGGAAGCGGGTCCTCATTCATCAGCCTCGGGTTGAACATGGCGTGAAAACCAGCAACCACTCAGGGAGCACGAGGATTTGTTAGCGGTTGAGCCTAAGGAGATCAGTTTTATTTTACTGGCCCTTCCCTAATTACACACCTCCGAAGAGCCTCATTTTGTAAAGCTCAGGAATCAGTCTCCTACGAACATGAGCAATGTCAGGCTCACGAAACATAAATAACCATCTCGAGCTGTTCAATTCACCGCTCCCTCCGGACCCGGGCACTGCTACGCCTGGCACTCGCCTGTCCCCGACCCACAGCTGTTCCAGCAGCTCAGGGGCAGCTTATCCCAGCCATAAAAAAAGGGAAAAAAAATAGAAGTAATACCTCTACGCATGCAGCAGCGGTACTGCCTTCTCATCCCCGACAGCAACACGCTACAAAGAACAGCTGAGAAACAGCTGAGTAATTGCCTGGAGAAGGGATGGAGGATGGGGAGCCGTGGCGGGGGAAAGCCCTGAAAGATAATACGGGAGTGGGAATCCAGCACATGTGATGTGAGCGCTGCTCCCAGAGGACAGCACATTGCTGTTATATCACCCCAAATTATAAGCTTGCAGAACCTAATTTGCGAATGTCGATGGCCTGACTCGCGCTGAGTCGTGTGTTGTTATTCTCTAATAACATGTTATTCTGAAAGTGGCCATGGAGAAATGAAGTGCCGGGGAGCAGGGTGCTGCAAAGCCACCGGCGAGCTAACCAGAACCAGCCCGCTGTTACGATGGTGGTCTTCTCTTTATGCAAACCAAATTTTTTATTCCGTGCTAAATACAGTCATAGAAGAACCATCTTCCTCAGCATCCTTCAGAAGAGACCTACCGCAAGGCTCCAAACGTCGTCCAGAACTGCCTGTCCAGCTGGATGCTTGACTTCAGATGATGGAGAATCCAATATGGATTTACTGGAGTGGGAGGAGTGTGCAAAATTTAAGCCATCCCTAAATTCTTCAGAGAACCCCAACACAAAACATAACCCTTGGGAAAACAAATCTTCTGCCTCCAAAAAGCAAATGCACAGATCTGAAAAAGAGTTGTAGTTTGCTCCATGTCCAGCCCCACCTTTTAGACCAGGTTATTATTTTATCTGATAGTCACGCACCATCCTACTGCATCTTCAGTTCATCCAGTGAAGCTCATCCTTGTGACCTACACACACAACCCTCCTCTTTACCAGCAATATTGTTTTTCCAACATGTCTGCACCTTTCATACTTTGTCAAGGTCTCATAACCAAACCCTCCCGAGCCTTCCCCGCCGCCTGCTTAACAAGATCTCATGAATTTTCCCCCATTTGCCAACATCCATTGGTCACAGCAAGCCCTGGGTGGGATTCAGCAGCTCCCAAAGGATTGCCCCGTGAGCAGCACTGGCTCTCTGCTCCCAACCTCTGTCCACGAGAACTTGTTCGTTAGGGAGACATAACGATGTTACTTTGCTCGCACGGCAGAGGAGTACAGCATGCTTTGGTGGCCTCGGGAGCAGCCCGTCGAGCTGAGAAGCAGCAGCAGCCACCTCAGGAGCACGCTGGGTGTTATCTGACCTGCTCTCCATCCCACCAGACAAGCCATCCACGTGCTATTTCTCTGGGCTGTGCCTGCGCTCTGTGACAACATATTTTGTGTATAGCCTCCGGCAACCATGTTCTGCAATAATTACAACCCGTCAGCAAGGCAGCTCCGGTGATGCTTAATGCCAATTACTTCATAAGCGCTCTTTAATTAATGTTCCTTTCATGCTGCTCCCGCCACTCACCCTCTGCAGAGCTGCAATGACTGCTGCTTTCAACAGACTCCTGGTGGGTACGGCTACGTGGAGTAATTTTGGTTGAGAGCATTTGGAAGCAATCTTAAGCACATGCACCTGAACGCAGTATCAGGGTCCTGATATTTTTCAGGCGCTTTCTTAGGGTTTGTACTTAACAACACAACCACTACCTTCCTGCATTCTCAATTACAAGCTCTGTTTTCTATTCCAGGTACCATAAGCATCGTCTATCTTCATTACAGGACCTCATAAGTAAGTTCCCAACTGAAGACCATGCTCCCACTGAGCCAAATGAGGTTTCTCATCATTTGATCAATTGTCTAACAGCTTCTGAGAAAAACCCGAATGAGCATATTCGCTGTTTTTCTGTTCAATCAAGGGATGATTAAACATCATTTCCTGAGCACAGCATCTGCATGGGAACGAAAAGCCCTTCAGGAGAAACATGAATAGATTGAAAATGGGGGTTTTCAATTTGCTGCTCATCCTCAAAGGGCGAGTGTGGGTGGGAAATGACACCAGAGCTCCTGGAGCGCTCGGGGGGACCCTGGCTGTGGGGTTGGTGGAAAACGCACTGGACAGGGACCCAGTCAACACAGAAAGCAAGGTATGGTGGAAACAGCAGGGAACATAGAAGGGCTATCCAAATAAAAGGAAGATTATAGCGTAAGGAAGAGCAAAAAAAGCCTCTTGCCGGTCTGACAGCACGTAGGAGACCTGAGAGGCAGCAGCTCCTGCTGGCATCTGCGGTGGGCTGTGGAGAGTCCCCGTGGCCAGAGGGGCTGGAGGCTGCAGGTTAGTTAGTAGGTGGATGCTGTGAACTTCAGCAGCCCCGTGGTTCTGAACAGGAATGCAAGGCTTGCTTAGAAATACAGCCAAATTCTTTGCGGGAAGTAAGTGGATTTGCAGCCATATACACCAGAGAAAAATTTGGCCCTTCAAGTGTTATCCTGTTGTTTAAACTCAATTTGACATTTACTCTCTCTAATGTCAGATCTTTAAATCTAAACACTTCAACAAGATTATTTCCCAGCCTTTCATTTGCCTTCCTTGATTAAGGTTAACTGGTCCCCCTGGTCTGGGCCAAACAAACACACGTGAGCAGTGTCAAATGATAGAGGAATTCAAAGGGATGAAGAGCTCCTGGCACATTGGCCAGCTGCAGAGAGAGCGACCTTTCCTCCAAGGAGACTTGGACTTCGGGCACACAAAGAGCTGGAAAAAGCATGCTGGAAGAAGAGGTTTGAAAATGGGTATGACAGCCACCGGCACCTGAGCTGGAGACCCCAGAAAGGTTGGATGGAGGAAGGGATGTGTGGAGAGAAGTTGCACTTCCACTCCTCTGACAATGCAAGGGGAACAGATGGCCTTTCCACTGATAACGTTTTATCATCCACAGTTATTTAAAGAAACTGCCCGAATGCATCTACTGAGACTTTGAAAACCATGTTTCACAAGAATACAAATGTATAAAAAAATAAGAGACTTAACCTTATGCCAGTCACTGCCAAGAAGATCACATGATCTGAGGCAGTTTTGCTAATAGATACCACAAGAACAGCACTTCCAGAATCATGACTATATAACTGTAATAGATGATGGATAGAGACTTTTTACCAGGGTCTGTAGTAATAGGACAAGGACTAATGGTTTTAAACTAAAATAGATTTAGATTAAATATAAGGAAGAAATTCTTCACTGTGAGGGTGGTGAGACACTGGACCAGGTTGCCCAGGAATCTGGATGCCCCATCGCTGGAAGTGCTCAAGGTCAGGTTGGACGGGGCTTTGGGCAACCTGATCCAGTGGAAGATGTCCCTTCCTACAGAAGGGGTTTGGACTAGATGATCTTTAAATGTCCCTTCCAACCCAAACCATTCTATGACTTTCAGATTCTATAACAGCTTGTGATTCAGAGTGCCCCCACATTGTCTGTAACTATGTGTAAGTATCCAAAGGGAAAAGGCATGAGCAAGCAAGACATCTCAGCCTGTTAGAGGGCACGGGAGCATTCACATTTTGGGACCTGTCTACAGAGTAAGGCAGAGGGAAGACCCTGATCCACTATGATGGAAACTGCAGCCTCATTTAGAGCAATACAAAACCTCAACAACCCCCGGGAGGTTTCGCGTGAGCACAGAAACTGTACAGAAACCATACAGAAACCAAGGCTCCCCGGCCACCTCGCCCCGAGGGCAACACAGTGAGACCAGCAGTGGGGTCAGCAAGGGGTTCCTCTCCATCCACCCCCGTAAGGGATGAGGATTTCCCCGTCTGAGGCTGAGCAGGCAGGAAAAGCCCAAGAGGAGATGCCAGCCAAGTCTGCTCCTGGGGAGCGGCGCAGGAGAGGCCGGGGGCGAAACCTGCAGACGGCAATTTTTTAAATAGGCAATTTTGGGAACTGGCTGTGATTTTACCAGCTGGTTCTACCAAACAGGAACAAACTGTCTCCAACCCAACCCAAAGAAGGAGCCTTCCCATGGCTGACAAAGGAGCTTGAATGAGGAACCACATCCCAGGGCCATTAACATTATTTAAGAATGTGCTTTCAATTTGGGGCCCCAATCCTGTCTGCTTCTAGCGAGTGAGAAGTCTGGTTCTCGGCATTTCTTATTTAGTCTCCCGGTAGAAACAGCAGGAATTACATTCATCTGAGATTCTTTATTACTCGCGTTGCTAAGGCTCCTTGCAGTTGCATACCCTTGTCAGTTCAAATATCTCCACGAAAATAATTAAACTGAGTAAAAATTAGTTTGCGTGATGCAGGGGAAAAAAAAAAAAAAAAGTGTTTATTTTAAGGGTTCACAAACTTTGGTGCCTCTCTTTGTTCATCAGTCCTGCGGGTCGCATCCTGCATTCCTTCTGCACCAGCGCATAGGCTAAGTATGGAGCGATATTTGCTGGCGGGATTTATCCCTCTCCTCCCAGCACACAAGGAACACCGCACCGGGCTCTCGTCCTCGCCGTGCACATCCCTGCCAGCTCTCCCCGGCGTTTATCCGCCTGTCAGCCTGGGAAACTCAAGCCCCACTAAAAGTGGGCTTTTACAAATTAAAAAGGAGGTTTAAGATGACAGTAATTGTTTACGCATGCCACCGGGATGGGAAGCAGAGGGCTGAATGCAATTCCCGCTTCAACGGCTGAGTCACGGGGTGAAGCTGGAACAACATCCCTGGAGCATCCCGGGAGCTGCGGCTGGAGGGACAGCACCTACTCACTGCAGGCTGGAGGAATGGGGCTGCACCACCTCCACCTCTGAAATTACTATCACCCTCCCCGACGCGTTTATTATGGGGCCAAACGTGTATTTCCAAGCACTCTGCAACCCTTGTGCAAACACGCGAGGGAAATACAATATATAAAGGGTGGATGCGGCTTCCTGGCTGCTTTGCGACATGAAAGTCCCTGCAAAAAGACCTGGGACCAAGTCCTGCATGCTCCTCCTCACATAGGTAGAGCTTTGCAAAAACACTGTTTAAATTGCTTTTAGGACCATCATCTAGTTTCCTAAGTTAAAAAAAAAACCCAACTTATATTTAATTTTTCCTCTCTGCCCTGTGACTTTGAAAGTATGCAAAACATTGCAATCTAAATGACAGGCCCAATTTTGTTAAAAAAGGGGAAAAATGAAAAAGCAAGAGTTGAAAAAATAAATATACTGATCCCAAATGATTTGCCAGGGGAAAAAAAACCCACCCTACAGTCTAGCTCAATCTCACTCTTCAGCAGTTTTTCTATTTGGAGGGTGAAGAAGCAGAATGTATGTTAGGTACTTGTCTGATGTATTGATTTAATCAAGTTTCTGTTTCATCTTTGTGTTGTTACCATAGTTGCAAGCTGCTGACAAGGTATAAAAGTTAAAAAAAAAAAAAAAAGTCACATATGCATAACAATCTATGAAGTTCATATTTTATTGTTTAGAGCCCAATTAAATATGTTCCCAGAAGGTTTCTAGGGAAGCTGGTTTCTAATTACTCTGGAAGGGAGGTACAAACTTGCTTTCAACCTGGCAGCCCAGGCAGGTGAAGTCCAATCACTGGAGCACTGGAAAAATTAAATTAAGAGCCCGGCTCCGAAACGCCACCCCTGCTACCTCTCTATTTCTCCGAAACCGCTGCATCTCTGTGCTGAAGCCTGCTCCATGGCAATGATCTACAAGCAAAGCTCAGAAACAAAGTCACAGTCTTGGCTTTGCTTTTCATATTATTTGTGGCTCCCTGCCTAAAACATCCTGCTGGCTCCGAGAGGAATGCCAAATCCACTGGGAAAAAAGGCATGGCATTTTGAACTCGGAGGACAATATAGTTTTGACCTAGCTCAGGGGTGGGGGGAGATAGATACCCACCATGTGTGTCTGTATATACCTCCATATGTAGAGACTATATTCCTTAAATAACAAGGAAGTGACTGGAAAATTGGGAGAAAACATCTAAAAATGAAACATCAGTGCATTTTTCTTTTTTTTTTTTTTTTTTTTAATTACACCACCACCGTCCACTACAAATCAACGCTAGGAAAGGTAACAGCTCACTGAAATCAGAAAGGGAGTTTCACACCATGTTAGTGCCCTGGTTTGCTATTACTGCAGAGCGCCAGCCCTGATCCTTCAGAGCCCCCTTCCATACTTCACCACCACATATGTTTGGTCCCTATGAATTCAGCAGGACTATTTATGGGCGTAAATGCAAACATGAATTAATCTTAACAGGATGGGGAGTGCTAGGCCTGGCTCAGATTAAAACAAATTGAGATTTTCTTTGTTTGTGCCACTATGATTCCCATTGGAAAATGCAAATTAATTGATTTTTCTTCTTTTTCTTTTTTTTTCAATTTTGATGAAAAACTGGCTGTGGGCAGAAGAAGGAGTCTGCCCTTTTGGTGGAGGTGAGGACGGGGTGCTGGCAGGGACATGGGAGACTCAGGGCTTGGCCGGGAGCTCCCAGGGCTCCCTCCCTCCCGCCTGACGCCTTGGGAGACAAGAATTCTTGTTTCCCTTCCAGTCCCAGATCCAACCAGCAGACGACTGCCTGGCTGAAACCAGCCCAGAGAAATTAAGAAAGGAACTAAAGCAACGAACGCTTTTCCAGTGTGTCAGTTTTTGACAGAGGAGGTATCCTTAAAATAATTGTATGCAGCCAGACAAGCAATTAGGGAACGCACGGGGACGGGGTGACAGCCAGAAACCACCCCCCCAAACTGGGATGAACCCAAGGACAGGCAACAGTTACAAGCTCAGTACTTTAGGGATGAGCCCATCTATTTTTTGGTGCTCAGTGACCACGTACAGCTCCCTGCCAGCCCTGTGCAACCCCCTGCCAGCTCTCTGCAGCTGGAAAAGCCCGGGGAAATAAATGCACACGTGGAAAATCCCACCCCAAAATGACAGCAGCACCTTCGGCAGCGGCTGTTTTAGCAGCGACTCGATGGAAGCATCATCTACGCCCGCACTCACCAGGCTGGCCACTGGCTCACTCACTGATTGAAGAATTCATTACAATTCCTCCCAGCTGCCTGCAGAACATTTGCGCTGTGCACGAGGGTGTTTGAACGCGGCGAGCGCCCAGCACGTGAACCCATCACATTAATGATGTCTTTGGTGAACCCCTTTGAGCCCAGATTTCAGGACCACTCCTAGATTCCCCGCACATTTCTCAGCCATGCTCTTATTCAGTATTTTGCAGGTCTTATGGGAAGGTTTCCCCCCCCCCCCCTTCAAAGATAAATTTAACCTCACAAGCCTAAATACAAATCTGAATTTTGATAAAAGGATTTGTGCTATTTGGCATCAGAAATGGAGGTAGTCTCAACACACTTCTTGCAAAGCTATTTATTTTATGTATATCTCTGCAATTGCCTATATTTGAAGCTATGATTTTCTAGGCAGTGTTCGAGTTCTCCACCTGGAGAGCTCAGCATTACCACTGAGCAGAGAATTACCAAGAAATACGAAGCCTGGATGCAAAACTATTTCTTTTAAAAGCCTCTCCCCAAAAGTTTTTAAGTAGAGTGTTCAGACATACATACAAATACACATTTAGCTTCACCCTCTCTCTACTAAATCAATAGATTTTAACTTCAATTTAGGGGAAAGTGCTGAATTTTAATTTAAACAATTTATGAGGCCATCAAAGAGAAGAAGTTGGCAGCTGGAACCTTTGGATATTGTATTTTTTGAAATAAATTAAGAAGTATAAGCTATGATAAAGGCAGCACCGTTTTTCTTTCTCTCTTTCTTCCCTTTTTCTCCTTACTGGGTATTTTCCAGTGAGCAGAAAAGTATTAAAGCGAGTCCTCTGGGCCAGGACTCTCAATGTGCATATGTGTGTTTATGCAAAACACCCTAAAAGAAAAGCAGGAGACATTTGATTTTCTAACCACCCTGCAAGCGCCCACCCTCGTGGCAGGGACCAACGCACGGGCACTTCATTGGGGGATCAATGGGAAGAGGCCAACCGAGCTTTGGAAAAGAAACTGCAGCCAAGGGCAGGTTATGATTATGAATCACTGGGGACTGCTGCTGGCTTGTGCTGTGCAAACCCTAAAAAGGAGGTTTTGAGCTTGAAATTGTCAGTTTTCTAATGAAACATCCTTAGAAAATGAACCGGGGATGGGGATGGCAACAGGGGAGAGGAGGGAAGTGATTTAACTCGGATAAAATTGACTGCGTAGTGCGTGTGTAACAAATTGGTGTTCTTATTCTGGGCTTTGAGGTAATTTGTAGTGACTTTTATCAAAAAGTCAATAGGCCTCAGGAAGCCTCCTGGCCACCTGAACTTTGCTGGGATAGGTTTCATCCCAGACCACTGCTGTCAAGCTTTAAGTGAACCAACAGCTCTCCCCTGGAAACGCTCCCTGCAGTCCTAAATGTCGGATTTTTCTAACACTAACCTGTGAGTAACTTAATTAAGAAGTCCACTGCCGAAGGTAACATGCCTTTGTCACTGGTGGGTCATCATAATTTCATTTCTCCTTTTTTTTTTTGAGAAACAAATAAGGGGTTTTGAGATGTATTTGACTGATTTGGTCCCCCCTGATGCACCGGAGTTCATAGATTTGTATCTAACGATTGCCAAAGAGGGTGTAAATTGGAAATACTCGCATCCACACCAGCCTAGCTGATTATCGCACCACTATAATTATACCTTTAAAGTTATCCCTCATCAAAGTGTAATTTTGCAGAGCATTAATTAAAAGGCCTGGGTGACCAGCAGAATAGCCTCCACTAATTTTTATGCTCATCCACCTCCCCAAACCCACTGGCCCAGGAGGATTAAAGCCATAAATTAACATTTACATTTAAATCCACTACACAGAGGAGAGAGGGCAGGAAGGGGGAAATAAAAAACATCCCGGTTGTGCCTTAGGCCGTGTTTAATGAGCTCCCAGGGGAAAGATCTCCCCTGCCTGGGAAGCACCCGGGAGCCCACCACATCGGCATGGCATGTCCATCCCAGGGCATTGCTTCTGCCACTTGCAAAGGAGCTCGAGCTGTGCAGTAAAATCAGAAAACGGGGGGGAAAATTGGGGAAAAAATGGGGAAAATCCTTCCTGTGGCTGAGGGAGTGGGAGTGGCTTGTCTTTTGCTGTATCCAAAACCCGAGTGCAGACCCTCCAGATCCCAAAAGGCAGCTCAGCCTGGTATTTCTGTTGTTAGGGAAGGGATTATGATGAGTCACCCTTTAGCAAAAGTTCACGCAGAGAGGATGGGGGGGGCGCACCAGGGAGATTTCCAAACATGGCAATGTTTATTTGAAATTCAGGCTGAAGTAGATATTCTGAAAGATCTATAGAAAATATTTTCTTGTGATTAAGCTTGCTGGCTACTGGATGTCACCAGCGGTCCAAGGAAAGAGAACCGAGAGTGCTGCTAAGCACAGCGCACACAGGCACAAAAATAACCCCAGGAATGTTTTTCCTTCCCATAAAGAGCACTCTCCCAACAGAAGCAGGTATTTCACAGGTTGGCCGATTACAACGTGTTTATTTGCTTTGTTTAACCAGGCCAGATGTTGTGCATCATTTAAACAGCTGTCTGCTGAGCTGTGGCCCAGGCTGCAGCCACTGCTTTTCTGCACCAGGACTCATGACCTGAGCTCACGTCATTCACTTCCCACCAACACAAGGCTCCCAGCGAGCCAAGCTCAGCAGCAAACTTTTGGCTCCAAGTCATGGAAAACTCAGGTAGGATAATTATAGCAGGTAGCAAATCACAACTACAGACTCAGCATCATTTCTGACGGGACACACATTCCGGCTGGTGGTGGGGGAGCAGGGAGAAGGGATGGAGCAACACAGTAAAACACTAATTCACCAAAGGAATTTTCTTCTCTGCTGGGAGAAACCCCTCAGTCCTACAATGCTCTTCCAGTGCATCACCTAATGTGCATAAATACTATGTGAGCGTGTTGCAGTGCGCAAAAAGCAGGGAGACATCTGGGGCTAAGGCTAAAGCAAGGACTGTGCTGTTCCTGCATGGATTCCCCGCTGTTCCGTGGGTGGGCAGAAGTGGAAACGCCCATTGTGGGGCAAGGAAGCAGCAGCAAGCCTCCCCCAGCCCAGCCGCTCCCCAGACATTTGAACCAGACCTAAGTCCAAAAGGAGGCAGAAGATACAGGAGGAAGGAAGCTCTTAGAAAAAGTCTATTTCCACCACCAAGACAAGTCAATATGCCGCTTTCCAACACTAGAAGGGCCAGTTGAACCACAGAGTTTCAAAGTGCAAGAGGTGAAGCAAAACGCAAGCTCCTCGACCCCGACATGTGTGTACACACGGCAGAGCTGCTTCACGGGATACGGCAATTAGTCATCCTGCAAACAGCAGTCACGTTGCAATTACGCTGTGATACCTATAATTACTCCTAATTCATTTAACCAGGAAGTTTGCTACCTGATAGAGAGTAATTTCGCGGCAGTGCAGCGCGGTTAACGTACCTGGACTATACGTGCAACTGCGGGGCGATGCTAAATGAGCTGTTTGTGTGATGAACTGCTATTTCAACTGCTGGTAAACGCATATAGAAAAGCAAAACTTTAGGGTGAACGTACCGCAATGCTCAGCCATCATGGTGGCCTCTGGGCTGCAGAGGACTCCACAGCACGTAATGGCCCTGGGGAACAGAGCAGAGGTCCCAAGGTGCTGCCCTTACAGAGGACATGGGGTTTGGGGGGATGGTGCACCCAGGATGGGTATTTCCCATCCCAGCTGCCCCTATCTCAGTTGCAAACATGAGCTGTCCATCCCGCACCCCCTTCTCCCATCCGCGCTGTGCTGTGGCTGATTCACTGCCTTGCAAGCCTGGTGGCAAAGTTTGCTAAGCAGAATCTCCTCCAGTTTAGTATCGATAGATTTCCCACACACCGGTCGCACACACTTTCCACTGCCTTCCTAAATCTGATTAAGTTACAAACATATCTGGCTCGTTCACTGAGCAGAAACACTGGCTGCTGCCGTGCTAACGAGGGGGTGAGGATGGGAGCAGCACTGGGGTGACACGGAGCCGAGCGTCCCCTCTCCCTGTGTCCACACCTGGATGGGAGCAGACCTTGCTCACACCAGGTCTCGTAGCAGCAAAAGAGCAGCATGTGCTGCTGATTTGCTTGGGAAAGGAGATGGTTTCACGCATTCAACACACTACTTAGAAATGCAGAAAAACTCCAAAGGCCAAACTCAGTCCAGCTCCTGCTCCTCCTCCCTGACCATAGAGCAAGAGGAAAAATACCACCTTGTGTAAGAACTCTGCTTTCAGTCTCAGACAGAAAAAGTGTCAGCACGGGCAACAGCATCCAAACAGGCAGCCACGATGGCTTTTGTGGCTTCAGAGGTGACTCTGGGCTTTCCTGAGACCCCACACAAGGGGCTCAGGGCAGCCCCCAAGGAGTTTCGGCAGGTCCTTAGTGACTTCAAATCCACCTCCAGACACTGCTGACAGCAAAGCCCCTTCGGTGCAGGGTTCCTCCTGCTGCATTTCTCTTTCCCGTGCACCCAAGCGGCATTTTGCGATCTCACCCCATGCACGGCGAGGGGGGAGCTGCGTATTGCTGCTGCCAGACCCACCTGCCCCCACTCCCATGCTCGGGATGAGGGTGACAGGGGGTCCCCGCTGGGGTGGGAGCAGGAAGCGAAGCCCGCCCGGCATTCCGAGGAGGAGGAGGACACATTCCTCCTGTCGGGACTGATAGCGACGTGCCAAACCTCCCATGGCGCAGCTGTCCCTGTGTGAGATACCTTCCCCCCTGCAAAGCCACGGCTTGAAGCACGCACACAGCAAGGGGCAGGGCAGATTTTCACGCTCCTTAGGAGAGCAAGGCTCTGGTGAGGCAGCGCAGCCCTTCTCCGCTTGGCAAAGGCTACGCAGACACTTTGGGATTGCTCCATGTTTTCTGGCTGTGATGGGATGCAGCTGGAGACGCCAGCACGCAGGAGTCCCCCGTGCTCCAGCCTCTCTCCAACCTCTGCAAGAGTTTCTTAGCCACACAGAGGGGAAGCTGAGTGCCCCAATGCTGCTGGCTGGGGCTGCTGCATCCCCCCTCCCAAGCACAGACCTTTGTGGACCACCACAGAGAGCAGCGATGCCCGGCCGGGGGGATGGAGGAGGCTTTATGCCACCCGACCATCACACGTGCAACGGGGACAGAAACATCAGCTGAGCCCCGTCAGCTGGAGAGGAGTCATGCTGACATATGTATCTCGTATAAAAGGAAAGGTTAAAGGAGTGTGGGGGAAAAACGAAACCTTCATGACAGTGCATATTTGACCTTGATATTTTCACCGTCGCAGCCAAGGATTAAACTGTCCTATCGAGTTTCTCTGCCTGGGAGAGCTCCAGTGTCTTGAGCCCGGGCTGCACAAGGGTGTAGGATGTCTGTGCAGATGTCAGCGGCGACAAGGAGAAAAACCTCTCTGGACCAGGATCCCAGCAGAGCCTTGCTACTGCTCCCATTTTGAAGGGTGCTGCCTTCTGGCCAGCCCAGCACTCTGCCAAGAAAGCACTTTGGGTTGTCAGCCCCACGGCAGCTTTCAGGGAGCTGAGCTCAGCCCCACACATGCAGCAACCATCTCCCAGCCGTGCTGCGTGGGCTGCCCCAGTCCAGGTGCTTTGCAGGGTTAGAGGAGGACAGGGCAGGAGAGATGCTTCCCTGGGATACAAAGCACTGCCTACAAACACTGGGGAATTATATCCAAGAAACTCCCTCCTGGTGCAGGCTTTTCTGCTGGCTGACACCTCGTTGTCTCCTGCCACGGTCCTGCAGCCACTGCAGGCAGCTGATGTGCCGCGGCTGTTGTGAAAGGGAGCAAACCCAGGCTGCTCCGATGGCAAAGGCAGCTCAGGCTCAGCTTTGAGCAAGCTTTGGCATTGGGGGTGATGGTGTCATCACCCGCAGTTTCACAGTGGCCAAAAAATGTGCTGGACATGCGGCTTTCCCTTCCTGTAACACTACCTTCTCTGTGCCGTCCTCTAGCCACCCTGGCACATCACACTGCAGCAGAAGAACTGTTGCAAAACCCTCCTGCATGAGATTCTATGCCCTTCGAAGGGCAATTTCAGAAGCTGAACAAAAAAAAAGATGTTTGAGATTTTGAAATTCTAGCATCCAAGCCTGCTTTCCCCTCTGCGAGTCTTCTTTTGGAAAAAAGTAAGACCCAAATGATGTACCATAAATTGTTACAGCCAGCTCTCCAATCTTTATACATATGCAGAAATGGCCCCTTTGCTTCCTACACAGCCGAGACCTCTGTTTCGCTGAGCTCAAGCAGGAGGATTTGGGGATGGCTCACACTGAGCCCAAATCAGGGTGAGGAAAGAGCCTTTCCAGCCCAGCCTTCCCACGAGCTGCCCTGGAGAGCCCAGCCCCGCTCCGCTGACCCATCTGCGTGAACCGCTTTTGCTGCCAATTGCTCGTTAATGCCAGTTAATTACCATAGGTGATTCCTGTAGGTGGGAGTCATACCTGTACTTAAACTCAAGCACACACTTCAGCTTCTTCTTACCCGATGCAGTACAACGAACACAAACTCATCAATAAAATACATGTGCCTCCCTGAGATCTTCACGGATGAACACACAGACACGAGGCTTCTGCTTCTCCCTCCCCTTCAAAACCCCCCTTTGAAGCCAAATTTGACATGTACAACTGGAAGCAACTCTTAAGAGACAGGGCGAAGATGGCAGCTACGGTGGGAGCAGGCGCTGCTAATGCCCGGGTTGTCAGAGGCTTATCCCAGGCTCAGTGCCCACCCTGCGCGATCGCCCTCCGTGTCATTACTTGTTTCATGCTTGTCACTTCCTTCCCAATCCCTTATTTTATCGGGAGAGATGGGAAATGAAAGAAAACCAGAGGCTTCCGATAACAAGTTGCTGGGCTCCTAAAGTGCGGATGCTCCATTTAAAACAATCAGGTTCAGAATACTTTTCTTTTTGCTCCATTTCACAAAATAGAAGTTTTTTCCTCTTGTAAATTTATTTAAAAATAGACCCACTACCCATTAATGCAACAAGGCTCAAAATGAGATTCTTTTAAGTGTTGCCTTATAAGTCCATATTTTTGAGAAGTTTATAGCTCGGCAGTGAATGCACATACTCTCAACTGGATTTTCCTCCCTTTCCCCCAGCTCCTCCATTAACCGCTTCTAAGCTGTGTAGGAGGCAAAAGTAGGGACCTGCTGCTTCTTCCATCTCCCAGGGCCCCCCTGCCATGCCCCGGTGCACCCCAACAGCCATGGTGCAGAGCAAAGGCACGTACGCTCCTCACAGCCTCAAAGAAACCCTCAAACACAATTATTAAAACTCTCATAAATTATTTTTTAAAAAATTCTCCTGGAGGGGGGTAGGAAAAGGTTTTTCTATGGCATTTTTCCAGCACCTCCCAGCTTTCCAGGGCGCGCTCACTCCTTTGCATTTAGAAAGAAAAGACAGAAGGCATCAAAATGACAGCCTTGGAAACCAAGGCTCTTTTGTCATACAGTAAGTCTGGCTTTAGGGCTTTTTCTATCACATAAATGCTGGATCAGGCATTTTCGGTCCTCTACAGTCTACAAGATGCCAAGACAAAAGTATAAAGCTGACACAAACTCTGTATTTATAGCTCTGGTCAGTTGGATAGAAATTCCCCCATGCATGCACACTGGATCCAGACCTAGTTTGAACTGCTGGGGGGATCTGGAAGTGCACGGACCGGGGATTAATTATCACCCAATCATGTCCAAAGCAATCTTGGTCCACAGCAGCAGAGATGCCGCAGCTGGACCTGTCCCGATGCTGCTCTGAGAAACGGCTCTAAAAGTGCTGCTTCCCCCTAAAGATGTGTGTCCTGGGGGGTGTTTGGTGTCCAGACCTGGCTTTGGGGACAAAATGATCCTTTCTGGTGTTTTCTAACGCCTTTAGTCATACAGGGGCTGGCAGATCAGCAACAGAATGGTTTGATGCCCTGTGCTGGAGTGATGCACTGTGGGACAGTGGGTGTGATGCCAGGCAGAGGGGCTGGGGGATGGAGGGTTGTCAGCCGCGGCACAAACACAGCCCTGGGCAGAATCACGTACGGAGGAAAACTCCGTTCAGCTGCAAACCCAGCTTAGGTCAGCAGGGCTGGAAGTTTTGGAGTGGAAATGCAAATTTTGTCACTTCTGAACCGAGATTCACCAGGAAATGCTGGAAGACGCAGCACCCCGGCAAAATAACTTGGCAGAACTCCATCTCCTTAGACTGACCCACGAGAGGGCTGCTGCGGGGCTGCTCGGGGTGTTGGGGACTCTCGGCAGACACAATGACCAATGCTCAGGCTACGCAGTGACTGCTGCCACCAATCTTTGGTCCCAACCAAAGCAAAGCAGGTCCCAAAGCTGCACCCAGACCCTGCTGCACTCTTTAGCCCTCTTCATTCACCCTCCTTAGTTTTAAATTCCCTTGAGAGCTTAGATTATTTCCAACAACCATTAGGCAGAAAGCAGGATTTAGATCTGCAGGTGACAGTGGCCTCTGAATGTCAAACCCTTGAGTTACAGCATGCACCGTCATTTTAAACACTCATTTCAGCATCCATATTCACATCAACACAGAGGGGCCCCTGCATTTCTCACTGGCACAATAAATAATATGTAAAAGCACCAAAGGAGATATTCTTGACTGCCGAGTACCTGATCTGTCTTTGAAAATGCAAAAAGATGTACTTCTACAATAAACACAGCTATCGAGCGATGTCTCAGACCCGACCACAGAAAGGCTGTACTGGCTTTGGCTTCACGTCTAATGCAAAGTGACACTGTAAATGTATTTTTCAACATCAAAAGTGTTCCTCATGTTCTAATGGGGACAGTGTGGGTTTGTCCGGCCTCGTTACAGTCCTATTCAAACTTGACTGTGACTAAGGTTTGAGCTTGGAGGGTTTGGGAAAAGTGGAGCAGAGTGAAAGACAGGAGAGGGGATGAAAGAGTAAGAGGAGGAAAGGAAAAACTGTGTGAAAGTGCCATGGTTGTTCAGTGACAAGAGTTTGTCTGGGGCCCAATGGACACAGATTTCAAAAAGCACCACAGAAGAGCAAAAAGAGAGCCCACACCTACCCGCAGTGCCTGGGCTTATCTTCAGGGGTAAATACCACCTTTCTAGGAGGAATTATGCAAACTCAGCATCTAAATGGCCAGGCTTAACCCTTTTATTTTGGCTTCCCAAGAGCGAGTTACCCCCAGCAGAAACACCTATCAGTGGGAAGCTCCAAAACCAAAGCTGCAAACAGCACTGCGCGGACTGGCGTGCGGATGTCTGTCCTGTCATAACCAAAATATTCCGTAAATCATCAGTACCGATGATGCACCCACAGCACACATAATCCCAGGAGCGATGGGACCCACCCCGGCACGAACTGCAGAGCCCAAAGCCAGAGCCTGGCTCCTGCCCCCGAACTGGTCCCTCCCGCCAGCACAACTCTCTAGCTTTTCACCAAGTTAGACTTTTGTAGGATGTGTTTGAGATGATGAGTCAATAGAATTTGATTATAAGATTAATATTGAAGAATGTGCTCATTAACCCCGCTGCTCACAATGACAGGATGTGTTGCCAACTTTCTGACAAAGAAACGCAGGAATTAATTTAGTGACTAACTACATGGAGAATCGCATTACTCCGGTATGCTCCCTGTATCCCAGTGTGTAAACATCCCTAATAGCACAAGAATTTTCCTTCCGAAAAAGAGGCATGAGCTCAGCCAGAGTTGTGCCATTTGCTTGTTAAGATGTTTTCTTCTTGTTTCTTTCCCTTTTCAAAACCAGTCATTAGACAACTCCTGAAAACTGGGGTTTAAGTAGAATTTAACTTGGGGTTAAATTCCCAGATGGTTTTGAGCAAATACTTATTTTTCAGTGCCTACTCCTGGATGGACATTATATTGTGTATCTGGGTGTTATGAAGCAGCCGACATGCTCCAACCCGGAGCTGGTTGCACTTCAGTCACCAGCATCTCTGAAGGCTTTGGGAAGTGAGCTGAGGGTTCTGGAGAGCAGGAGGGCTGCACCCAAAGCCAGGGGACCTGGCTGGGGCTTCTCCACTGCCAGATAATACCATATGCAATGTCCACATCAGTGATGGATATTAGCCTGACTTAAGGCAGGTGGCTTTGTCTCTGCTGCCATAGGAAACAGAAAAGAAAACCTCATTATGGCAGAATAGATCACTCATGTCAGAGTCACCTTTTAAGATGCCAATTTGCTTTTTCTTGCCTGTATTTTTAATTCTCAGGTACCACGGCAAGTCAATAGTTCAAGGCTGAAAAATGAGTTCCTTCAAGTCAAATATTCAATTGTTATTAGATAACTTTGCCTCCATTCGGCTGTCGCATGTAGGTGGGTTGCCAGGTTATGAACGGCACATAACGCCTGGAATTACATTTCACAGGGTGGAGAAAACTCTCCACTGCAGATAGCCAGGAACTGGATTGATGGGTTTGGGTAGGATATTACCAACCTATGAAGACAGAGAGAGGAAGAAGAATATAAAAGCACTTGTTTTGACACTTCTCTCCCAGCTTTTCATCTTCTTCCTTAGGACATCAGCAGCTGATGTCAGGAAATACAAGCACCATCCCATCCAATATTGTGTCCTGTTCTAGTTGTCATAAATCTGCCTGATATCAGTCCACCACATAGGCCCTACACAACCCAGGAGATAATCTCATTTGAATGGGGAAGCTTAACACGATACCATCAATCTCTGCTAATTAATGCTGTAGCTCGAGCTGACCACTCTCCCTCACACTCAAGACTGCAACAATTTGAGGAGTTTCTGCTCATCCCCTCTGGAAACAGAAAGTTTTGAGCAGAGCATCTTTCAGATGCAAGATGTTTGCTTTGATTCACTCCATGTTTAACTACTGTTAAAAGATGCAATGGTTTAACCTCTCAACCAGAGTGATTTGGGATAAGGGGACAGCCACAAGAAATGGTTTCATATGGCAGGAGAGATCCTGGCCAGGACATTCAAGGCTCACTGCATTCCCAGCTCTGGGAATGACAACCTGCCCAGCTCCTATCAAGCCCACCGAACGGGTGTCCACCACCTCTGCATTGCCTCAGGTGCTCTCCAGGAGCACGATGCTCCACACTGTGAAAGCTTTTGGGCAGCATCAAATATTGTTTTGTGCCCTAAGAGTAAAAACATACTCTGAGAGCCATTAAACACGATGTGGGTGGAGCACTTGGGGATTTTGCCTCCTCCCATGGAAAGACATGGCAGATGCTAAGAGATTGGTCACCTCCTCCAGACTTTTGGTCAACTGCTCTTATCCAGCTGAAGATAATAAGTCTTGACCATGCAAAGTCCTGTTCAGAGCACACGAGTGTCCATGCCACAAAACTAGACAGACTTCCTCTTGTTATCTGCCTCTTTCACCACGGCGACATTGCTCTTAGTACGAGCGAGAGCATTGTCCCTACGGCAGCTGAGCCATCTGAGCGGGGACTCTGCCTGGGAAGCACTTGCACAGTCTAAAATATCTACATCAATTTGGTGGGCTTGCACGTGTCGAGGCAATTCATTGTAGCACATTTTAATGAAATCAGTGGAAAGGAAATTACTATTGCTGATGGTCCCCTGGCACTGAAGAGGGTGAGGAGGAAATAAGAATCAGTTAAGGAGTCTGTCCTAGGAAATGATAATCTACACAATTGCTTGGGTAAGCAAAAACCAGGCAGAAATTAATTCACAGGTGAAGTTGGAGCAATCTGGAAAAACAAGAACAAAATAGCCACAGACTTTCCTAAACCCAAACAAAAAAAAAAAATCCTGAATATATGTACAGTATAATTTCCATTAATTTGTTTTATCAACTGTCTAAAGAACACCCAGTGTCCAATCAGCTTTGCTATCTGTTCCAGTGACAAAGACAACAAGACAGCTAAAACTTTTGTGGCCATGAAGGATATTGGAGAGGAACAAACCTTTGGAAACCCTCCCTCATCCCTGCACAGCAACCCCAATAATGCAGCATGATTATTTATACTGCCTTCAACCCCCTGGCCCTTCTCACCCTCAGCACCACCCCAGAGCACGGAGCTTCACAAACACACAGCAGAATCAAGCTGTTGAGTTTCAAAAACCTTAAAGGTCACTTAAAATTGCTGTTCTTTGCTTGATGTCGAAAAGCGTCATCTAAAAGTGGTGGGTGCTGGAGCTCACAGCAACACAGGCAGCTACTGATGGGTCTTCCCCAGCTCTTCACTAAATTTGCAAGAAGGGATATAACTTAACACAGTGGAGGAAAATGGGGATATAAATGGGGATGTACCCACCCTGGGAGGCCTTTGAGCTCCTCGGGGAGGAAGGCAGCTGGATGCAAAGTGATGTGTGAGTGGGGACACTTTGCCAGCATCCCTGCTCTTTTTATTGAGAGTTTTTATGGTACTACAAACGTTCAATTCACCCTTTGCTCTCAGGAACATTATTTGTTTGAAATAGGGGAGAATTCAAGCCTTATGAGAGTCAGCCTGCATCTCAGTGCTGACTCCAGTCTCTCCTGAGCTGGGTCCAGAGGATGCTTTTCATTTCCAAGTTCCAAACTCGTGTTAACAACGTCACCTTCCGTTGAAGCTGAAGACAAGAGGAGCATCTTGCCAGGTGGATCAGTGCTTTCCCTTATGCTCAAAATCATGTTTCAGCCCACTTTACTGCATTTATTTAGGCATTTATTTTTCCTAACGCATGCCACGCTTTATATTTTACAGCGCCAGATATTGTAAAAACTGTTTACTTCAGTTCAAAACCCAGCCCAACTAAAATAAACAGACAAAAGGAATATCTCATTATTTACTAGTAGCTAGAGAAGGGTCCATTCACTTTGCAAAGCAGTTGGCTGCAGGAAAGCACTTATTAAAAAAACAAAACAAAAAAACAAACCCCAAACTCATTTATCCAAGCTTTGCAGTTATTATTTGCTTTTTTTCTTCCCAGCCACACAAATCTGATTTTTTTTTTTTTATTTACAGTATGTTCCCCCATTCCCAGGTCCTCCTAAATTGCTTAGTGACTATACACAGTAAGAGAGAAAGGGAGGGGGGAAAAAAAGGGGAACAGCTGCTCTCCAGAGAAATCCTGACACAGTTCATGGCAAGAATTTCATATCTGTCAGGCAACCCAGCTCAATAAACAACAAATTCATCTGGCTCGCCTCTGCTGGCTGGCAATATTTGCACTAAGTCACTGCATTTTTCCTCTCCTCCTTACTCCTGCAAGTAATAAAGGTGGCAGCAATTTGCTCCACTCACAGGGAGAGTTGCCAGCTAAATAAAAGAGTCATTAAAAAAAAACAAAAACCAAAACACCTCAGCCTGAGGATCCTTGTTTTCATATGCGCCATTGGTTAAAGGCTACCTCCACCCAAAACCCAGCTCTTGCCAAAGAGGCAGCTGACTGCTCCGAGTCTGGGCATCAGCTTCAAACTTACTCTAATCAACCGCTACTCTGCATTTTCATGGCAAACCACCTCTTTTCTCTTGATGCCTGCTCTTAGTGCTTAGTCACTTAATGGGTCAAACCCAAAGTCTCACCAAGAGACTGAAAAAATCCCATTAACTCCTACGGTTTGTCACCAGAGCAGACTTTTTCAAAACAGCCCGATATTATAACAGTGATATAAAAGGAGAATAAATGAGCTGATCTGGATCACAGTGACCCAGAGGTAAAGATGCCATACAGGAGCTTGGGAGCTCCTGGTCCTGCCCCAAATCCCAGTGAGCTGGAAAGCCATACCACTGCTTCTGCATCAGATATTTTAATATTTTTGTTCACATCACGTGTAGAGTGGACGGGGGCAAAAGCAGTTTGTGTTTAACATTTATTAAAGCAGAGAAGGAAAAAAAAAATCATTAAGAAAGATTTTGAAAATATATATTATGAATGGGAAATTTCAAGCTGACTGGCTGCAAGGGTAAAGAAAAGCCAAAATCAGAATTGGATTTTTTTTTTTCCACTAGCCCTTATTAGGTAAAAGGGCTATTTATAACCATTTATAACTGCCTCCCTGCTCCTCCCCATCCAAACTCAAAGCCTCTGGCATAACACCATGAACCTTCTCTGCTGTCAGGATGTGAACTCTGATGTCACTAATTCAAGATTACGGCATCACCGGCCAAGTTTAAGTCTATGAAAAAGCCACAATCTCCACGATTCCCAGCCTTTCTTATCTATTACATTAATTAACACCCAAAGGCAGAAAGGTGAGGGAACAGACCAACATTATTGTTCCCTCATTGGATTATTTCCCCCATTTTTTGTACATTGTGGGCTGAAGACCTTCCGAATCTCTCACTGTCCCTTGGGAGCCAGGTCCTCAAGAGGGATGGGGAGAGCACAGTGAGCCCAGAGTCCTGGCTACTGCAGATGAGGAAAAAAACAAAACTCCAGGTAGCTTGGAAAAGCTCAGTCCCCTCCACAACTCACAGAGGTTTTTGTTTTATTCCGCCCCCCCCCCCCCCCATTCCACTTTCTATGGCAACAAACTTGAAACATCCACAGCCCCATCACCCCACAAACTACCGAGGAGAAAACCAGCAGCGTGTAATACTACTTATTAACAGCATCACCCCAGCATTATTTATTTAAAGATGCTGCAGGTAGGACCTGTGAGAGTGGATCGGAGCAGGGAAGGTCCCCAGCAGCCCTGGGAGGAGATGTTCCCCCATGGTACCAGGGTGTCCCCTCTGTCCCGGGGACTCTGCGGGCTCACACCTCCCAGCAGGTGTTTTCCAGCCTCATAATTCACACACACAAACATACCTACATGTGGACGTATCCCCCCACCTCACCCCCAACATAAGGGTGGGATTTTTGGGGCAGTGCCTGGAAAAGTCCTCAAAAACCCTAAAAACCATGTATGGCATTAACAACGCAATGGGACACGGAGACACACACAGCTGGGGAAACCTTTCCCTGCCCCATGCAGTTAGTCTGGTATCTGTTACGGCAATAAGCACCTTATTCAAGCCCTTCTAAGTGCTTTAACATGAAACATACTGTCCTCAAGGACATCCCTGGTACACAAACAACAGGCAACAGTGATGCCTACCCCTTTCTTTTCTATAAGCTTTCAAGTTTTTGTCCCAGTGCCCTGCAAGGCTCGTGCCAGTTAGAGACACGTTGGCAGCTACAGAGCCAGTTTAACTGCTCCCATCGACTCATTCCCAGACAAATGAACTCATTCATGATAGACACACGCCGTGAACATATAAAATATCCCAGAGTTCTCACAGCGATGCACAAAACCGACAGTGGCTCCAGAGCAGGGCGGAGGGTGCTGCTGTTTTTCAAATTACAAATTTTTAGGGCTGATCACAGATTTCCCACCGAGTATTTAGATGGTGGGGGTTGGTACGCGAAAGCGTTCATGCCAAGGGCCTGCTTTTCTCCACAGCTTGCCACTTCAGCCACAAAGCACAACCCCCAAACCAAAACAAAAGGATAAAAACCAATTTTGATGAAGTCAGAAGATTTTGCAGTAATAAAATCTGTTTCTGCATTTCCTTTGATGGATATGAACCAGAGCTCTGAATTCATCCCACTGTAAAACCACCATCCACCTCCAAATACAGTTTCATTGCTTGTTTGCATTACAGGACCATCAGTCCACAGGGAAAGCTCTCCTCTGCCTCTCCTTCCAACCAGCTGCAGACAGAGACCTGCAAAATACGATCCCCAGGCTACCACGGACCTGAATTTCAGCGGGAGAATATCTGCATCCGCACTACACCAACACAGACGTGACTTTAGGAAACTTCTTTCATCTTTTGTTCAGAGATGCCACAGCAGGGAGTTAGCATAGATACAGCCTTCCCTGCCAACACATGGGTGCACAAGCATGGGAGAGAGGGGATATTCCTCCTTTTTCCCCCCCTCTATGCTTCCTTTGTGGTCCGACCACAGAAACTCAGTAAATTCTGGATGCAGCACGGTCTTGTTATGAACTTAACAGCATAAATGCTAAAATGTAATCTTCTGCAGATGAAGGATGCTGGTTGCATTGTGTAAAACTAGATACAGATAGCTTCATTTACTAGAGGTGGGAACAGAGCTTTGTACAGCAAAGAAAAAAAAAAAAAGGGAAAATCCTTCAAAATGAACATGCAATGTGATTAGCTCCAATCCCACCATCCTGCATTTCAAGCAGACAGAGGTTCTTCCTCTCAGATTGCTAACAAAGTCACAGCTACTTAAAAGCCAACTTCCAGGTGGGGTTTTTATATGAAACAGGTACTGCTCAGTATTCCTAATAATCTCCTAATTTTAGTTTGAGTCTGTTCCCTGCTGCTGCGAGCAGGGGGTTGTAGTTGCACGTTTATGCAGAAGTACTGGGATGCTGCCACTGTTTAGATTAGAGCCCTACTGGGAGGTTTCTCCTGGAAACACCCCATATAAGGATTTCACAAGGAGAACAAAAAGCAAGAAGGGAGCAGTATTTTGGACTCGGCAGCCACAAGCATCCCTGTCATCACTGCCGGGGTTTGCTGCGGGCTGGTGTCCTGGGTGGGCTCCACAAGCTGGGAGCGGAGCAGAGCCTGCGAGGTCCAGCTCGTTGGAATGGGGCATCAGGGACAACTGCCAAGGAAGAAGCAGGAGGGAAACGAGGGCAATTCTCTGCTATTCTCCAGCAAACTTCTCCTGTGATGTCTCAGCATCCTGACTGACCTCCGAGTCAGAAGTGAGATCTGGCAACTGCTGCCAGCAGAGGAAGATGAAGCTGGGAGCAACCTAGTAAGTGCTACCGGGAAGAGTTAGAGGCTTCAAGTGGAGTTGAAAAGATGTCCCTCCTCTCTGACCACCTGGTCATTTGATTACTTAACAGTTCAGCACAATAAAATATGCAGAGATCGTGCCACAAGTTGGATGACATTACTTAAATCTCCATTTCTTAACACTTTTACTCTGCTTGATGGAAGGACACTGATAAAAACCTGTTGCCCAGTTCCCAAACACTAAAGGTCAAGACTTGGGAGGTGTAATTCCCTGGACCATTAAGTAGTTGATCACTCCTCTGTTCTCCTGCATTGCTGTGGGTCAGATCTTCAAAAGAAGAAGCCAACGTTTGCCACTCCAGTTTTTAAAGCAACCCTTCTATGGACAAGCAGAAATTGCCCATTTTAACGTGTCATTCATTTGAAAGGAGAACAAACTGAAGTGGATAAACTCCCCTACTCACATCGTCCATGAGTTCAGGCAGCCCAGGGCCAAATCCTGCACTGCAAATCTATAGCACATCTCCATCACTATGGAAAGAGCCACCCTGCAAAGCCTCCAGATCCTCAGTTCAACCAGAGACATCTCCCTTACTGCCTGATGTTATTTGCTTTGGCAGAACATTGTTTAATATCTATTACCCAGCTCACCCTAAGACGAAGGCTGTTTCACATTCCTGCCAAAAACAGACTCAACATTGAATTGACTGATTAGGTCAAATGCTTTCGAGTACTTGGGCTCATGGTGGTTCCTCAGCCCATCGGAGGAAAACAAAAAAAGCCCAAACAATGCCAGGCAAGGCCCATTCTCAGCAAAAATGCAGTGATCTTCACCAAATAAGACCTCTGTAATCGCCTCTCTGAGGCAGCAGAGTAGTAGAAGCTCATCCTAAGTGACATCAGAGCCAAGTCACCAAAAACCACCCTGGAGGTCTCCTGTCCTTGAACACAGCCAAAGTGTGGAGGGCTCATGGGCAGGAGGTCTTGCACGGGCAGCTCTTGCTGATGCCTCCGTTGGTTTCCTTGGTTCCTTGGAAAAGGACCCGGAGCAGCAGCCGAGAGGCTCTGCCCCACAGCCTGCTCAAAGCACAGGGCTTTAAAACACATCGCCTCGCTCCAGACAAGTCACATCATGGTCTGCATCAGTATTAATGGCTTCTGCCTCATTACAAATCGCATTCTGATAACAGGCTGCTGAAATACCAAAGTTTTCTAAATCTTCCCTTTATCCCTGCTCTCCGCTTGAACTATAAATAGCCCTGGCATTTATAGTGGTACAGCCTGCCTTGTTGAAATTTGATTTAAAAGTAAAATTGGCCGGACTCCTTGTTAAATTATCATTGTTATTCATCTTTACAGATGTCCTCCCCTCTAAACACTGTCTAAACTTGAAGCTAAGAGCAGAGACGTGGAGTGAAGTCATTAGAAAAGATTTCCTGACAAACCTCAGGCACATGGAAGGGTTCAGTGCATTTTTCACCTTCCACAGGAGAAACCCTGGACATCTCCACGCTCTTGACAAACTCTTGCCGTAGCCAGTCCTGCTCTTCCCCTGCACAACATCTGCAGCAGCTCACTACCTTGCACAGAGGGAAAGGACAAGGTTTGTGTGTAGGCATGTGGCTCAATTAGAGATTGATCAGATTTTGGAGGAATTTTACTGAACGGGGGGAAAATTGAAACTTCAAGTTCTTTTTATTTTGAAAGCTTTCTCCCTCCTGCTGTCATAGCTAACAGCCAGGTTTAATTATACAGAGGTATTTGGGCATCTAACAGAAGCATTCCCAGGGCAGGGGTCACTATTAAACTCTTTTTCAGCCTCTACAAGACGTTAATGCTGCCCCTTTATTCCCAGCACTCCCCACACTTGCAGGTGGGCAGGGCTGTGAATCCGCGTTATTATTTTCCTTGCAAAGTTATTTAACAGCAAACACTACCAGGTCGGCAGGTGATGTGACTCGATTCTGCAGCGGCTTTTGGAGTGTCCCATAGCCAGGTGGGCAACGTGGCAGCCACCAGCGGGGCTTGGGTGGCTTGCAGGCACATTTACAGATGCTGTTTTAACATCCCCCTCTTCCCAAAATACATGACCACAAACAAGAGCACTCAACTCATGTGCCTTTCTCAGGAAAAAAAAAAAAAAAAAATCACCCAGATTTCTGGCAGAGTTTATTAGCAGCGGAGTTTATTGTTGCTCCTGCTGCTGTGACACCTTGAAGCTCTCCAGACTCTGTCTATAGGTTGGGTAACCTTCACTTCCAGAGGGAAAACCACTGGCTGGTGATTAATGCCTGGGACTGCAGAGCGCAGCTCCGCTCCCTGCACTGCTACTTTCGACCTCAGATAAATTACTCACTCTCTCAAGTCTCCAACCTGCCAAGAAAGGACAGCAGGACTCCCCCTCCCCAGGGTGCTGTGAAGATAAATACATTAAAAATTGTGAGATATGGTGTCAGTGGGGATTATATAAATAGCTCTCAGGCTCTCTTCTGCTCCAAACTTGACCTTAGACACAGAATAAGCGTAGTCGGTGCATGTTGTTACTGACACAGTGGGAGCTGAATGCATTTATTTTAAAGGACTTCCCGGGCTTTAAATTGCAGCCTCTGTTCCTCACATACGTCAAAGGCACCTCTCGTGGCTGGAGGGGATAAATGGCATCACTGAAAGTACACACACGCCCTTTCGTTGCCTATACGTCAGCACTTACTGTACTCTACACATGAGCACAAGCCCAGGTGCCAACCTGCACTCACGCATCCAAACGTCTGTGCCTCATCTCCTATCTGATCAATAAGAAAAGACTACAACATCAATTGCCTTATTCCAGCAGCCTCCAGAATTAAAAAACCCAGAAATCTCATACCTGTAACCCAAGCTGCAATTATTTTTTTTAATACCATAGTGTAGCAAACTAACCCAATTTTAAAGATTAGCTCAAATAGAGTATTTGTATATTATATAAATTTATATAATTTATCTACACGTAGAATACATGTATATAATGTATGTATATATATTTTTATATGTTAAAGTCTCTGCCCAGTGAGATATTTTATTATTTTTACACATTTTTATACAAATCTCTGCCAAGCCACCTCGCATGTTTCCATGCATGCTCAAGGTTTTGGGGAGCCCAAGGATGCTGTGGGGTCCCACAGGGACCCACCCAGCCGGTGACTGCAAGCCACTGGCAGCACCCATCAATTCCCGAGCCACATCGCCAGTGCTGTGCACTTGCAGAAATATTATCTGGAGGCAACAATCAAAACCAGATGCGGCCCTGAACAGCCTTGCGCCTGGACCGTTCTCTTCTCTGCGCTGAATACTTGTCTGCCACCACTTAGCGGAAGACAATAGAAGGAAAGGATCAGATAAAAAGTGGTTTATTTTTTATAAGGCACTCAACCAGCCAATTCACGTTTTGGATCAGGTGTTAATTGCTGCTCTAAGTGTCTGGCGCAGACGGTGCCAGCGCAAATATTGCAAATGTCACGTTATTTTTGTTTAGCGGGTGAAACGTGCTCCACTCCTGTTGGAGGAACCCAGCAGAGTTATTCTGCCACCAGACTTGCCGAGAGGAAAAAAAAAAACAAAACACTGTATTTAGAAACCATTAACTGCAGGGGACTAAAATGACATGTCAGGAACCAGCTCAAAGGTCTTCAAGGAAAGATGTTCATAGGAGAGGTGCACAAAGTTCAGCCCTGTTTCTAAAACAAAAGGAAGAGCGTTTAAATGACTCGCATTGCTCTTTCCAAGCATATTTGCCTCTTTCTGACTATTTACTTCAGGCACAGCACAGCACAACAAGGCTGGTCAGGGCTTCGGTGAAGCAGCAACAGGCATGGACCCCTGAACCACGTGCTGGGGAAACCTCCTGGACACCGTCCAGCTCAATGCACACAACAGTTGACCAACTGACATTGCAAACCGTGAACCAGGATTCAGCTAGTTCTGTACTGCAGGGACAGAATAGAGAAAGAAAAAAGCCCTGTTTTGATATTTCACATCAAGTAAATACCTCGTTCTCCAGATATTTCATATAATCTAAGCCCTGTCCCACCAGAAATAGCATGGTGACCTGCTTCTTCCCACAGCCCGTGGTTAGATCATTTTACAGGGGTTTTGGAGGGGAAAGAGGGACCCCACGAAGAACTTGTCAGAGCAAAGGTTTGGGTTGAACATCTCCTCTAGCTCACCCGGGCTTAGAGTAGAGCAGATAACTTGAGTCACACAGATCAATCAAATCATCTATGCCAAATCCTGGCAGCAGCTCGAGGACCAACTCCAACCCCGGCTGGAGGAGGAGAGTAAGGGCAAACGAATGAACTGCTCCATCTAATCTTCAGAGCATTCAAAGTGCTTTCTCCAGCAGAGTGGAAGTTCTCAGGAACTGGCCTACATAGACACATTTGTAGTCACTGCAACACATGGCAGCCATTTCGGGCTCCCTTCGCCTGGCACAGGACCAGTTCTGGAGGATGAAGGACATTCCAGGCATCCCCATCCCTTAAACCACAGCAGCTCATGCTTTTAGGTCTGAAACAGGTATGACCAGCCCCCACGTATCAGCCAAAATAGCCTCCGTAGCCAAAATACAGAAGAAAATGCAACTCCTACTTCAATTATGTAACTTTCAGTCCAGACCTATGAACAGAAAACTCAACTTTTAGAGCTCTTTTAGATCGACAGAAGATCCCAGACCAGCAGCAGGTTACTGATAACCTCATGCAAGAGGAAGACAGAGAAACACTCTGACCTCCCCCACATGGACCATTCCTTGTTCTTAACTATTCTTAGGTCAAAAATCCCCAAATTCATATAAAAGCAGGGGAAAAAAAAAGGAATTTTATGCTCAAGTCCTAAATTATTACTAAAAAAAAAAAAAAGGACTCTCCCCAGCCTAAAACTGCTGTCAGCAGAGCCCAGGAAGAACACTCCTAGGCAGTGTAGCAACAAAGCAATATTAAAAAACAAACTACTGCACTGCTTTACTGTGGAGGAGTTTTCCCATGTCTCAGAAAAGCCGGGTGGATTTTCAGAGGTGACACTTTGTCAGTCAGGAGGGGACAGCAGGGACCGCTTTGCTCACCATTGCACAGAGTCGCACAAGTCACCATGTTACTTTTAATTAAAAAAGGGAAACTGGGATTTAGCTGCCTACTTTACCACTGGATCAAATCTGGATTTTGAGCTAAAGAAGGTTAAAAAAAAGAATTCAGCCATAGACAATCTGTAACAGTATTTGACAGAATAAGAAAAAACAGGGAAGAAAGCAACATTTGAGGTTTTCTTGCTTATTCAAGGCCACCACAAACCTGCTCTCTGCTGTGTATTTCAGACACACACAATCAGATGTGATCAGGTTGGTGTGTTTGGCAAAGCCATCACCCCCTCAAACTCATCGTGTCTCGCAACCTGTCCGTATCCCAGACTGGTTCAAAATGTTTCCAGAAATCAGCTCTTCCCTCATCTCTCTATGGTGGACTACGGGCAGCTCGTGCTGTGTTCCTCTCCGTATCTCCTCCGAGCAATGTGTGTTCCATTAATCCTGTTTACATCCTCCATTGCCACTGTATTTCTCTGAAAGGTTCAGCATTAATTCCCTTGTGACAACGGGCCTCAATCTCAGTCACTCACTGAGGCTCTGTAGATCAGTTTTAATTTTTCCACTAAAAGCTGTAAGTGTTTTCATGAGTGCAAAATTTAATCAATTAATACAAAACACGAGATCAGAGAACGTGCTGGATCTGATCCCGATCACCAGCATCAGCTGGGCAGAAGGGAGAGGGGTGACCTGGTGCAACCGAGACAGAATTTGGTCTGTTGCTTCTCTCACGCCCACGCAGATACTTTTAATTATCTCCACGGAGCTTAAAAAAAGTAATTTGTGTGGCCACTGTACGTACGCCAAGCCGATCCATTTATTCCAACATAAATCTTTCATGCTTGCTACACAGGAGAATGTATCTTCCAATCATAAAAATTCATGAACCAAAAAAAAACCACCCCATAACAGATCTGTCAATTAAATTAATGCATTGGAAAAAAAAAAAAAAAAAAGGGCAACTGATTCTGTCACAAAATACAACCAGTATGAAAGCCTTTTCATAGTCAAAATCAACACCTACAGAGGGCTGGAGGCTACCCAAGACATTTTGAGTTGGTACCTATGTGTAAGGGAGAGCAGCACTCGCTTTGGCATGCAGAACAATATCAAGTGATCTCAACCACTCTTAATTTATTGATGGGAATCAATAATGCTGCAACAGATTATACACTGCTGTCATGCTCACATGCCACCGCTGCACCACAAATGGAGAGCAGCACCCTCTGATGATCAGGGGCTGCTGGAAATACTGTCCCTGCTAAGGGCAGTGGCTGCATTCCTCTGATTTCTTCTTCTTCTTTTTTTTTTTTTCCCTCCATTTAGGGGGTAAAAGCAGCCTTTTCCATGACGCACCCTGTCCCGTGCAAGCCTGGCCAGTTTGCTCACTCCCAAATTAGCAGGAGAGGGAAATCTGAATCCTTTGCAGTCCACGAAGTTTATGGAGGAGTTTATATAGGATGCGATGCCTGTGGTGGGAGGGGACTGTGCCGGGTGGTGAGCCAGGAAGCTACACTGAGTCCTCTGGTTTTTTAAGGATTTGTAGTTTTTGATCCTTGGGTAAGGAAGTTGGGAGAATGATGGGGGGTGCAATTTCAAGATTTAAAAAAAAAAAAAAAAAAAGTCATGGGGAAAGGACAAATCTACTAAAAATATTCAGCATATGTTCACTTTGTATTTACAGACTGGTTTTTGAGCCACTCTTATTTTTAATTCAGAATCAGGCAACTCTGGGAAAAAAGCTTTAAAAAAACCCCACACTGAATGCAATCACCCTGGGGAAAAAGGAGAGAGATTAGAGTCTAGAAATACAAGGATATGGATTATTTCATACTTTTGTAAACGGAAGATAAATCATCCTTTTACCTTAGAGCAAGATCAATGCAATGAGGCTCCCAAATGCCCAGAGGGTCCGGCACTGACGGTTGTGGGAGGGGAGGAGGGTGCAGATATGTGGGACTGTGGTCCCTACACAACTCCCTCCTGTAAACCCGGGAGCATCCTTGGGATGGGACGGATCAACTCTCCGAAGCATCCCAGGCAGGCAAAGCCCAGCCTACAGAATAGCACAATGTGCTGCCAGAAAGTTTTAAGACAGCTTTATTTTTTAAAAAAATCCCAACTTTTTATTTTAAATTTTAAAAAAAGGTTTATTTTCCTAATTAAATGCAAAAATGGAACAATGGGTAATTTGTATGTGGAACAGCAAAGCTGCAATTTAGGCGTCTCAAAGGGGAGAGCGCAACAAGTGGCAGTTCCACCCCAGCGCTGTGTGTCTCAGCATATATTTATTTTCCCTCTTGCTTTGATCTCGCTCGCTGGGAGGGTATCATCTACAAAACTGGAACAACTGATGGCAGAAAAAAAAAAAAACAAAGCAGAGATCAGCTGCTCCGTTCAACGTCTCCCCCTCCCAGCCTCCCCTCGAATCCCCCTTCCCTGCCCCCTGAGACCGAGTTAAACAGACAAAACCCAAATGGGGATCAAAAGGTCTGTTTGGTTCTGGCAGCCGAGGCTGTGTCGACTACAGCAAGATGTTTTACAAAGTAAATGTTGAGTGATAAATAATGAATCAGAGACGGGGCTGGAGTAGATTTATACCCTCAGCACCAATGAGCTCTACAAAAAACACAGCATCAGACAAGGCTGGGAGCACTCAATAATTAGCATTTTGGGCCCAAACACAGCAGGAAACTCTGAACTGGTTAATCCCTTCATAATCCACCTTAATCCAGTGGGAACCTTTGCCTTTTTCTACTGGCTTGGGCCATGCGAGAGGTTCCTGACTGCTCCTTGCTAGGAAACCTCATTTCTTAATTGCAGCGAGGTCTCAAATCCCAGGGTGTCCCCTGATGTCCCAAGATGAGGGTTACTTCACCCCAATTTCACTGCAGAAATTGCTGAAAAGGGCAAAGACAGAGCTAAAAGCCCTGATCTAGCATGATGGGCAGGGGGACCATGGGCTCTTTGCTGTTTCAGCCGAGCCCCCGCCGTGCCCCTGGCACCTACCAAGGCGGCCAAGGTCTCCAGCTTGGGTGAGACATCTCAGAAGAACAAGTCTTTGCCTGAGAACTTGATGCAGACCAGAAAAATCCCCTAGAAAATCCATACAAAGCCAGGACCAAGACGAGTGAAGTAGCACAGAACTGAAACAAAAAAGTGGCAGGACTCCTGGAAACACACAGTGTGATTTTCTCCCCCAAAAAAGGGCTCTAAGTTTGACACTCAAAGCCAGGCCAGTCCCAGCCCTCTGGGTGGCTCTTCTCATTTATGAAGCCAGATGTCAAAGCTGCTGCTGGTTGAAAACACGGGGAGAACTTTGGGGTGGTGCAACACTGGTTTTACAGTGCCTGATCACCGAGTCCTGCACATGCTGCTGAGCACGCCAGGGTCCCCGTGTCCCCAGGGACCCCCGTTAGACATACGGCCAAGAGCCAGAGGAAACCCTCAGTGGGAAGGTGACCTGCACATGTCAGAGAAACACCTACATCGAGGTACGGATACAAAACTTGGCAACAGCTGATTGATGCATGGATATACAACAGACTGATTTTTCAGTCTGAGCCTTCCTGAATCGAGTATTTGTCATTAGGGAAACCTCCGCGGTATTCCAGCAATGGGAGCACGTGGACGGCGGGCAGAGGTTTACAAAATCCTCTCTTGCAGAAAGCAAACAAAGCGAGTGAGCGGAGAGAAGCGACAGTGGGGGACAGGCTCTGCAGAGAGCCTGTCGTATCTGCTCTTGAAATGTCAATTAGAAAAATCAACGCTACTATCAATTCAACAGCAGCTGTACAGTTCGTCTTGCTTTTCCTCCCCATTAGCTCCTCAGCCTAGAGCTTGGCTTAGCGTGGTCTTTGCTTAAGCAGTGATAAAGCCCTGTCCAGTACATTGTCCCCTGCAGGTGCCAACCTGGAGACACGCTTCACATCCTGACCTACGCGAGGTTTCAAAGACACAAGAGGTGTGGATGTACTCAGAACACATCTCCATCACCTGCTGTCCTTGTCCAAGCCCTCCAGATTCTGTGGCTGCCATCAGCAGCACGGGAGGCTGAGGAGAAATCCCTGCAAACCCAGCGGACACTCTCCAGAGGGTTTTATTGGAAAAGCAGCACGGCTACACCACAGGTAAAAGCCTGGTAAGAAACCACAGCCAGCCTCTGCTTGCCACCAGGAAAGAGTTATGCAAGATTAGCACCAAAAGCACAAGCAGACACATAATTACCAACTATACTGAAGCTATGACACACCCTGCACACCATCCTGGTGAGACTGGTGACTCAGTGAAGAGATAGGAAGTAAAGTCTCTCTATATATATCAAATTATCATCTCAGTCCCTTTCTGGGAGCAGCCAGCACTTGGCTGCACCAAGCTCATCCTCTTTTCCAAAAATCAAGGGTTTTATCTGATGGTTTCTTCCTCCCCATATCCACAAATGATCCACAACTCTCCTCTGAATTCAAGGGTTTGACTTTTATTTTTTTAAAGGGTTAACTTGAAGGTCACTATTCCTGAACAACTCCTGTATCTAGACATATCTGCTGCAGAATAAACCAGTTGACTCCTATTTATGTCGATCTAGTTTTAAGGTGGGTCCCTGAGAGACAAAGCCATAATAAATTTGTGGCCTCAAAGGCATCCTATGGCCAACACTTCCCTGGCTGGAACACAACCCAAGCAAGTAGCAATAGCAAGAAAAGATCTGGGTCCCGTGAGCTCTTAGACCTCAGAAAAGCCTCCCAAAGAGAGCTATGAGCTGCTGGTACCCATGAGGACAAGTAATCCTGGAGGGAAATATTGCTGCTGGGGCAAGGGCTTCACTTCCCAGGTGATGGGTGTTTCTCCTACCTCCATTCATGCCATGGGTATATTATTGCACCAAGCCCAACCAGCCATCCAGGGTCTGCTTTGTCCCAGCTGTGTCCAACACAGACCTCAACATAAGACACCAAGCAAAGTGGTGCCAGGAGGTGACACAAACTGAGTTATCTCACACAGCAAAGACACGTCGCTGCCCCTCCTGGAGAGGACCTCACCACTAAACCACCACAGAGCCCAGGGTTTCATCCTCTGTCCCATCACCCTCATCCCCTTTGCTCGCTGGGGTCCACGGTGAACCACCAGGGTGCAACTGTGGAGTTAAGAAGCCCAAGAGGGTTTGGTGACAGCAGACACAGACGTCCTCCTCCATCACACCCAGAAGCAGGCTGGTGGCTTTCCTCCAGAGGGGCTTCCCCGTCCCCCTGTACACGCAAAACAGGAACAAGCCTCTTGTCTCCATCCCTGCCTTTCTGGCCAAAATTAAAGCTCCTAAGCATTGAACTCACCACTACTGACCAATCAATGCTATTGATTAAATTATAAGGGAAACCATCAGGACAAAGAGGCAGCAGGAACTGCTAATCTCATTTTGAAGTGAGCTATAAAACATTACCACCTTTTTTTTGTTGCTTCTGAGCACACCGATGGCTTCCTCTCTCTTCCACTGGCCAACCCTGCGCAATCAAATTGGGTAACAGCTTTGCTGTCAGAAATTAAGGAAGAGAGAATATTTTTCTCCCTTGACTCAGGGAGACATCCCTTCAGGACATGAAGGCCGGGGAAAGATGCAGCAGCTACGAGTGCTGCGGAGCAGCCAGTGCATTGGGAAAACATCACGAGTCTCCTGGGAATCAGGACAGGACAAGGAGTGCTTAGAGACATCGAAGGTCAACAGCTGGCCTCAGGGCAAAAGACTACAGTAGGTCAAGAGTATGCAAAAGAGTTAAGCAGAAGAGTTAAGCTAAAAAATGATGATGGTAAAAAAAAAAAAAGCTGGTGTTACAAGCAGGCTCCTGCTTTCACAGTGCTCCTCCAAAGCTGGAATCGCCACCCCATTTGACATCGTTCCTGCCAGCTCTCACGAGACTGCAACTGGGGCGGTGGAAGCCGCTGGCTTAATTATTTGGGTTATTTATCTGCTGTCCCTCTAAGGCAGAGGGCTGGACAGCCATCATCATTCTGAAATCCCTGGGACAACCTCAGGAGCGCATCAGGCACCAGACAACTTCAGGAGTGCAGAGCCACCTCCAGCAGCACATATGTCACAGGACCAGCAGGAGCCTGGCAGACACTGGGATTTCAAAGGATCCCAGCCAATTATCATAATTTTATGGGAATAACCTTTTTTGAGGCTTCTCTTTTTCAGCATAACTTCTGAAGTCAGGTGTCTGTCTAGAAATCGGCTTTCTTCCCTTTTTCAAAAAGCTCCAGTCCACATAGTCTTATTCACCCAAAAATGCGTGCAGGCCAGGCTAAGTCAGAAAGCCAAAGATGAAAGGTAACATCTTAACATCTTAATGGCTCGAGGTTGGGAGGTTTTTATGGGGTTAGCTCTTGGGGGGCAGGAGAGGTTGAGTTTTGGGGGTTTTTTTAAGTTATCATTTTGAAACCAGTTTCATGATTTTGGTCATGAAAGAAATATATGAAACATTTCCAAGTCTCTTAAAATGGGAAAGCTTTAAATTCAGCATAATACTACAGTAATTTTACATTTTATGCTTTCTACTGATTGTGAGTAATAAAAGCAGATGGCTTTACCAGCTCTGGTCCCTACCGCGTTCAGTGGCTGGTCCCCATGCCCAGGCATCCTGCTGCAACATCTGGGCTGCCCCCCAAAAGCCAAACAGCCAGCCACACTCATTAGTTTAGTTGGGGCGAAGGTCTGCATAAAATTAATAGTTCATGAAAATATTTCTATTAACATTTGGTTTTACGGTTTCTCTCATTAAACAACAAACGCAGGTTCTGTAACACACGAGGATGTGCTGCTAATTGAAACACTGGTCGCACAGAAATTTGTTGAAGGATTTTCTAGTTAGTTTTGTTTGATTAAAAGAAAGTACAACACAAAAATCAATTTATGAAGTCCATTAACAGGTTTGCCCCCATCAAGGAACAAAAACCACCACATCCTTCGTCTCACCGTTCAGCACTATTAAATTTGAAATGAAAGACCGAAACACCCTCAGCATTTAAATGTTCTCTGAAATAGATGCAAGTCCCTTTTTAATTATATTTTCTGCAGTTTGGAGACAGGCTTTGCGTTCCAACTCATTCATATGTTTTGACAGAAGCTGAAGTGAAAAACTTGAAAAATCTGGATCATGCCAATCAAAATCATCCCTAGTAATGCCATTGACCCACAAATTGAATTGGGCTTATCTCTAGAAGGTTCTTTCTTCCAGGATAAGGAACTGAAAATCCCCACTGATTAGGGGCCAGATCACCACATGTAAGCTGAGATCCCCATGGATGTCAGCCCTCCTAAGGCTCAACTGTGATTTTTTTTTCCCACAAAAACCCATGATCAGGACCCTGCATACCCATTGTCCATCTATCCTTCCCAGCCACCCTCTCTGCTTGGCCACTGCCTCACTTCCTTGCCCAGCATAATCCCTCAGGATGCTCCTGCCCTCCATCAGGACATGGTGCCTTTCAACTTTTCCCAGCCATATCTACTAGCCCTTTGGGCCACCACTCTCAGCTCTGAGCATCACTGTTTTTCTCCCGTTCTTGCCAGACTTGTCTGTCTCCAACAAGTCACGTCTGCTTCAGGAGAGCTCTAAGCTCTCACATCCCTTCCCCAAGTGCCACGTCCAGATGTCACCTCTGCAGCAACCAGATTTTGTAGAGGAGGAGGAGATGACACGGCATTGCCCACCTGGACTGGACTTGTCAGTGCAATCAATAAAGCTTTGAAGACACACATAGCTTTTTATTATAGTACATCCAAGTTCTTTCAGGCTCTTACAGAGAGTATAAAATCCAAGAAGAGTTAGTAAGTGATTTCCCCAAGACCATATGGCCAGTCTGTGCAAAGGCAGGATTCAAAATTCAAGTCTTTTGACACCCGCCAGTCCCTTATTTCCAGCACTGAGCCTTGGGAGATTTTTTGTAATCCATCTCCTTTTATCCTCCTCCGGTTATTGAAGGTCAAAGTAAACTGTTACCAGCTCAGGGCTTAATTTCAGATTTCAGTAATTTTTTTTTTAAGAGAAAAAAAAGCTCTACTGTAAAACAAGGCTGATGGAAATTTTAAAAACCAAAGTATATGCAAAGAAAAGAAGCCATACGGTTCTGTTTTGAGACATCTGAACTGAAAAATCTGATTATCTTCTGCTTTTCCCCATGCAAACAACTCAGAAGCACCAAGCCCGAGTCACAGCCTACTCTAGCACTGCCAACCCTGCATCTTTGCTTTAAACATTTCTATCCATTTTCCCCTCAGCTCCACCAGCAATAAAAGCAAATATGAATTTCAGTTGATTATTTGAGACAACGGTGTTCTGTTAAACACAACCATATCATATCATTATTGAAGAAGACACAGCGATCATAATTACTTCAAATTAGGAAAAGGAGGAGTGAAAACTCCACCAGTTTCATCAAGTGTTTCTATAAGGCCTGACACAAAGCAGTATAATCCAGGCAGAGAGGCAACACATCATCTGGCAGGAGACCATGTGGGCTTCCCAAATACTTCACAAAAAAGGAAATGCGATCAGAACCCGTTCCCGATTCCCAATCTTATGTAAAAGCAATAAAAATCAAACATCTGGGCTGGTTGTGCACTGGGATTTGTGTGACATTGTGTAACGTGGGAACAGCACCAAAACTAATCAACAAAATTATCTCCCTGTAAATCACTGCAGTCCATCTACAATTCTTTTATGTATTCTGTAGCTTTTTCCATTTTTCCTGGCTATCTAGGTTGAATAAGAAACAAATATCTTTGTAAACCAAAGCCCCAGCTACACACAGGGACAGAAAACCCCCACACCAGTAGAGACCAACCTGAATCTCCCCGCACTACACCGTTGCATTTGTGTATGTAAATAATACACTTGGAACATTTTCTTCCAAAATAGTGTATGCATGCAATTCACATTTAAAAAAAAAAATAAATTAGCATCGACACCGCACCCCATGAATACTAATGGAGCGTCTCCCACCATCTACAGCAGGCAAGGAATTTTTCTGACACTGCACCTTTCCCAAGCCCTGCGGGGAAAGGGTGATGGCCTGAGCAGGAGCTCCCTGGGGAGGGCTAGAACGTGACCTTGAGCGGGGTTAAGTCCCAGTTACTGCTTGAGGAGTTGCAGTCTACTGTCCTAAAGTCAACAGGAATTTGGAAGGTACAAAAGTCCTGGCACTGAACGAGACAGCAACACACTTCATCTTCTCATGACTGCAAAGTGAAATCCCCATAACTGCAGATTAAATATGTTTTTATCTGTATAAAGGTGTTTCCCCAGTGTGCCTTGCCTGAATCCCTGCATAACTCACCCTGGCTACCTGCAGCCTCTGAACTCGTGGACCAAGAGAGATCATTTTTCCTCTGCTGGCTTAAATCAATCCATCAACCTGTCCTCTGCAAAACACCCAGAGCTTCACCCCAGCGACGGCTGCATCCCACGAGCGGAGTGATGGATAACCCTCTCCTGTAAAACATGTAGGAAATCTGTGGCATTGATCCAAGGGTTGCCCTAGAAGGACCGAATGCAGCTTTCCAGGCTTTGACCTGGTTTAGGATGGCTGCACTGAAGACCTCAGATTTGTCAGGATTTTGATGGGGGCTCCTTTCCCCAGCCCCAGCGACTGACCCACTCCCACAGCACGTGGATGGACCTGCCACAAACAATTCTTCCATGTGGCTTGAGCAAGGGCTGCAGGTGGCATCTAGTTGCTGCAAGATGACTAGTTGGGCTTTATCAGCCTCAGTGCATGACTTCTTTGGGGTTTATTTGCTTCTTAAGTAATTAAAATTAAATCCCAACCTGAAATTCAGACTATTTCAGTGCAGAGGGAAGGATGGGAGAGAGAAAAGAGGTTTTCCAGGAAACCAGCTCGAATCAGACAGACTTTTTGAGCCACCCTCATTTTACCACAGGAGTTTTGCTGCCACGTGCGCCCACGAATCTCACGCCGTGTCCCATGTCACAAAACTAACTTGGGCGGACAGCTCAAGGACTTGCACAGCTGAGAGCTGCAGGAAAGAAGCATTTGGGGGGAGAGGGGAGACACGCGGCTTGTTTGCTTCTGCTCCAATTTTGCAGCGTTCCCTGTTGTTCCCGCTCCTTTACTTGTCTTGCCGTGACTTTCCTTAGAGGACGGGCACGAATTCAGAGGGAGTCTGCAAGAAGAGCTCCACAAACTACATTAGCTTTAAAAAAAAAAATAAATCTGCCTTTCAATCAAGCTAGCCTGAATACCTAAATAATAAAATCTCCTTTCAAGATGATGTGATCAAAAGTGACATAAGAGAAATAAAGGGGGGAGGAAAAGTAGAGATTTAAAAAAAAAAAAAAGAAAGAAAGAAATGGGTTGTCCTGGCAACTGGCATACCTTTCCAGCATTCCAAGATTATTGGATGAAACAAATGTTTTCTAATTAAATTCAAAAAAGGTGGCATTTATCAGAGGGTGACCACTTAACATTTTGTTGTAGAAATGGTTATTTTCTTGCAGCTGAAATATTTGATAATGGTCTGGCTTTCATCTAAATGCAATACTTACATCCTCTTTTAATTGAACAGAGGACTTTTCTGTTGGGTTTTTTTTTTTTAAAAAAAAATATTTTAGCAATGATAGTAGAAATTGTGAATAAAGCCTAACTCAGTCCCTCAGATTAAGAACTGGCTGTGAACAGCCTCTCACATGCAATGATATAATTCCACTGTAATTACCCGGGATTTATAACACTCTGGGTGAGGTATCACACTCACTAAATTGAAATCTGAACCTCACTGAAAACATCAGCATTTCTACCAGGCTTGACAGGCTGGGGACTTCATGCCAATGAGCCAACTGGCAACCTGCAGTCTTGCCCATCAGCCTCTCATTCAAGGTCAAGAATGGCAGAACTGGAATGACAGCCTTGGAGAAAGGCTGCCAGATTTAATAAATCTCCCTCAAAGCTGACCTTTCTTCTCCAGGCACTGCTTGGAAGCCAGCAACGGACTGGTGGGAGCTGCAGACACAAGGGGAATGGCAACATTGTACTGGCTGGTGTGGTTTTCCATGCAGTCCCCAAAAAAAGGAAGAGCAAGAAGCATCAGTCAGGGTGGGTTATCAAACTATTCAGAAGTAGCAGTCCTACTGCAGATGGGTCAGCATGCTCCGGTCTGCACAGGCATCCCAAGATGCTTCAACCTGCAGCTGGATGGGTGCTATGAAAAGGCAGCTGCTTGGGAGAGAGAGAGAGAACGGCTTCAGCGCATCTCATAGTCTTTGAACTCCAGGACCTCTTGAGATAAACAGTCTAAATTAAGCAGCAAAACATTCCAGGCTCCCTAGCAAAGCCATCCGTTTCAGAGAAGCCCTTAGAAAGCAAGGCGTCTACCAGACATGGCCATGGGACAACAAAACATTATTCGGTGACTCTAAGTGGCCTTCCACAGATTTAAACACAAAACGACCAGTTCACTCCAAAACTCAACTTTCTTTGGAAAAGCAGACAGCTCTTTTGAATGCTTCTCATCTAAATAAATCTATTTAGATCACTGCACATACTGAACTGGAAAGCACTGAAAAGGACAGCCTAGAAGGCAGGCATTTGATGAAATATTTATCATTCAAAACCCATGAAGAAACAACAACAAGGTGGGAAGTGTGTTTTTTAAAAGGCTTCTTTGCAACGTGCAGTTCTGAGGAAGAACGTTGGGAACAACAGAAACCTATGTGTGAGGTGTAACAAGTAACGGGAGCAGATAGGGAGGCACACGGAGACCTCGCCAGCAAGGACCAGCCCCTTCTCGTTACGGATATTCTGCTGCCATTTCCTACGGCAGCGCATGGAAAGAGCAGCAGCAAACATCCAGGAGTGATCACCTGCATGGTCCTCACCACAGCCAGGAGATTCTGCAAAGGGAAGGAGTGGGGACATCACCTCTCTTCCACCCATTGTGCTTGGTAGGAACATCAGTGCAGATGAAAGGACTCCAGCAACAGCCCAACAGCTGCCTAATGATGAGATTTTTTTAGTACTGGAAGAACTCTGTGCAGAGCAGTAGTTGCCAGGAGAGATGAGTGCGTGGGATGGGAAGAACCCCCTGGTGCACACCAGGTCAGGAGACAATGAACAGCCTCCAGGAAAAATGAAGGGGAAGCATTTTTGCCTACGGATCCTCCCCTGAGGTGCCACGGATGCAAATAACCTTTTTCAGATCACAGACTAAAGCATTCAAGAGATATAACCACATCTGGTAGCACTGGTGTGCAGCTGAATTCAGACAGGCTGCTGACCAGCTGTGAGGTCCCACTCCCTCTGTGGAACATGGGAGGAGCACGTAGCGATGGCCAGTCTGGCCACAAAGTCCTCCAAGCTCCATAACCTGTTCCCTCCTGGGGCTCTAAGAGCTGATGGTCTTCTGAAATAGCTGGTGGAAAAAGAGGCGTTTTTACGCAGAGGTATATCAAAGATGACTATGGGTTTTTGACTGTGGCCTTTTCCTCCTCCACTCTGAGTCTGATGACCTGAACTGAAGAGATTTCAATTCCCAGGGACATCAGCAGAACACCGACCTCCTTCTGCATCTTCCCTTCTCAGAGGCAGATTTTCCAAAGCTCTGAGCACCACCAGGATGCATGGGACAAGGGTGACAGTCACCCAGCACCTGGAGACAGACATGGCCCACGCAGTCCCGTGGTGGGTTGTGTACCATGATACAAGGAAAATAAATGAGCACTGCTTGCAATGCGTTATATTTGCACCACCATTTACTGAGCTGAAATAAGACTCAATAAATAGCACTGAGATGGAGCACATCTTTCCCATGAGGTATTTTTGGCCGTGTGTCTGTCCGTCCTCTAATCATATGCCATTGCATGCAACTCTGGTACAACAACTCTCAGCTAACTGTTGGGAATCTGGACGGACACGAACACAGACCGACTCGCTCTGTCGAATGCCACTCCACCTGCCAATCGCTTGGTGGGTTGCATTTACTTAATTTTCCTTTTCCTGCACCACGATAATTTCATGCTGCCAAGAGTCTACCTTCTCTTTCAGATTAACAATATCAACAGCAACATCCTGTATTACAACACATTCAATTTATTTATGATCTCTCAAAGACTCAATTAGCTTCAGTTTACTCATCTGTGTGATGGGTACAGGATCTCCTACCTACTTCAGAGCTACCATCAATCACTAGATAAATTATTCATTGTTTTACAAGGTATCATTAGCCATGCTCTTTCATACCTGGGAATACACACACATACGGAAAGTTTCAGTTGATCACCCTTAACGCTTGATAGCTTTCATCTCAGTGATAGCGATCCTGAGAGAAATGCCCTCTGCGATCCTGATTTTATTAAGGAGACAAAGTCTAATAATGGAATAAGGATCTGGGATTTCTCAGCACTATTAGTCCTGTTCTCGCTCTCCTGTAGTACTCTAGCCCTCTTGTGCCTCAGTTCTTCCACCTCAGTTCCTGAGGTTTGATTTATTCACACCTACAAAGTGCTACCAAAAAAAAAAAACCAAAAAAATTCCTGTATAAAGGTACTATGAGAGGGAAAAATATCATCATGCCCAAAGCCCATGATGAGAGGTGACTTGGCTTTAACAGATTAGTCAATACTGCCTGGTGAAAAATAGACCTTCTGATGGATTTCAGTGTCTGCTCTGCCTTGAATAGCAAAAGCACTTAAGTGCTTACGCAGGCTGCTGCTCCCTTCATTGACAATTTACAACCAGGGCTAGTGGCTGGAAGATAGCTGGCATGAGTAGATAAACTGCCAGTCCTTAAGATACTAATCATCTATTATACCCTTTTCCATTGCTTGCCAATGAGACATTGCTGATACAGAGGAGGTCTTTGTCCTGTTGCATTCATGCCATAAATTAAAGAAAAAACACCTCTTTTTTTTTTTTTGCTACTGTACATTATTGGATCTTCTCAATTGCTTCATTTTTGTTCAAAAACCCAATTTTCCTGCTGCAAACCAGCTCTTAGATGGCTGGAAAACTGTTGACCAGACTTACCACTCTGAGCAATGCTACATATGTGACTTGGAGGCAATTCTCTGTCAAGGATTGCCATTAGAGCCGTGGTTTCTCCTAATGAATTTGCATTATGTAATGAGCTGATGGCGCCAGGCTCTGCTGGCCACTCCGGAGGACAGCGGCTACCAGGCAATTACACAGAGGCACATACTCCATTAATGAAATGCGCCTCATTTACCATTGCTACCAGAAAGTTGGTATTAGAGAGGAATGCAAATGTGTTTTTTCTTGCCTCTGCCTTTTTCACATAGGCAGTTTGCATGGGGATGGTGCTGCCTGAACATCAGTCCCAGCACAGATAATTAATCTTGCTACAGTAAACCAAAGACACAGTTTTTTGCAGAGAACCACTATCAAGTAGACACGCATACAAATTCAGTGTCAGTCCAGCACACGGACCACCCAGTGGGATCCAGCTCTCCATGCAAGGTGTCACTCGGGCACCCTCACTTGTCCCCTGCTCTCCCTCCCAGAGAAGCCAGCTCCTTCTGCCAGCACTTCCCACCACCACAATTAGACCAGCAGCTAAAACTGCAGCACCAGGCCTAGCTGATTTTCAGAGCTGAAAATCCCCTTTAGGTGGTAAGAAGAGTTTTGGGAGTGCCCAGGATGATGGATACACATGGGACTCAAAAATCCCCCTCTGCAAGGAGCGCCAGGAAAATCCCAGGAATCAGAACCCTGAACTCTTCCAAAGAATCTCTCCACGAGGAGGTTCAAGCCCTGCTTTTGGCTGGGCTCTAAGATGTTGTCCATCAAGAAATCAGCAGTGCTTTTGGATGCCAGCAGAGCAGGGAGAGGTACCATTTGGTCCCCACTTTATTTTCCTCCTTTGCATATTAGCTGTCCAAAGCGAGGATGGAGAGAGGCTTTTCCCGACTTGGTAGTGTTGGTAGAGCTGCTTGTGAGAGCTCCTGTGGGAGCCAGGCAATGAGGATTGAAAACACTGAGCCTCAGAAAAATAAAGAAACGCAGTGTCAGCCCTTGCCGGCTTGGGCGCAGCTGCCCACAGCATGAAAATAGGGACCATCCCCATCCCACAACACCTCCTGCGGAATAGGGCCAAACGTCTACAGACATCCACAGAGCAAGCCTGGATCAAAGCTCCTGATTCAATCCTCTTTACACCATCAGACAAATAGGTTAGGATCTAGTTGAGCAACTTTTGTAGGACGGGCGATGGGGAGCTGAGTGTGGTCCTCACCCCAAAGTGTCTCTAAACCCTCCTGATTCCAACTGGAGATTTTAGCTCGGGCATTGATGGTCTGGGGTAGCATTGCAGCATCTTCCTGCTCTGGGCCACAGGAAAGGAAAGAAAAAAAAAAAAAAAACGAACAACCCTAAAAACTTGGTTTAGGGGAAAAAAAAACCCCAACAAACCCCCAAACCCAACATTCTCTAGTGCAACTCATTCAGCTCATGTCCTCTCCAGCATCCCACCATCCCTGTGCCAGGCGTTGACCCCCTGCCCCAGGAGCTCCTACCCCATTTGCAAGGGCTGGAGACAGGCAAAGCATATTTTAACTTTTCATTCTCCATCAGCTACACGTGTGTAACTGTTCAGATCCACAGAGAGCTCAAGCCACCCAGCTAAGCACACAGCCAGCTCAAAGGGACCACACCACCCTTTGAAAAAACACAGGGTTGCAAACTAATTACCTTACAGCTAATTACCCCACACTCTGCAACTGAGCCCACCACAAAGAGCTGTGGAGAAATTCCCACATTTCCCAGGCTTTCCTCCTGAAATGCTCAGCACGGGCTGGTGCCAGCACAGGGTCAGACAGTGAGTCAGTGGAGGGGAGATGGTGAGGAAGAGGAGGCAGCCAGGAGACAGCAAGCACCAATGTGGGAGGCAAAGGTTGCAGCAAGGCTGGGCTTTAGGCGAAAAAACTGGCAGAGAGAAAGGCATCAACTTTGGAAATTCTGGTAAATGTTAAAACTGTTTTGGAAAAAAAAAGTCTCCAAACTTGCAGGAGGTATAGGAGAAGGGACTGCAGGTTTGATAGCCTACTTACATGATATAAATCCCCCTGGTCGATATCATAAGGAGCTTTATCTGCCCATCCAAGGCGGTGGCCCAGGAGCCAGCCAGGGTATCAGTGACATTCGTTGCCATGGGAACGCTATTACCAGGAAACGTGGCTCAAGGTGGAGAGGAAACCCCAGAGATTCATTAGCAACAGGTTCCCATGGCAACCGCTCCAAACTCATTAATAATTCTCCCTTCCCCCTGCCCCTCCCCCAAAAAAACCCCAAACTTCTTTCTGAGCGTGGGTGTGAAAATCCTCCAGGAAGGCTGATCAAAGGGAGGGGAAGATGCACACGCACATGAGGAGTGGCACAGCGCTGTCCCCCCTGCTCCCCATCACCCACCTCCCCAGCACCCACCTCCAGAACTTGCCTTTTTAACCATGATGTAAAATAAAAGCAAGCGGTGAGGGTGGACACACCCCATTTGCAAGGCAGCATCACGTTAAGGGATATGCTGTGGCCTGAGAGCTGCTACAAAAGGTAAAAAGAAGATTTCTCCGTTAAAACTGAGAGCAGAAAGCAGGCATGATGTGGCTCCAGTCCAGCCGCTTTCTCCCTCCTGCCCATCCCAATGGGTGCTGTCACGTCCCCCATGTCCCCTCTATTCATCTCCTGCCATCAAGACCCACTTTCTGCTTGCTAAATTTGTTTGCCCCGGATTTGAGACCGCAATTCTCTTTTTGTCCTAAAAATGCAGCTGGCCTGCAAAAAGTGTTACTACGTGTGAGAGAGAAGCAGAAGGTGGCAAATATGGGCAAAGTCAGAGCAGGGAGAACAAGACCCAAACTCCAGCGCTGCTCCCTCCCTGCCGGCTTTCCCAGGGAACACCACATGCTCCCTCGCTCCTGAAAAATTACCTGTCTGGGCAGGGAATACCCCAGCTCTGAGTTTTTAAAGCACTTCCAGGAAATCTGACTGTATTACGCACATCTCAGTTCAGGTGTCGGTGAGACAAGTCAGCGTGAGTCTGACTTGGGAGAGGACAGGGAAGGAGATGCGAATGTTGAGAGGGCTTTGCTAAAAATGTAGAAAACCTCTACGTTCTCTGCTGTAACAGCAAATTTACTGCGAATGAGGAAACACCTGTAGTGTAATGCTGCTGCAAAAAGGAAATGGTAAATCATCTGGACCAGAAAGAGCATTCCCTACGAGCACGTGCAGAATACAGGCTATGGGGTTGGGCAGCACAGAAGCAGCCCTGTTTCTTCTAATGAACATTCCCTTTTTTCCAGCTGAGTTGAGGTTTTCTTCATTTAGATCTGTTGTTCTCTTTTGTGGAGCAACAGAAGTTTAAGGGACAGCAATGCTTGATCCCTAAAGTATAAATATTCCTGGGAGAAGATGTCTCCTTTTATGCCTTAGGCTTTCAGCCCCCAAAACCCCAGACAGACTCACATAACCCAGCTGAAAAAGGCGCTTGAAAAGCATTTGCCTTCCTTTGTTTTGCTGATATTCTGTGTGTGTTTTCTCAAAATGAGAGCTCTAGCATTTCAAAAACTGTCCCAAATCCATAGTTCAAAACAGAGCTAATATCAAACCTGTTCCTATGATTTCTCCTATGGATTCTAATGAGACTACTCACAGGACAATTAGGTAGTGTTTGTAGCATTAAGTGTTCTGCAGCACTTCTATAACAATAGCTATTCCTCTCAAAGCCAAATAATATTGAATTAACTGTAATAATAGTATAATAACTGAACAAGCCTGGGGGGAGAATGTATGGCTTCTTTTTTTCATGTTTGCTTGCTTTACATAAATGAGATATAATCTCTTATGATAAACTAATACGAATATCAAACAAATCAAACCATCTCCATGGTTTTTATCCTCTGCAGTTACAATAAAAAGTCTCAAGCAATATTAACCAAATACATTTCACATGCAAATATTAGATCCCAGCCTACGGCTGTCAAACTTCCAGGAGAGGGTTTATTTCCTATACTTCCAGCCTAATCTCTCAGCTAGATGCCAAATAGTAAAACTGACATTTTGGCTGAAAGAGCCTCCCACATCGGAGAAACTGTCAGATAGAGCAGATTAACACATTTGGGATATACATTTTTTATATATATATATATACACACACACACATATACGAGTTCTTTTGTTTACCTAAATAGCAAAATGCAAGCACCATGCAAGACTGCTGATATAAGACAGAAATCTGACAAAATCAATAAATATTCAGGTCTATGGCTGCTTTTCTCTACTTGTTAACATTAGGGCAATGCTTCCAAACTTTCCCCTCTGCAGCCTCTCCTCCGGACAAGGAGAACCCTTTTGGGAATCTCCATGCTGCAGCAGTGGATGTTCATCTAAGACAGATCTGTTACAAGGTTCCTAAGTTACAAATAAAATCTTCCAGCATTTTAAAATTCTCTGAACAGCAACAGCCATCAACAAATTAACTGAACAATGATGTATTCATAATGCAGAACTACCCTCAAGCCCAAGACAGAACAGGATCCCCATCACACTAGGTGTTGCACAGACTAGAAAGTCCTTCCCCCAAAGAGCTCCCAATCTAAAATCACTTGTTATTTCAATTTTAATAAATCCAGCCCCAGATAGCATAAAACCTGGCACCATAACTGTTTTTTTCCTTGTAGCAATTAAACAACAAAGGCAAGAAGCTACTTCAGAGCCTCTTTTCATTGCAACTGCTTGGGATGCTGTTAAAGTTCATCATAACAGAGGGGCTGAAAAGAGAGAGGCAGCAGTCAGCAAATCACCAAGCTGCCAACAGGAAAGCCTTCATCTCGATTATGTTCTTAAATCTGACTTTCTTTGAATTCTGTCTGAACAGGACGGAGTCTTTTTCCCATCATGTGACGGGTCAAAAATACATATACTTGTTAGAATGCAATTTGGATAGAAGGAGCAAAGGTCAGGGAATATGCTTTCATTATTCACCATAATAAGACTGTGAGACTTGTAGAAGAAAGATATTAATAGTACTCAAGAGGGAGTTGCTTGGCTCGCTGCTGCGGACAGTCCAGCTGTGCTGTCTGAAGGCAGGACTGGGGCGAGAGGCACGGGCTGTGGGTACCCAGGGGCACCCAACATCGCGAGGGATGCTCTGCAGAGCAAGAAGCCCCTGGTACCTGGTGGGATTAGACTTGCAGCATCCTTGTCAGGAAGCCCCGATCCCTTACAGGGAAACCGTGCAAACATGAAACACCCCACTGCTCTAAGTCCTGGAGACGAGGGAGATGACCGTCCCTCTCTCCTGTCACACATCCATTGACAGGCAGCAATGACCCCTCAGGCCTCAAGGACACCGAGTTTGCACTTTAGAAGTTAGAGAAAGGTGAAATACTCCTGTCAATAGTCTCCACATCTCTCTCAGCTCTGATGTGCATGTGCTGTTGAGGCACACAATAAATACCACCTACGAGAACACGTCCTTCAGGAAAAGATGAGGTGTAGAATTGCAAGATGGTTTTAGAAACATCTATAGCTTTAACCTGAAGTATTACTTTAATACCGGTGTTTAATTGGCATAAGTGGAATTAGAAAAAAAACACCTTACCCTGGGTAGAATTAGACTAAGAATTTTAAATGCTACTTGTTATGTCCTATTAAATACTGCTTTTGGGTTAATGTAGGTCTTCAGAAATTGTGATATCGTAATGTTACCGCGGCCTTGAAGAGCTAAGCTTTCCAGGATACCTGTGCTGCAATTACCTCCATTTGCACACACTTCAAATCATGGAGGACCTGTCCTCTTCAGATGCTCCCTCAAGGGTAGAATTTGAGACACTTCAGCAAACTGATAAGACACCTTGCACCATTTCTGCCCAGGCTGTGCTTTTACCTGTAAGATAAAGACTTTCATTTCAAGGCCATCATTCTGGTACCTATCACCACAGCCAAAATTCACTTTAAATAAGCAGGCTTCTAGAGAAAAGAAAAATCAAGGTATTTTAAGTCATTGTATAAAACAGTAATTCCTTTCCTCACAGACAGTATTTTATCTGCTGCATAATGAGATGAAGAAATCCCATCAGACTAAAGCAAGAGTTAAAAGCACTGCAAAAACTGCTCCAGGTTCCTAAAAATCACTCTGAATCTCTCCAGTGTGGCTTCAGGAGATGGTTTCATCTTTCAGCATATAAAAGCCCTGCAGGCCTCTTTCAGTATATAAATGGCCTAAAAACATAGGGAAAGCCACGTCCCTCCTGAGCTCTCGCATATCTGACTTCTTTAATGATCTGTACGAGGAAGATTTTCCAGAGCACCAAAACAATGGGAAATAAGTGTGAGGAGATGAGGGAAGATGATTCCTTCTCTGTGTGCAAAGACTGCTCCAGGGAAGGATGGATCACCAAACTGTATTATTACCTTTAAGATTGTTTTAGATGTGATGAAGTCCAAGTATTCCCATTTCTCTTTAAGCAAAGCCATGAATGTATGCCATGGCCTCAGCTCAGCACCTGGCTGGCACGAGGAAGCAAACCCAATCCAGAGATGATTCGGAAGTGGGATACGGATCTCTTGAAACAATCTTTCTACATGAACAGCAATAATGACATTATGAGCCAAAAACTCTCCAGTTGGAGACCTTGAGGTATTTAGCTTAAGCCTCTCTGTACCCTATTTTCAGCAGCCCTGAACTTCTGTAAGTCAACAACTTCTGCAGGTATCAAGGTGCTCAATAGCCCTCGAGTAAACCAGAGGCCAGCTAGCCCTGGCTAGCTGAAACAGGCACCTAAAAACCATTCACTCCTATTAAAACTTCTGGCTCTAACGTTCGTCATTCACTTATGGCTTTCAAAAGCCTTAAGTCTGCAAAATTGGCACAAACCCAGCTTCCTGCAAGGTCACCACCACGTCCTCCCTGCAGCAGCATGTCATGTCTCATCCTGAGTCAGGCGTAAACCCCGCAATAAAACCTGCTTCTTCCTTCCTGAAAAATACTGTTTCTTCCTCAGGCTACTACTTTAATACCAATAACAGAGTTACCGGAGTCACCACAGACTTTAAGTGGCTGAGTTTGGCCCGGCGAAGGGAACAGCCATGCAGTAGCTTCCTTCTGCTGCAAGCCCTGCCATAATTCAGGTGCAGAGGCGTTCTTCTCGGGATCTGCCTGGGGAATTTGCATGCAGGAGCTAACATCTCCTCCCATGCACCGGGACAAAAATCATCAGCTTTCATGTCATACATTGCATGTTTTGCTCAAGACCAAAAGCTGGGTATGGTTTTTTTCCCCACTGATATATCACTTGGCTTAAAGAAAGAGAACATTTCCCCCAACCTTGCCTTGCTTCTGTCCTTGGACCACAACACCTGCATCCACCTTTCCCTTCAATAAAACACCTCGGCTTTCTCAAAGCAAACAACCATTCAGAGCAATGTGCTAAAAAAAAAAAAAACCACCAAACTGAGAAATTGTAGATGCAACAGCAATTTAAAAAAAAAAAAAAAAAAAACAAACAGAACTGCACAGCTCACAACAGGCTTGGAGATTTACTGAAGGTCTTGCGGGTTGGCTGACGTCCACTTCTGAAACCACATAACCCAAATCAAGGGCACGTTGTGCTGCTCTTGCAGACACATCCACCAAAGAGGCTCATGATGGACTCTAGGTTCTCATCAGCCGTGGAGGCAGCTTGGGGGAGAGGGACAGGCTGACAGCTGTGGGGACTGGGGAGGAAGGAGACCATCATCATGAGAGCATCCTGAAGGTGTTGGGGTCTCTTCTGCCCATGACACAAGGTTTCTCTGAGCTCTGGTGCTCGCCCCTTGTTTAGAAATGTCTCTTTTTTGTTTTCTCCCAATTTTACCTCTTTCTCCTTCTGATGCTAAGGCAGCCTGGGCCAAATCTGAACTCTGTTCTAGTAAGGCAAGACACAGCCCCCCCCCCCCTCCCCAGCTCAAATTGCCATTGTTTTCAATGTGCCCAAGATAAGGTCCATAAGACCCACAGATATTTTGTGAACTCCCTTCACACACTCTTCAAGTTTCCCTGAAGCGTTAAGCGAAAGCTGGAGGATTTATCAGCAGCCCTATCTCCAAGGATGAAGAATAAGGAGAAAAGGGTCAACAGTCCTTGCCTCTCCTGCCCACGCCGTTGCAGCACGCTGCAGTCCGGCTGTATTTCACACGCCGCATCCCCATGGCGCTGCCCAGTGTTAAATACAGCTACAAAGTTAGCATTAAAAATAATAGCACGGAGAAGGAGAGCGAGAGTTATAGGGAAGGAGAAAAAGTTATGTTTTCAGCTGAGATTTAAAGCGAGCTGCTGAGTCAATGAGGCAGAGAGGGAGTGGAATGGAGAGCTGCAGTGCAATAGCTACTCTGTCTTCAGCCATGAAAGGGAAAGATGAACAAATTGGCTCAAAATTGCCCTCCTTAATTTTATAGCCTGCTGTACATACCTCATCCATCTCGCGGCTCAGCTCGCTCAGCGCTCCCGGAGCCCTCCGTCCTCCCTGCCCCGTGCAGGCAGCCACATGCCCTCCTGAACACCCGCAGAGACCAAACCACGGAGGGGCAAACGCGCAAGGAGAGCCGAGGCTCAGCCCGAGCTGCACGTGGTACCCTCACAAGCGACCTCAGCTCTTCCCAACCTTGATTTTCCCGCTTTGCAGCAATATACATTCTTTTCTATTAATTTGCTCTCCCAGTGCGCTTATTATTTAAGCTCTGCATTACTTAACTCTCCAACGTGTTTTGAGACACAGTTTGCAGAAAAGGCACTATGCAAAATAAAATTGTATCTTCTGTTCTAATTTGTTTCAGGGGCTAATTACCAGTTTTATTGGGTTTCTGAGCATGAACGTGTGCTGCATATTATGCACGGCACAGCTGCATACCAGAAAGTGATCCTTTGAGCATTAGAAGTTACATACTTTGTTTTTAAAACAGTACAGGAAAGGGAAATAATAGATGGTCATTAGGCATTAGGTTCCATTTTTCAACCATTTTTTTAGTTTTAGTGTCAATATGTGGGTTTTCCCATAGTCCCTACCAAGCCTGGTATGGCTCTTCAGTACAGCGAAGCTCCACCAGACCCTGATCAGCAGATGACTGCTCCCAACTGCATCACACCCAAATGTTAATCTTAAGGAGGAATGGGGATAAACAAGTTTCAGCAGCACTTTCTTAAAAAGGGGCCTCAGCTTCTTGCAACCTCCCAGAAGGTGAATAAGCACCAGCAGAAACGGCTGCTGCAGGGAACCAGCCTTTGGGAAGAGCGAACCTGAGCTCACCACAGTGGCTCACTTGCTTCGCAGCCATGCATGGGCTGCTGCCACAAGCATGTCAAAATAAACTAAGCTTAAAGAGGGCATTATTGGGATTATAATGCTTTTGTTACTCATTTTAAAGCAATACAGAATAATCCCTCTGTGATGAGTCGCTACGGATGAATGTGAAGGGCTCTGAATTCATGGGACAGCCACGTCCCACGTCTCGCTGCCCTGATGCCAGCAGGAGCCAAACCACGCATGGAAATGCTCTCCTAAACCTGGAATCAGTTTCAGCACAGCTCTAAACATCCAAAGTTATAAAAAGGATAAAGACAGAGAGATGTGCCTTTTTCCTTGGCAAAAGTAAAGGGAAGAAAACTTCTAAACTTTTTTTTTTTTTTCAGCAAAAGAGAAGAGAGAGAAATCCACTAAGAGTTGTCCTTGAAAAGACTCGCTTGCAGCACAAGGGGAGAAAAAGGCCTTTTCTGCATCCAGAAATAATAATTAAATAGTTCCCCTTGGTAAGAAGAGCAGTGACAGGGGTGCGCCAGGAGGGCAGGGTGAGGGCAGGCACCCAGGGGTGCTCCATGGGAGTGGGCACTGCCAGCACTTCCCTCTGCCAAGAAAACATCTCCCTCCTCATAAACCCCTCTGCTCCCCAGTGGCTGTGTGTGATTAACTTGCATCAGGCTGGAGACAATGAAACTCTGCCTGGAGAGAGCACGCGGCCGCAGGAAAGCCTTCCCGGAGCCGGGCTGATGGCATCTTGGCAAGCGGAGCCCCGGGGAAGAAGCACATCCCGCTGGCAGCCAGCCAGCCATCCCTCCCTCCTATTAACACGTCGGCCCTTTGCTATTCAGAAAGCAAAAGGCCAGAGATTTGTTTTTACAACACAGTGTTAGCTTTTCACGGAGGAATAAAAAGTATCAGCAAAACAACCCACGCATGTAAAAATTACAATTTATATCCCCCCGAGCAGAGTGGTGCCAGGGACCAGGTACTCTGCAAGAGACCAAAACGCGTGTGGGACCTTGGAACAATGAGAACAGCATCATCCCCATCGAGGGACAGTGCCTAAGCTGAGGAACCGGCACTGACAAAGTGATCAGAGGTGATGGAAGAAGTCCCAGAGGCGTGCGGTGGTAGCACCACGCCCCAGCTCCTCCTGCTTTCCATGACCCCCTGCTGCAGGTGCCCCGGCCGCATCCCTCGGGAATGGCCAAAGCACAACCGCAGATGTGGGTTTGGGGGGACGGTGCCTCCTCCCCACGCAGCTCTCGCTCATGGCCAGGCTGTCCTGCATCTCGTCATCCCCTCCGAGGGGCCCGTCCCCATGACAGCTCACCCAGTGAAGCCCAGACAAACACCATATTCCAGGGAGGATTTATTGCCGATCCCACAAGGCTTGGCTCTGCTGCTAATTCCGGTTTAATTCCCATGATGGACAAAGCACAAGCTCCTGCCTGCACCCTCCCTGGCTCTTGCCCTTGCCAACCCAAGCACTGCTGAGGAATGGGGACCTGAGGATGAATCTGGGATCTGGGGAATTGCAGCCAAACCTGATGCAGTGGGAAAAGGGACATGCGCCTCCAGGACCCCCCTAATCTCATCCACTTGTCTACCACCATGACCTTTCAGACCATCCACCCTTTTATACATCCCTCACATCTCAGCCTGCTTATGTGCCTGGCAGCAAAAGCATCGGCACTGTGAACATTCAAGTCATCACCATCACAGGGACACCCAGAAACATACCCTGTGAAAATGCTGTTACAGCCGTAGCACCTCAGAAGGGGAATGCTCAAGGCCCATGGAGGCACAAGCTATCCCCTGCAATGAGGAAAGACAGTTTGTCCCACTCCCAAGCAACAGTTTTTTAATCCTTATCACTATGTTTTATCTTTGGTTCACACTGTGGAAGGCTTTGGGGGAAGAGAGGGGCTGAATGAAAACTGAACTTTTGCAAAACAAGGAGGCTGCACTCATAAAAATCATATCAGGTCCTTGCATTACCACAAGAAAGCCCAGGGGAGCACCCAAAAATCATCCACCTTAAGTGAGTCCTGCATCGATGTGCAGGAGAGGAGAAGCAGGCGATCCGTAAGAATTGCTGTCCCATCCACGGTGAACACGGGAGTCGTGCTACGGGGTGAGGGTGCATCTCCTCCTCCTTTGTATAACGCGCAGCAACACAACCATGGGGTTACTGCCTTCGTGAGCATAAGCCCTGCCCATCCCGGCACCCAGACGTGCAGCCTTGGCCCATGCCAGGGTGACACCTCGCTCTTCTCATCAGCTCTGCTCTTCCCAGGTCCCTGCAGACCGCAGTTAGGAGGCGTAAGGACCATTCCTGAGCAAACCAACACTGCCTGCCGCCTGTAACCCAAGGCACCGCAGTGCAATGACATGGTGTCTAACAACAAGCCTTTTCTTCCTTCATAGAGCTCCTAAAATTACCAGTTTCATGACTGATTTTCCTCTCTGCTCGTTTCTGCCCATCACTCTTATGCCCCCCACGCTTCCCTGCTCCCCGGTGAGAGGGTACATTGCAGCAGGGATATTCAGGGGTTTGAAGAGCTGCCCGGAGCCTTGTGATGGGACAGGTGTTGCTGGCTGTGTGCATCCCAGCGCAGGAGTAATTTCCTTCCAAATGCAGCGACATTCCAGTGCCATGTGTGCATGGGGGTGGCATCTGCAGAGCCAGGGCAGGATCCTTGTCGGACCAGTAACTGCAGGCACCGGGGTCTGAAGGCACCTGATGCTGCACTTCACCGTGCCCTGGAAACACAGCCAGCCCAGCACCAAAGTCCAGCCACTTCTAAAATGCTCTTCATGGTCCTTATGGCCAAGATGCTCCTCCAAATCACTGGTCTTACGGAAAACTTTCCACAAGGGATGCATTTTAGCTCAAGGGAAAAGGATGAGCCCTATAAGAAGCTCTTAAGCTGTCATGCAGTTATTGGGTTAAGGACTTACCCTCTAGGCCTGATCCCCAAGGGCCTGAAAGGTATTTTACACTCCTTTAGCAACGGTTTGATGAATTTCCATGGCTATATTTCTACTCACATGACAGTCCTTCCATGCTGGTGCCTGCATATAAAAGGCACTGCTGCACATAGTGATGCTTTGCCCATCTAGTGCCCACACCAGAACTGCAAGGTTTCATCGTACCTTTATTTATGTACTGTACATTTATCTTCTTGCTCACCACTTTGCACTGACTTCTTCAAATACCAGACAAGGCCAGTAACAAGCACTGAGATGGAGCACCACTGCCTTATGGCACAGCCTGGTGCTCTAGCAGGACCCCAGGATGCCAAACCCATATGCTTCACCTTTCATAGCCTGTCTGCTCTTTGAATGAGATCTGAAAAACCAGAGTCACGTTAATCTCAACATCAGATATTCATTTTTTGCCAACAAGCATCTATCTGGCCAGTGGGGAACGGGCCTGATCAATCCCCGTGCTGATTTCTCACGTCAGGTTAGTTTTTATTTAATGATATGGCTCTCTGAAGTCATATATCTCCAGCAGCCTCAGCTGAAGGAAGCGTAGCCTGATGTTTATAGTAACAAATCTAATAATCAAATACAGTCTGGTAAATGACAAACTGTTTATTTTCCCTCACATGAGGAATTCTTATAAAACTGCTGAAACATTCCATTTAAAAGTCATTTACATGGCAATGTGCTGGGTATTGTCATAAATCAGGAAAAGCAGCTTCATGAATAATTTCAGAGACTAAAAATAATCCCAAACAGGAATCTTCTCTTCACACTTGAACTAAGGAACAAACAAGTATATATCTTTTGTTTTCTTAATTAAGACAAAAGGAGACCCCAATTGATGGGAATATTGAGACACCAGTTGAGCAGCACGTGCCAACGGCTGGATGGATGTTTTCAGTTCCCTGGCCTGGTGGGATCACAGCAGACTTTGGACTACTTAAAATTTCCTTCTTTTGGGACACCCAAGCGTGGGAGCCCAGCCAAGCCTTTAGGGGACACACACACACAGGGGAACAGATATAACACCCTAAACTATGTTCATATCTTCACGATTTGTTCCACCAAAGGAATGCAAACTGGATCAGTCCAAAAGTTTATCCACCTCCTGTCCTTGGCAGTACAAATACACAGAGAAGAACACAAAACCAAGGGAAAGTAAAGCGATAACCTTCCCTATATTCAGCAACCAGTGGGATCTCTTGATCTAAAGGTCAATAAAATAAACAAAACAAAATGAAACTTCCTGACTAAAGAAGTACCAGATTCCTGCTAGAAGTTGTTAAATAACATTTTACGAAGCAATGGCACCAGAGACATCCAATCTGTACGAGAACAGAGGTCCTGACCGTACTCCAACCTCACCGATGTCCAACAGTATCTCAAGGGGAGGTTCCACTTCAAATTACACCCATGATGATCAGTAGCTATTCATGCTAAAGCAGGTCCTTCCCATAAAAACTGGTGTAAAAGTAAGATCATGAGATCAGAATCGGGTCCCCATAAGTTTACTTTTAGATCTGGAAATCCCTTTGGCAGCATGTCTGAAGCCTTCAGTTGGAGGACAACCGAACCCTCGAAACATTTCACTTGAAATAATTCATACACTTCACCAGAAAAAGCAAAAAAAAAAAATTACATTCCTTTCCCACCCTGCTTTAATTTGAAATATGTCAACAGGGAAAGCCAGCTGAAATCCCACTTTCCCCAGATGGGCAGTGAGGTAATTGGTGGACGTCCGCCCATGTCAGATTTCAAATCCCCTTTTTCTCCCCACACGTCATCTGTGGTTGCAACCTTTCCCCGAGAGCTGGAGCACCCCTTTTGCAGCAGAGGTTTGACATCTAGTGGACAGACAGCTCCTGAGAAGCTGTCACCAAAACTAGAAAGATCAGGCCAGGCTAGTGGGAGAGGTTATCCAGACTCAGCACTGGCAGGAGATACAAGGTCAAGGTGGGCAATGCTTGGACACCAAGCAAACACAAGAGGCGTACATCTCTATTTTTGAAGTTCTGTGAGCAAGCCGCTGTCTCCCTGATGCCCAAGAAGCATTGCTAGGCAACTGGGGCACCCAAGGGGTGCGTAGTCCCATCAGACCCAAGGGATTTGGGTCCAAAAGTGGCAGCTTAGGAGAGTCACCCGTTATCAGCCCTTCCAAAGGCTGGTAGGAGCTGCTGGGTCCACCCTGGGAGCTGCAGTGTGACATGGGCCACCAGCTTGTGAACTTGGATAAACCAAAGCACCTACACCCACTGGAAAGGCAAACCAGACCCTGCCCACAGCCAAATGACTTTATGAGTTAATTTAGTCAATACTGCTCAGACACAGCATTATCCTCCTGAACTCCCCACAGCCCTCTGCAAACAACATCTTGAAATAAACAGATCAATTGTACTTTTATCAAATGGGCACAGGATATAAACCCAAGCATTAAAGGCCATCCCAGATACCCGGATAAACGAGGAGCTTTGTTCAGGTCTGAGTAAGTGTGATTCATTTCAGAAGAGGCTGAGATCTGCACAGAGCTGCCTAAAGATTCAGCGTGCCCAATTCCCATTAAAATTTATGGGCTGGAGAGGACAAGAACTTCCATGGGAAGGCCAATTTTTGCTCAAACTTTCTTTCCAATTTACAGACAAAAGCAGGTCGGGATGGAAGCTTGGATGGGCTCTGAATGAGAATCTGAAGCTTTTGGAAGGCTCTTGGCTCTCCAGCCCTCCAGAAAGGGCAGCATGTCACTGCGTACCAGAGAAAGCAACACCACAGGATGCAACAGCAGCGCAGAGCCCGATAGATCTTGTTCTCCTTGGCAGCCCTATTAGACACAACAGGACTGTGTGCCTTTTTAAGGATGCTGGTCCAGGCATTATAAGGCAGAGAGCATCCAGTGAATGTCTGGTCCCCTCACTACAGCAGGCGAAATAACGGTCGTTTGGTAATGGATTGCACCAAGAGCCATTTGAAGTTGCAGAAAACCTGGCCAGCATCCAATGTGAGATTGGATCAGGACATGCTGCCGGGGCCAAACGCATTCCTTGACGCACTAACATCTTTGGGGGAGGACGTGTTTCCCTGTTTCGTGGCCTGATGATGGGGAGCTCAGTGTGACCCCAGCCTCTGGCTAGGGCACATCATGCAAACAAGGAGTGATTGCTCTGGAACGAGACCTCCACGAGATCTGCAGCAGGGGAAAATTCAAGCCTCACTTCTCAGGACTTGCTCATCACTGTCTGCTCCCAAACATACCGCTCTGTCAGCCCATCGCTCCGCTTTGCTGATACCTTATCCTGTTTTGCACGATGTGCTCTTCTACATCGTGACATTGCCCTGCCTGCCAAGGACACGCACGGGCGAAGGGAGGACTCGGCGATAAGGGAGTTTCAAAGGGCTCTCAGAAGGAGATCGGAGGAGGCGAAGCGAGCGCCGGAGGCCAGACAGGGAAGACGCACAACGGTGTGTGCGGAACAACAGACTCGGTTAAGTCTACAGACATCATAAGACAATCTAATGTGGAATTGTATTGTCTGCGGAATGCTTCAGAGGAACCCCAGCATCCAACTGTAGAGTCCCATGTGTTTTGATAAGAGACTGTTAAAGGCACACTTCTATAAACACAAGTCACATTTTGTATAGATATGGGCTGTAAATGTTACGTTAAAATACCTCAATTGCCTTGAAGCCGATTCATGCTCTGCAACTGCCAAGAGAAAAAAAAAAAAGAAGCAAGCCCGGGATATTTCAGCTTGCTATCTGAAGTTATTTATAATAAACTCTGACTGAACTGAACACAACGGGCCAAAAGAGCAGAGGAAGCAGCGGTGAAGGGTGGTAAAGCTCACACTGCAATCCATCACCCCCACCGCAAAGCCCGTGTTCAAACAAGGCAACGGGTCTGGCTTCCATCAGGCAAAGCCAGGAAACGCAGGGTTAAGGCCAGCTTGAACTTGGTCCTTAAGTGACCCCCTGACATTACTCTCCCTGGGACTCCAGCAGCACCACTGCCTCGAGGGGATGACTTGTGCCTCCTCTGCCCTCCACTCTTCCCTGAGCAGAGGCTGCAGATGGACTTGGGGATGCTCCTCCCACACCAGGACACAGGTGTGCTGGTTTTGGCTGGGGTAGAGTTAATTTTCTTTATTGTAGCTAGTACGGGGCTGTGTTTTGGATTTGTGCTGGAAGCAGTTTTGATAATACAGAGATGTTTTCATTATTGCTGAGCTGTGCTTACACAGAGTCAAGGCCTTCTCTGCTCCTCACCCCACCAGCGAGGGGGCTGGGGGGGCACAAGGAGCTGGGGGGGGACACAGCCGGGACAGCCGACCCCAGCGGGCCCAAGGGATATCCCAGAGCACATGGCATCACGCTCAGCTTATAGAGCTGGGGGAAGAAGGAAGGGGGGGACATTCGGAGTGATGGCATTTGTCTTCCCAAGTCACCGTTCTGCGTGACGGAGCCCGGCTGTCCTGGCGATGGCCGAGCCCCCACCCGCCGATGGGAAGGGGTGAATGAATTTCTTGGTTTGCTTTGCTTGTGCACGCGGCTTTTGCTTTACCTATTAAACTGTCTTTACCTCAACCCATGAGTTTTCTCATGGCTGTGTGGGGCTGAGCTGCCGGCTGGGGTTAAACCACGACAGCAGGTCGGACCACACCTGGCTGGCGGGCAAACAGCTCCATCCCACCCAGCCGCATCTCCACCTCCAGCTCCTCGCTGCTACAACCCAGTATTAGCACTGACATTAAACTGCAGAGCTGACTCAGAGGTAGCCGAGGATATTTTATCCTACCGAATTTCTCTCCAACCTATGAAAGATCACAGGTTGCCAAGAAATGATGCCTCAGATGTAGCTCCCCTTTTTTGTGATGAGCTGGTGGCTTAAATCCATCCTTCAACTAATAATGCTGACATTGACCCATCCTGGAGAGCAGAGATGTGCTTTCAAACGCCGCATTTAGAGCTAAACTGACAGCTTATCAGGACAAAACGATACAGAGCAGGCAGGGGATTGATTTTGCCTAACTGATCCCTCCTGTCTCGCTTAAGGGCAAACTCCACAGCCCTTACCAAAATGAACAGTCCCACTGGGTCACAACTGGGACAATGGGAATGCACAAGCCCAACAGGAAACCACCACCTTTCCATGGTGAAAGCTCCGTGCCCACAGAGCCCACGTGCAAAAACTGGCCTCAAATAAGCAGAAACAGTAAAATACCAGACAAACGCACAGCAAGATGGCACTGCTGACATCCACGTAGCATCCAAAGCTTTACACCATTTAGCTGAAGTTATTCCCTTCCCCTCATTCATAAGCTCTGCCTGCCCATCCCTCCTCAAGGCAACAGAGGGCTTCTTCTGAAGCACTTGGAGAGCACCAACCACACACACTGCATGGCTTTATAAATTAGTCCTAATCTCTGGTACCTGTTTCTTAGATGACGTTCTGCTCTGCTCACGTGGATATGAGCTATTTTGAAGATGCTTCACAGGAGGAATTGCAGGTGCCCAAGTCGCAGCTTCTCCCCCACCTCTCGTTGTCTGCATGACCCTTTAAAAGTCACCTCATGCTCCTTGGCATGGTTCCCTTCTTGCTTTCTGCAAGAAGCCAGCTCACTCTCTTCGAAGCAATCTCAGCCCCAGACTGCCTCTTACTTTGAGCTCTGCAGCACTCACAGCTGCTCTGGGCTCAGCCTAAGTGCTGCCCTGATTCAAATGCTAATGATGCAAATGGGCTCCATAATTGATTGCCCATGCACCTGAGAAGCAGCTCTGCAAGCTCCATCCCTTGACAAACATACACGGGAAAGCCTGGTAGGTACTTGTCAAAAACTCAACAGAGCTACAAAGAAACCAGCCATGACTCAGCAGGGCCTGGGAAATTTCAGTTAGAGACATGTTTTAAAAAAGAAAATGTAAAAAAAAAATGTAAAGATAGAATAAATATGGCCTTAATAAGACCCTCCATTTTGCTATGGCCGAGCATCGATTTTTTTCCAGTCGTGGCACACCCTGTTCTAGAAATGGGGTAAGATTTCAGTTCATTGTTAACAGGGACATCATGCTGTAGGTTGGAGCCATCGAAGCAGGACTCGTAAAATGTGACAAACACTGAGACCGGGTCAGAAAAAACAGGCTAGCCTATGACATAGGAGAAAAGCATCTGGCTAAGACCCCAATGGAGAAATCCCTCTTTATTCCTCATCCTGGCCTCAACAGTTACCCCCAACTTCAGCAGGTCCAGAGCTTCCAAATAGCAAGTTATCAGTTCAAGAACAGCTTCATACTTAATAGTGAAAATGAGAAAATATCTTCAAAGCCTATACGAAATGTAGCATTTTTTCTGTCCAGAGCAGGTAAGCTCCATATCACATTGGCACTAAAAATAAGCACTCTCACAAGTGAACATTTCACTGATCCTCATCAGAGAAGCAAAGGACAACAACATGCAAAAACTAAACCAACTTTTGCCCAGCAGAGCCGTGCCCTTGGGAGCCAGCTGCAAAATGATGGGCAAGAACTTACCCTGCACTCGCTTTGTGCCTCGATAAGAGATTTAAGAGACCATGGTACTCAATTGAGCCCTTCACAAGCCTCTCTTCATGTAAAAGACACATGATTCAGTGTTGAGTGAATTTTTACTGTTGCCTTATAAACCTCTGCGAGGTCAAGGTTTGTACTGGAGCGGCTGGGAGATCTGTGCCAGCGGTTGTGTCTGTAATAAAAGTGTTTACAGAACGGGTGTTTGCCAGAAATTGCAGAAACAATATTCAGGATCACCAATAAAGGGAAAACACCACAACCACATCTGAAACAGAATGCCCTTCTGACTTCTGCTCTTTCATTACCAGTGTTGATAGAGATGAAATTAAAATCTTTAGCGGGAAGTGAGGTGAAGGAAATCCCAGCGTATTTACAGACATGGCATTTACCAGTGCCCTTGGGAAGGGATCCAAATCCCTTTCCTTGGGAGCCTATACAGTAGGACAGCAACCTTCCTAGGGTTTGCTTCCCATCACTGGTGTCTCTCCCACCCATCTGCCCATGCCCAGAAACCCAAGTATGTTAAATATCAGCCTGGAAAAAAAAATATTCAGGAGAAATAGGTGACATTTTATTTTTTTCCCCTTCCTCGAGAGTTGCTCTGTACGGTTCAATCCTCCAGGCTATGAAATTCAATAAGCCACAATGTTCCAATCGCTACAAGCCGCCTAGTCCCCATCATGCCAAAGTAGCTCATTTAACAACAAAATTACAGTGTACATTATACCATTACAGACTCCGCACAAACACACCTACGAAAGGGCCTGGTAATAAGAGGTTGGGGATACACAATGTGTTTAGGGCTAAATCCTGCTCCCGGACCCATCAGCTTTGCTGCCATTGAAGTTACCTGACCTGGAACACATGGCTGAAGAATATGGTCTCAGTTTCTTTTCCAAACCCAACTGATGCTTCCCTACACTTCTCCGCAGGTGGAAAACCAAAGGCAATGACAAAGATCTCATGGATTCATTATTTCACCCCAGGACTTCAATCAGCACCTCCAAGTCTGACAGCATCCTCACGGACAAACCCAACCAAGGAATAAACTTGCTCACTATCAATCTCCATGAGAAAAGTTTCCATTCCTTTGCAAACAAAGCAAAGTCCATTCTGGTAGAAACAACAGCATGGACACACACAAATACATATACAAACTTACATGTATTAAGTATGTACACGCAAATATGGCATTTCTGTGTTCCTCTGCCTTCCCATCAGCTGTGCCCAAAACCTAAGCCCAAGGAATTTCTATTTGCAGTACCAAAACCCGCAGTTTGCTTTGTCTCCCGGTGAGCTCTTCGTCCTTTCCTCTCTCTGTCATCCCCAATGAAGGAGGTGTCAGTTCACACTTTCTCTCCTTAACCACGTCAAGAAGCAGCCTGGGCTGCAGCTCCTCTGAGACAGGAGAGACAGGAACGGATCTCTATGCAAATACCTGTGTACCCATCGCAAATCTCAGAGGGCTTTCCTGAACAACAGGAAAATCAAAACAAACACGCGGGCAGAGAGGAGAACGATGGAGATCAAAGAGTTTGGGTACGCCAAGCTTCGCTAGGGTCCCGGGGGATGCTCCCCCCAGAACATCCCTGTTCGTAGCATTCATCCAACATCCCAGCTAACGTGACTCTCCAGCCTTCTGGAACATGACAGATGTCCCAAACACCCTGTACTGTAACTTGTAAATCTTTCTGCAGCAAGATCTACCAGAATATTAGATCTTTGGACAAATCCTCTTCCTATTTTGCCCCACAGGGATGGAGGAAAGGGGCCAGGAGCAGTCACGCAGCTTGAATTCACCCTCCAAAGGGACCGTGATCACAAATAGATGTACACACATACAAAGGCATCTTATTTCTCCGGATGGCTTTCGAAGGCACTGCTTCTGAGCAAAACTGCAAGATACTAGTAGCATTGTGAAAGCACACAATTTCCATCTGTCAATTGAAATGGGCAAAATTAGATCTCGAAGCTGCGCATTTAATCCATTGCCAAACTAGTCTGCCTGGTACAGTGCTCAGAACAGATTTTTATTAAGGGAAAGAAAGAGGAAAATTGTCTTTTACAGCTGCATCTTGTCAACGCTCCCCTCCTCCGCCCCCAGCCCGGCCGGCCAGCTCCGGAGTGACCGCTCTGATGTTTCCCTGCGGCGGGAGGCTGGGAACAGCCCTGGAAGCCCTGTACAGAGCTCATCAGCCTCTAATTCACTTCCAATTTGTCTCTATGCAGGCTGATGACTCCTAATTGCTGGTTCAGAAATACAGTGCATACCCTGATGATTTTAAGTTGGTCCAAGTTATCTTAGAATTAACTATTAGGGGAGATCACATAATAACTCTCCTCCTACCCCAGGCAGCTAAATATTCAGTTAAAAGTTTATCTTACTTAAAATCACAAGGCTGCTTCAGCGGCTGGATTAACGGATTGGACACAAACACCAGATGCTACCTTAAGAATTAAGGGCAAAATCTGAGCTCAAGTTCTCTTAAAACATCTGTGTAAATAGAGGTAACATATTTCTTGCATGAGTTTTAACACTGGTGGCAAAGGTTGCTGCTGCACAGGTTGGATGCCCAACCAGGTTGAATTCCCAGTGTGATGCATGATAAAACACACCTGTGTGTCTCTGGGTGTGTGGTTCAGAGCCAAGGCTGTACCCCTCAGACTCCTCCTGATTTACACCAGCATAAGGAAACGGCAGACCACAAGCTACGTGCATAATCCAGTGAAAAACTAATTGGAGCTCTGTAAGTAGGCAGCTCAATGCTTCTTGTCTGCAGAAGCAATTTAAAAACAAACCAAAAAACAACAACACACAAACACACAGGGAAAAAACATGATTCAGAGTTTGTTCACTGTAAGCCAATGTGATCCCGGTTGCTCTAATGGAGTTACTCCAAACATGTCATTTAGACAGAGCATGGAAGATAAAGCTGAGGTTTTGCTTCCAAGTAAGCCCCGGTGGATGCTGCTGAGTGGCCCCACGGGAGCTGGCCTGAGCCCCAAAATGCCAAGTAACAAAAGCCAAGGACAGGGTAAGCTTAAACTCAATTAGAATAAATCTAAAACTACTTTTGCATTTTTAAAAAACCTCACTAAAATATAGTAAAGCATCATAGAGTCCACTGGATGATAATTCACAAAATACCTATATCCAACTTGGGGTTACACTGCATAAAACTCATCTGTAACATCAAGAAGAAGAGATTAGCTATAAGCTCTGATCTTCTGCTCCCATTAATCAGCACAGTTCAACTTGTGTGATATGTTGGTTTACGTTTCTAAGGGACTTGCCATCTAGACATGCTGAAAAAAAAAATACATATGGACTCAATACATAAACCAAACTTGTAAACAAACTGCAAATTGAAACTGCATTTATTGGTTCCCACCAGATTTGAGAGGTGAGAAATCTGAAGGCAATTGGAAAAGCTTTACAAAGTGGAGTCTGGGATGCATCTTGTAAATGCCTTGAAAAGTAGCAAATTAATTGCTCTGAAGGGTTATAAATTACAGTCTGAAAATAACAAGTAAATTGTAGATATTTCACAGAGATTATGAGTAATCTTTAGTAAAATCTGATGCACAAGTTACGAGTTTCTCAGTTTCTTACTGGAGGGGAATATCCAGTACAGAACAATTTAAAAAAAAAAAAAAATAGAAAAGGAAAAGCACACACAAAGACATCCTAAAATAGTTTTAATTACTACCTTCAGTGAAACTATACATATAGTAAATTCGGATATGCAGATGCAGAGAGAGTTAACTTTTGAATCCACTGGCTTTTGTAGCAATAAAAGCACTAACTAGACTAAAGGGTGAGGAAAAACTAGGTAGGCAAATTTTTTCTAGGAGCATTTGTGAATTAAACCTGGTCAGAGATACCTGCTGCAACCCTGACTTGGGACAATACTGAGATAAATCCCTAAAACTCTAGCGAGCTGCACACCCAGCTTGGCACTCAGACACAACCACAGCAGGCACAGATGAACGGGGGGTCGGGGGCTCCAACCACAACCAGCGGCTCCAAGGGAAAGGCAGCAAAGCTGATCAGAGCTGGGGCTGAGGAGGGGTTAAATACGATTCTAGTTACTGAGTATTATATTTAAGTCAAACATCTAATTTCATTTTCACTACTTATACTTCTGATTTACTTTGTACACTTTGCTCAGATGGACTAATTTATTTTTTGTTATGAGTGAACTTCATCAGGCAATTTCACATTTCCATTCTTGGGCACCAGCTTCGTATCTTTTTTTACGGTTTCCCTACACTCACACTTCCAAACGCATACAGGTATTACCATACACCGTCATTCCCTGCTGCAAAGAGCTTCAGCAAAACCTCATCCGTTTTGTAATTAGCTTTCTAACCCTTTTTTTTGTTGCAAAACTCATTTTGAAAACAGGAGCCAAGCTTGCAGAGAGCTTAACACCTTGCTCTGAGCAACCAGCCACCCCCCTGCCCACGCTGCCGCTTACGCTGACATTTTTCCTAAATATCACAGACTCCAGCAGCTTTGCTATAGGGTAGGGATTTCCAACACGGATCCATACTCCCGAATTTGGCTAGAAGACAGGAATAAAAGGCATTTCACAGAGGTATAAGCTATAAGCAGTGCTTAAGGAATTCAGGGTGCGATACAGAGGTCAGAGATGATGATTTTTGGCGGTGCCAGGGATGCAGGGACCACGACAAGCCAACAAAGATAGCTTCTGTTGGTATTAAAGACGAAACTCAGGGCTAAACTGTTGATTAGATGTATTGAGCCAACACAACACTGAAATGAAAGGAGCTAAAACACATGTGGACAACATATTTTTAGACGAGTTACAATTTACAAGACTTTTCTTCCTTATGTTTCCTAATTGCTTGTCATTCAGCGGGAGATGCTGCTGGGTGCACAGCACCTGCGCCTCTCACCAGATTCAGTGGGCGTCGTGGATGCTCAGCAGCTCCCAGGATGAGGCCAGAAATACATTTATTCGCTAACGGGTTTTTCCACAGCACACTAAATATTTTAACTGCAATATTTATATTCGGAGATGACAAATTATGATTCGGTCAAACCCTCCCATTGCACTTGTCAGGATACAGCCTGAATAAGAACAGATTAAAAGCAAAGGCTTTCTGATAAAGCTCCTCAAAACTGATACATGCTTGTTATAGAGCAATCAAGTGAAGTTTGTCAAACTGATGGGAGCCCAGACCCAGTCACTTATACCCACACCTCCATGTGCTTCAGTATAACCCCCCCCAAATCACAAATGGCAATGTTCCCACAGACGCGGGAGCCAGAACACATCAATTGTGCAATAAGGAATGGAGAGATCTGCAAGCTTCGTGTCAGAAAACAATTTATAACACTGCCGAGCAAACAGCTTAGCCCAGTACAACGAACGGGGAGACGGAGCAAAGACTAGAGTGCTGAAAACAGAGCAGACAGACACACCATTTTGCATGAAATGTTTTTTATTACCATCCAAGCGTACTTATAGACACCTATACTGAGGGATGCTTGGAAGTAACACACAGGATGTTATTGTGGACATTAGGTCTGCCCTGGAGTGCTTGTAAGTGCAACTAGCAAGTGCTGAGAGGAGAAGCACTTCACAAAAAAAAAAAAAAAAAAAATTAAAAACCAGATTTGATGCAAGAAGAGACTCTACCCCAACAGGAGAACAGAGCCAAGTCCCACAGAAATCAGCTGGCACTGACAAGCTCTGTAGCCACTTGAGAAAATAAATCAGGGGAGGGTTTTTTCTGACTAAGGCACACAGAATTCAACCTATAATGAATCACTGCATGTTTTTATGAATCACTAAATAACCAGCAAAGTTGCTTGAGTCTTATCAAAGCCGTGCTGCAAAGCTGACACTCGGCACCGTGATGGAAAGCAGGTTTAATCGCTGCTGTGCGTTACGTCCCGGGTTACAGCCCATTTCTCCAGCTACTTGTACAGTAAAATCCCTCGCAGCAACACAACGTACTGGCGACGGACACAAAATCAGCATTCCTCCCAACTGCTCCACCTCAGGCACGTGGACGGTGCCAGCTGCCAATCGCCACCCCAGCCCATCGCTGCGTTACATGTGCACGAACCCCCAAATCCCCCCTGAGGTGCAGGGACATCTAGGGATTGACAAAAAGTGACTCAACACTTTGTTGATCAGAATGTTAGAAACAGTAAAATAATATACTAAAGAAAACACCCGTCTGGATACGGGCATAGCTCCGTGTTTCTGTAGAGCCGTCAATTAACGGCAGCACTTGGGAAGAGCCAGGGAAGGACCTTGTAGGATCACAAAAACCAAAATCCTGCTCTATACCACCCAACGTGCACACAAAGTACACAACGTCCCACCCACAGCCCTCTATAAATAAACCCACGTAGGAGATCCACGACTGAAGAAATAAGTAAGTTTGCTTCCAATTATATATCTTTTTTAAAAAAGGCAAATTAAAATTAAATCAGTAATAACAGAGGGAAAACACAATACAACTTGACAGTGAAAATTCAACTTCAACCATTGCCCATATCACAAGAACTATATTCAGGCTGTTTATTCGCTCTAAGCTGTCACATATGAGTGTCTTTCTGGTTGAATCTGGGTTTGGAGGCACCCCTGGAGCTCCTGTGCTGGAGCCACCGCTTCGGAAAGCTGAAGAATGACATTACACAGCAAACAGCTCGACAAAAGTCAACTGTGAAAATCAGACCCAAAGCCAGTCCAAACACTTTCTGCTCCTTTGATTAAAGTTTAGCAGACACAACTCTTTGATTATTGCTCCCACACCTGAAAAATCCGTTCCTTGCAGATCTTTTGCTTTCTGTTGTTTGAGAATTCTGAAGTTTGTTGGTTTTATTAATACTAACCCATGCAAATTGGGGGGGGGGGGGGGGGGGGGAGTGTGGGATTTTTTCCAGGTTGTTCTTAACATTCCCAAATGCAGGACAGCTATTAAAAACACTAACATGCATCTACTACATCTGCCCACTCCCCCGTTTTCCCCCCGATGCGCAGCCCTTTGGGTGGATGCGTGCCTCTGGCTAGGCAGGCTCCCGGCCCCGTAAGCTGATCCCCAGCCCACCTGTCCCCCTGAGAACCAGGCAACAGCTTTTTTTAGCTATTTCTAAGCCTGGCAGTAACCCCCTCTGCTTAAGCCGCAGAGGCAAACCACACTTTTGGCCCAGCCACGGAGGATTTCCACCTGCTCCAGGCCACAGGTCTGGGCTATCTCTGCTACCGACAAATATTCGGAGCGGCCGGGCAGCTTTCGGGGTTCAGACGATCTGGGGTTTGCCGGGAGCCCCACATGAGATGCACTCAACAGCACTCCCTAAGCTGTGGTGGCATTTATTTTTTTGGATGCTGATGCACCCCGGTCCACGGTGCAAACCCCACGGCGTGGTGGGATGCAGCTCCCTGCTGGGAGCATCCCATGGGAGCACCCCCAAAAGCCAACAGGGACCTGCTAGGAACCAGACCCCAAACACGCGGGATGGGACACCCTCATTTCTCAAGGCACATTGGATAGACACACAACTCTGTGCGCAGCCCAGGGATGGCAGGGATGGCAGGGGGAAATGTGCACAAGTTTTGGAGCTGAAACACCGCAGGGGAGACGTACGGAGATGCACTCCCATACCGGGAAACACGCGGTGAGCATGGAGAGAGGGCATCGTGGGGCACGGACAGAGACCTTCTCCTCTAGCCCCCTCCCAAATAAACCCCAAAGAGAGCAAAGGACAACTCCCCCAGCAAGAAAAAGCACCACAGTGGGAGAGAAGCTGTTTTTCAGATGGGGTTAGCACTTCCCAGGTGAGCCAGCACCTCAGTGAAGCTCTTCAGAGTCAGATTTTAGGAGACTTCAGAGTCACGTCCCTTCCCTCTGTCACAGAGGGAGATTTTAATGAAAATGTAAAGCTCATTATTGTGGTTTATGGATCTGTATTTCTGGATGGACAGGAAGAGTCACCAAAACTGCACAACTGGCCAGAATCCACCTTTGTGTTGCCACCTTCTCTTGCAAGTTACTCTTCCCCCAGGACAGGTGCCTGGGGAATCTCAGCCCTTATCTCACAGATCTGCCCACACTCCTCCTCAAGCTGTCTCCCCTGTCTCGCTGCTTTCCAAGTGTCCCAGCCTCGCAGCGGTGGCACTTGTCCCCAGGCTGCCCAACCTTCAGCTGCCTGGGGTCTGACACGCACCCGGCACCACCCGGGCACAGCACCAGCTCCTGAGCAAGACGCACATCTCCTCGCCTCGAGGTTGCATGACAAAGCTTCGTTAAGCAGCTTCAGAAATCGTAACCACCAGCGACGCGAGCGCTCTCGCCAACAAACTTAAAGAATCAACCCCGAAGGACTATTCTCACTGCGACGCGTGGGACTGCTGGCGAGCGGGAGAAGGGGAAAAAAATCCCAGCAAGGAGCTCGTCCCTATTGCTGCGATACGTCGTGAGCTTTGTTCTGCTACAACTAAAACACACCGGCTCTGACAGCAATAATGCCACAACACAGGGCTTATGTAGTTTTATTAAATTTTTGCTTCACTATTAACCAACCGTCACAATTTCCATCTAATATTATCCCGTCTGGTATAAGTTTTGTAAAGGAACTTGCTCTCCTGTGAATTCTTAGGAGAGATGCTGAAAGGCAAAATAAAAGCAAAGCCTCACCCTACAGTGGCACGAGCACACCTGAACCCTCTTCTACACAAACCTCCCTCGCTCGGTGCAACGCTGCTTTGTTTTCCTACTGCTGCGGGTTAATTTTTCAGCAGTACCAGCTTTGGGAATGCCAAACCCAGAGTGCCACCTGCGAGAACAAACCCCCCCCCCCCCCAAAGCCAAAGGAGAAGGCTTCACCCTCCGCCCTCCTGCCTGCCCCCGAAGTTTTAAAACACGACAACCTGCTTTAAGAGATGTCGTGACTCGCTCTCAGCTGTAACAGGAACGCAGTGCCCTCCCCAAGCCCCACCAGCACCAGGTCTATCACTTTTTCTGTTACAGAACCATCATTTACATTTAATATTTATACGGCTAAAGCATCGCTGTGGAAATCAACTACTTGTTTATGTCTCCCTTCCATCCACAGGCACATAGGAGCTCCGTCCCCCCCTCATGATGGTGTAAAGCAGAAATACCTCCACAAAAGTCGACAGTTCGTGTAAAACTACTTCAAACAAGAGGAGACCCAAGGCCATAAAAATTGTGGGTTTTCCCTCCAAGTATTTCTCCTAATAACAGACCAAGGCAGCGTTCTAGGGAGGATTGTGCAATTCCTCCTAACGACAACACTCAACTTGGTGTTGCTGAGGAAAACAGTGATCTCAGATGCACACGGGTTTCTTTGGTTAACTGAAGCGAGATCAATAACAACCATATTAATAAATAATACTTTTAATAGCAGCGGCAGGATATAGGCAGCAAACTGCAGGCAGGTATCAGGGATAGGTAAAAGCATTAATTATCTACACAATGTCAATGCTTTTGAGCTGACGTGCAGAGCAAAGCTAAAAGCTCACTTTCTGAAGATTATCAAGACAGACTGACAACTCTCAGCTTGCACACAAGCATTTCGGGTAAAATTCAATTTTCTGGATGTCACAAGTGAGAGGAACACACTGCTCTTTTTCATTTAACATTAATAAACTGGGTAAAGGACACAGAGGAGGGGGGCAGATTTAGAGGCTTGACTGTCCTCTTCCTTCCCTGCAAGTTGCAAAAGAACAAAAGCAAAGGGGAGTTTTTGGGACCCGAGGGGAGCGAGGCATGTGTCTTCCTTGCCCAAACCAACTCCAACCCGCTCCATTTTTCTGCGACGAGAAGGCGCACATGCAGTCCGAGCTCTCTTATATAAACAGCAAGAGGGTCAGCGCCTGTCTGAAATTCCCCACCGAGTCTAACATAAATACGAGGTTGGCTTTAAACTTCGCTCCTTCCCGCCCCACCGAGAGATTAAGTGGAGTTGAGGGTTTTTTTTCCCGTCTGGGGGTTTTGGGGGGCTGTGGCTCAGCATCCTCGACCACCCCGCGACACCGAGGCCCGACGCCTTGTCCTTGTCCCTCCCGCTCCCACCCCGGACGGTCGGATGATGCTGGTGGAGCCGAGGGGACCTCGGCGTGTGTCCCCCCGGACTGAGGCTAGTGGGATGCGCATGTGGGGGTGCGGGGGACACACTCCCCGCCTGTCCCGCTCCTGCGAAGCCCCACATGCCCCTCCTCGAGGTTGGGGATAGAGCCAGCACAGAGCAGGGCGGGGAGAGGGGGGACTCGGGGGACCCCGGAGGCTTCGTGGCATCCCCGTGCGCTGGAGGGAGCCGTGAGCCCCCGGGATGCGGAGCCCCGACGGGATGCTCCGGGCACGGGGAAGGCTCCCGGGGGGTTGGGGGGGTGTCCCAATCGGCCGGGGGGGGTGGGTGCGGTATCCCTCGGGGAAAGGATATGGGTTACAGACCAGCCTGAGGCACCAGCTGCGCGGGCGGGTGGTTTGCTTGAGGCAGAAGAAGGCGGTGGGTGCCAGCGCCGGGTAAGGCACCTGCTCCTCCTCCTCGGAGGCCAGGTCGGGCGGCGGGTCGCGGCAGGGGGAACCGCCGGGGCCGGAGCCGGCATCCTCCGGCGGGGGCTCGGCGGGGCGGCGGGGCGGCGCGGTGATGGGCACCCGCACCTCGCCTCCGGCCGGGCGCGGCAGCGGCTCTCGGCTCTCGCCATCAGTCATGGTAGCGGCCAGGACCTGCGGGGGGGGGGGGGGGGGGAAGGGAGGGGGGGGAGGGTGTGCAAGGGCAGGGGGTCAGGGCCGGCGGGGCCCCCCCTCTTCCCCGGCAGCGGGGCGCACCCCGGGCGGCTCCCACCTGGCCCCAGCGCTCCAGATACAACAAAGACGGGCGGGGGGGGGGGGGGGTCGAGCCGCCTCCCGGGCGCGGCCGCTCCCGCCCCCCGGGGAAGCTGGGGCTCCCCCCCTCCTTTCTCCACCACCCCTTGGGGTACCCCCACCCACCGGCTTTTTATTTTTGGGGATGGAAAAATGATGGGGGGCGTGTGGAAGGGAGGGAGGGGGGTGTCCTACCTTAGTTTGGCGGAGCGCGGTGTCCCCAGGAGCATAGCCGTGCCTTCCAGTTCACATGGGACCAGGCAGCAATCGGGGTGCCGGATCTTTTCCCCCCCACCCTCCCACCCCGCGCACACGCACACACACACACTCACACACCCCCCACCACCCCGTAAATCCAGCGGGGGGGGGCGGGGGGGCTGGGGCTCGGCGTGCGGCGCCCGCCCGCCCGCGGGGATGGAGGATGGAGGAGGAGGAGGAGGAGGAGGAGAAGAAGGAGGAGGAGGAGGAGGAGGAGGAGAAGGAGAAGGAGAAGAGGTGGCGGCGGGGGCGGGGGCCCTTCCCGAGCCGAGCGGAGCCTCTCCCGACGGTAATCCCAAGGAGCGAGCAGGCAGCTCCGCAGCCGCTTTGCAAAAGCTTCGCCCGTGCTTAACAGGAAACTTCGGATTTACCGGGGGAGGAGGGAGAGGAGAGGGGGAGGAGAGAAGCGGAGGCGGAGGGGGGCTGGGAGCCCGGCGGGGCAGGGTGGGGGCGGGCAGTCGGGAGGAGCCGGGGCAGCCCCCGGGGGGTCGGGGGCGAGGGGAGGGGGGGGATTGCCCGCATGGCCCCCCCCCCGCCCGGCCACGCTGCCCTCCCCCTGCCTTTGTTCAGGCTCCGGGCGATGCGTGGGGAAGGGCAGGTCGCCCAGGCCCTCTCGGGGAGCCACCCTCACGAGTGGAAGTCGAGGGGGGGGGGGGGGGGGAGAAAGGAGGTGGACCCCCACCTCCCCCTCTGAGGGCAGGCGGAAAGGACTTTGCAAAGCCGGTGGAGGGGCGGGGCGGACCGGCTCCACCTCCGCCGGGCTCCCCACAGCCGTGCACCCCCAAAGGGGTGGGGGTGCAGCCCCCCCCCCCCCCCCGGGCTCCAACCGAGGGCTGAGGAGGCGGGAGGTCCCGGGCCCCCCACCCGGGGGGGCGGCTGCGTGGGAAGGCGCCCGGCACCGCTCCCACGGGGGACTGCGAGGCTGCCCCAGCCCCCGGCAACCCCGCCTGGCCCCAGGGCATTAATTCGTTAGTTTTCCTAAATAAATGTATAAACCCAAGTTAGAGGTCGGAGCATTTTAATAAATAAAGATCGGCTCTTAAACTGCAGCGATTTTTAGCTGAGTAGCTAATCTTCTCAAGGGCTTAGCTTGGAGGGATCAGAATAAACAGATAATAGAAAGTCGTTACAGGCACCGTCCCCTTAAACTCCTCTTAGGAAGTTTTATTCTTTTGAGTTATTTCAAATTCTGTGAATTATTATCGGATGTAGTGCAGGTGGAGGGAGGGGGGAAAGAGACATTAAAAAATGTTAGCTAGATACATTCCCCTCCACTGGAATGTTTTAAAGACCGAGTTCATTATATACCACCACATTCAATTTGCAAATGCAGTTCCCAATGCTATTCTTCATGGTTAATAACTGGGAATTGATTGAAAAGGGAGGTCACGCAGCTTTCAAAGCAGAAAGAGCCGAGCCTAATGGGGCTAGTGAAGAGATGGTTTTACATACACACTTTCAATGGTTGTTTTATTAGATGTTTGCAGGTTGTGATTAACAGTATGTGGCAATTTTATTATTGGACAAACAATGCCTCTGACAAGCAGGACACAGCCTGCAAAAGCGAATGTGAACCGTGCAAAGAAGAGATTGCACTTGGAGTTTCCACACGTTTATACGAGCTAATTAGGGCAAATCATAAATTACTGTGGGAAGGGAGGATTTGTATTTGAGTTGGTGGAGCTCTCCTTGAGCAAACCGTCTTCCACTCATAAATTATCTTGCTCAGAAAAATGACCTTTACAAGAAGAAAAGGAGGTTTAACTAAAATGGGAATCTGGAGAAGGAGAGGCCAAACCTTGAGAGCAAGCGGCGCCTCTTGACCCTCTCCCAAAAGGAGAAGCTGCTCAGGCAATAAACTTTCCTCTGCGTCTCCTCTCCAGCTCCGTGTCAGGAGAGTGGGATGCTGCTCCCGTGACTAACAAATCCATCTTCAAAGCTCTTTCCCCACCAGCTGTCCGGGAGCACCGGCTCCTGCCCTGCCCCGGGCAGAGGCTGGGTGGAAGCTCAAGGCTGTCACGGGCTGCAGACATCCTTTCCATAGCCAGACAGAGCACGGGGAGCCTGGCATTTTCAAGGTCTTAACCTGTTGCCTGATGGAGAGTATTTAAAGCCAAGAGCCTTATTAATAAACTCTGTGCAATGATGGTGGCTGAGAATGACTTTTCTTGTAAAATGGAGGATTCTGAAGAAGCCTGGCAAAGAATAGGCCCAATCATGACCCCAGTGGGGCTTTTTATGGCTCCTTCTGCAAAGGATCAGGATTAATTCCAAAGGTGGTCGTTACTGAAAAGAGACAACATTTTGTTGGCAAAAGTATTTGCTTCCTCCCGTAGTTCCTGCTTAACCCACATACAGTGGTCAGAAGGAGTAGGCCCAATTCTGCTCCATTTACTCCAGATTTGTCTCCAGCCGACTGCACTGGCAGCAGTGACACTTCTTCAGGTTTCGTGAGTCAGAAGGATCTGGCCACAGCATTTCTGTCATTAATAAACCACCAGAAATTTTAAGATCAATACCAATCTGAGGATACACAGTATACCCTGAATGGGCACTTGGCTTGCAAAATCACAGCTGACATAATGGGATGTGTAATGCTCTTAGCTAGCCCTAATAAATTGTCCCCCACTGGCACGCCCCCGGGTGTATTCCAGTCCACGTGCAAGGTGGACAGGCAGGAGTGGTGCACATCTGCCCCAAAATTGTACAGACTGGAGAGGAGAGCTGGGGTCTCTGTCCCTGGCCTGTGAGTGAGATGCGTGAGCGTTGGGAAGGCAGCGGTGCTGGGTCCCATCACAGGAGACGTCACCCACCCCAGGTACTCACTGGGGTGGGAGCTCAGCAGGGCAAACTCACGGGGCTCCTAAAGTCACCGGAGTCACAGTGGTTTCAACAAATTCACTCCCACCATGACAGCCAGCACATGGAGTGAGGACATCTAACCTCACCTTCTGCCCGATCTTCCCCATTTGATGTTATTTAATATGTAGCAGCCATTTGCGAACTGTCACAGAAAGACAAGATAGGACTTTATAAGAAAATCCCTGGTTGTCTCAAGTATTTTTCATAAAGCAGCCAATTCTATTTAATATTCCTTCTCCGAACTTGCCTACAACCTCTCAAAGGCTGTAAACCTTCCAGCGACCCCACTGAAGGAAGGCGCAACGGATCCAGCCCTGCAGCCTGCCCAGCTCCAGGGAAGATGGCAGGACGCTCCTCCCAGCTGCTATGCCCTGAGTCAGGAGCAACCCCAAGGAGACCCACTGCCAAGGTGACACCCCACTAGGATGAAAAAAATCAATTTCTCAAGGTCACAGGCATGGTGAGAACAGGACCAGGCATCTCTGCGCGACTCACGCCCTGCTCGCTAGCGAGGCTCACAGAGGAGCCTTTGCCAACATTTATAAAATGTGCTGGGTGTGCCATCGTAGTGTACTGTCAGATGAAACCCAGACAGTAAATCAAGCAGCGTAGCACAGCTTAATGCCCTAGTCTGTGACTGTACGTGATGCACAGCCTCTTCCCATAGAATTGCAAGGATCAGCTGGGAAAAAAAGAATAAATTCCAATTTGACTTTCGGGGTTTGATGCTACAACGTTTCCCAAGCTAAGATGAGATCAATAGGTCAGCCCCATAGTTTAAAGCTTCTTTGTGTTTTTATGCCTATTAAGCTGACCTCTTATATATGAAGTCTGACAGAGGTGCTGAATACTTTATGTAATAATTTTTTTTACTGAATCTAATTCTAGCTGAGTCAAATCTGGGTTTTTCTGATTGCAGAAAAACCTTCAAACAAGGAACAATCTAGCTAATAGTGCTTGCATAAATCATCCTCAAAATAATGAGTATCTGTGGAGTGAATTCATTTAGCTAAATAGATGGAGGACCACTTTAAAGTTATTTAGAAAGATTAACAAAAGAGAAGGGAAATGAAAAACAGATAATAAATTGACGAGAGAAGGGAAAAATTGTATTAGAAACAATGAATTTATAATAAATTCAAAATGTTAAGGAGAAATTTCCAAAAAAGGAGGCTGGCACCAGGGCATTTTGGCTGTGCTGGTGCTAAAATGTATTTTTAATTAAAATACACTGATGTTAAGATGTGTTTTAAAATAGATAGATAAATAGGTCCCCAGCCAAAATTATATTTTTACTTTTATACCTTTCAAATTCACCCATAATTTGTCATTTCCTCAGTACAAGAAAACACTTATCTACTCCAGGGCTAGTCCTTCCACTGCTCTCAACATACCTTCATCAACCACTCACCTCAGAATGCCAAACTGCACGTCCCCTGGGCAGACTGCAGCACTTACTCCCTTCCCACCTGGAACCTGCACCCTTTTTCTGTCAAAACTCCCAGGAGTTTGCTTCTACATCCTTTCTTCTTCTCCTCCTCTCATTTTTCCTTCCTCCCATCTCAGCCCTTTCCCTTCCTTCTCCACTGATTTTGCCATGTGCAGTGCCCCACCCTATTCCTTAATCTAATATCCCCCCCTGCTTCTTGGCCCTTTATTTAGGGGTGACTTTGCAAGGAGCCTGCTGTCCTAGTAACAGCCCTGCAGGGAGCGCCGGCAAACGTATTGGATTGTCCTGATGTGGTTTTGGTATCTCGAAGCCCCTACAACAGCTCTTGATCTGCATTCCAGTGGCAGCAGCAGACACAGATTTTCTTTCCTTGCCTTCAGCAATTCAGTGAGTATTCCCTCCCCATAAAGTCTCATACTAGGTTTTAATGCCATTATGGAATAATGTTCAGGTTCTCTGTAGCCAAGCCTGGAGAAATCCACCAAGAGGTCCACACAAGAAGTAAAAAGGCTTTAAGGAGGAAAACTGGGATGATGCCTCAACCAATATCATGCTTTTGAGATCACGTTGTATAACACCACTCATGTTTTATCCTCCAGAAAAACCATCATTTTTCAGGAGAAAGCGTCCCCTAAAACTTTTGGCATTGTGTTAAAGAAGCACAAGGTTGTCCATCTTCAAAACCCTTCACCCACCTCGCACTGTGTTTCCAGTCTCACAGCATCTCCAAATGCATCCGAGTGAGCGTATTTCAAACTCACGCATTTTGGACAGGCTCAAAAACCGCATTGTGGCTTCTCTTTCTTCTGTTGTGTTTGCCACTTTGATTTACTTACTTCTCGTAGCATGTTTAGACTTGCTAAATATAAAAACTGTTCAAAATAACTGTGCAAAATATTCTCCAAGTCCTTGAGGAAAAAAAAAATACATTGCTCAGATCTGCCTTCTCATGTTTTATGGTTTTAGCACATGTTGTAAATAGAATATTTCCATAATAAATATTTGATAAAAATAATTTCCACGTGAAGTTAGTTCTAAGCCAACAACCCCAGAAAGGCAGAAGAGGAGCTACCAGGTTGGTGGTGATGTTTGCTGCAGTCCTGAAAAAGTTCCCCAAACTGGAATAGACCAGCTTGAGTGGGGAAGACAAGTTTGGTCTCCACATTCCCCCTTTGCCTTACCTCTTCCTCATCTCCTCGATGCAGACACCAGCTCAGCAAGAAGGAAACAATGTCAAGGTGCCCAAGAGTCTCAGGTGCATTTTCTGACAATTGAAGTCATGTCAGCTTGTGGCTTGATATTTAATTTCCCCTCCTTCATGCTCAGGCCTTCACATAACTTACTGGTGCCTCTCCTCCTTCACTCATGGATCTGTGGACTGAAGCATCTCTCTCCAGAGAAGACCCTTAAGTGCAGGGTGTTGCCCCCTTGAAATCCCTGGAACGTGACCCACACTTACATTTGCAAATCAATTCATCCCTAAAGCTCAGAGGTTGACTTGAGCACCGTGCACCATTTGCCAGCACTTTCCCAACACCTTTGCTAACAATCGTGCAGGTTCTGGTGAGCCAGATTTCCTGACTGCATTTTGAATAATATTTTGAATAACACTGCTTGCAGCAAGAAATCACCACGGCCATAATTTCCCCTTTCATGGAGCTGGAATTTCATATCCTTTAATTTCATTGATTGCTCTGTAGTCTTATTCAGTGAGAATGAAAGGAGTTTCACATTTACAGGTGCCTGGTACATTCCCACTTGTTTATTAGATGGGCAAGACAAGACAAAAATAATGAATTTTCAGTTTGTTGCCAGTATCAAAAATGCTTTTGGTGGAGATCTAAAACCGCAAAGGCTGCACAAATCTGATTTCTCACTGAAAATTTATGCCTCTTCTACTGAGATGACAGAAAATTAAAGACAAATAAAAGACAATTTAACCAACGAGGCACCAGGGCAGTTTTAAAATGAAGTAAAATTAACTTTTCAATGTAAAGGACTTCAGTGTAGGTCAGGCCCCTTCAGAGATAAAATTATTCTAGTTGATTATATTGTTGGTAAATGCATTTATGATGTGACAGAATATTTGAAATCACTGAAGCAAACTGCTGATGGTGCAAATTAGCTAGTTTACTGGACAAAATGACCTTTGTTGCACTAAGAACCAAATCTTACGGGACAGAAGTCTTTTAAATAGCTGCTAATAGCTTAAATGAATTACCCAGGATGATGATGTTGAAAAGCTGACTGTATTAGAGGATTTAACATAGTAGGGGAATACAGAATATATATGGGCTGAATATATTAGAGGATGCTTTGCGTGAGAAATAACTTAATTTGGGACCCCCAGACTTCTGCTGTTACGTGTCCATAGAGGGGAAGCAAGCAGATACCTCTTCTACATGTTAAATTGTTTGACATTTCTCTCCCAACCCTCAAAGACAATGTTGTACAGCAAATGCAAGGTAAGGGAGTGTATCCAAAGAGGCAAAATATTGCTTTATATTGCACTGCTGTAGAGGTTTGGCCACCGAGTAGGAAACTATTCAGCCAGGACACGTGCAGGTAGCCTGAGGGATGCACAAGCGTGGAGTGGCTGCGCTTCACCGGCCACCCTGCCCTGCCCTGGGCTCGGTGCCGTGCAGGAGGACGGTGCAGAGATGAGTGAAAACTCACTCTAAACGCAACAGGAAACAAAAACTAAGCAGTGCCGCATCCTTCTCCAAAAGTAATTTCCTCACGCTATGAAAGCCATATAATGTTCTTTACACAATTTATTGTAAATCACTCATGGCTTGTTTAACACTCCGCTGATTTTATCTTGATTTATTGCATTGCCACCCTGCACGGCAAGGCAACAGCCGTGGCTTTATGGTCTTTAATCAAAGCCCAAACACCTGTAGTTTGCAGCCCATGACTCGGGGTTCCTGTACCCAAAGTCCCTACATGATGCTCAGTGTCCTGCGAGCCCACGTGCCATGGACCGAGCCCACAGCGCTGCACAGACACGCGGGGGCCCAGTGCTGCTCCCCTCCTCCTTTTTCAGCCTGCTGAGGGCCAGCACTGCCAGGCCAACGCACCACAGAGCCCTGGGATCTCATCTCCCCATTGCTTGGGGGGGGGACAGCGAGCCCACTCGCTCCTCTGCGCGCTCCTGTTATCCTTTACCTTTTTGTTTCATGGTGGCTCCTACAGATCTTGGGGGAAATCACGGTCCCGTAGCTGCCCCTACAGTCCCTGGCACGGAAAGTCCCTATTCCTCAAAAAGCTGACAGTCTGATGAGGCAGAGAGCAGGAAAACAAAAGCATTATCATCCTCAGAAAGACAACATTTTATCGCCAGAATTTAGCTGGGAAGGGGGTGTCACACAGGAAACCTGTGGCAGAGCCAAGAGCAGATCCAGACTCCCCCAAGACCTAATTACAAAGTTAGCGTCTCCCTCCCCGGACATCAGGGCACATTGCAAGAAGACAGTCAATGCTGGCAACACCTGAGTGACCTCCAGCTCCAAGGAGGTGAGCGAAAGTAGGCACTGGACTACTGCAAACCCATGGAGAGCATCTGGAAGTCAGGAGAGCATCTTTTCCTCCCTTTCTGTGGGGCATCCAACGATAAAAGACATAAGGAAGAGCTGCCCAAAAGAATTCTTTCATCGCTTCAGACAGCTAACAAAGCCAAAAATAAGTATTTCAGCTTGTGCAGTATTTAGAAAGATTTTATTGCTGTAAGGCCAAAATTTCAGTCTATCAAAATCTCTTTACACAAACTGAGTTAAATGAGTAATTTGTTTAGAAAGAGCTGGACCAAATGCACAGCAAAAATATAAATTGTTCTCATGAAACTCTGTTAACTCCCCCTGCCCCCAATACATATTTAAAATAACCCACACCGTACCACCGGTCGTACCGCAGAGCTCTGTAGGTGCCCGTCCAACTGCTTGCCCCACCGAGCATGTCTGGATGAAAGAGCTGCCGTGGTGCCCTTGGCCGGGGCTGGTCCCGTGCCGAGCACCCCCCCGGGTGCGGGGCTGCACCCCTGGGTGTTGCTGTAGTGCCCGGAGTCGCCTGTGCAAACCGGAGCGCGGTGGGACACGAGGAGCACGTTGGCTATTTTAATCCCAGGCAGTAGACACTGAACAGCTGCACGTGCCGGGCTCAGGCCGGGTGCAGTCACGTCCCCGTTTTCAAACCTTGCCTAAAACACTGAGCCTTCTCCTCCCTGGCCGTGCCACGGCACCGTACAGAGTATGCTGGGATGGACGGCCAACTCCAGAGGGGTGCAGAGCTCTGCTGTCCTAGTGAAGGACACCCACTCTACATCCAAGACTCCAAGACTTGCAAGACCCAGAAGATCAGAGCAATACCTGTGGGGGACAAACACACAAGGCAGAGTCAAAATTATTTCAGCTCCACGAACCCCAGGGTTTCCCAAGCGGGTGCAGGTGAACACGGGTCCAAAGTTGGATGGGAATCTTCCATGGCCACAACATACTGCTGCCATAAAGCGCTGATTTACACCCATGCAATGGGCACGTCTGCTGGAGATGCAGCTCTGAACCCCAGAGCTTTAAAGTTACACCCAGATAAAGCTCCTGAGAAAATCCAGACTTGCTATAGCCTTAGGGACAACATAGTTTTGCCATAAAGAAGCCTACGGACGACAAAACTGGCTCTGAAAGATCTCCCCATGTCTGCTGTCAACCAGCGTTTCCATCAGTGTCACAAGATGTTCACAGCAACAAGCTGTAGATAAGCAGGAACACAGCAACACCCACACAGCCAGGCAAAGGTGTGCGCGGAGCATGTGTTTAAACAGCCACGCTGCTTCCAGGGACTGGTGGAAAAGGCATCGACAGGTTTTAGCAACCAGAGAGCAAATCCTCCACGTACCCAAGTACGTAGGGGCTGCTAGCTGAAATCTGTGCAACCACCTCTTTGCTTTGCTACTCTTGATAATGAAGAAAATAGGAATTATTTAGGGTAATCCTAAAAGGGAAGGTGGATGTAAAATCCTCTTTGCTGGGTAATTTAGAAGGGGTTAAGGGAAAATCCTCCAGGGCCTCACTTACGGGGCAACACTATGATAGCCATGTACAGACCAGTGGCACGCTGGAGTCTTCCATCACCCATTTTTCTGCATGTTGTGGGGCTCCAACAGATGTGGGGGACAGACACAGAAGAGGATATGAAGCTTAAGAAGACAGAGCATGCTTATAGAAGCAAGGCTCTGGCCAGCTCAACTGGGAGCCACGCAGCTTAATCTGTATCAAAAATTTAGCAGAAGCACAAGTCTTCTGCAAACCAAAGATAAATGAATGTTAAAAGTCCAACTCCAGCTCACCTTTGTCCTTTCATTAGCTCCGTATGTGAAAACGTTCTTATTTATAGACCTATGGAGGCAGGCAAGTAAATAAAGGTGCAAACAAGCTAGAAGCAATAGGTTAAACATATCTGCAGGACAAAGAACAGCTTGGTGGGGGCAGTTAAACAGATATCAGGATGCATAGGAAAAAACATATTTCTGAGTAATAGAGTCCGGATGCATGGCAGCACTGAGAGGAAGAGGCCGATTTGTGTGTTTAAACGTGGGGGTGCCATTTTAACAAACACATCTCAGCCTGTGGGCTGTCTGAGGAGTGTTTGCTGCAGGTGGATCTCTCTGGGCAGCTCTACCCCTGGGGGCAACCAGGGCCTTTTGGTCACCTTTCAGTCCATCTTACTGATGGTGTCACCTGAAGCTACCTCAAGCTTCATAAGATGAAGCAGGGAAAGAGAAACAGCTGTAACAAAAGCAGGTGTTTTTACCAATAAAATCTCTCCTGTTAAAGGAAATCCAGCTTGCTGAAAAACTGAAAAGTCAAAAGATTTGATTTATAGGACAAGAGGTACAACATATATTTTTGGGGGGGGGGGGGGGGGGGGGGGAAGGTCATTTGCAAAGCATCTGAAACATATAAAGATTTGCTTTCATGTTTTCTGCCATCTGGGTAATTCACAAGAATAAAGCTACCTCTTATCCCACTTTAATCGATAACTTCTTTCTCATTTGCTTCGTGCAAGTTACAATGGTTTATTCTCTCCCAGCCCGTGTCTGCATGGGGAGAGAAGTGGGCACGTCCTGGCTCCATCCAGGCTCCCTCATCTTAAACTGTGCCGCTAACACGAGTTCAAACCCAAGTTACCTCATCCTTACTGCTATTTTAAGCAGAGTCAGATCACTTGGTAACCAACCACCAAAAACCTTGAAGATTTGCAGACAGACACATTTCTATTAGTTAAGGCTTCCTCACCAGTCTACAAGTCAGCAATTCACCTCCCCCAGGGCCCCGTGGAAAACATCAGATCTCTGCTCTTCCAACCTCCCTCCTCTTTCACTGCAAAGGGATCTGCCAGTGACCCACCAACACCGTTAACTGTTCCCTTGGAGTGGAGCACACTTACTGTTTTAAATAACATACAAGGTATATTTCAATCAGCTACTGTTCATTAGAATTTATTAGGCTGGGCCCTAGGGCAGGCATGGAAGCTAATTAGAATTATTATTTTCAGGTGACAAGTATAAGGACCTCCCAGGGACAATTTCAGCCCTTTGTTTTAAGGCTGAGGTACAATTGTCAGGGTTATTTTCCAAAATTATTTAATGGGATGGTTCTTTGTAATAATGCAGAGGACCTGGGAGGGGAGTTGTGGCGGGAAGAGAAGGAAAACCAGACCCCGCAGAGAAATTCTGGGTGGATAAATAACCAAAAGGATATTCATAACAGGGCCTGATTATTACACTGAAAGCTGCCACACAAGCGATTTCTGATGTAGCATGGTCACTTCATTGCACAGGACTTCCCATATTGACCACAGCGGGGGAGAACAGGGCTCAGAGCCCATCACAGCTTCATTTGTGTTAGCTTTGAAGCTCCGGATCTGGCAGAGCTGCAAGCATCATTATTCCCCCACTCTCCTCTCGCTGCTATTTTGGCATATCCAATCCTGGAGAACGGTGCAAGACTTTTTGGGGTCACTACCAGGTCCACCCACTTGCTGCTTCTCCTCCAGAAACCGCTGGTGCAAGAGGAGCAGCACCATTTCCACATGCTCAGAGCCAGCACCTTCTCCACCGCCGAGCTGCTGATGCCGAGGCAGGACTTGCTGCCCTCAGCTCATGGCACGGAGAGAAACCGAGAAGCAAATTATTTATGCAGGAAAGACCTACTCAGCAGTTGTTAGCCCGGCTCTAAAGAGCTCACTGCTCCTAATGACGTCTCCAGAGCTTTGATGGGAGGGAATACTGAGGAGTAAGAAAACAAACTGGTTATCTTTGGTGACTGACTGATGCCAACAGACAACTTGCTAAGCATTTTCAAACAGCATTTGCAGTTGATGACTTGACATTTGGAAGCCCTAAGGGCCTGGAAGGAGATGGGGGAAATTTCCATTCACAAAGGTTGAAGCGCGCTAAACTGCTTTTGATCGGAGCTGTCTAGCAAGGAGGTAAGAGCTGACAAACACACGTGGTTCAGGAACACCTCTGCCTCTAAGGGCAAAAAGGCTATTTGGTGCGTGTACTAACAGAGGCACAAAGGCATCCAAGCTGCAGAGGGTTAAGCACCCATATTTTGAGCACTACAGTAAATGCCACATCCTAACTCCTGGCCAAGGATCCCCGGTTCCTGGCAGAGGATGAAGGAGGTCAGCAGATCCTCCTGTTTGACCCTTCACACTCTCGTGTCCCCTGTGATAAGCGTGCAACCAGGAGGAGGGAGGCTGCAGCAAGATCACCTCTGCTTCCATCTCTCCACCCTGACAGCTCTGGGGTGAGCACCCCCAAAAACTCTACTGACCATTGAAAATTTAGACTTTAAAGGCCTCAGTGTGGGTCCTCAGTCCCCTTCAATCAGGCAAAAGGAAAAACCCAGAAAGCAGCCCCAAACACTAAAAACAGAGTCTGAAAGAAGGAAGTTAAACCAAATCAAAGCCCGCTTGTGATAAGTAAGTGAATATCTTGGTTTTGCCATGCAGGACTTGCATTCTGCTCCCGATGCTCTCCAACCTTGGGCAAGTGACTTCTCTCCCTGCCTCCTTTTCTCCTGTTGGAGAAGGAACTCAGGATGTGCTGGCAAGCATGAGGCAGCAGTTACCATCAGGACCTATATAGGATCTACATATTCATATATTGTGTGCCCTCTGCTGGCAACCTCATTTTCCAGGAGCACAGGAAAATCCTGCAGAGAAGGGCAGGTGGGACTCAGGTCTTTCCTTCAAATGTAGAAAAAATAATTAGACACAATACGAGCCATAAAACTACAGCAGTAGCGATAGAAAAGGAAATTTCCTTCTGCACATTGCACAGTAGCAGGTAATGAGATTATGCCTTTTCTGATGCTCTTTGAACCAGACTGGATCCTGCAGGAGCCCCTGCATCCCAGCAGTGCTGTGGCAGCTCTCACCAACCGAACGCTTGGCAGACCTTGCGTCCAAGGAACACTCTTCTAATATAAGCATATCCCTGAATAAATGAGGGCAAAGCGGAGATTTAAGTGATTTATCCCACCACCTATCAGGTGATGCCCACGTTCAGCAGCGTCACAACAAATATCCCAGATTTGTTGATGCAAAGCATAGATCAGATGAAAATACCCATGGCTGTGTATGGACAGAGCTGGCAGAGGACTACACATCACCTGCAGCAAGCAGTCCTGGTCTTCACCAAGGTCATTTCAGTCATGTTCACAGCCTTAGCTTTTCACTATAACTATTTGGGCACTTAGATTTGATTTGCATGAAAACCTGTGCAATTCCAGCAAGTTTCACTTTGCTCCGTCCTGCTGATCCTCCCTCGCCATCCCTTTTGGCTCTGGCATCACACTGGTGGTATCTGGGAGGATGGAGGGACCTCCTGGGGAACACGCAGTCCCACACTGCTGCTCCAGCCTTCCTGTGACTGCTGCACCCCTCAGCTCCACTCAAACTGATCGCCAAACAGGGTCTTCAGCCCCAGCAAATCCTCTCTTCTGACTAAGAACCTGTTTTCCAGGATGAATTCTTTTTATCACCTATTAATACTCACTTCTTCATGTACCAGCATTGTCTTTTAGCACAGATGATTCATTTCTCTTCATCCACTGAAATATCCCCAACACATTACTTAACCAAAAGCTGACTGAAGAAGAAATTTATTTTTCTTTTGTGGAGGAAACCAGTTCCCCTACCAACAAAAAAATATCAAGACAAGCAGCTTCAATGTGCCTTTGTAAGTCTGGATTGGACTCGGTCCTATTTTCATCCCATTATTCTTTCCTTCACAATTTGTCTAAAGCTTTGCAGTCTGTGAAAGGCCAGTCGCTGCCGGGATTGCTTTTCCTCCTCCTTTCATACGGAGTACTCTGTTTGCCATTCTTCAGTTATATGAACCACTCCTGAATGACACATCTGTGAAAATACTTTGCCAACAGACTCTTCTTTTAGTCTCCTCTTTTTTTTTTCCAGCTTCAGCCCCTTCAGGATCCCTCTGCAGAGATTCCCCCCATTTCCAGGCCAGCAATACACCAAGGTCTGCTTCAAACTTGAATTATTTTCATATAGTTAAATCCCCTTTGCTTTCTGCCCCTTGTAGCATTGCTTGCTATTGAAAACAGGGTGAGTTTGTGTGAACTCTGAAGGTTTTTGTCGTTCAGGCTCATGTGAGCGCCATGAGGGTCTCTCTCTGTCACATTGCTTCCTGTCACAAAGCTTTTAGGATTTCTGACTCTGAGAAACACAGTCTGAAAATGATGAGGCATCCTTGCCCCAACCACATCACCTTAGGAATCTGAGTTTTCCTTCCCATTTTCCATAAAGACCCCATTTCCCAACAGCTGCACAGCAGAGCCCTGTCCTGGACTTACCCACCCGGCCCATCTCTGCTTGAGGTGGCTTTCAGGAGATTATAACAAGTTCAATACTGAACAAGGAAAAAGAAACACACACACACAAAAAAACAAACAACAAAGACAAGAGAAGAAAGCAATGAATAAGGGAGAAAGCACTATAAAAAGGCCTACAAAGAGACTAATGACACTGTTTAAACAAAGTTGTCTCCAGCGATAGTGCTAAATCCTTTTTATGACCTTTCAGCCTTTAAAAACAGTTTATAAGACAATTTTCTATTTGCTAGGTTTACTGACAGTCAGTAACTGCTTAGGGTGGTACCAGGAGTCCCATTACAGAACAAATAAGGCCCATTTTACCATTTTTCCCTCCCTCTTATAAAAAAACTTAACTATTTCCTTCCCCAGTTGATCCATTGGAGCACTGCACAACCAGAGCCAGAGCAGAGAAAGAAGGGAAAAAGCATTTGGAGAAAAAGAAACGTCCTCCAAGAGCAGCATCACAGGAGGAGGCAAGAGTTGCAGGGAGAGATAAAGCACATTCTGCATGAGATTACTGCATGAATGATGCTTTGATCACAAAAGCAAAGAGCAAAATGACAGTTTTAATGGTCTGAAAACACATGAAAAGCTAATGTAGAAAGCAGCTTTGATACACAAGACAGTGGCACAGTATTTATTTTGTGACCTTTAACAAGTGTGGGCAGTGCAACAACAAGATAATTTGACGGAAAAAAAAAATCAAAAGGAGACAGAAAAATTAACCCAAGAGCTTTGTGGCAGAGGGAGGAGAGGAGCAGCTGGGGCTGAAAGTGCCTCTGTGCTGACTTCCAGCACGCTGACGACTGAGCCCTGCAAAGTGCCACGTGTCCTCAGTCCCCACCGAGAGCAGCAGGCACCCAGTAGCTCCCAGAACAGAGAATCTGGCATATTATTTAGCAAAACTTCCAAACTAAATCCCACTTACAAGTGTTAATATATTCACACAGACCATAAAGAACTGATTTTGATGGGAGTTTTTGCATGGGGGACCTTAGAGCTAGCAGGGTAGCAAAAGACTGGGTGTTAGGAAGGACTCCAGACTTGGGGCAGGCGTGGTTATAGTCCCCAGGTCCTAAAATGTGGGAACACCAGGGGAGAGAGAATTTGAAGGCAACTTGAAAGGGTGGAAGGGCGCAATGGCAGTGTTTTCTGGGAATTAAGTTTAATAGAACTCTGAATATTAGGAAAAAGACAAAAGCAAGACATGTGTAGGTGATAACTTTTAAAATCTTCCCTACAAACTGTTTAAATTTGATAAACCAAGGGCTATGGAAATAATCACAAGTTTCCTTTTTGCACACAAGGGTGATGTAGTAGAAGCCCCAAAAACACAGGCAAGGTCCTGCACAGGGCCACATGTACTTACCTCTTCCCAGGACTATGCCCTGGCCATTTGATACTGATAGCCACTTGTGTGACTAGCATTTTTTTCCTCATAAGGATAAGGCAAGAAATCCTTTGGTCCACAAGAGCTAGTCTTGCTTGAAACCTTCAGGAAGAGCACTTGCTATGTGCTGTTATCCAATCGAGAGCACAAGTCACCCCCCGGGAGAGAGAAAACATCCCGAGCAGACCACCAAGACCTACTTTAAATAAATGGTCTGAGCAAATTGCTGGAAACTTCCATCAGATTTGTCTGGAATTTCTAAGCAGTGAACAACCCACCTGAAAAAAGTTTCCATGATGAACAGTCACAAAAAGACAGTGCCCATTAGCTAATTTATGCACTATGAATAATTCAGCCATGTCTATTTAAAAACTTCAGCTGAATAAAAAACACATTGAAGGGATCATCTGGAGGTAAAGGGGAGAGCCGACCACCCCAGCAGTCTCTCACCCTCTTCCCACGTCTGTGATCTCCTGAACTGCACCAGCTGAACCCAGAGGTTCAAAAGAGATGAAGGAAGAGGCAGTGGAGAGATAAATCTAGGAGATAAGAGCAAAAGGACCTCCTGCCATCTAGAAGACCTCTCCAATATGCATTTTTCTATGGTGGACACAAGTTTTTTGGCCATTTTGGTTAAGAGCTGACTCATCCTCCTCCTGCAGGCTCTGTGGTGCTTTGCCTCAGCCCCTTCATGTGCAGGGGGAGCAGCCCCCAGCTGAGAGAACTCCCTGTGCTCTCCCTTCAAGTTCTTGCACCATGGAAGGAAGAAGTACGCATTTCAAAAGCAAACCTATTTCCAAAATTTCCCACCCCCCTATTTATTTAACAATCACAAAAAAACTTAAGGGGACACTGCGATTGAATGGACTCCCTCCCTCCAGCTCCCAAATCTCCCTCTTGGGATGTTTGTGTGGCTTTCCAAGGGAGAGGACCCAGAGTAAAGACCTGGTACTGCTGGAATAAAGAAATACTGCCCCAACATCTTCCACTGAAGCACTTTCGCAAGTGGGAAAAAGCCAGAGCACATCTGAATCCCCAGGACTGCTGGAAAGTCGTCACAGCAACCAGAAGTAAAATATTTCCCTCTCCCTTGCAGTACACCTGCAATATGGTGCAGGTGATGGAGGCAGTTGCCTTCACTCATCTAAACTTTGCCTTTATGTAATCTCAGAGAAAGCTCTGTGGCTCCTTCCTAAGCAGAGCTCCACTTTAGACCACTATAAGCAAGGCTGTTATTTTTCCAGAAAGCTCAGCATTTCTCAAACTAGGGTTTTCAACCTGAAATGGGGTCACAAAACCTTTTTAGCTGGGTTACCAGCCCTGGGCCACCTCATGTTTATTCCAGATAATCTGAAAGGCTGAGTTCAAGGAAGAATTCTTGTTGTTGTGGCAGGATGGCCAGTTGAGTGTAATTTAATTTAAATTTATCTTTGTTAGCCAGCAAATTCATCTGCCTCCTCTACTGGCCTGCATTATCATTTCTTCAGGGCTACTAGGAAATATCTACAAAGCGTTATGCTGGCAGCAAGAAAAGAAAAAATCTGTTCCACAGATAAGTGTGGTAAGGTGCCTATCTGACTCTCTAAACAGTGGGAGCAAGAGCGGGTCAAACAAGACCAAATTTTTTCATGACCCTAAGAAATAGAACAAGAGATCTGCAAGGTCCTATGACCTTCTGCTACACACTACATGGTGCCTGCATGTGGAAGGGCTCCGGTTCTTGGCCAAAGCATCCTTTTGTTTCAGGTAACAACGGCACAGAAAGGAGGAGATGCTGCATCAGATCCACCTGCAGTGAGACAAGGCATCACCCTGGACCAGATGGAAATTCTGATGCCACTGGCCGTGGGTTTGGGGTTGCCTGAGCTGTTCCTCATCCCTTTTTCTGACATTGCAACAGCCAAAGAAGCCTCCCACACAGATGGCATTGCCAGGGACACGTTTCGCTCTGCTTTAAGGCTCCTTCCTATTGCCACTGCGGTCTCAGGGAGCGTTAGTAGGACAGTGACAGAAGCCTCATAAATATTAAACATATTGAGGGTGAAATGCTTAATAAACCATCACATTTGGAGCCTTCTTTCCCTCTCCACAGTTGTGTCTATCTTGACTTATTCCTGCTCTACAGCGGAAGCGGCAAGATTTAATAGTCTTTTATTAGAATGTCAGCTTTTTAAATGGTCAAAGTGTTATTCATAGGATAGGTTAAAAAAAAGGAAATGCAGCGCATTTAGGAGAAATACTTTTTGTTCCAGCCAATGAACAGGGTTAAGTGCAGCGGTGTGTGCCTGGCCCCTTTCTGTCACATCTGGATAGGAGCCGTCACACTTTCCCTCCCAAGCCAGCCTCATTTTTACTTCATTTCCATACTTCATGACCTTGCCACTCCATGAAGCAGTTTGCTCTGGGAGTTTTGGGATTTCATGCCCCTGGGCAGCAGGAGGGGCACCAGTACCACCAGCTTTCAGACAACAGCAGGGTTGCACAGATACAAGTTGGAAGTCTCAAACATTTCTGGTAAATGAAGGTCTGCTCCATCTTTACTCCTTTGCCTTCCCATTTCTTTCTTTTAACTGTGCCTGAAAAGTGTCATGTTTGGGTTTTTTTCTTTTAAGTCACCAAAAGCCCTTGTCTTCTCAGTTCTTTTGCCACCTGACCTTGTGCCCAGACCTGAAGATTTGGCTTTCAGGCAGAGGAGGATATTTTTCTCCACCAAAACGCAACTACACAGCCTTAGACTAAGAAGAAAAAACAAGCACCAAATAATCCCAAAGCTTTCTTGCCCCATAGGTCACATTTTGAAAACCCTCCTGGACCTAAGAGATCTTTTGCTTATTACTCTGGAGCGGGTTTTCTTGTCCCAGTGTTACAGGACCAGAGGTGTTCAGGGATATTAGAGTCCTCTGCTCAGCCTGGCAAAGGCTGAACCTGGTGGTGCCCTGGTTCCCACATCTATGCTCCAAAGGGCCAGCTAGTTTTTGAAACAAAGCCTCATATCAAAGGAATGAAATGAAATCATTTGTCCTAAACAGATCTACTAGAATAAAGCATATTTATATTATGCAAATATAAATGAGTGAATGTTTCTTCCCATGCTTGCTCAGAAGGATTAGAGAAATTCATCCTTGTTTCTCCCCATGTTTAATTTTCTGATCAATCCCATATCTTTTTCTCCACCTTTCAGTTTGGGGTTCTGCTGGAAAAGCTGAAAGACAGCATCTGCTCCTAGGATTTTTCTGGCTCAGATACAAAAATCCAGAATAAAACCTGTTCCCATCACAGTCCCAGCCCAGATACAAGGTGTTCCACGACACATCCACGTTTCAAGGGGCTCATTAAAAACAGACCTTCTGAAACCTGGAGGCTCACCCTTCATTACTGACTGCACTACCCTGTAAGCCTATTACCTTTAATTGGCACAAAGTTGAATTGAAAACATGGAGCTAGCTCCACTCTGATCCATGCAAGGACTGGCTCTAGATTTTGATGGAGGCAGGTTTTCACCCCAGAGCCTCTTAGAAGCAAATCTTATTTAGGTCAGCAGTGACATTTTCCTTTCTGAAATAGTAGGCCAAATGCCAACAAAATTGGAGCACATTAGTTTGAGTAGTCAAGGGATTTACTTTACAATACGATGTATTACACCCATGTGAACACTGAAAAAAATGCAACCTGCTGTGCTGAACTTCCAACAACTTATTCAGAGCTGGTTGAACATCAGAGTTTCCACTCCAGAGGAAACCCAGGTTACTGTTAAAAGAAATCCCCTTTAGCCCTATTTGGAACAAAGCCCCACACTAAAGTTTCCCATCAAAAGTCTCAATTCAGTAACAGGCATGCTAGCTCCTGCAGCTATCAGAATATGTATGAGAAGACCTTATAAAGTCCAAATGGAGACCTCAGCTGTTTAAAAAGTTGTATTTCAGTGTAAATCAGGTGTTTTTATGATGCGCTTTCATGCAAACAAAAGCATCAACTCAAATGGGAAAAAGCTCTGCCCCATGAGAGTTTCAGCAGTCAGCACACGCTGTGGCCCTATAAGAAGGGAGAGTGATGGTTCTTTAAAGTTATTAAAAAACTGACATTCCAGAAGATTCAATGACTTGCTCAACAAGAAAAGCTGGATAAGTGATAGAACAGCCAATAAGACTTTTGCCCCAAAAGCTGGATAAATCCTGCGTCCTTCAAGTTCTTTTGATGGAAATTAGGACATCCTCTGTTCACAGGACTGGTTATTATTAATTCAAGAGGGTCTCAATGTGGCCCAGGGACTGCACACCCAAACAGCTTTGTTCCTATCCTCCAGCCCCAAGGAATTAGTGCAGGTAGATTTTGGAGCAGTTATAACCAAGAAACTCCCAGGATCTCAACATGGCTTGCACCTACCCTTCCTCCTCAGCCAGGGTCCATGCTCTTCTCTCTGCCTTCTTCTGCAGCGATGCCACTCAGACTCCACATCCAGGCTGTAGACATCTGCTGCCTCTCTGGCTGCTCTTCAGTGACAACCTGACAAGCCCTCACTTCCACAGTCACACAAGATTTACAGCTTGTTGGACACTGCGGTTGTCCAAGCAGAGCCACCTGGAAATGGGCAGATGGTGGGAGGACCAGAATCATAAGTGATGAATGATTGTGTGTGCTGGGTTTGTGCTGGGATCCCAATATTTAGCAACTGCTTGTACTTACACATGCACTCCTTGACAGACACCATCCTGGTGATTCCTGATATCCACACACAACTCCAGGGCCAACAAACTGATAAACTCCCCTGCTTCATAAGGAAACACTCCGAAATCAAGTTGACTTGAATAATAGAAAACATCGAACTCCTGCCTAAACCAATATTCTGACAACAATTGATCAATCCACGTAGCTTTATTAGCATAGCCTGACTGTAAGTTCCTTCCCAACAGCAACAGCATCTTGAATCAATAGCTTAATTGTCTTCCTGGCTTGTTTTGCTTCTGGTTAAATTCACTGATTAATCCTGTAGACTAACAGAGGTCACTCAGCTGAACGAGTTAAACCTTCACAGACTGATCAGGAGGTCCCCCTGGATTTTCACGTCTGAACTTGGCAGGAAGGCAGCCGGCAGTTGGCACACTGAGATGTGCCATGGGAACACCCCAGCCCCGCAGTGCCCTGGGAATTGTCACTGCAGCATCATTTTCTGGGAAAAGAGGGAGGCCGAGGCAGGTATGCACGTACATGTGCCTGAAGACACGTTGACAGGTAGCATGTCCTCTGATGAGATGTTCCCCATGACATTTTATCATTGCTTTTCCACTGTCTTTTATTCCCTATTCAATTCTCACTCCTGAAAACAGCCTGGCACCCTCTGATCTACACTTGTTCTCAAGCAATGATCTTTAAATATTGATCACCATCACCAATAGGTCAAAAATGGGAAACAAGCTATCTAAAGCAAGTATTGCCTGTAAATCAGCCATGACAGATTTGAGGGGGCTTTTTAAGCCACACACTAGATCCTCCGTTAAGACAGCTCTTTCCAGATAAGACAACTTGCTTCAGATGTATCATTAATCCTATGAATAAGATGTCCCCATTAGACAACTTCTGTCATGTCTTTGTAATTTGTTAGAAGGTGGCAATGCTTTTGTGCCTCTCTAAGTATTAATCTCCTGGAGAGACTAGAAGGGCTATTTTTTAAGTGTGACCTGCAAAGCAAAGAAAGTCTGAGCCTTTTGTTACTTAGATCCAGAGAACAGGTAAGGAACTGGGCTGTTTGCTTTTCCTACTTGGAGTCAGTGGAGGTGTTCAGATTTATAGCAGCTGAGGATATAGCTTTTGATTCCTGGAAGACTACAGAAAGGACAAGAGATGGTAGATTTATGATTTCCAGTTACCAAGGAATTGTAATCTATTAGCAGTCAATCACAAAAAGTTAAATGGCGAAGGAGATTTTGGCTGACTTAGAGAATGTTTGTACAATGTTAGGGAAGTGGTACGTGTAGGAGTAGACTCACCAGGTTGGATGTGATAAAGCTTAACATCTCTAATGTCTAAGGTGAAAAACAAGGCAGAGAAAAAAGGTGGCAACCCAAAACAGTAGCTCACAGATCAGCTATTCCTTAAGTGGCTCAGCAGGGCTTGGGATGGTGGCGGTGAGAGGCAGGGACACTTTTTATTGATTACACTTTACAATAACTCCTAACAGCAGCATGATCTCATCATTCCCAACAAAGCCTTGTGGCACTGCAGACAGGGGTCCCAGACTTTGACCCAGGCATCATGAATGGTCCACAAGCCACTTCAAAGAGTCACGCAGCTCAGCGTGAATCAGCACCTTCGATGTTAACAGACCTGCATCCACACAGCAGTGCAGAAAGGGATTTATCCCTGTACTTACTCCACTGCAACTACAGGGGAACTTCTTGCATCTGCAGCAGCCTCCACAGCTCTGAGCTGCTGACTGGTGAGCCATGGTGGGATAAAGGCAGTAGAACCAGGCATCTGCTCTGGACATCAAAGGCAACCAAGAAAGGACCACAAAGTTGCTTTTTTTTACAAGGATCATTATCAGGGAAATTCCAAGCTATGCCATTTGGGGGCGGGGAAAGGACTTTCAGCATGAAATGAGCTTAGTTACCCATCTGAGATGATCTTTTTTCCAAACAGGAGACATGTACTTGTCTGCATGTCATCTAACTTGTATTTAAAGCCTATTCTGAGGGTATTTTATTTCAGGAGGGTTTAAACTCACACACTGCACTGGAGAGTATTTCATCCTTGAAATACTCCTCTAGACAGAATAGTTTTCCAACCAAAGGTTACAAGAAACCAGCTTCTGACATTTAATCATGGTGATTTGCTTCAGCAGTCTGGTATAAAGTACCACTCAACATAAATAAAGACATCAATCTGGCTGAAGTTTCCCCAACTACTCCTATTTCACAGGGCTAACGATGAGTAATGCTCTGATCTTGACTCTGGCTGAAGCATCTCATGGACAAGATGGTCCTTGTGGTGAATTTGGAGTTTTCTGTGCAGCAGCAAGGGAAGCATCCAATTCCTCCTAAAACAAGCAAGGGGCAAGATTTTGCTTCTGCATCGGAGCAATCACAGCCCTGAGCGGGGCAGAGTTGCCCACGAGGCAAGAGCTTGTGTCCATCACAAGCTGTAAGGTGGCACAGCAGCACCATGAACACAGTGCCAAGTCACATCCCTCTGCACCTCTCCACCGCTGCCATTCCCTACCTGTACCTGAACTCCTCCAGCACGAAGCCCAGTTGCCAAATTGGTTCCTGTTCTCAACACCTGCAGGTCACAATGCACCATTAACTCACAGGCTCTAAGTAGGGATTAGTAAGAATCTAAGCTACAGCTTTACCAAGGAAAGGAGGCAACAGCAAGGAGTAACTCAAAGACTTTCTGCTCTCTTTGGCTCTCAGCAACATAAAAAATCAGTTTGGCTGAAGAAAATGAACAGAATGAGGGAAAAAGTGACTTCTCAGCTGCTCCTTTCAAAATAACAGCACCTTCCTGAGCTCAGAGTAAACCCACACCTCACTGTAAGGTAAAACAGAACCATTTGCAACTGGAAAGGCTGCAGCAGAGGGGGAACATGACTACAGCAAGAGCATCCTGGGGGATTTTGGACTGGCAGAACAAAATGAGATATGTAAGTCTTCTATCAATGGAAGATACCTCAGTATTTGAATAGGTTTAATACAAAGCCAACTCAAATTCTGGAACAGGCCAAATTAGCACATCAGTTCACATGCTCAGGCCCACAAGGCATGGTGTACCTTTAGCCACATTGCCAAGGTTTGCTACCAGCTCATTGCGGCTTTAAACATAGCTTTCAGAGCAATCTTCAACCTAAAGAGTAAAACACCCAGGATAGGTCACTAAAATTGCAGGCAGGATGGTGCTCATGACATGCCTGCTAGTCTGAGCTTTGATTTCTTCATGACATTCATTCCTCCAGTGATCCCTGTTTTCCCCCAGGTCAGTCACTGGAGCCTCCATCCATCTCCCCAATTTAAACGCATTTGAGAATTTCAGAGTTTCATTCACCTAGCTACCCCAGTCAGAGAAGCAAGAATATTAAACTGCTTTAAACCTCTCGTGATTTGTCAGGCTTTTTAGACCACGGCATTTACAGCCTACTGCCCACCAAAACACATTAACTGAAGGTCACAAGCAGCGCTGGTAGGGACACAGGCCAGCTCTGCAGGGCTTGACTCTAGAGATCCTTCTCATTTCAGAAACTCAGACATGCTTCAGTGCTGGCTCCAACTAACGGCGTATGAGCCAGAAAGACCAACAGCCTTGTGATAGCATACCTTAAACAACACTGAGCAGCTACCCAAGGGATGTGCTGGAACCCGTGAGCTGGCTGACTTGGCCTCTGACTGTCTCAGTAGAAACTGTATATGGACATTGAACGCAAGGTTGAGGTATCTCAAAGGTCAGCTTTTATAGGAGAACAAAGCACCGAGAGGAGCGTGGAGGACATGCAGAGCCCAGATTACGTTCCCTAAAAGATCTTTGGTTGCCCAGAGGACAGGTGGGTTTGGCCCAAGCTGAGAAGAGCCCCTCATGCTGCCATGCTTCATGTCACAGCTGGAAGAAAACAGTCATGACCAGATGGGTTGAACTCGCAGAGAAGCACAATTTAAAACATATTGGAGTCACCTAAGCAGCAGCCTGCAGTCTGGAGGCTCAATGCAGGATATAAGAGGACTTCTTATTGACCAGAGTGGAGTCAGCCTGCTGTACCGAGTCCAAAGCTGACATGTCTAACAAGGCAGGTTGGACTCCTGGGTTAGGATGTCTGCTGCACTCTTTCCTCCTGCCCAGAGGCACAGGATGCCTCTTGCACAAACATTTCTGCAGTGGAAGAGGCATTAGAGCCACCACTTGTTCAGCATAGGAGGGAAAGCAGCAAAGCATAAATAAAGGATGTCCCAGGAGAGAGCAAGGCGGCTTCGCAGGCAGCAGAGCACAGCTCCCCGCGTGGCTCCGCAGCTTCCTCATTTAGGAAAAGAGACAAAAGGTTGCATTCCCCAGTCAGCCCCGGAGCAAGAGATAATTAGTAGTTCATTGTTTTAAATCCTAATAAGTGTTCCCCAAACTAACTAGCTGTGTTGGACATAATGTAAATGATTCTGAAGAAAACACGATTTGCAGGGTAGTCTAATTAGGTGGCCATGCGAGCAAGGAGCCTGTGCAGCACTGCCAAGGGAGACTTGATTGCACAAATCCTGGAAGATTTTCACATAATAGCAAGAGCCAATTTCTTAATTTCCTGAATATCCACCAGTGAGCAGCTTACAGACTTTATTTCACCATTTGCGATCTCCAGAGTTACCTACCTAGAAGGCTTGCTCACTTCTTTTTGAATGAAGCAGGGCAGAACAGTCATTTTGAAGTTTACCACAACACAACAACTGCCCAGACAGCTCCACCAAAACCCCTTGGTCAGCTCAACAGAGGAAGTAGCACTAATAAGAGCTTTGCAATGGTCCTTGTCAGGGCCAGCACAGTGAGGAACAGAGCAGTTCCACAGAAGCAACAAGAGACCCCTTCTCTTTGGGGATGAGCTGTTGTAGCTCCCACCCAAATCCCCAGGTTTAGCAGGACTCTTGGTTTCTCCAGAAGAAGGGAGAAGAGTTGTGTTTTGATATAAATTGATGCAACAGCTTCTTTCTGGTCTTACCTGGCAGTTTATGATACTTTACTTGGGCTTAGCTCACTGTTGAGGACTTTGGGTTGGAGACCTTACCCTCACCTTTCCCAAAGGCACAGGAGGATGGGGGGAGTCTGCTTTCCTCAGGTGACAACTCCTTAAATAAAAAGTTCAAACCTACATTCTTTAGAGCTGCAACAAGCAATTACAGCCTGATTGAAGGTTATGGGTACCCACAGTCTTGGCACAGCTTGTTTCTGAGGCACCAATGGACAGCAAATAAGTGTTTTGTCACAAATCAAGACTGTCCTAGAAAAGTCAAAGGATAGTCTGCAGCATCCACAGTGCCACTTGGATTAACAGCAGCAAAAGTCTCAGGGGCAGCAGAGGACAGAGACGAGATACTATCACTCCCCACCCCCACCCCCAGCATGAGGCTGAGTAACCTCAGGCCAGTTCTCAAGCTGAGCTCTGACAAGATCAGGCAGAGGCTGGGTGCAGCACTGAGTTTATGCTCATGTCAGCTTAGGGACACCTGCATTGCTGCTCTCAGCACTGCTCTCAGCAGGCTTGCAGCATTCTAGCACTCAGGCTCTGCTCGTTAGAGGTAGGGTTGCAATTGCTACACCACCTCTCAGAGGCTTAATCAAACCACAGGTTATTGCTGGGGGAGATCCCACTCCATCCCTAGTTAGACCAGTTCATCTCTGCACAAAATGACCCAACCACAGCACAACACTTGCAACGTGGGCACTCCTCTGCTGGGTCCTTTCCCTGGCCACAGAGGAAGGACCCCAAAAGCAAGAATTATCAGATAGGGAACACAGAGCAGCATTTCTTCACTCCCTGCTCTAGTGAGAGCACAGCCACAACAGTGGGGGCAGAAGGATAAGCGTCCTGGAAGGTGACTGAACAGCAGGAGGACAGAGTCGACTGGATTTCAACTGCTGCAGATTTCTTACACTCTCCTATGAGAGGGAAATCAGCTGGAGGGGGAGTGCTTTAACTCCATAAGCAGCTCATCGAGGTTGCTCAGGATCATGTGAAACCAAGCGAGCATGGTGGGAGAGGGTAGGGGGATTTCTTGAGCAAGGCCAGGTTTCTCACTTGGCCGGCCAAGCAGGACACCAGCTCTTGAGAGGCTGCAGACTGAGTGCTGCAAAGTCAGGGAACTCCCTTAGCAATCACGTATCTGAAAAAGAAGTCTCCAACCCATGCAGGAACAAAGTCATGGCTGATGAGAAGTTCAGACCTCCCAGAAGAAAAAGTGTTTCACTACAACAACACTGAACAACCTGCATTTTTCACCCCAGAGCCAGCTTTCCCCAGGGACCCCCTGACCTCATGTGTGGGACACTGAGCTGAGCGCTGAGGTCCTGAGAGCATCCAAGTGATTTTGCAGCCCAAAGCCAGATGAAAGTGAACGAGGCTTATGGAAAAGTTACTCAGGCACTCTGGAGCATATATCCATCTCTGCAACTTGAAGGTGCCTGGTCTTTGTGCTCACTTCTGCCTAAAATATTTATGTGCTAATAAAGGTGGAGCCAGAGGAGCCTTTGAAGTCACTTAAAGAGGTAAACTCCTCACTGCAACCGAAACAGCTGAGACGGCAAGTAAGCCAGAAATGATCAAGAGCAATTAGAACATGCCTGTACTACATAACATTTACTTGTTATGCTAAAAGAGTCCAAAAAGCTAAACAAAGGGGTTTTGCTAATTCTTTCCTACTCCATTACCCTTGCAACCAAGAAAGCATATTAAACACCCCTGCTTTGCTCACTGCTTCCTGTGTGTTCAGTTCAGCTCTCTCTTGTCTCAATAGCTTAAAAGCCTGTTTTTCCCTTTAAAAGCCAACTTGCCTGCCAGGTAGCTTCTCTTAATCTCTCAGTCTTGGCTAGAAGCCTCTCTAGGCTGCTGAAAGAGATAGCTACTTACCCTTTGTTCTTGCAACAAGAAAAGCCTCAGCTATCAAATCATTCCAGATTCTTTTGTAGTCTGAGAGACTCTAAAATGGAAAGAATAAAACCCCCATGTATCAGTCTAGCAGATTAATAACTAAGGCTAGTGGTTAGACCAGCTTATAACCATGCCACACCTCTCTACAAAGCAAGCCTTTTCCAGACCAGATCGCTATGAGACTTGGCAACAGAGTCATTGACCTTGGACAACGATCCTTGCTTCCTGCCTCGTGTCAGTGGTCAGCCTGAGAAAGGAATCACTAAACCGGTGCTTCCAGCCACAGCTCTTCCCCCAGGGCTGATGGAGAAGGTCCCCAGGAGCACAGCCAGCTCAGGAGCTGAGGACTGCAGTACCCAGACATCCTCTGAGCAGGCTGGACCAACTAGGACATCGCACTAGGATGGGTAGGAGAAGCGTGTCCATACTGGTCTGCATTGGTCTAGGGTACTTTCTCAAGGTTCTCTGCACAGTGCAGTTGGTTACACATAGCTCATCAATTAAAAATATGCACAGGGCTCCCATGAAGGCAACACTTAGTTCTATAAGCTGAGAACTGTTCCCAGAAGCTACAAGCAAAAAATAACACCCAAGCTACCAGTTACTTCAGTGCAAACCAATATTTTTGTAACCTGTAGCTTACATGGAATTTCTTCAAAAAGCCTTTTTCAAAGTCATTTGTAGAGAGCATCCACCATGGTGAATGTGAAGAGGCATGTCTCCCCTCCATATGTCCTCACAACATGGTTTTCTTCCCTGGATAGCAACCCACCATCTAGCTACTTACACACCAGAAGGATCTTGGCCTCCTGGCATAGACCTCTGCACGCCTCCTGTGCGTGAAAACCCTCTCGCGCATCTTGACAGCAAGAGTCAGACACAGTCCCAGAAGAAAAGAAACCACAGCCAGCTGCAGTACGCTTCTCACAGCCCTCTAACAGATGTAATGAATCCCTGTTCCTCGAGCAGGGCTGCAAACTGCGTACGACTTCAACTGCTGTTGCTTCTAAGAAAAACCTTCCCGAGAACAATTCTCTGGTTCAACATCAGTTCAGCACACACCAATTTCTGAAAGCGTCACTTGCTCTGCTGCTGCACCGTTACTCACCGGGGTCTCCGTCACCACACTGTTCTCCTCCGAGCTGCTCCTTCCTAAGTCACAGGGACACGTGGCTCTTCTCCTTGTGCCTTGGGAAGCAGCTTGCTCTCCTCCAGCAGCCTGACTGTGCTGTCTATCCACATCTATTACTGCTCCTTTTACAACTGCAAAATATTTCTTCTGGTTTCTGCAGCAGAATAGCTTTAGAGAGAGTTTAGCAGAGTTTAATGAAGTTGTCTCTGCTGAGGAGCAAGCCTGCTCCTGGACAAAACAGCACAGTTTCCTTATTTCACATGATGAGACAATGCTACAGGCAAGAGGCTGCTGTAACCTGTGGAGATGTAGCAGAATATTTGACAAAGGTACTAAAAAGTTTTTGGAAGCGATCTCAGTCTTAGGCAATCCATCGCGCTAGTTCAGTCAGAGCAATCCCAGGGGTTACATCTCTCCTACTCCAGCTAGCTGAAGCAACAGGTAGATGCTAGTGTCACTGCACGCTGTAGTGAGCTACACTGCACATCTTTCTACTCAGATGTTACACCTTTGATTTCTCTTTGGTTAACAACCGCTTTGCAACATACCCCAGGCTCAATGGCTAGCAAGGCTCAGGCAGGCAGCCTCCATCCAGGTTTGGGACCTGGAGCAGTGAGTTAAGTGTCATGATATTCTCCACCTCACAGTTTCTTTTCCTGTTCCGTTGATATTAGGAGCCTTTGAAGTGTATATGTGCTTGTGGTCCAGGAAAAAGTCTCCAGGGAAGTAATTTGCTACAAATACTCAGCTACTTAAAAATATTTATACATGCTAGGAAAGGATTAGACTTCATTTAGCATTTTCTCTACATTTAAACCTCATTTAATGCAGCATTAAGCTCCAGCTGCAGCAAATTGGTTCTGAAGATGTAAAGGAGAAAGACTTTTGAAACAGCAAGATGGTTCAGTAAGGAGAGAAGACTGATTGTTCATTGGTTTCTAGACCATGTTTTAGTAATGGAAAACTAAAGGACATCTGAGATCCTCAGTTCAAAAGTCTTTACTTACAGGATACTGAGAACATCACAAAGACAGCTTCAAAGGGTGAAAAGATAGGGACAGACCACCTAACATACTACAGAAGAGGCAGTCAGGCTGGGTACCTTCTCCTGAGACAAGCTCCACATTTAAAGGAAGAAACATGGTATTATTTGCAACCACTGGTGAGTCTTTGTGCAATAACAGAGTGGCTTTCCCATGCCAGCACGGTAAGGAAAGGAGCATCAGGACTGCAGCTTGCTCTGCCATTTGTGGACAGGAGTGGTCAGACCCAGCACTCAGAGCAGGAGGGTCTTGGCATGGCCACCTCAGGACTGTTGGGGTTGCATGAGAGGCTGGGAAAGGCATTAGAGGTGCACGAACATCATTAGCAGGACCACTGAACTCCTCTGCTGCTCCAAGCCCTGCCAGCACAGTCCCAGAAGAGCATCCTGGGGGAGCTTTGGAGCTCAGTGAACCACTGTCAAGATAAGAGCTTGATAATGCTTCTTTGATAGGTACCATAGGGTGTGTTCTGGAGCTGCGCCCCTGCTCTGGTACCCATGGGGCAGAGAGCACCAGGTCCTCTGCAGATGGGTGTCTGCAGGAGATGGAGCTGCTGGAGCCAGCTAACTAAAATCCTGTCGTGCAGGCAAATGGAGCTGGTCCTTAGTATTTTAAATAAAAGATTCATAGCTATTGCCAGGCAGTTCAAGCCTTTTCCTACTTCTGCATTGACCTTTTCAACCACTACCAACATACATCTCCAGCAGGCAGTTCACACATTAATAGTTTGCACACTTTTAATAAAATTGTTTTTCACAACTAAAACACAGCGTGTGTTTTTGCTGCACTAGCCACCATCAAATATTTACTCTGTTCAAAGAGCCATCGGTGACCTGAACAAAACCATTTTTCAAATACTGAACAGGAAAACACACTCCAATCTCTTTGAGCCCACTTACATCTGGCTCCAAGTTAACTGGCAGATGGGAAGAAAACTGGTCGCAAATGCTTAAAAATTTAAGCTTCTTGCATTTGTGAAGTCTGTAGGTCAGGAAAACCCACTCAGAGTGAGGTAAGCAGGGTCCCTTTGTAAAGGCAGTCAGTTTTCAAAGGCACTGAGATAGAAACATGCCCTGGAGAGACATGTAATGTGTTTACACACTGCAAGCAAGATGAGGTCCTACTATTCCTTGTTTGGCCACCTTCCTCCCAGCCACAAGCTACAGCCTTCCCAGACAGCACAGAGCAGTCAGATGCTGCAACCCACCCCCTTCTCCCAAGGGTAACAAGGGATATTCATTTTTATGGTAATACGCAGAAAACCAGAGGCAAACGTGAACACAGGAGTGTTTTATGAAGAATCCCAGTCCACATATCAATGCTACATGCACAGCAACATTTGGGTATGGCTGCCCAACAGGAGAGATTTGCCTGGATTTGTGGAAATCCTGAATTTCTCTGACTTGCTGAGATACCACAGCTAAAAGTTGAACCTCCTGTGGGTCATCCCCGCCCCAGCCACCACAACTATGGGTGCCCACAGTACCTGCTCCCGCCCAGCTGCAGCAGGAAGCACCAGAGGCAGGTCTAGGAATGGCCAAACTCTGCCCTCTCTCAAGATGCTCATGCTAGATTTTGGATAGGAATAAATAAAGGATTTGCAGTGACCCATTTTATGTGGGAAGCCTGCTGCCACAAAACCACACAAATTCCCTTACCAGATAGCAAGATCCAGAGCATCCCAGACACAGAGTACTTCTCAGACTTCTTGGCATATATTCGAGGACCCTAGGTAAGCAGAAAGCCCTCATCTCTGAGCCTGAGCACACACCATTAGTATCCATTCCTTGAGGTCCTCCCCAGTACTTCTTCAAACCTTTCCTTGTTGCTGAAGGAGAGAAGCAGCCTCACTCATCCCCAGATCAGAGCCACCTGAGGCCATAACCCCCTTCCTCCCCACACCTGGGGATGCTGCAGAGCCAGACCTCCCATCCATGGGCAGCATCTCTTCACCACCCACTGTGGCACCCTCCCCTCTGGCCACAGCGGTGCCATATCAACCTGGGCTTCCTCTCAGGGACCTTTCATCCTCTTCATGTTCTCCTCCGATTTAAGAGGCAAAGCAACATTTCTTCCCATTAACCAGATAGAAGAACAGGCACTGCTTCTCCCAGGCCATCAGCATGAAATCCCTCAGCTCCATGCAGCGAGTCAACCCCTAATCAGCCACCTCAGAGACAACACACCACCTGCAAGGCTCCTCCTGCCCCACATGCATCCCATTATATACCCACCCACTTCTCCCAGCAGCCCACTGGTCCCTGCTCCTGGGAAACTACAGCTCCCACAGTGCCTGACCATTAAGGTTTACAATCCCGATGCCTGGTCTCAAAGGGAAAGGGGTCAAAGCAGGACTGAGACCAGGGCTTAGGGACCAAGCCCAACTAGCCCAAGCACCCCTTTCCAGGCAGATATGTGATTATTTTGCAGAGGTCCCCTGTTCCTACCTTCCATAATCGTGCATTTTCATTGAAAGGGTCTTTAACACATAAAATGCACCAAGGAACTTACTGAAGATCTCAATCACAAAATGGAAAATCAGGGCTCTTCCAGCTGGAGGGAGGAGTTTGCAGACCCTGGAAATAGGTTTATCGTATAAGAATTGTTGTTTATGAGCCCTGGGGCATCAAGCGTGTGCCTCATTGTGGAAAATTGTTTCTACCATTCACCCAGTTCCAGGAAGTACATTTCTGTGGTTCAAGAGAAACTAACTGTGCCAAATCCCTAATGCAAGGAAAGCTAGAAAGCTTTTTCTATTCCTAATTATGCTGTGTTTCTAAACTTTCCCCTATGGCATGCAATATTAGAGTTCTTTTAGCAGCTTTTCCCTAAGAAATTGTTAACAAAGGAAGCATTGCTATAACACTGAGTGCTGAAATCACAGTCACTACCCTGACTCTGAGTCCACCACTTCTAGCAGATGGGATGGCATCTTCCCATGAGATACGCAGGGCCAGCTTCAGCCTGGTCAGAGACAGTGGGCAGATTTGAAGAGTTAAATCAGAAATACTGATGGAAGGACTTGCCAATGGACAGTAAATGCTTAATGTCCCACAGTGCATCAAAAATGTTGTACCAGCGACCTTTGAACTCACCTCTCCCGCTTGACCTAAATGAATGACTCCACCCTGAGGCAGCAAACCGAGGTGAAATCTCACCAAAAAAGGGAAACATTTCAGTTGAACAAGAATATACCTGTTCAGTGACAAACTGCCCCCAAAGTAGCGCTCCTCTGTCCTCAGGTATTAACATTGGTTCCACGTCCATCCCGTGTGTTCCATATCTTCTGTGTCGCAGTGCTCAGCCATCCATGGAGTGGAGTCACTCCTGTATTGATTACTTTATTACTAGTGTGCAGCTCCTCCAGGCAGTTCTCTCTTGTCGTAAGCAGGGCAGCTCCGTTACGTCAGTGGCCAGCTCATCTCCAAATAGAAAAGTTGCTTCCATGTGGAAAATAAAATACTGCCCATGGGAGACATGTTCAAGAGGTTGGAACAAATTCATTCATGCACCACCAGATCCCTGCAAAACACCCTGGTTTTGTTCTGTGTTGGTGAGCAGAGGAACCAAGTGTTCCCTCTGTACTACTAAACTGTCACTCAGAACAAAATAATGTTACCAGTGTAGCTTGGAAAATGTTATTAAATGCAGCCAGTTGTTCTGTAGATTACATTTTCTGCATCACGCACAAATAATAATGTTAATGCACAAAACCATCCTGAAGTGTAGTCAGAGAGAAAGGGAGCGTTTCCTACTGTACAAGGGATGATAGGAGATGCGTGCACAGCCCGGCCAGCTGTTCTCCCCCCAGGGCACCAGGATGCTCTTTGCAGTTTTGCTCACCAAGTTCCCAACAAATGATTTCCCCAGGGAGCATGAGGAAACTGGAGGGACAGAGAGGTGGGTTTGCTGATGGAGCTGGCTGTGCAGAGCCTGGGCCAGTGGTGTGGGGTCTCTAGACCGTGGTTTGTCCTGCTCCCTGGGTAATCTCTGCAATCCCAGGGATGTTCAAGGACACCTGAGCCCTTCCTGAATGCTAGCCAGTCTTCCACTGCATGTCTCAGGGCACAAGCTTGCTTTAAGAAGAGCTTTATAACTAAAAGGGCACAAAATAGGATTTTCAAAAGCAACTACAAAGTCCTGAATCCAGTTCAGTGGGAGTTTGGGATGTGAACTCCTCCATTTGGAGCTGTTGCAAGTCAGCTCACCCCAAGCAGCTGTCTGCAGCAGAAGAGGCAGTTGGAGAGGGATGGTAGCAGGAACAGACCCCAAAGATTTGTTCTTGACCCCTGCTCAGGCTGGAGCTTCTTTGGTGTTCACCAGAGCAGAGCATCGTGCCGTGGGGAGTTTGTCCCTGTGTGGGTAGGAAGGACCATAGCCCTGATCTGGGCAAAAGAGCGATTTGCTTTCGATGGCTTTGCACTGTCACCTTGCATGGTGAGCACCTGAGTACCTAAGACTGCAGCTGGTTGCTGGCAGAAAGTCTGGAGACAGACTTTCCACCATAAGTCTATGCTTAAAATACTTTAGTGTCAAACAGTATGAATCAGATCTCAGGCACTTGTAGGGTTCGGCAACACTTAGGTAGGGTTGAGACATGAAAGGCCACCCACCCTGCTCAAGCCCTTTTCTGATCTAGCCCTAAGTGTTAAAAGCAGAAATCACTTTTCCACTCTTTTTCCCTCTTTTGATTCGGATCTTTGTTAATATCAGCATGGAAGAGAAATTTGGAATGTTTTCTGAGAGTTTTATCTCCTTTTCAGGCTCATTAGAGTGGGTGAAAAAGGCATTATTGTACGTATGTCTCAGGACTGTTTAAATGCATTTATTTTTCGGTAGGAGATAGGTTTGGAAATTTGTATTTAAATGATGATTTGAGTGGAGTCTGGGTTGAGGAATTCACTGTTTATGAGCAATTTCGGTTTAGTGTTTGCTTATATCAGTGCTGCTATTGCCTTTGCTGGAGTTCGGAGAAGGCGCAGCTCTTCTTAACAGCTGTGGTGGGTGAAGGCTGGGGTGGTGGAGGAGATCTGCTTTGTATGAATTCTTCAGGGCTGAGCATCTGCTTTGAGAGACTTGCAAGTGGCTGGGTGTTTTGTGGAAACTTCTGAATACTAAAAATTAGGAGCCTTTTATAGTACCTCAGAATAAACAGTTCAAATTAACAATCAAGCTGTGTGAAAAAAAAAAATCCCCGATGATGCTGGACTACCCGATCCTATCAGCTCCACTGAAATCTCCACTGGGAAATGGCAAGAAAATAAAAAGAGAAAACAAATTTCAGGTCAGCCCCAGGCATTTTGTTTTAATTGAAAATATTGAAACAAGATGTTTCAGCCTTGTTCATTACTCATTTTTATGTGTATTTGTAACTTCATTCTCGGCTGAGATGAACAACAACTGTTGAAAGAGCAGAAATCCCTCCTGGAAGGTGCTTCCTCTATCAGCTCCCAACACCCAGACGAGCCTTGATAGCTCCTTAGAAATGCTTATGGAGGTGAAAGCCCCTTCCTGGTGATTAAAATCTACCTGATTTATTCTGTGTTTGTGGCAGACAATAACTACACACAGCGCTTGCTTCCATGGGATGGGAAGATGCCTGAATCCACCTGCTTATGATCAGGTATAGATATGTTCGATTTCCTAAAATAAAACTGCTCACATTAAATCATGACCTTGCCCCCAATGGACACGCTTTCTTGCAGAGTGACTTATTTTAGTTCATCTCTTAAATAAATAAACGAGAATAAGCTACAAGGATTGACAGCATCATACCGGACATGCGTCTTAAAATGAATCCTTGCAATTCTGAGTGGGGACAAGCAGCTTTTTCTTGTCCCTGTGAAACTCCATCATTTTACAGGACCTGAGCTTGGTGCCCTGGGTTTGAACTGTTGCTGCTGGGGAGATGAAACGGTGCCTGGCTGAAGCTGCGAGAGGGAGATCAGTCCATCACATACCTACACGACTCCAGATGAGCAATTGAAATTCCTCCATTGTACATAATTCACTTATAATTATTTGTAGAAGGGAGGAGGGAGGTGGAAATGTCATTACCCTGCTTAATGACTCAACCATGGAGTCCTCCTGGGCATTTCTCTTTCTTTATCTTTTTTTTTTTTTTTAATAAACAAAAATGTGCTTGATTGTGAAATTTAAATATTTAACAACATTTACTTGCAGAGCATTTAGCAGCTGACTTTTCAACCTCCCTCTCTATTTCCATTTTAATTTTGTTTGCTGTTTCAGAGAAGCAATAATCCTTCCTTAATGTCCCCTCCTGGCTTCTCCTCCCTGTCTCCCTTCCCCCTCTGCATTGTTTGGAGGGTGCAGGAATGTCCCACATGTGTCTCTCTCTGTTTTTCCCAACTCATTTGCTTATACAAGGTTCCTCACTATAATGAAAGGATTTCCAGGCACATTAATCAGTTAAAATAATCGCAGGCTGCCACTGTCCAACTGGATGTAGAAAAGGAGAGAAAAACCGTTAATGAACTGCTGTGCCGCTCTCAGCCCGGACACAATTAACATCTGGATTTCAGACTTTTCCGAAGTCCGTATATGTTGCCTTCTGTTGCAAACCCATCAAATGGCAGCATTTGGATGGGAAATGTGGGAGGAATAAGGACAACGGACCTGAGCCCCTGGGGCTGTGTGGTACCTGAGGCAGAGAGCATGTGTGATGGTCAGCAGTACTGCTGCGACTCTGGAAAATATCCCTGACTGTAAAAAACTTCCCCTCCATTTTCTTGAGAGTAACTGGGAGCACGACTGCTGCCTGTCCTAGTGATTTAGTCGTAATACAGTCCAGGAAGGGGTTGTGTGTTCGAAGCACTTGACACACAGTCTCAGTCATGCCTGAGATGCTGCAGGTCCTACTCTAGGCAGGATTTTAGGTGTTACTGTAATAACCCAAAATATAGTAATGTGGTGTTCCTTGACAGCCATTTCACATTTAAAAAAAAAAAAAAAAAAAAAAGAGAAAGAGAGAAAAAGAAGGCATTGGGTTTCTCTGACTTCTGAGGGCATTTGAGGGCATTTGGCTAGAAGCCCTGAAAGGATCGTTGGCCCATGCTAATTTGCTTGTGGGACCTGGGAGTTGAAATACTGACCAGATCAAGATCAGAAACTCGCAGCTGGTGTTTGGTTCTCTGAACAGGATTTCCAGCATGAGTGTTTTCAGCAAATCTCCTGTAGTCCCAAATCTGTATAGTGCTGTTCTCGCCACGGCTGGGTTTATGTGTGTTTCCTGTTTCATTGAGTTGTCCCAGAAGAAAATAAATGTCTGTTCAGTTTGCTGCTCTCAACTGAGTTTTACAGGGTGAGCATTTGAAACTCAGCCATGGGGATGTGAATGCAAAGTGTGTTAAAACAAGATAACAGAAAGGGAAGCAGTTGAGGGTTTATTTAATTAATACATTAACGTTTACTCTTAATATTATTTTTATTAAAAAAGTAGCAGTGCAATTCATTCAAAGTTCTTGCCTCTTTTTAGCAGGCAGAGGAGGATGTGTAATAACGCTGGAGGAACTTGGAGGTAGATCATTTTTGTATTCAAACAAAACGAAGAAACAAGCAAATGAATTTTTGTGCATTGTGTTATTTTCTAATCCCTCCAGTTAATTACTTTTGTGGCCAGAGTGGCTTTCACAGAATGGGTTTCACTATCATTTCCAAAGCCACTGGAGGTGCTCAGCAGTTGTGTTCAGGAAATGTTTATTGAGTATAAAAACAAGCCACAAAATGTCACTTCTTAAAAATGCAACCCTCATCTTTCCCCTTGGGAAAGGAAACTAGGGAAGGGATATAACTATGAGTAATGGGATGGAATTGGGGAAGGAAAGAAATCATACTGAATATCAGGAATAGCTTTTTAACAATGAGATGTATCAGGCTGAGGAGCAACTTCCCAGGGGAATAATAAATAATCCATTGTCATCATAAGTGCACTTAAGCAGTGATTTTCTCCTGCATGTCTCAGAGGGCTCCAGAGAGGACGGAAGCACCATTTTTGTTTTACTGGTGGGGAAACTGAGGAATGGAGGACTGCCCAAGGTCAGAGCGGGCAATGGGAGCCTGGAATCCTGACAGCCTGAAACCTTGCGACTGAAGTGGTTATTGGCAAGAAAATTAAGGGCAACGCATAGGGACTGGGTGGTTCTCGGGCAGAAGGACAGTCATTATTCTCCTTAGGCTGCCAAAATACTATACTTGCATTAGCCTGGAGCCAAGAACCCACAAGCAGCAAAAGCTGTGAATACTAAAGGGCCAGTTCAGCATCACCAAGTGCCTCATGTCAGTATTAAAGTCATGTAAAGTGGCTGCAAAACCATCCTTCCTATTAGTGTTTTACCTCCACTGCTTTCTCTTGCTCTGTGTAGGTGTAAATGGCTATACAAGTCATCAGGTTACAAAAAGAGGCTGTGGAAAATCTGCCTCTAAAGGATTATTTATTAATTTTAAATGCAGTCCACCCACATCACAACAGAGGTACAGTGCTCTTCTCACCAATGGGTGCAGAAATTCCTGGCCATGGCAGGTTTCAGCGAAAATCTCTTCTGTACTAGAGCTGGGGGCGAATGAAAGGTGCTTCATCTTGCCAATGGTGCAAACTCTTCCGTGGGAGTCACAAGATTCATTAACCTGGCATTTTTATAGTTATTATTATAACAGCAAATGAGCCTTTCCTTCCCTGAGTCTTAGTTTAGGCCAGATGCCCTCAGCTGGTGTGAATCAGCTGTGCGATGTGCTGCCTTCCGATGGGAACGCAGCTGAGGATCTGCTCCTCTTCTTCACCTCAGCTTTGTAACTATTGGAGCATGTTACTCCTCACGCTTAAGAAAAGCCTAAAAGTATCTGTGAAGGGGGCATTTATGTCATGAATATATATTAATCGGCGCTGTCCTTCTGCAGAGTCTTCCCAAGTGGGACATGAATGCCAGGAAATCCCAGTTCATGTGCAGACCTGATGTTCAAGGGCTTCACACCAGCCTGGTGCTGTGGGGGATGTACTGAAAGGCAGTGCTGGAGGTATCTCAAGGTTACCTGAGCCTCTTCTTAAAGTTAATGGAAAAAAGGCATGGGAAGACTGGGAAGGAAAGCAACACTTTCAAGGACTTTGTGGGCACCTGCAAAAACCGACTGGTTTGGCTATCTGATAAAAGTCTGCAAAACAGAGTGAGATGTCTAAATGCTACAAGGACGGGAGAGGTTTTATTGTTGCCTGAAGCTCCCCGAGGCAGCTGACTATCCTTCCACGTCCTCACTCCACTTTCCTTCTGAGCCTGGCAATGAATACATTGCTCTGCACTCGAAGTCAGACTGGGAAAGCAAAGCACTGGCCGTGACGTTTGCACCGTGCTGCTTCCTCAGCAGCCTGCATTCCCAGTGGCTCTGGCTTGGACGGCTTGCAAAGCCGATTTTAAATTTTCACCGTATTTTCATTTCCAGGCTCAGGTTTGGGCTGGGATATTTCTTTTTCTCTGTGCCATTTGATACTTGCATTGTTGTTGTATTGTGAGAAACTTTATCTCCTCACCACATGCAGGCACTTGGGAATGGCTCCTTTGGTTGCCAGAGGTATTTTCACTCGTTCCTGGCCTTTGTGCTTGTGTTTCAGCCAAGGCTCTGTTCCCTGCCCACAAGTGCTTGCAGCCTAATTGGAGAGGGAGACAGTATGGGGGGAGTCTCAGGGCTCTGAAGAAAGTTCTTAAACACATACATTTAGAAAAGAAATCAGTGCTAAATCTATCCGGGCCCTCTTCCCCCTGCAGCTGTTGATGGTCTCTGTCTCTATAAGGTCCAACTGGCCCATGATGATGGTACAACTTCTGCATCCTCTTTGGTTGCTTCCTTGGGCTCCTCAGTGCTATTCCATTAATGTCCAAATGGGCATCATCAGCCCTGTGGCAGCTCCAGACTGGTTTCACATGATCCCCTTCCCCTCCAGCTGTGGCTACTCTTCAAGCTTTTATCTCTACAGCTGTTGGTGGCACACGGGGGTCCTTCTTTGGGGCTGCACCTTCGCACGGAGCTGGCAAAGGTTGCGTGCATGGTGGAAAATGCTGAGAAAAACTTTTTTGCCCATAAAACTCTTATTGTTTAGGCATATTGGAGGTCCCAGAAGCTTCCTTGGACTAAAAGACATTTAAAAAGCATCTTAGCAACTGTGTCACTCAACATGTTGTTTCTAGTCCTCTGGGCATAAAGATGAAAGGTTCAGATTTAGTGACCTTTTATTTCTCATGGTAGATGTTTTAATCCGGTATTAGGACACTAGCAGCTGAAACACTAGTTGAAATCGGAAACTGCTTTAAAGGTCATTCATGACTCAATGCTCAGCGCTGACCCAAGATTTGTGTGAAAATGGGAGTCGAAGCCCCAGATGTCCAATGTCCTGTCCTACAAGCACCTGCAAGGTCATGCAGTTCACCATGGCAGGACTGCCAGATTCTCTGGCAAGCTCTGTAATGAGAGACAAGATCAGAAAAGACAATAATGATGGATATTCATCCGGAGGTTTGAATGATGAGTGTGTGCATTTAAAACCTGAAGAGCAATTATAGCGATAAAGAAAACAGTGGAACATTAAGCATTTGCTGTGGTATCAGACATAAAAAAAGACATGTTCAGATGCAGCAAAAGCAGGGAGATGATTGTTCACTATGAATACATTGGAGAGGTAAACATTAGAGAGAGAGTAGTGCTATTTAAGCTAATGGACAATTTTGGCATGAGAACAAATAAGTATAAACTGTCTAGAGGCTAAAAGGATGTTTTCATTCTCCACAGAAGGGAATTTCTAGACCAGCCATTCAGTGGTGAGGATAGGGGAAAACAAACGAACCGGATTGATAATGGGGGTCAATATGGGATGTGAAGGGGACTGTCAGACACAGCAACAGGGAGCTGCCTTTTAAGGCCCAGGAAGCCCTTTTCACTCCCATTCCCATATTACGAGGGCACTTAGAGATTCTTGCTTTTATCTGCTTTATATCTCCTTCTCTTACCCATGCTTCAGCCCAGCACCCATCTCACACTCTTTCAGCAGAAAGTCAGCTGTGCTGGAGTCAGCTCCATGCTCCTGGGAACAGCATTTTCAGTGATGGGGCATGCACAGCCCCCTCTTTGCTCATCAATTGTGCCAGTTGTGCCTGCCAGGACCTGCTCTTCTGGGCAGCAGGGCTCTTTGTGTGCTCAAGGTTGCCTTGCAGACAAGTTGAAGGGTATGTTTAATTCTAGCAGTTTTTTAGAGGGAGAGCTAGAGCAGGTTTCCTTTGCCTTATAGTCAATTCCCAAGGTTTCAAGCTGTGCATAGTGTTAACTCCAGTTTTATTAGGCCTTTAAAGTGCATTTTTATAACATTTTGGCTCAAACAAATTTACCAACCATATCACAAAGTAGATAAGGAATAATAAAGTCCCAATTCATATGCAGTTTAAAAGTGTGTTCTGTTTTATGGCTAAATCAATGGACAGCTTTTTGAAAAACAATGTTTCCTCTGGGTAGAGATAGTCTCCACTCTGTACAGTTCAGTTCTGACACCGGTGTCATGAACGTGGAGGTCAGATCCTTGGCTGATGCAAATTGGCACAGTTTGACTGATTTAAATGGAGATTCACCACCTGATAAGACAGCCTTTATGGTTTTCTCTAGGTTGTCAGCTCTTTGCCAGCAAAGGACCTACTCGAATTCCCTTTGTAATTAGGGGCTGAATTGCTGTCGCCCGCAGCAGAAGCTGGCTCAGGGTGTTAGGTGGAAGTTAGCAGTGCCATCGCCATGTTACTGCTATGGGGAACAAACTACTTGGGAACGAGCTTTGGACCTGAGATTGTTTCCTTAAAGCCAGCTGCCCTATCGTGCAAACGGCTGGGGCAGGATGGGTGGGAACTGGCTACCAACAGAGATGCAGAACAAGGACATGAAGAAGCACATCAAGCACTTCAGAAGGTGATACTGACCTTCAGCTTGTCAAGATGGGACTTTCCTTAATACAAATATCATGTAGTGTTAAACCCTGATGCCTCTGAGTGCACTTGCAGGGAGCTCTGCTTTACAAATCTGTGGTTGGCCTGTGCTGGGAGTGGTGACAGAGTCTCTGCAAGCCACAGAAACGTTAACATTTCATTTTGGTTGTCATCCAAGAGGGTCCACACTGCATCTGGAGCAGTGCATTGACGTTGGGGTACCAAACGTGTAAAGCTTCCTGAGGAGTCTTTTTTTCCTGCACCCGTCCATTAGCGAGGCAGCACGTGGCAGCGTGGAAAGCTTCGCTCTGTGCCCTGCCACCCCCGCGCCTTCCCGTGATGGGATTCCTGGGTCACCGCGAACTCGTTAGTCTCCATTTCACTGGAGCGATTTGCATACATTGCCCATCTGTTCCTATTCAGCATCGTTCTCTGGCCACATGCACTAGCATAAAATTGCAATATCTCAGCTGCAAGACAGGCAGGAAAACGTTTGCTTAAGAAAAAAAGAAAAACCACTTTTTTTTCTATCGTGCTTACATTTTATGGAAACATTTATTTTTCTGAAGTTCTGTAAAAGCTTGTTTTACAAGCACCTAAACGTGGCTAAATTTGCCCTGCTTGCATTTTTGGAATGTGGGGGAACCTGCCAACCTTGGCTCTGTGTCTGCAGACCATGTATGTTATTAAATGACGAGCTGCTAACAGCTTCCTGCCATACAGATGGCAGCTCAACGTCCTTATTTTGATAGCGTCGTCACTCCTGAGACAGACAGGCTGAAAGGAACCTGAAAGTAATGAAGCCACTGGCAAAAATCCCAAGTGATGGGGAGGAAGAGTGAGTGTGTACACGGCACGGTTATTGAAAATGCCACTAAGTAAAATTAATTAAAATCATTAAAAGAAATTACGACTATTCATTACCAATGATATCTGCAACTTTCAGACAATCTGGAGTTGTTTTCCTTCTATTAGCCTAACCCTACAAGTGTGTTATAGAAACCAAAGAAATAATTAATGCATGTGAAAACTGCGGGAAGAAGAGTGTTACCTGCTTGGGCTCAGTACAGCCCTTCGCGCATCAGGCTGCCTGGCTGCAATATGAATAATAATGGATTATAATCTTAATAAGAATAATACTTGTGGTAACTAATTGGGGTGTTAAATGGCCTGGTTTTGGGAAACGTAAATTAAATAACACCTAAGCTCATTTTGCAATCTGAGTACAGTGCAGGTGCTGTCTCCGGCTGGATGGACACCAGCACGTGGCTTCAAACTTCCCTCACCAAGATTATTTGGGGGGAAAAGCAGCAGCTTGGGAGTCTTTCCCGCTTCCCCGTGGGCAATCTGGGGCCAACAGTCCCACTCGTGGGGTGCTGGCGGCTTTGCTGGGAGCGCCCGGCTGCCTGCGAACCATCCCCAGCCATCAGAGCAGGCTCGGGTCTGCGGTCCCAGCGCCGCTGCCTGCGACAACTTAATATTCTCAGCTGAGTTTGTAATTCATCATGTTTTCCTGAGAAAACAGCTTCATCAAAGGCACTCCTGAAAGGTTTTATCTTCTGCCGGCCGTACGCCGGATAGCACAAACAAATCCTCGCTCTCCGCTTTTCACCTTCACTCCTTTTTTTTTTTTGCAGGGCTGTTTTCTTGGCAGCGACGCAGCGAGATCACAGTATGCATATACGTGTTTACCGCCGAGCAGACACCGTGACAGGGCTGTGATCAGGCGTGCAAATCGCTTTATTTTGAAATCGCCGAGTTAAAAGCATTTCTTCCCTTCTCTGTCCCGCTCGCCTTGCACCCGTGGGGCTGGTGTGATGAGGGGGGTGCAAATTGCATTTGCGTGGCGCTGCTGGGCAGTGGGATGTGCGACCTGCCCCGCGCATCACCCTCAACTCCCTGCAAGCTCCTCGAGCTGTTGTCTGCTTCACGGAATTGCTGTTTTAGGGAAAAAATGGGAAAAAGTCTAACACAAAGCAGGGTGGCAGTGCTGAGCGGGCTGCTCCATCCACATGGAAAGGAAAGATATATGAGCCCTTCATTCATCTCAGCCTAATTGGCCTTGAGTCCTGCTAATTAGCCAGGAAGCTTTCCAAAGTAATGCAGATATATCTGATATTTCTACAACAGTGTTCTCCTCTTACAACATTTGCACAGTTAGACGCAAAGTAATGAAGGCATCCGGGCCCTCCAGCTTCCTATTTTGGGTGTTTGAAGGTTGCTTGTCTGCCTGGAGAGGTCTGACCTGGAGTTGCAGAGGGGGGAAAGGTCCCTCCTTTGCTTGGAGACAACAGGAGCTGCAGATCTCCAGCTCTTCAAAAGTCTTTGGAGGTGGCTGCAGCGGAATGGAGGCTCTTCAAAACAAACAGCCCCTTTAGAAACGCATCCGACAGCTAAAGGCGTGGGAAGATCATCCTGAGCTTCTGCGACTCTGCTATCTTTATCACTAGAAACATTATATGATAACACAAATACTTGGAGATTTTTGCTCGAGGCTATAATTTTTACTTTAAAAAAAAAAAAATCCTAAGCAAGCAAACTCTGTTGGAATGGTGTGAAGATCGTATGAGCAACAAACAGCTGAAATACGGTGCAGGGCTTTTGCAAAACCAAACACGTCTCCAAGAAACGGAGCAGTGAGTATAACACAGAACCCCTCCTTCAATGCCGAGGTGCAGAAATGCAGCTTTCAAGCCCCCCTGAAAGCCTCCCTGGTGCCCTGCAGCATGCGAGAGAGTTTATAAAAGTCTGTTCAATCCAAGCCAAGTCTACCACGCTGTTACGCGCTAATTATAACGGTCTGGTTCTCGCCGGGCAGGTGCGTGTGGGTGTCCACGCTGATTTGTACTCGTGGCAGGGCTGCTTCTGCTATTTCCGTGTACCTTTACGGTGCTTTCCCCATCAGAGGTATATTCTCCTTTCGCTGCTTGAAGCCCTGTTCATCGTGATGGGAGTTACATATCTTATTCCCTTCCCAGCAGGACCAAGCCCTTCGAGGGGAGGATGCAATTAAGATCACTAAATCGTAGGACTCTACCTCATCTCAGTGAATGGATTTTTGTTGTTGTTGTTTCCCATTTGTAGGAGGAAGGAAACCCAGGGCCCGGTGGGGACGTTGCTTAGCAACTGAGCAGAACCCGCACACTGTTAAATGCAAAAAGATAAAATGTAAAAAAATCTCATTTAAAACAACCTTACAGGTTTCACCTGACAAAGACTGAGCAGGTCTGCTGGAGTGTATCTGCAGCCTTATCAGCAAGGGGATGCCTCGCACATGGCAGTGTTTTGCAAGCAGGGCATTACCCTCTTTTTCAGCATTTTATGCTTTGTTAACTGCTTAGCTGCCAAATAAAATGCATTAAAAAAGCGAGTGCTCCTTGCTGCCTGATTTCTTACTCAGACCTAAAGAGGAGTCAAGCAATTAGAGCTGGATGTGCTTTGAAGGGACTGTGAACTTCCAACGCAGCTGGCAACAAATTCCTTTTCCATTGAGAAAAGTGCCCCAAAGCCAGTTTTGATGGAAAATGTCCAACCAGACACAGATTTTTACCCAAAGTCCACTCGTTCAAAAATTACAATCCCCAAATTTTTCTTCTTCCCCTACAAAATCCCATGTCCCCATGTTCCTCTCCAGCAAGATGTTTGCTTACTCAAGGGGTTCAAGGCATTGATCCTGTGTCGATGTTGCTCTCTTCCCAAACCTTACAGGCGCAGGTGGAACAAGGAGCTGCTGTGGTGGGACAGGGTCCCCACGCTCAGGACATCACTGAAGAAGTGGTGGGAGCTTTGCTGGTTGGCACATCTCAAACCAGACGAACTCCAACCATTCCTGATCTGCATCTGGTGACAGAGGCTGGATGTCTTAATAGGCCTTTTCTATCTCTAATTTCCAGGAGGCTTTAAAAAAGTGTGACAGTGATAAAAATAACAATAAAAAGAATGCAGAGCAGCAAGGCATCCAATGAATCTCAATTGATTTCTTTAGTTTAAATGATGCAACCTCTAATCCCACTCTCCAGATAGATCATTGCTGATGGCTCTGTGTCGGCATTTTGAAAGTGGCTCTCTCTGCAAGGAGATGCACTCACAGGATTATAAAATAACAATAAGGATAATCCCAGACAAACAAAAGAGGCAGTCAAGCCCCTGGCTTTTGGTGCATTGCTTCAAGTGGGCTGCTGTATTTTCTGCTCCTTTGTGCTAATTGTGATGGTGAATAAACAATCCTGGATGCAGAAAAGGCAACTTTTTCAGCAGCAAATTCCAGAGGATGCGATCTGTATCACTGGCTCCTTCAGACCTGGGCCAATCCTGAGGGACTGAGGAGGAATAACGGAGTTTGAGATATTGCAACCAATACCTATTTATAGGGGACCCCAAGACCGAGGCCCAAACCGTCTTTTAAGTTTGGCCTCTGACTTGCCTCCTGCAAGCAACATGAAGCTACCCTGTACGTGTCGGGTTTTCCTCATCTTCTAAATGTTCAGTCTACTTGGGTTGAGTAGACTCAAACACAAAGCAGAGCATGTCTGCTGTACAGAAACAATTGCTATTGTCTGCCTGCCTTCTAGCTAGGCATAGGAGAGATTATTTTGATGATGAGAAGACCCAGTGAGGGATGTTAATCCATATTTACAAGGTAAGGAGGTAAAATCTGGCTGGAGATGAGCTGCAAAATGACAAGACATTGAGAATTCAGCATCAGAGAAGGCTCCTTTCTACACATACTGCCAAAACACAGTGAAACACAGAGTAAATATACATACTGGAAGGGCTTCTTAGGTTAAAATCTAGTGTTGTGGAAAACCCTTGTAGTGAAAGGAGACTTTAACACTTTCTCTTTCCCCACTGCAAGTGTGTGAACTTCATGGCAGAGGAAAACTGAGGTCCCTTTGCAGTAATGTGGATGAAAACTGAATTGAGGGGGCTGGGTCCAGCTCTAAGAGGGCTACTGCCCTTCCACAGTTCATTTTTTATCCCACTTCACTGAGGCTGCTAACAGGGGTATGAATTAATGCAGTGGGTGGAGAGGATTCCCCTATGGGCCCATGGGGATGCCGTGGGGATGCCTGGAGCCTCGGCACGCTCTTTTTCCATTATGTCCCCAATCAACTACTGCATTCTATCAGCAGTGGATCAGCAATGACCTAAATGCTATCGAAAATAAATAATTTCTAGATGAGAAAGATTTCTGTACCTATTTTCCAGGTCTCAGGCTGGAGCGATGGGCACTGCCACTCACATGCCCGTCAGCGTGTGACCTTGTAGCTGGGTGATGCCTTCGCAAGGTGCTGAGAATTTGAAGCCACCAACCAAGAGTGAACAGCAAATTGTAGTGTCGAGACTTTGATTAGGTATTTAGTTAATAGGCCTGACTTCTTGTTGTGTGGCCACTTCATTTGCTGTGAAAACAGTCTGTGGAGGAGCACATGAACAGCCCAAGCGGAAAGAATGAGCATTTAAACTCACATTTCATGTAGTGTGACACACCTTTATTCAAACGAGAATTGAAGGAACAGTATTTCAAAGCCATAAACATTTTTATTCAATTAACACTTTAAATGCAAAGTTAATTTATTTGGGACATTTAAGTTTCATTTCTGTCTAATTGGAATGTTATGGTATTTTAAATGGCAATTGATTATTAAAAATATATCTGCTCTTTTGAGCCCTAACAAGCTGGAACTGATGAATATTTTACTGCAGAGATGCTAAAGCCTCAATAAATGTTTTTACTAATCTCAATTGGTGTTTAACATAGAGGAATGAGTTGTCATTTTAAATCTAAGAAGACACATCGTTTTGCAAATAATAGTGATGCTTATCGCATAATACTGAAATACCAGGTGTTTTTTTCCAGGTTTGCTCTCAAGTATACCCTGAATAATTAATTAGCATTAATCTGGCATAAAGAAACCACCTTATGAATCCCTATTAAATCTTAATTTCCAAAGCCGTGAGGGCTAAGCGTGCAAAGCACTGGTGCCAGAGGTGGGATGAGAAAAGCGAACATCTCTATAGAGAATATACTGTTAGGTGGCGTTGCTGTCATCTAGAGGGCAACACACATTGCTGCTTCCTGGAAAAGCTGCTTAACACAACCCTTATTAATAGCGGTGCTGCTGCTTGGCCGAGCGTGCTCTGGTTTCGCTCGCCGGCGGGGAGGTAGCCAAGCTGGAGTCTTGCTGTATTGCTATATCGATTGTATGCAACGCTGTGCTCTCCTCTCCCCTGGTCGTACCTCCGTGCAGCTCAAGGCAGCATTTGCCTTTCTGTATTATGAATGTTTTCCCAGCTGTCCCACACAGTAAGGATTTTATCTGTTTTTTTGGTTTTGTTTTGTTTTTTTTTTTTTTCAGGAAGCCCTAATTTGAGGATTGCACTGGCTATATTTCTCCCATTTCCTGAGATTGCTCTCCCCTAGGAAACACTGTGTTATCACTGAATTTTGTGTGCAGATTAAAACCCACATTTATATGCCCAGTCAGCTTTTTGGTGTTCTCCTGGTTTTGGTGTTTTGGTTTTTGTTTTGTTTTTTTTTTTTTTGTGAAGGCATTATGTGTCACCTCGAAGTGGATTTCTGTGAGCCTCTTTGTCTGCTCCCCCTGTGTAGGTGTGTGTATGTATCAATGGTGGATGACATCAGGCAATTTAAAAGTTAATGACATCTTTTCAAAGAAAACCTCCATCTGGGTAACAGAGCACATTGTTTTCCTTAAAAATGAAACTTGAAACTTTAAATGGTGAGTTCATCTCTAAATGCTGTTGAATCCGGTGTCTGGCCAACTGCATTTTAAAGCCCATTTCTGGAAGTCTTCCACACAATCTGTCATTCAGTCAGCTTCCTTGTTATGCTTGGATTTGACATCAGGTTTGTGTCTATAACACAGCTCCTGGTTGACAAGGATGGTATTTTATATATGACACCGAATTCATATTCATATATGAGGATTTCAAGCCCTTTCCTCCTTCTAGGAGATAAATAATACTGTATATTCTATGCAAATGAACCATTACAATGATGTCAGGTCGACACAGTTTTCCGAGTCTCGCTGAGGACGTGCGTTGTACAAGGTACATACCAGGTCTCTCCGCTCCAGGAGAAATGATCCCCAGGGAAAGCCCTGAACTCCATTCCCCAATTCTGCACATTTGACACCAACTCCACACCCAGCTCCAAATTCCTGTGATTATCCAAAACACTGGAGCATCCTGAGGCTGCACAGCAATGTCAGGAATCTCATCTGGCAGGATTTCCTCCTGGCTTCCCCCCACTAAAAAGGATTTCTGGTTCTGCCATCTTCCCGGAGAGCTGAGACCTGCTGCTCAGAGCTTTTATTAAAATATGCAGTGGCCCAGGACAGATCCTCAGCTGCCAGGACATGCTTTGGGTGAAACAAAGGTGACTTAGATGAACTTTGTGACTTCTCACCCAACAATTTCACCCAAACTGACCCTTTCTGGAGAGTTTTGGTTGCTTGGTTTTGATTTAGGGGAAAACACCTTTCTCTCTGATTTCCCTCATTTTTCATTTCTTTAGCAGTTGCTGGGTTGAACAGGGGTGCCACCGCTTTGTGAGAAATCTCCAGGTGACTGAGTGGACCAGACCCATCAGGGAAAACTGTTCTTGGGAGATTTCTGCAAGGACAAGAGGAGATCCCTTGCTGTCAGCGCAATGTCCCCAGCTCTGTCAGTGCCTCTACGACTAAAGAGACACACCGAGTGCAACCGGCCCTTGCAATATCCATGCTTGCTCGTTGTCAGATATCATCCTGGAAAAGGAGTTGGGGTTTTTCTCAGCCCCAGACTCCCAGGCCTGGCATGAAGCACATCCTCCTGCCAGCCCAACATGTATTCTGTGCTGCCACCCAGGGACGCAGAAGGAAATGGGTCAATGGGTTTGCCAATTAAAATTTCAGGAAACTTCATCCTCCCCGATTGCAGCTTATAAGGCACATTTAAAAATTAAAGGTAGTGATGTTTTCACATTCCTATGGTTGAACCCCGCCTGGCTTCTCTGAGGATCCCATTATCGTGTTATTCCGTGCGCTGAGGTGGTGTCCCCCATGGTGAGGTGACTCCAGGGTAGCTCAGGAAGCTTTGCAGAGCGCGATCGATCAACTCTAAACCTCCCCGGTGTGCTCACTGCGGGCGAGGTGCAGAGAGCAGTGACAGGAGGTAATCCCATAATCATCGGCAGAAGATGACTCCTGATAAACAGATACATGGCTGAGCAAGCAAATGGGGCTGTTAATCATAATTGCATTCCAAAGCACTTAAAAACAAGCGCTTGAGCGATCCAAGATGTGCAGAGGAAAAGATAAAGCAGCCATGAAAGGAGACACACGGCACCCACTCCGCTTCCCACCTCCGGTTGCAGAGGAAGGCGCTTCCAGCCTGCCTCGCCGTCCTCCCAGAGATAATGCCATTCAATTTAATTTTACGTTACAGACATCACAGCATCAGTCAGGCGGTTGTAAATTGGTAGAGCTGCTATTCATTTTGTCTGTAAATCAGAAGTGTGCAGCACGACTGAAGTTATGCTTTTCATGTATGCATAAAATTAAATTTGAACCCATTGGCAGTATCGTTAATACGCTGCGTTAAAGGCAGATGTCTGGGTTGACTAAACCCTGAAAATAAATGAATAAACATTGTAATAAGTTTTCAGCTTTGACACTCTAGTGAAGCCAGCGCAGGTACAATGATTTACACCAGTTACAGCTTTTTCAAGTGCTGAGGAACACACTGACTACATCGCCAAGTTTCTGCTGTTCACTTGCCAGTCTCCCCAAGAGACCCCTTGAAATGACCTTCTTCTCCTTGTTACTGTGCCAGCTGTTAACGGGGTCTGGTCGTGTTGGGATTGTTTAGGTCTGGATGACATCTGGACCCCAACATATGAAGTGCTCCCTCTTTGGCTTTGGAAAGACAGTCACAGTGAAATACAGAGCCAGGTAGAGATCTGCCTTCAGCTAAAGACCTGACTCACATGCCTGAGGCTACAGAGTCTGGCAAAATCAGAAGAGCCAAAGCAATAGCTTTCCAGAAAGGTTGGAGCAAGGGGGCTGTAAGCAGATTAATCTTGTTTGTTTATGATGCCCTTGGCCGCTCCTGTTTGTGGAAAGGGCTGACCTGTCTCCACCCTTCCTGGGCAATTCATTAGAGGGAGCTCGTCAAGCTCAGAGCTCTCTGCACGGCACATTGGCGTGCTGAGATAAATTAGGGTTGTGACACAAGTGATGAGAGCGATCTGGTGCAGATGAGTCTGGTTTGACCAGTCAGGTACAGTGCCAGAAGTGTGGCCAGGATTGGTGCCAGGAACCAAAAGGAATCTGCAAGGGAGCTGAAGAGCATCTGTCTGGATCTTGAGCCCCGTTGGCAGGAGGAAGAGATGTTGGACTGGCTGGAAGAAAACTGCTGACCAAGGAATGAGCCTTCACCAGCTTGGTGGGAGCCAGGCTTGGTCAGAACAAAAGCTGTCACTCCATATGTATGTGCATGTGGGTACAGAAGGTTATTCCTGAGGCCATGCTACTCCAACCAACAGCATTTGGGAGAGTGGTACAGACTGTAAGTCCTCTGGGTGCTGCTACCCACTCTCCACAAGTCCAAGGCACTGTCTGTACCTGGGAGAGACTTTGGTCTGCTGCTGAAGAAAGTCTGAAGATGCACCACCAAGCCACGGTGCCCTCGTAGGAGGGTGTCACTGTCCATGAGGCTGGATGGACACAGCCAGCTGATGGGAGATACCAGGCCCTTCATCAAACCTGCAAGCTTTCTCTGTAGCAAAGCTGCTCCTTCCCAGCAAGCTTCTGAAAAGCCTTCCCTGGGCCAGCCCACACAAAAAATAAGAAATAGAGAGGTAGGATGGCAAATGGATCCTTAGATGTCCACAGCATCTACATCTGAGCTCATCCTTGACACTCCCTTGCTAGTCTGTAGGAAAAAAAGGCATTTTTAGAGCATGATTCATTGACCTATTTTAGACAGCTCCATAAGGACAAGATGAATCACCCTCTTGGGTGCCTGCTTCTCTCCATTCATGGGGAGTTTGGATGACTAGTGCAGACAAAGGCATTTGCACCGCAAACCACAAAAGGGAAGTGTGATGAGTGTTGCACAGGGGGTTCCTTGGTGTCCCTGTGGCAGGGGCAGGTTGGAGCAGCCCTGAAGCCTGCTGCAGCCCCATCTCATCTGCAAAACGGGGTGCAAAGAGGCTCCCCTCTGTTTTACATCTACCCCTCTCCTTAGTCCAGGGGTGAACTGGGATCTCCCTGTCTGCACTGCTGCCAGCACAAGCTCCTGCTCTGTGTTTCAGCCTCTGAATGCTCTTGCGACACATCAGACACGTCGGGCTGTTCCTCCTCTCTCTTGTGTTGCCAGGCTGCTCTCTGGATGATGGTTCTGCCATGTGAATTTGCAAAACGGGGCTGGAAATTGAATGCAAACAGCTTTTCTGGTGAGTTCTTCCTGCTTGTTACATCTGGCCAGGTTGGAGAGGTCATAAAAAAAACTTTTCCTTGGGCATTTTGGCACTTCCAGCCTCCGCCAGTGAACAGAATGGAAGCAGAAGAGGTATTTATAAATAGAGCTGCGTGAGCGCTCGTATTAAGTTCCAGGTTTCCAAACTCCCTCCTCCAAGATTGGGTTCAAGTCTTGTCTAAATGTTCCTATTAATCAAACACTACTTGCACACATAACACCTACCACCTTCCACAGGAGAAATATGAATTCATTAGCTGGAAATGTTAACAACTGAGGGAGTATTGTTTTCTGCATTGAACAGCGACCAAACCAGAAAATAATGGGGATGTTATAATTTAGTCCTGGCACAGGGATTACAGCTTCAGCCCTCCTCGTGCCCATGAAATCCTTCCTGCACAACCCCATCATCCAGCCTTTTGCCCAGCAGGGTTCCTTTTACTTCCCCTTTTAAATAATAACCTTTGCAATATCTGCCCAGTTTGGCAAGTCAAGAAAGGTTTGTTACGACAGCTTTCTTACTGCAATAGCCTTGGCACAAGGAAAAGCCAGGAAATTGGTTTTAGAGGCTGGTTGTGATGGACAACACGTCCTGGACACGGATTTGTTTACGCAGTCGGTTGCTGGAGCTAAGCCGTCCCTCTCTCATTGCTGTTTCATGCCATAGTGTGTCAATCAGAGGGAGTAAAAGCACTTACATTTTTTCTTTGTCAGAGAAATGTGTAGAACCTGACTGCAGTACCCAATGCAAGCAGCTCGGCATGGGGAAACACTCCTGGCCACACACTGGGAGAGGAAGGGTTTGCTCAGCGCCATGGGCTGGGACACGTCACGGCAGGAGGGAACGCTCCCTTTGCTCTGCACATGATGCCATCAGTGCCTGCACTGAGCCAGGCACCCTGGGGCACCCTCGCTGAGCCATCCCCCTGCACCCTGGGGCACCCCGTTGGGTCTCAGATGGTGAGCATCAAGGGCTTGCGAGCTGCTCTGGCTCCTGACAGAACGCTGGCCCTGGAGAAGCACTGGGGTGATGTAGATTCACTTGCAATGAAGTTATGGGGTTTCTTCCAGCAATGCCACGGGTTTCATTCTCAACGGCAAAGTTGTGAAGAAGACAGAAGATTAAGAAACCACCAAGCAAGGCCAACCCAACCCCAGCTGAGGGCTTCCAGCCACTGCAGAAGGTGAATCTGTCTCCAGAGCCATATGTTGAGGACCAGCCTGTGCCCAGGCTCTTTGCCAGCAATCGCAGAGGGGAAAGCATTCCCCAGGCTTTAATTAAGGCATTTTTTTCATCATTTTTTTCAAAGCTGGGCTCATTGCAGATACACAGCTGGCTTGTCTAAGCCAGTTCTACCTCTCCCCCTCCTGCGATGAGGTGGGCAGGGAGCTTCACACAAGCAAAAATAATGTTATATGTCATGATATCATGTTTGCAGCAGCTGCTAAAGCGCTGATGGGGTCGGTGCCATATGTGTGAGCAGGGGAATTGCTGCACCCACCTCGGCTCTCACGCTTCCACCATGTCCTAAAGCTGGTGGAAACCATGGGTAACCAGCCCAAGAGTTAAACAGAATGAAGTAAAAATTGCCGTCCTTATTTGATATGATTATAAAGCAAAATTGTACCTGTGAAGGAAATGGAAGTGACAACTCTCTTTGCTGCATGATTTGAAGAAGTAACACTTAATACAACGCTGCCAACTGATGTGTTGCGTGAGGCTGCTCACGGGTGTTAAGTTGGGAAATTGGTGGCACTACACATTAGCTCAGTCACATTTCATTATGTGGATTTTACCAGGATGGGATTTTTCTCTCTGTCTTTCATTAGCAGGTCCCTGTGAAGTGTGGCAACAGATGATTAAAACAAGCTCTGTGCAGCCGAGCAGGACGGATCCACCCAGGAGCACGTGCCCAGGGATGCCCTCCCAAAGCAAGCAAAAATAAGGGAAAACTGGCATTTCTGGGTGCTGTCTGTGAAGCAAGGCACACGTGAACTCATTGCCCTTCTAGTTTTTTTCTAGCAACATTTTTCCTGAGAATGATGAAAACTGAAAAGTTGCAGGTTATCCACTTGTATCTCATTCATGCTGAGATTTTTTGACCAAAATCCTTTATTTTTTTCCTATGCACAGCATTGGTCTGTTTGAGGGTTTTTTTTGTTGTTTGGTTTTTTGGGCTGGTTTTTTTTTTTTTCCCCCTGGTTCCTCTGTTTTGCTGGTGACATTTTGAAAATATTTCCCCTTTTGAAAATGTTTCCCTTTCTCAAACCTTTTTGCTTTGGCTGGTCACCCAATCCTCACCTCTCTTCTCATCCTTGCCAAAAAACCAGCTGGAAATATTAATTTCTCATTCTTCAGAGGTTTTACATGATACAGAGTTGAAAAAAAAATGGGGAAAAAAAGGGCCAGATTCTTCCACCCTGCCTACTATTCCCTTCAAGGTACCTCAGTTTGCAAATATTCTCATGAAATTCTATGGGATAATTATTGTGGCTAATATGAGAGAAAGTGGCCAAGTTGAGCCCATAACGGATGGGCCTGCATTCTGGTTCATGCCCATAATTATTCTGAAACAAGCCTTATTCCATTCTTCAAGCAAATTACATAAGCTCACCCATGCTAACAGCTGATTACCAAGAAAAGGCTTTCACAATTTGACCCTATGCAAATAATTGCATTAGAAAAAGATCTGTGTATGAGTTCAATTTTTTCACTCATTCTCGTAAAACCCTCTGCCCAAATACACTTCACTGTGACTTTGGCCTGATTTTTTTAATATATAGTTGTTCTTAACTAGTAATGAACGCTGCAGTCCATTAGGATGATTGTTGGGTGGATTCAGTATCTCTCAAAGGCTACTGATGCTGAAACCTTCAGTAGGGGCAAGGGTGTAAACAATAATCAGTGGTATTTTTCTGGCAGAAAGCCCAAGCAGCTTATAATAAAGACAAGATTTTTAAAAGCTTTTCAGCAAATCAATTTTCATTCTTTTTCAATGTCCCTGACTTAAGTAAAATGAAACTTAGTTTAGGCCACATCTATGATGCTGGGCTTGAAACACGCTTTTCAGCTGGGATGGTTGTACTGTGGCTCTGCTCTTCTTCCAGGTGAGCATCAAAGCCTCAGGCTGGAGGACCAGGGCCAGAAGTTGGCTCCTGAAATTGGTCCAAGATGGTCTGTGCCTGTGCTGGGGAGGGGGAATATCCCACTGCCCAGCTGTGGAAACAGCTGTCCAAGCACTGGGCAGCTTCTGCCCCATGAAAGCTCATCCATCGTATCAGAAATGCTCTGTGCAATAGTGGTACCTGGAGAAAAGGCGCTGATAGTTGTGTGCCTACATCCTGGTAACAGCCCTTCTAAAAGCATATGCTCACATAAGGGTATATTCTCTGCTCAGATACGCAGCTGGGGTGTTCATCAGACGCCTTCTTGTACGTCAAAACACTCATGACAGGAGTGACGGGGGGAGCACAGAAAGCACACGCCGTGCGTCTGGTTTGCAGACACCCGCTGCCGCTGGCCACCTCGGCATCGCACAGAGCCACCCTCTCCACCTCTTTGAAAATCTTCTAATTAAAGCTACAGGCAGCTAATATTAAGCTGATTTAGCAATTAGCATAATGTGAATAAGAGGAATGTGGGAGTCCTTATTCCAGAATGATCCCAGGCAAGGGGGAAAAAATCCCAGTTTTAATTCTAGTAAGATTAATTTTACATTTTAATTAGAAAGACAAAGGGAAAAATACGGAGCAGCTATGGGTTTTGTTAGTAGCTTATAAAACCTTTTGGAAATTTGGCTTATAATGAATTTTTCCCTTTTTGTCGGCAGCAGCTATAGGGGTGCAATCAAAAGGAAAGAGTTCAATATCTTCTTAAGAGAGACACAGAAGTGCTGTGCTTCCAGCTGCCCACGGATGCACTGTTAACAATAAAAAACCTGCCCTAGCAGAAATTGGTTTCAGAAATCGGTTTCAAAAATTGGTTTCAGAATTGGTTTCAGAATTTGGTTTCAGCAGCCTCGCAGCAAGTCCAGGCAGGTGGTTTGTCCTGCTGCTCTGAGGTGTGTAAAGCCAATTTTGCAAACAGATGGGAAAGGAAGTCCCTGGAAATCATGCAAGTATACCTTTAACAGCAAATACTTTGGGGGTAAAAGCAGAGTTTTTGATTTATACTCTTGTCCAGGACTGAAGTGCTCATAGACTCCATGGCAGCATTAACTCTTGGAAAGTACGTGCTTCTCCACCACCTTGAACTGACTACTAACTTAACTGCTGGCCAAAAGATAGCCAAACCACCATTTCCAGAGATCTCTAAAGGCTCCTTGTCCCAGTTTCCACTGGTCACACAGTGCCCCCGTGCCTTCACAAAATTCTGCTCTTGTCCCTCTTGAAGTGAATCCAGCACCTCCCTCCTCTTTCCCTTCCTTCTTCCCTTTGCTTTTGGGTCATCAGCAGGAGCAGTGCTGTTGGCAGAGGCAAGGCTTGGTCCTTTCACTTCTGCTGCCTGGGTTCATCCTACAACCCAGGCTTGCAGTTTCTTGCCCGCCTGCAGACTTCCACAAAGGCTCATTGCATAGATGATCTTCAGAGACTTGTCTGCAATGTTCCAGTGAGTCTTTACCGAGCACATGAAAATGGCAATTTTTCTGAAGATTATAACTTGGTAAAATATGAGATGATTTTCCCAGGGACAGCACAAAGCACATCCATGACATAAATGTAATCCTTTGCCAGACTCCAATAAAGAAAATGTAGTTTGCTTTATAGATTTGTCAGAATTTAGTTAACTTTTGAGGATAAGCTCAAGTGGAAGAACTCGTTAATTTCTAAAATACAATTTATTTTTTTCTAAAGCAAGAGATTTATTTGGAGGGATGAGAACCTGACCAAGACTACCTGTTAGAAAATGTTAATAACTCCTTCCTGTAAGCTGTCACAAGTAATGTAGATTAGAAGATTATTATGTGAGTCTTCAAGTATCAATTATGCCTCTATTGGAATACATTTGTTCAATTACTGTTTCAACTCATTCTACTGCATTCTATAAAAACATCTCTTGTTCTTTTCACACAATTGAAGTCCTTTATGATTTGCCATAGCTAAAGCTTGTGATATTTTTTTATTTTTACTGTCATTTTAAGGCAAAGTTCAGCTCACTTCCTTAATTTTAACTGCCTTTGCCTTCTTGTCAATGTGGTTAGTTAATGGGTAGGGAATCCCTGATCCACTCAGGGAGTCCTGCAATTAACATTGCAATGTCGAAAGGAGGTTGCCTATAGCAACCTTTTCATTTGCTTGAGTGCTTTTATGTGGGTTAATGATGAAGTATTGTCAAGGTGTATGTAGGATGCAAGAGCACTCTGTGTTACAATGCAACATAATTAAAAGTCATTTCTTCTTTCAAAAATGGCTACTAATATTGCATCTGAAGAAGACCATGATGAAGCTGCTTGGTGGATTCCTGACCTCCAGGCTCCTCTTTTTTTTCCTTTATTTACATTAGTGCTTTACAAAGGGCTCCTCGATATCAGGTGACATACCACTGATTAATCTGAAGAAGCAATTTCAATACCCTCTTGAATGGAAACCCTAGAAAATAACCTGTGGAGTATTATAACTATGATCAGCTCCCTGGAAATGTGCTCCACTCCTAAATATTTACATTGATCAACCCACCCCATTGCCTTGAACAAAAAATAAAGGTCAAGAGCTCTTTCCTGCATGGAGCCAAGGAGGTGCCCAGGCTTTTGGGGCAGCTGTACCATTCACTGCCAAAAGGCTGGGCAGTAGCCTGCCATGGGACGGGGTGCAGAAGTTTCTCCAGTTTTTTGGGCACAGTCTATCTTGCTAAGTCACATCTTCATGCCAGAGCATTTGGTTTGCATGGCAAGGAACCATGTATGTGGGATGCTCTTGTGGCTCAGCATGCACCTTCCAGTGATGCAGGCAAGGGAAGGTCTGAGGTATTTGATCTCTTCTCTGCTGCTGGTGGTGCTAATATCACTACCAAGCACCCAGGTGAGGGAAAGGGGCTTGGGCAAAGCCCTGCACTGCATGGCTGCTTTGCCGTTATGACATTGAATGTGGTGTTAGTCAAGACTTTAGACAATGGAAGGTAGTTCCAATACACAGAGTCTTCCTTCAGATCAGAAGTGCAACAAGAGCACTGAAAGGTGGATCTGGAAAAAAACCACTATTGGCAGAACAAGTCCACAGCATTCAGATGTGGTGAAATCCACACAAATGAAGCACCTGTGGAAGAAGTCCACATGTGACTGCTTCCTCCTGCCTGTGGGGAACATAAGGGTAACTTTTTCTTTCACGAAAACATATCTGCTTTGAAAAACTCATCTTCTTTTAATAAGCAAAACTCAGTGTCCTCTCCAACAACCTTTGCACATAATATTAATTAAACATGGCATCCTTTGACAATGCATCAAGCTGGCAGCAGGAGGCAAAATATGCATTGACAATGCCTGAAACGGCCAACTGCGAACCCAGATTCCCAGTTGCCATGACTTCCAGCATCTTTTATCTTTTTTTATTTTTTTCATTTTGAAGTTCTACTGCAATGTCACTTACGAAACAAACATGCGGGAAAAAAAATGCCCCCCAAACAACCTGTGAATTTTCTAGTGGCATGAACAAGACAGCAGTGACTGATTGGCCCTTGTTTCATCTAGCATGGGTTCAGGGGGTTGGCGGAGCAGCATGGCCATGAGCTGAAAACCTCCTGACAAGGACTTGCCTTTGCCAGGGTGCACGGGAGGGAAGAGAAGCAGCTTCACCATCCCAGCAGAGGTGTAGCAGCACTGCTGTGGCAGACACACGAGAAAATTCACTTACTTTTGCAGGATTCTCACCTGCAGCTTCACTTGTGATATTCCCTAAAGGTTGTTTTCCATGAGCAACCCCATGCCCTGGCAGCCTGAGCCGCTCAGCCCTTCCCCGCAGACCCACAGGGCAGGCTGTGCATTGCTCTGCTATTGCTTTCCCACTGAGAAAACGCCCTTCATCTCGATGGCTTTCCAGGAAAGAAAGAATATATTTCTTCTCCCCAACTCCCCTGAGCAGGTCACTCATCTCCCATCTCAGAGAGGACCTCCCCCAAAGCCCCACCTGCATAAAAATCATGGAGTTTATTGTCTCTCTCCAAAGGCTTTAGCTAAAACTGTCTGAAACCAATAGAAAACTCCTTTAGAGTTGAAAACTGGAAGTCAGAATGGAAGGCTGAATAAACAAAGATTCACTGAGATCTGGCCCTCTCAGAAGATCTTAATATACAGATGGGAAACTGCTAATTCCCTTCACCAAGCACATGCAGAAGCGAAGAACAAACTTTAGAAATTAGTATCAATCAAATATTCATTCCATTAATAGATATAAATAAACATGTTGCTAGCCACAGGGTTGGGATTTAATAATATAATGTAACACACTGAAAACAAACAGCTGCCAAGTCCTGTAACACATCTGAGCATTGTACCTACAGCACTGCACACACAGGGAATGCTGGAGGCCTCCGGAGGAATTTCTGGAAAATGCCATGTTGTTACAGAGAATTTTGGTACCTTTAGATTGGGAATTTGTAATTCCATATGTTATGCAGTGGTATTTTCACTATAGTAAAATTCTGTGCTATGAAACCTCAACCCCCCCCTAAAACCTGCCTGGGTTTGTGTTTAATGACTAATTCCAGTTTTATGCCAGCAGCCTCAGGGGTGAGGTTTTGCTCTGTTCTGAATAAAACTGAAAACGGTTTCCATTTGGGGCAAACAGCTAAAGAGGAGCAGAGGTCTGCTGCCACCTGGACTTTCTCCAAGCCTGGCTGCAACGGGGAAAGCATCCCTGATAGCCCGCACCGCTGGCAGCGCCTTGGCTCAGCACCGAGCCCAGCTCCACGAGCAAGGAGACGGGCTGCAGGCAACACCCCAGGGGGGCACACAGCATCGCCAGCCGTGCCAGCCCATGCTGCCCGCCATCCCCCTGCTCGGTCTGGCCATCGGGCAGCAGCGGGGCACCCACTGGGCATCACCAAAATAACACCTGGGTGAGGTGGCAGCTCAGCGAAAGGGGCTCGTGCCTCCATCAAGACTCTCATTGACTGTCGCAATGCAATGGTGGGTGATGTAAAATACACCTGGAAAGCAGCAAACGTGCTGGGTCCTCTTTGTTGACAGGCCCAAGTCTTTCTTCTGCAGTAGTAATAACAATACAAAAATACTAAATGCCCAGCTTTATGGAAACCAAAATTAAATTGTTTTCATAGTCATTATAAACGTCAGCCTCACATAAAGACGAAAAAGGACCCATTGAAGCTAGAGGTTGTCAAATAAATACAGCAAACCTTTTAAAGTACAGAGGCTCTTTGAGTCAGCAAACCTTTAAACACTGGTTGCCACGCAACACCAGTAACATTAGATGATGAGCAGCTCAGCAAGTGCACTGAATTTGGTAAATACAGGGTTTCAGTATTTACGTATCACTATTTATTAAGGCATTTCTTTATGCTGTTGGCAGTCCCTGATAAAACAAGGACAGAGATGCTATTAAAAAATCAGATCTGTTCCTGCAAGGAAAGATTGATCGGGGCTGCACAGACATAGCATAGGCTATATGGTACAACATACAGTCCCTATAGGTCTTGGGGTTGCCAGAAAATGAAAAATTGTCCCAGCCAGCAGCCATCTGCCTGGAGTGAAATGTGTTTTCACAGGGTAAATAATTAAGCTGAGATACATCTTTCACATCACAAAATGTAGAGGGTAGATCTGCATAATTTTGCATAAAAATGACAAAAATCCTTGGCTGGGGCAGGGGAAAAAAATCAGGTTCTTTATCAGTAGGAAGGTAAATGGATTTAGGGTGGGTGGTGCTTGTTTCACTTCAAATTTGCAATGCTTTTCCAGCGGTGAAGCTTTTCTGGTTTTAGTGAGGTTACCTGGGGGGAGAAATAGGGCCCTTTTCATCTTTTAAAGGCATCCCTGAAGACAGCAGTTGCAGAAACGATGATTAGAGCACAATAAGGTAACGATTTTTACTGCCAAACTTACTTTCCCCTGCAGTCCCAGTTTTGGAAACTGTAATTTTCAGAAACTCAGCTTTTCAGGTGGAAATTCTCATTAATCTGTGGTAGATCTGTCAAGGAAAAGGCATCATTAGACTCTGCAAATTAGTGAAGATGTGAACCTCCCAGGTTGCAAGAGATGGTGACAGTTCTGGGGAGTTCAAGGCCTCTTAAACCCAGGAAACTGTACCCCCAAAATGCAGCACTTTTGTGGTGCATTCCCTGGAATTTTGTGTACTGGAGAAAAAAAAATATCCATCTTTATTATGTAAGAAGTAAAACGAAGACAAGCTCTTAAAGACTTCACTTCGATTGTGAAGGAAGTAATGGAAGGAATTGAAAGAGCTCTCCTATAGAGTGAGTATATCTGCATTTGTAGAAAATCTGCACGTACAGAGATAACAGCACAATTTTACATTTGAGAGGTGACAGCATTCTATAAATATTGAAATATGATGATGTTGAGCAACTTGTGCCTGGCAAGTCCTGGTTTCTTTTCCCATTCGGCTTGTGTTAGATCCTCTCCCCTTGCCAGCCTGGGGATGTGTTTCAATCCCAGCCCAGGAGCCTCGGGGCTCCCAGATTCCTAATCTGAGAGCATCTCTGGTGCAACCCTTCTCCTGAGTCAAAAGGGATTTGGTAGAAGATCAGTCTGGTTTCATAAATTAGATGGCAGTTGCTTAAAGGGGGAAAAAATATATTGTGTTTAAATAACTTGTGAGACTCAATGCTGAGGGACCAGTACATTAAAAAGGTGATAAAATGCACACCAGTCCGGGCAGGGAGGAATGGGAGGATGTTACAACCTGTCTGTCCTTTGTGAAAGAGGGAAAAGCTGCGAGAAGCTGCAGAAGGACAACTAACCTGTGAATCATTTTGCCCGCGTGGCTGTAGGCAAGCGGGTAGCTGGAGCCAGGGCTCTGACTCACATCTCTGGCTGAAAGCAGATTTAAATCACACACAGATTTAGGCCAGGAGACTCTGTTGTGGGGATGAGAGTTGATCCAGGTTAAAACCTGGATAAAAATTGAAGTTATGTATTCCACGAAACCCTCGCCTTACAAACCACTGCTGGAGATATCAGTTCCCCCAGCTCCCAGACACTCAATCCGGCTGTCAAGACTCAGCACATGATGTTATTAGCTTTGTCAGAGGTGATGTAAGGTGCAGGGGTACGGAGAGAGGCGTTAAGAGCCTGCATAACTGCGGCCACAGTTACAGAAACCCAGCCAGTGAGAACTTTCCAACTGCCTGGGGATTTTTGCAAAAGCAAAAACACTGGCTGGTACGATGCAACTTAATGGATTATTTACACAAACAGGATTTTTTTTTGCGATCTACCATATTCTGCTTGTTGGTGTTCTGCACGGGACTCCAGATCTGAAATGCAAGCTAAAACTGGCACTAGCCTGGCATATTTTGATACGGCACAGTTGGTGGAACATGGGCAAAATGTATTTGGCTGTTTCTGCCTATTAGTGCTCGCGGCTGGCTCGTGGCATACTGATGAGAGCACTTCCAAGAGCTTTCATGTGCACAGATGTGATAAGATGCTAATTTTTTTCAGAATTTCCACAGCTGGGTTTGCTGCACAGAGGAGTGAAAAGGAAACCAAATCTCTTTTCAAAAAGTTGAGGGACTTTCAAGCTACACAGGTCAGGTCGAGCTCTGCAGTGGCTGAGCGGGAAGGCAGCGGGCTGGGCTCAGATGCTCAGTGATCTGCTCCCAACAAAGCCCCTCTGAAAGGGCCCTGGCTTTGCTCCTCTGCGGGTCACAGTGGCTCTCAGCTCCGAGGGCACTGTCAGAAGTTACAGGGCAACCAGAAGCCAAGATGAAGGAGTTACTCTGCATTTCTCTTCCTTGATAAAAGGACTCCTGTGTAGAAAGCCTTTTATTTATGACTTCGTTATTATGAACTTGGCTTTTCTCCGTTTAAACGTGCTGGTTTCCACAGAGCTGCCCAGCACACGTCCCTCCCTGTGCAACCTGGGAGGGAGTTTCGCTTTATTACGCCAGGCACACACAAACCCCTTCTACAGCAGGCAATGATAAGGCAGCCTTAAATGACAGCAGAGGAAGCAGCTTTATTGCCAATTCACCACTCAATTATTAAGAGCCGCTTTCCCAATTTGTTTACTTTTCATCTCACGGCTGAGGTATTTAAAGCCTACAGTTTCAACCCTATTTCTGTCCTTTCTTGCGAGGCCAACTCTTTTTATGCCCTCTCAAATCTTCTTTCAGGTTGTTCAAAACATCATCACTGTTCATAGTCAAGATGATCCCCAAAATATGTATTGCCTAGTTATATATTTACCCCATGGGATGAGTCATCTCCCTGTAAAATTTCCCTTCACCTCTTGCATTACATTTTTCTCCCCTGTCCATATTCCTAGGCTACCCATACATTATATTTCTTCCATTTTCACTATTCTGTTCTCTCACAGCAGTAATAACTCTCACTACAATTAAGACAACTAAGTCTAGTGTACCAACCAATCCATAATAACTGTCCTTTCTGGTTGGCTTCATCATACAAAGTGCTCCTTATTCAGGAAGGTCATTTGAATATCTCCTGGCAGCTACTCAGCTCAATATTGATCTCAGCATCACTCCGCAGTTGTGTGACTGTCCAATGCTTTCTGCTAGCTTTATGTTAGTACATAGCACTGAAAAGCAACAACCAGCTTTCAGGACTGTTTCTTTAAATTGAATAGGAAAACCGGAAGAGGTGTTAATTCTTCAAGGGTTTCTAAAGTGCAATTCAGGGGTTTATAGTCTCTCTTGCTTTACTGTTAAATCCCTTTTCATCCATTCTCCCAAACTCTAGGAGTAGATGGATGCCCCAACAGGTGGTTTCTCAATAGCTAAAGGGAATTCTTATGCTTCTGTTACTGAGAATAGCCCTAAGAAAGGGTGGTGGACAAAGACAGGCAGAAGAACACACTGTCAACCTACACCAAACAGCAGCTCTACCCTCATGGAGTCTCCTTCAGTGTCTCCCATCTCTCACTGTCTGCAGTGAGGATCTAGCAGATCTGTCCTGGACCAACAGCTAAGGATAACACTGCTTGAATTAGGTGGCTCCAGACACACACAAGAACTTTATTTCCCCCTTGCAGTGGATTTAAAGGAGGGACAGGGCCCAAACCAAACAATTGCCAAAGATCAGAGCTCAATTACCAAATATTAACCTGCATTTGGGCACCTCAGTAGCAGAAAACAGGTTAATCCAAGCTCTTTAGTAATGCACCAGGATCTCCTCTTACCTTTCTCCTTGGACATTCTCTCCTTACTGCCAGTCTTCTCCCTCCAAACTCAACCTGCCTGGAGCAGAGAGTAACCTGGGGCATTAATGGCTGCATCAAGCACATGACAGACTAGAGGTAAAGAAAATACCGATTACTGTTCTTACAAGCTAGAAAGAGAGCACTTAAGCCTCTCCTTTTATAGGAAAGGGACCTGGAGACACTCAAAACTACTAACCATGGACACCTGGTGAAGGCAGGAGTAGGCAGGAGTATCCTGGGTCTGGTTACACATGGGTAGGTTGGAGGAAATATGGGAGAGGCAGGGGTTGGCTAATTGGGAAAATTAGTTCAAGAATGTGATTTACCAGCTCAGCAGATGCTTCAGGATGACCCTGAAAATGGGACTGAGAGACCTTTCACTTGCTTTTTGAGGAACAGGCGTGTGTGGATGTTCTGGAGAAATATCACACGTTGCATCTCTAAATATACTTGATTTGTTTCATCTGCTTCTCCTGATTGAGGAAAAAAACCCAGCCATTCCCCAAGGACTTGCCAAGTGCTTGGGCTAAAGTGACAATAACCCTGTCCATCAGTTTAAAAGGGGGATGTTGACCTTTACTTTGTCCTGTGCAATAATCTGTGGTAAAATAAGATGGTCTAAAAGAAGCAGGTGAAAGATAGGAAGAGGGGAAAGGCAATGACAAGTGACACCTGCCCTGGAAAGTGCTGATTTCTGAGCTGCAGGTTTAGCTGTGCCCTTTGTTTCAAGGAAAAATAGGAGCAGCAGCACTCCCAGCTCATCCAAGGGTGATGGGTTTGCCCCCTTCCAGCTAAAATATCCCCCATTTTGGGTGTGTATCTATAGCACGTTCTCTGAATCCCCACTGCTCAGGTTGAGCAAGCAAAGACTTCTGATGGGGTGATGCATCAGGACTGCACCCCCAGCCACTGCCCCAGCAGCACATTTGGGCTTTTGCTCTGTTGACACAGCCAGGAGGGACGGAGGGATGCTGCACAATCTGCAGACACAAAGCTCGTGTCCCTGCCTCCCCGGGGACGGGCTGTGGGGATGCTGGATGTGTGATCTGCTCCATGCCCTGCTTCAGCTTTGAGTCTGTCTTCCTCTACAGCGAGAGATGGGAAGAAGGAATCAGTCTGGTGTGCACAAAGGCTGGTAGGAGTGGGCTGTTTGCTCACCAGGGCAAAAGCATCACCAAAAGCAGGGAAACAACATGCTGTATCAAAGTAACATGAGGGAAAGACAAGGAAAAACAGTGCCTGGAGAAGTGCAGGATTGTGCGTTGGCAGCTGTCAGTTCGGGGGGGGGGGGGGCGGGAACATGGGACGTTGCAGTGGTCCCCAATCCACGTGCGGAGTCACGGCAGGAATAGATGTGTTACAGTTTATGCAGATGCTTCCTGCCAATTAAGAGGCAATGTGCTTGCAAAATGTGCAGATTTTACAGTTGGAAGTCAAATGTAGTCAAGGGGATTCTCTTTTCATCAGGCATATAATGTATGTACATGCATCCTCTGGTGGAATATTTAAATGGTATTTTAAGAGAGCAGTTTTCCTTCAGCATCAAGCTTTTCTGCAAACACCAGCCTTATATGATCTTATATGGCCCCTTTGTGTTGGGAATCCTTTTCCATCCTCAGATACTTGGGGTGATAGGGGATAGAAGAGGGGATTATGAGTGAGTAGTGACACAAGGGGAGATTGGATCTGGAGATGTGTGACAGAGATAACAGCGTGACTGGAGAGTGGGAGAGACGCCACCGAGGGGGACTCTGATGAGGTCAGCCTGGGAATCCTCACGCTGCAATGAACAGTCAGCTGGTTTCTATAGAAACGCTGAAACAGGATTTAACACATTAAATGGACAAGTTTTAATGTTGGTGTTTAATAAAAAACCCAATAGAAATACAGTGAGGGAATCCTTACCACATATGCGCCCCACTGTTTCCCTCCAATGTGTCTGCTCCAGCACACTGGAAAATAAAAAAAATAATAGAAAATTATAAAAAAAACTTCAGAAATTACTCAAAACAATGCCTATGGTTTCACTTGCTCTGTAGTGTACATATTCTTAAAATGTCAGCACACATTTTTCTGTATAAATTCACCACAGGATTCTTTTTTTTCAGTCCCGGAGGTACTCACCCTTACCAGGCTGCTAAGAAAACCATCTTTGGCATCTGTATTTGCACTTCAGGCAAGATAGGATTGAAACAGCTTTTGAGCTGATGACATGTGAGCAGATGGGCCAACCCTGACCCAGTCTTAGGGACCAAGTGGGCCCTTCAGGGAGGAACAATCACTTCTGCAGGGAGCCTGGTCAGGGGAAAAAAAAAAAAAAAAAGAAAAAAAAAAAAAAAAGAGTCCTTTGATCCACTGACTCCTACCCAGGATGAGCTGTTTCAGGAGACAGCAGCGGGTACTGTGGGGTACCAGGTAAGAACTAAATGAACATGCAGTACTCTGGCAGTCCCCCATCTGGGGGCATATACCAGAACAGCAGGAAGGAGGAGCCCAAAAAACTGCCCCTTGGTGGTTTAGAACATCCCTATTTCTGTTGACACAGATGTTCAGCCTTCTGAAAGGTCAGCCAGGCACAATTCGTAAGCACTAAAACAACTTAAAAGAAATAGAGAGGGGTTTGTTTCATTTTTCTTTAAAACCCAGTGAGACAGCAGCTGCTCTGATGTAACTTGTCCTATCATCTTCCCCAAAGAAGTGTAAATTAGAGCTGGGAAGGTATGAAATGCAATCATCTTGCCTTAGCAATAGGAGGCTGCTTCAGCAAAAGGAGAACAGCTGCCCTCTTTAAAAGTCTTAACAAAGTGAGCACTGCCAGAGCCCTGGAGCAGAGGCAGAGCTCAGCACGGCTCCCAGGGACAGGCGCTGGGCAAGGGGCACCCACCACCCTACCCATGTGTCCCCTCAGGGTCCCTGGCAGGAGACAGGTGGGACTAAGTGCCACCTGCCTGTCCCTTTTCTCCCCATCAGCACGGAAAAGCCGCAGCCCCAGATTTATGCTCACTAGACAGGGAGAGGAGGTGGGACTGGCCATCATCGTTGTCATCAAACCAAACACGCTCCCATCCAGCCCCTCAAAATGGGGGGCAGGCCTTGCGCACGTGTCTCCCCTGATCCATCTTGATGGTTGAATCCCCCTAACATAGGGCACGTCAGCAGTGTTTGATGAATTCTGAATTTCTCTTGGATTGTGTTTGCATTTGGGTAATCCTCACAAACCCGTGCCATGATACCCTGCACCCTCACCGAGAGCTGGAGGAGCAAACCTCTCCTCTGGCAACCATAGATAAAATCAAGACCTCAGAGTTTCTCAGGGCATTGCTACTTTCTGCCTTGTTTCAGCAAAGCTCTTCCCTTCCCATGACCTGGCGCAGCTCCCACCCCAGCCCCTCCAACACGCAGCATCTGCAAATGGGACCTTCTTGCTCCAGCTACTCCCTGAGCTCACAGTCGGTGTCACAGCCTTGGTGTGGCACCCAGGTCCCCTCCCCAGGAACAGCGCATACGAGGGGCTGGAAAGAAGGACCAACTAGTCTGAATTTCAAAATGAAACCTGCTTTCCAGCCACAGGCAAGGCCACTCAGAGGGACTAAAAGCAGGGCTGGTTCTTTTGCAAGAATAATTTGCTTAAATTACAGTATCTCTGGGATTCTCCAGGAAACAATCAAACCACGTAACGAACTGTCGCCAGACGGCAAATCCCATTCACTGGGGAGTTTGCTGAACGTTACAAAAATCAGCCCTGAGTGAATATCTGTCTTAGATGTCTTGTCTCTGCAATGGAGCAGAGGAGGGGACTGGCTCCTGGGGACAGTGGGAGCCGCTTTTGCCACCCCAGCCCCAGCATGGTCCCACGGTGTGCACAGGGCTCCGGCTCAGCCCCTGGAAAAGGTCAGGCTCAGGTTTGCTAATGAGTGTGCTGGGCTCACCACCACCATCCTCTGCTCTCTCAGGGGGATGCAAAAACCATTGCAGAGTCAACCACATAATGAACAAGATTTTAGGCAGTGGTAAGAAAAAAGAAAAGGCGGAGAGGAAAAAGAAAACCATCCTCAAGAAACATCTATGCAGAAGAAATCCCCAAATACATGATGGCAGGTAAACACAGGAGTGTGAAAGCTTTTTGAAGGAGGCATTCTTTTACAGTGTAGATGATCATAAGAGCAAAATAAATCATCTTTCTTTTACCATAAAAATGTTTTACACCATTCAATTAAAGCCTCTGAGATAAAATAATTTCTCCTGGGTGTTTTCCTTTGCTCTTCTCTTTCTGTTGGAAATCATTTCAATATTTTACTACCTTAGTAATAAAAAATACATAATGGCTTGCCAGGCAATATTATTTCAGCAGCTTGCTCACTATATGAAGAAATTCAGAGCAGTCTTTTGCTTCACTTTACACTGGAGATAAAAACATGTGCCCGAGTGCCAAGGGGCTGCGATGGGAGTAGGTCATTTGCTTGTGGTTGCCACGAAGGCTCTGGGCAATCAGGGAGAGCCAAGCCAGGTTCCTGTCCCTAAAGGCTGTGGGTAAGGCATTGCATAGCCACACTTCCACTTCTTCCCCAAATTACGCATAAAAAAAAGAAAAAGGGAGGTGAAGCAACACTTCTCTAAATATTAATAAATCTGTGCTGCCCAATTGTATCCTTTAAAACACTATAGGCTTAAGTGGTCCCCAGTGGAACGATGTATCTTCCCCTCAGTGTTAAGAAGAGCAATAAATCTACAATTACTTTATTACTCAGTCCCACTAAAAAATGCATTAAGCCCTTCTAGCAAATTCAAGTTTTATAAAACAATTATTTGATTCTGACATTAGAAAGAGTCCAAGTCAAATAAGACGTCGCTGGATACTTTTTCAGACCCCACGTGTTTCATTTTGAAACTGATCCTCTATCATTGAGCAGTGGTGTCACTAGAAAGGAATTCCTTAAGTTAAAAAGAGTAACGTACGTCTAGGGTAAGTATCAGGAAAAGGACTTACAGGGAACTGTAGGTCCACGCAAGAAAGACTCGCCTGTGTTTCAGCAATGTGTGTGTACGTATATAAAAATATATATGCACACACAGATATATTTTTAAAAAAATCTAAAAGTACTTTGCACATCTTTTAAGAAAACTCCCTTCTGTTAGATATAATGGTATTTTCTCTTCTTGTGCAAGAACAAAGGGATAATAAGCCCCTTAGGAAACAAACATCCCATTATGTCAGGCAAAGGCCCCATTAATAAAGGATGAGCGAAGAGGAGGGCAGAAGATGCAGGAAACAGAAGCAGAGCTCCGAGCCTAATTAGACCGTTCTCCAAAATTTCTCAGGAGGCGCTTGCTGAGGCTAAGGAGGTAAATATTTTATAAAGGGAGCTCCCTTTCTCTTCAGGCTTCTCCTTGTGCTCTCTCCTGAACTAATTACTTGCTTTGTAGAGGGAAACACTGCTAATTTTAGCCTTATGGGGCCCTGCGTGGAAAGCAAGGGATGTTCCCTGGGTGACTGGGAAAAGCATTTTGGCTCCCATCTGATAGCAGGGCCAGCTGCCGCTGGAGAAGGGGCTCTGTGCAACGACCTGGCAACTGTGCTGTCCTGGGTACATGGGGTGGCCCCACATCCTGCGGCCAAGGACAGGGCTGGGGATGTGGCAGGAGCCATCCCTGGCATGTGGGGACAGCACAGTGCCTTCCGTTTACATCCTCCAGTACCCACTGCTCATCTGCTGGGCCACCCTATCTCTCCCAAGCACATAAATCACCCCTGTGCTATCCCACCCCATGCACACAGGTGGGGAAAAGAAGAGACAGAGGAAGTAGCTACTGAGGAATTAAAATTGTTTTGATAACAGACAAAGAATAAGAGGGAAAGAAGAGAAGGAGGAAGAAATACTCCAGCCTCTCAAACTAAAGTCACTTAGAAATCCTTCTGCTCTTTTCCCAAAAGCAAGGTTAAAGAAGAAAATACAGAAGGCACTTGCAACTCTAATAGAAAACAACTGGAGCCAGCCAGGTTGCAAGGGCAGTGCCTGTACATGGGAACGCGAGGCGCTGGCGTGGCTGGACGGGCAGGAGCACTGACCAGGTTGGGCAGCTCTTTCCCTGACCTGCCCACTGCTAATGAAAGGAAGAAAAGGGGCTTATAAGCATCCAGCCCAAAGAACTGGCTGTAAATTGGTATTTTGGCATGTTCCCTGATGCCTCAGCATTCAGCAAGCAGCTTCAAGGCCAAGGCCAGGCTGGGGGAGCACGTGTGGGCTCCTGCACGTGGCTGGGAAAAGCCTCTTCTCCTTAAGTATCTGCCAACAGGCTCCAGGGAGGGGAGCGGACCCGGGGTCCCCACTGAGCCCCGGCTGCATCCGAACCACAGGGCTGGGGAGACTGTGCAGACCTCGATTTTCCTGCTGGAAGCTCAGACAAGCTTCTCCATCTTCCCAGAGGATGCAAGGAGTTGAACCATGGGTCCAGTTGAACGCTGCCCAGCACTGGGAGTCCAGGGAACAGTATAAGCCAGTAATGGTCAGTCCCTGGTATATAATCCAGCATCCCATCCTGTGCACCTCGGCACCTCCTATTCCCTCTCCGTGCTCTGTCCCCCACTCCTCTGAGGCCACGGCTGGAATGAGCCCTCAGGCTGGCACAGCCCTGCTTACTCCTGTGCTCTCTCTGATAGCAGAAAGGAGAAAACCTCTGTGGGATCAGCACGCTGCTCTCTCCTGATCTGCCTGGCTTTTCCCCAGGCTGACACCTGCAGACCAATGTCGACCATTCTGGGCATGATCCTGCCTACATTTTGGTTTGTATTCCAAAGGAGGGAGGATTCTATGCACTGAATGGGGCTCACTGGGGTGATACACCCGGTCAGCCCCACGGGTCTGCACGCCGCTTGGTAGGAAAACCTGCTTCATCTCTGCCTGCATGGCTGAGAGCGTATTTCAGTTCAACGGGCTGGGGCTTACCTTCTCATTCTCCATGCCCCGCTTAATCCATCACCTTCTAGTCTTCTCAGATGTTTTAGCTTCACTTGTTATCTCTTATATTTCAGCATAGGAAATCCCAGCCCCGGGAATCCCACAGAGTTGGCAGCAGTGCTGTTGCACCAGGGTTTTGTCCCTTTGCCAGAGCAGGTGCTTCCCCACTTCGCAACATGGCACCAAGGAAACGAACAACATAAAATCAGCAATTGCAAGAAGCACACAATGTTTTCAGTGCATTGAAAAAGATTTATCTTCCTTTTTTCTTTGGAAAGTACTAAGAAAAGAGGAACCGGGCCAACGAACTGATCAGTGTGTGCCCCCCCCCGCCCCCACCCCCGCCTTTTGTTTGGGGATTTTTGCAGCAGTCCTGTCCTCCTCAAGCCCAGCCACTCCAAAGGACTCTCTGACTGAGATGTAACATGTCACTTGACTCAGAAAATCCGCACTGATCTTTTAACAGGATTTCCCATGGGTTGGCTACAATGCAGATTAAGTAAAATAAAAAAACCCACCCAGTTTCTCCCTTTCAGCTATGGGTCCTTGTTCAGTCCAGTGTGCTTTTACGCTAGGGAGATTTGGAAGCTGCGAGGTTGCAAAGCAGAGAAATGGTTTGATCTGCGAATGCACACTGAATCCCTGTAAACTCCTGTAAGTTTACAGCACAGCTTTCTGTGTTAGACTGAAGAGCTGTCGGTGGAGGAGGCGGCATTGCACCTGACTGCAAAACACTTTCCACTGATATACATATGCACGGATTATGAAGAGACAGCATCTTAGCGAGCCTCTTCATGCTTGTAGCCTCTCCTCTTTACTGATTATGAATAATAACTAAGTAGTGGGTGAATTTTCCCCTCCATCCTCATCCCCATTGGGTCTCCCCAGGGTTTCCATCCCCAGCTGCTGTTCACCTTGGCCTGGATTCCTGTCAGATGTACTCCCCTTCTGCTGCTGCATACGCACAGACTTACAGCTTCAAGAGCTTTCAGCAAATGTGGCCTCTTCACTAAACCCAGGGCCAACATGAGGTGCCAGAACTGTGTGGCGGGGTTGGATTTGGGGGTGGGAGCAGCCACGATTGCCCTGGATGCATCCAGCCATGCGGGACCCTCAGAGCCTGTGCACCTTGGGACCACCCTAGTGTCCCGCACTCCCTGGGGACTCCCTGTTCCCACCCAGCCCCTGCTGTGACAAAAGGCATGGGCAGGGCAGGGAGGAGAGCAGCGTGACCTTTCTTCCCTCTCAGAGCCCCGGCACCCCCAGAACCACGGGGTGCAACAGTGTCCTGCTGCAGAGCTGGCCCCACCAAAAGCATCAGAGACAGCATGGCACTGGGATCAAAGTCAGCAGCAGTGAGCCTGACACCTGGGATGTTCAAAATCCTCCCACTCCTGCCCCAAAGCCCACTCCAGACACCTTCACTTTGCTGGCTTTACCCCGAAGTGCAGCACAACCAACTTTTGCCTTTACCCCCTGTGCATCAATAGCTAAAAAACACCTGACAGCAACATCCAAACAACTCCCCAGAGCCTTAATCCCTGTGTTACAATTACACTTCAGGCCAGATGAAAAATTCATCATTACAGCACAGCCACGCTCATTAATCCCCCCCAAAGCATTTCTTGTCTCTGCCCCCTCGCTCCCTTCTCTCCCCTGCCTCTGCATGGGCGCGTACGGGAGACAGAACGGAGGGTTAGGACTTCTCCAGTCATGTTCGTTTCCTTCCCTGTTCGAGACAACTAATGAGATCTGCGTGGGCGAATGTCTCCTGCACCGTGTCAGATCTACTCTCACATGGATCGACGCGTGTGATGGGAGCACCGTGGGGTGTGCGTGCAAGCGTGTGCTGGATGCGCTCACACCGAGCCGGGGGCCATGCACACACAGCAGCAAATGCACAGCTGTGCTCTCCTCCCTTAAAGGTTAAATCTACCCATTATCCTCTTTATTAGGCTTTTGCACGCTGGAATAGATGTGTAGAAGGGGAGGGGGGTGTCTCTTCCCATTCCTTGAGCTGTCAGAGGAATGAACTTGATAGGATTCAAGCTTTAACCCTCGTCCCCACCTCTCAGATCTCTATCAAGATGCTGCCAGTCCTCTAGCCTCCTCCTCCACAAAAGCACCCTAAAAGGAGCAGCAGTGAAAAGTTTTTTCAATGCTTGAGCACTGGCAATACCAGGCTAGCAGGTTGGGAGCAAGTTATGGACTCACAGAAATTTGCATCCAGTGCTGATGTAAACTACACATTGTTTCTTGCTGCTTTTCTCCCCCATGAAAGCTTTTTCCCAGTGCTAATCTCCTCTTCTTCCCCTGGGCAGACTGGAGAGGTTAGCTCTGCGCCACACGAAATGAGCTGGGCAGGTCTCAGACCTTCCAATCACAGAGACACAGCAGGAACAAGCACCCACCAAGGACCTCAGAGAGGAGCTGCTGGCACGCTAATAACAATGAATTTATCATATCAGGGACAGGGGGAGATAGACAGCTTTAACCCACTGAAAAAATGGATACCTGGTCCCACAGAAGAGAAAAAAAGGCCAAAGTCCCCAGCTGTTCACTTCTATAAGTACTTAAATCAATCACTGGCCCAGATTTCTGGAGACAAGTGGATAGTTGCTTAGGGCTGATTGGTGTTTCTCTGTCATCATGATTTTGTTTTGATTTTCAAGCTGGAAATTCAGCCTCTGCAGAACACAAAATTTCCATAAGAATATTTAGACTTTTCCATCAGTTTTTCAAGATCCCATCAGAAAAATCAAAATAAGACAATTTCCACAGGGTCAAGTTAAAACTAAATGAAACCCAGTGTTTTTGTCTTTAGCCCAACACTTACTTGCTGCTTGAAAATCTCATGGACATCTTAATTTACCAGCCTCCAGACCTGTCAGTTCATACACACCTCCCAGCCTTTACCTGAGTATGAACTTTTCTGGATCCACTCAGTAACTAGTTCCTCACACTAGGTTCTATATTAAAAGCAAGAGTTAAAATTTTATACTCAATTACCTAAGAAACAGGACACCCAGCAAAAAATCCATTTACACAAACCTCCAGTGAATGCTTCAGCTAAAAATAAGCTCATTTCCTGCAGTTAAACCTCATACCTGCTGCCGGAAACCTGAATCATGCTGCCAGCAAGATATCAATCTCAAAACACAAACAGCACCTTTTGGCTTTTGAAAACTATTTGGAGATCAGTGGGTGGATCCTAATAGATTACATAAACGGTGCTGGAAGGGCTACGAATGAAAACGTAAGTGGTAAAGCCAGTGTAAATCAGAACCGGCTGGATTATCCATCTGGGGTCAATCAGCAGGAATCCCTGGGATTCCATGGAGCCCTGTTGATTTGTAGCAGCTGACCCCCATTTTCCCTTAAGAAGCCTTTAATTTCAGTCAGTGTGAAAAGAGCAGGCAGTTTTAACTCTGACATGTGGTGTTAAGGGTTCTATCCACCATTGAGAGCCTGCTGGAGGTGAGATATGAGGTGGTGCTTCTCTTGGAGACTGATGGGTTTCTCCTACATGGACTGTCCCTTTTCTTGTGCCTCTGGTGGGCTTCTCATAGGAACTAAATCACCTCCTTACAGAATTAGCTATTGCTTAGCTGGAAAATTTGAACATGCCAATTTTTATGAGGCACGGTACCAAGTGCCTTTACTCAATTCCCAGCATATACCCAAGTACGGCCGTTCTCTTCCTTCAGTTCACTCTGTAATTATGTCACATAAAAGCAATCAAGTTCTCTTGGCAAGATTTATTCACTTTATTCTCCTGGGTCTAATCTTGTAACCCTACGTGAGTGTATTTAAGGCATCACGGTTTGAGTGCTGGAGTGGCTCGTCGCCCGTTGTGCGGGGCTCTCGAGGGAGACAGGCAGTGCTGCTGGTGGGAAGCAGACGTGAAGAATGTGGTTCCAACCCCACTCTCCTTTATAGATTTCCTCTACTGGGTACAAGGTGGGTTTGGTGACCAGGTGATTCTTCACCCACTTGGTGCCCTTATGTTCCTTCAGAGGCACCGGGTGTCTTCAGGAGACCACAGAGAGGTGCATCTGCAGTTCCTCCTGGCCTTTATCCCAGGCATGGCAAGGACGGGGTCTGCCACAGCCACTTTCTTTCTAGTTCTTATTCCATTCAGGTCAAGGAGTTATTGAGCACCAAGAAGTCCTGATGATCCTTTTAGGACACCACTTCTACTTTTTGTTTTCTTCACTGCCCTGCCACTTTTCCAGTTGCTTATCTCTTTCTGGGCTGGTAGTGTCTTTGGACTTCAGGAGGAAGTAGCCTCTCTTCCCTATCCCCTTGGCCATGTGCAGTTTGATGCAGGTTTCCTTTTCTTCTCACCACATCGTGGCTGAATCCAGCCATCAGTTTGGAAATGACAGAGGACGTTTGTGAGCCAATTACATCAATAGCTTAGAGTACACAGGTCCACAGTGCTTTATCTGCCCTTGTGCAGACCTTGCTAGGTCTTTCCCTCTTCCTTGCAAGAGTTATTTTATAGAGTTCTTCTCACTTACACATGACTTCTGAAGCCTTGATAATTTCCTCCCATCTTTTACATGGCCAAAGATGAAAGCTTTTTATTACTGAAACATAACAAGCAAAATATTCCCACTGTTGGACGTAACCACTTTGGATCACTGGTTCTGCACAAACACAGTTCACAGATCCCTGGTCATAAAAGTTCCAAGCTCCATCTGGGCCATCTCAGAGTCTTGCTCTTCCCATGGTTAGAAACACTGATTTAATGTCTAGCCTAAATTACCAGACCAGCTTCTCCCATGTCATTGCTCTTTACAGAGTTTTTCTCCCTTCTTGGCACTTATTCCCAAGGTTTTCTATTATGAGCAATTGTGCCTCCCCAGTGCTCATTTTGGTAGGAAAGGTGTCTATCAGCTCCCAGCAGTCAGGCAGGTCTGGCCCTGGCTGACCTTGTGTGTCTTGCTTCAGCCTGAAATTCCCCTTGAGAGCCGGATCTCAGGACCACACACACCCTCCAGTGAAGGTTCTCCCACTCCCTCATACAATGAAGTAACATCGCAGATGAAACATTCGAGGAACACTTTTGCCTTTTTTTAAAATTTCAGCTTGTTTATAAGCTGTCCTTTCCTTTGATCTTGGATAGTGATTTCTATCATCTTTTTCTGAGAAAGATGCAGTGTGTGTTTAAACAGGGTGTGGGGCGTGTGTTTGTGTGTGTAGCATGGAGATAGCCAAATAAATGATAAAAGGAAAATAAAGAGGCCAGAGCACAGAGTTTGAAGGATTCCCTTTGAGGCAGCTTCACCTCACCACTTAGCAGGCAGCTAGTAATTTTATTTTTTTTTCTCGGTGGGATTAATTAAATGGCAGGTGGAATTCAAGGAGCATGATGTCAAAACTTTTAGCTTTAGCATGACTTGTCCAGGTCAACACAACCTAGCAGAAAATCAGCATGTGTTACACAGCATGTTCGGTGCCTTACAGCAAGACCAATGCAACAGTAATGGGCATGCTCCCCCCAAGGAGTCTCACATCTTGGGCTCTCCCCGGGAGCATCACTCCATGCTGGAGCCCAGCAGAGGTATCTGGCCTGGTGCTCACCGTCTCATTTGTTTTTTCCAGAAAACACGAGTACCATGAGTGGAGCTGAGTTGCAGATGGAGGTTTTCTCCTCTTTGATTACACTGTCACAGGTATGAAACGATTGCAGGAGAGTGGATAGACTGGCTCTGCCAATCCTGCAATCTTTTCCAGTGCTGTTTCCCCAGCAGCCCAAACGCACTGGGCCATCTTTCCTGGGGGGGCGGGGGGGCCCACTGGAATTTCTCAGATGATGTGTACACAAGACCCGTGGCAGCTACACAAACACGGGGAGCTCACACAGGTCGTCTGCTGGGGCAGCTGCTTCTTGGCCCCTCGCTAAGGAGGGCACTTGCTGTTCCCCACAGTTTACTTTCACACATTTGTGAACGTCTCTTTGCCATGGCAGACTGATTTATACTGCTATGTAAAGCATTAATTAACAGCAATTTTGCCTTCATTCGAGCTCAAAGAGAGCAGCTAGTGAAGCATTCACACATTCATATGCTGCTTTTGCAGCCTGCAGAAAGGTGCTTGCCTGCTCCCCTTTCGAAGCTGCAGCCTACTTGTGCTAACCTTGCTAGCTCAGGGGACTTCGCCGGTGGCTTTTCTCACGTTTCCCAACTGGAAGGGCTGTTGGTTTGTTTTCACATCTTACAGTATGTTTCTGTGCTAGTGCTATTTTTTCAGTTGGCTTCCCAAGGAAACAAGGCTTACGTGATTATCCTGTCTTTGTGCGTGAGAGAGAAAGAGAATTAGTCTCCTTTTAATAACTTTTAAACCTTTTGGGCAGTTGCACCCAAATCAGGCAGTAAGGTTAGAGATAGCATCTTCTGTAGATATTATTTTCACGCAGACAGGCTGCATTGAGAGTAAAACCACAGCATTTGTGTCCCTGCTGAGAAAGGGCCTGAAACAGTGAGAGCTTAACCCCACTGTAGACATCAGAGAACACACACAAAATGACCCGACTGCACAAGGGAGACCAGTTGCCCCGTCAACATTGTGTAAAAGAAAATGAAGTGTGTGAAGTATTTATACGGGGACCACGTGCATCAAATACACATAAGAGGGGCAGAGCTAGCGAGAGAGCCATGCTGGGAGTGCTGCTGGGGGGGATCTGCTGTGGTGTACCAGCCAGGGTCTGCCTCTCGAAATATCAACTGAAAACCCTGGTTTTCAATCCCTAACCCCACTGGAAGTCTGAGTCCTTTGATAAATACTAAAATTGCCTCAGGCCCCTACAATTAAAAAATTAGAGCTTCCCTAATAATTCCTCTTTGTTACCCTCCTAACACTGCCTCAGTGGCTCCAGGAAGCATCCACAGACAACAATCACACAGCTGCAATTAATTTTTTAATCAGCTTTAGAAAAATCTTTCAATCAAGGGATCTTCCTGGTCTACCATGTGCTCCCTTTCACATGGGCCCCAGCTTTGATGTTTATGGGGGAAGGCTGCTGGGACGTGAGGGCAGCAGACAGCGCAGTTCAGTTGCGTGTGTAAAAGGAAACGAAGAAACAGATCCAAAGCAAGAGACAAAAAAAGGGTTTTTCCAGCTCCTAAGTGAGAAGTTTAAGCAGACGGCACACAGCACGAGGAGATTTCTTTCCTTGCTGATTTATTCTTGGGCTTTCAGGCTGTTTTATTTAGGTTATATTCCAATACACACTGAGCTTGGATTAAACTGATTTCCCTTCTCTCTATTTAAGAGATGGCAAAGAATCAGGGCGCTACTGGCCTGTGCAGTGAGCAGCAGCTCCGCCGAGCACTTTGCTCGCCTGACACACCCCACTGGGTCCAACAAATTCTCTCCAAGGCTGTGCTAATGCTTTCTGCCTAAGAGGGGATTAAGATGGTCTGCCTCAAACTTCACAGCCCCCTTCCTGCCCTGCTCTCTCCTTCCTGGAACCTGGCCTTTGCCATAAGGAATAAATCACCGTAAGGTTTATCCCTGCTGCGTGTTCTTTTGCAGTAGCGGTGGCTTCTGTGTTTAGCCATTATGGCCAAAAAGTTGATTTCCAACTATGCTTCTGGAGCTCTGGTGCAAACCCAGCCCTTGGGTTTGCTGTGGCTTGACACAAGCTCACCGAATGTCTTCTTCTAAATGCATGAAGCTCTGAACAGCCTCATTTTTTTGGCCTTAGATGCAGGCAGGGAGAGCTGTTGATGCTCAGTGGGCAGGCGCAGGCTGAGTTCAGGCTCTTGGATCTCAGTCTCGTCTGCCTGGCTCTCTGCCACTGATGTTCCTGCTCTCTCCCCCCGTTCCATCTTCCCACTTGGTAAAACTGGGATTCTGCTTGCAAAGTTTAACTTTTTTATTGTGTTAGAAGGGAATATTAATTCCAAGTCTCTGCCTGTTTGTCATTTTGGCTCATCAGCCAAGCTAGCTGCAGAGGCAGGGCTGGGAGCCCCCTCCCCTCTGTGCACTGCACGCAGCCCCTGTCCTGTGTCCCGTCGTCAGACCCCTCAGAGTATGATTTCTGTGTTTTTTCCCAGAGTCAAAGAGCACAAGACCTGAGTAGATATTTGCTGCATTTAAACCTTCCAATTAAAATTCGTAACTCTCCTGGCTGCTAAAAATCACAGACTAGCAGAGTTGCTAGTGTTATTATATATTGTAAATTTTTCCATCCCTGGTTAAACCATCATCAGGGCAGTGAAAACTAGCTGGTTGCCTCTGTTCAAAGAAGCTTTGTGACTTTATTCCTGCCCTTCTCATCTGATCTCCTGGTACCAACCCCCTTTTCTCCCACAGTTCCTAACAGATGAACATAATGTAACCTCAGAGCAGTTAGTCTCAACCTCTCTTCAGCTTGGGAGAAGGTTGCTTTGATTTTAGACTAAAGAAATCTTTGTGTGTCCAAAAGTTTTTCCCACTTCCCCCCCTACAAGTATGTACATGGTCTAATAAACGATGCTGCCTCTCCCTACAAACCTTGCTGCATTTTATCCTCATAGCTCCAACAGTACTGCTTCTGCTGTGCTGATGGTGCTTTTTTTTTTTTTAAGCTTGGATGGCAGTGTTTTGAATTTACCTGCCAGGTGGTTGCTGTGATGAATAGATTTACACACAGAAAAAGGCTGAGCCAAGAGGAGGGAGAGGGAAGCCCTGTGCAGCCTTCCTCAGCGCACACAGGGAGACTGAGCTGTCACTGCCATTAATCAGAAAGCTGTCAGTCTCGAGAGCAACTACTCCAGAGACCCACTTCTATTACAGAGGGGAATAACAGCCCTGGGGAAGAAAGAGCCACAGATAGGAAAGGCATCTGCAAGGGACTCTGCAAGCACAGCAGCTCCCTGGTTCTGGTGAAAGTCAGGGGCTGGCTTCATTTTGTAATGAGCAAAGAGATTATTAGAAAAGGAAAGGTGCTCTGGATGGAGCTGATGATAGAATCACAGACTGGTTTGGGTTGGAAGGGACCTTTAAAGATCATCCAGTCCCAAAGCCCTGCCACAGGCAGGGACACCTTCCACCAGCCCACGTTGCCCAAAGCCCCATCCAACCTGACCTTGAACCCTTCCAGGGAGGGGGCAGCCACAGCTTCTCTGGGCAACCTGTGCCAGGGCCTCACCACCCTCACAGGGAAGAATTCCTTCCTTATATCTCATCTAAATCTCCCCTCTGTCAGTTTAAAACTGTACACCCCTGATAGAGAGTCCCTCCCCCCTTTCCTGTAGCCCCTCTCAGTCCTGGGAGGCTGCTCTAAGGTCTCTCCAGAGCCTTCTCTTCTCCAGCTGAACCCCCCCCAACTCTCTCAGCCTGTCCTCACAGGGGAGGTGCTCCAGCCCCCCCGAGCATCTTTGTGGGCTCCTCTGACCCCGCTTGAGCAGGTCCGTGTCCTTCTGATGTTGGTGCCCCCAGAGCTGGACCCAGCACTACAGGGGGGGTCTCATGAGAGCAGAACAGAGGGGGAGAATCCCCCCCCACACCCTGCTGCCCACACTGCTCTGGATGCAGCTCAGGACACAGTTGGTTTTCTGGGCTGGAAATGCACTTTGTTGGGTTGTGTTGAGCTTCTTGTCAACCAGCACCCTCAAGTCCTTCTCCTTGGGGCTGCTCTCCATCCACTTCTCGCCCAGCCTGTGTTTGTGCTTGGGATTGCCCCGACCCATGTGCAGGACCTTGTCCTTGGTCTTGTCGATCTCCATGAGGTTCGCATGGTCCCACCTCTCCAGCCTGTCCAGATCCCTCTGGATGGCACATCCCTTCCCTTCAGGGTGTCCCTGCAGCACACAGCTTGGTGTCGTTGGTGAACTTGCTGAGGGTGCCTCGATCCCCCTGTCCACGCCACCAACAAAGACGTTAAACAGCGCAGGTTCCAACCCTGACCCCTGAGGACACCACTGGCACATCAAGCCACTGACCGCAGCTCTTTGAGTGTGACCATCCAGCCAATCCCTTATCCACCAAGTGATCCATCCATCAAATCGTGCAGGACAGTGTCAAATGTTTTGCACAAATCCATGTAGATAACGTCAGTTACTCTTTCCTTATCTACCAACACTGTAACCCCATCATAGGCCACCAAATCTGTCAGGCCCAATACGTCTTTAGTGGAGCCACACCAGCTGTCACCAACCAGCTCCTATTTTCCATGTGCACCTGTGGCAACTGAGGCACAGACTCTCCACTGAAGTGCAGAAGGAAAATCCTTCATTATTAAAATGGTACATACTTATGCTCTCGCTACCTTAGCTCTTACTTCATGATAAGCAAGTCAGCAGCTAGATGGTCATCAACACTCTTATCCCACAAACAGTTCCATATCACACAGGCAGTCTCAGTGCTGCCATTTTCCTCACCACACTAGCACAGCCTGCTATCTCTCTTTGAAGGACTGTTTCTCTTCTAAGCCTTACTGCTTCTCCAGGCCAGTGCAGAGCAGAGCTGATGCTTCTCCAAGCCAGCACAGGACAGAGCTCCTGCCCAGCTCACCAAGCAGAGTTCTCCCATACAGAGCTCTCCACCTTTGCAGAGTTTCCCTGAGCAGAGCTCCCCAGCTGATGTCTATTTGGCTCTTAAGTATTGAATCTCCCACAGCTGTGCAGGGCTGACAGGCCAATGCCGACTTGCCTCTTAATCATTTACCAGTAACACATGATTTGACTCTTAACATATTGAATCTCCCACAGCTGCACAGAGCTGACACTCCCACATGCACCTGTTAAGATGCCCTGCACATGCATGAAGATTTAATCCCCAGTTGCCACTCACCCTACTGTCCTAAGCGCTGAATTCCTACCGGGAAAGTATGGAAAACTGGAACCTTAATGCTCACCTATCTCAAGGTAATGGCAACAACTTCATGTAACCTGTACTCAAAACCAGCTTCAGTGTGTCAGAATGCTCCAGCCTCACCGCGCTGCAGCAGGAGATGATGTAAGAGAGCGCTGCACAGGCTGTTCAATGTCTTTATTATGTTGATAACACATCAGGATAATTCTCCTTCAAGCTGTACTAACCTACCAGTCTGGTAGCAATAAAGTATTTATGCTTGCAAAATGCATAATTTACCCATATGGAGCATTTACAAGCCACACTGATTTCTCATGAGTATATGCATATGTTCATCTAGGTACCCATGCCTATATATTTAGCTGTATTAAAAAAGACGTACTTTGATTGCGTCTGATTTGTTGAGTGATCGAGCTCACTCGCTTCCATGGCTTGTTGTTGTTGTTATTTACCACTCTCCCAATCTGAGTCATCTGCACTCTTTATTAGTAATGATTCCAGATTTTCCTCCAGGTCATTGACACAAGTATTGACAAGGCACTGGGATGAGAAACCATTCCTGAAGGCCAGCACTGCACACCCGCACTTAGCGCTGCCTCTATCAGTGATTATACCCAGAGATCTATTTGCATATGCTAACGAGGAGCTGCAGATGTTTTGCCAAAGATTTCAGAGGAGGTAAAACTCAGACCCATGTGAGTTGTCACAATTGATTCCATAAATTGGATTATGTTGAGTTTTTGCTCAACTGCCAAGATTTTGCACTGGAGGTAAGGCAGGGCAGAAGCAAACAGATCTCATCTAATTTCATAGGAAATTTACTTCTTTTAGTGGGTTTTTGCAATGGAAGAAATGCTCATGTATAAGGAATGTAGCTTCAGCAGTCAGCGCACTCCCAGCATCCTTGTCATTGCCTGGAACATCTATAATCTGGTGAGCAGAAATGTCTTTCCAGGTATCATGGAAAATATATCAAAACACATTTTATATTGTCCAGAGAAATAATTAACAGAAGAATCAATTTGGCCTTGCATATGCTTTTTCTTAGTAAATCATTGAGCCATTAACCTTGAGAAGGTCAATACATTGTCCTTATTGAATTTAAGTAAAGCAACATTTAAAGTAATATTTAGAAGCAAAATTTATTCACAGTTTCTTAATACACTCTTGGCTCCTGAACTATGACACCAAATTAACCTTTTTGCTTCCCTTGCCACCTGCCCAGCATCACCATCCTCTTCTCCCCTTCTCAGGGACTGTCAGGAATTTGGAAATGAGGTAAGATGAGTGAGGAAGTAGATAGACTCATCTTTCATCTAAAGAAAGCCTGAGTGATGCAGGTAATTCAGGGCCAGATTTATTGTCATGGTCCAACACAGAACACGCCACATTTTGGTGGAAAGGAAAATTTTTCATCAAGGCTCACTGAAGTCATCAAGTAAGTGGGACTGTTCCTGTAAGGTCTTGGATTGGGCAATTCAATACAGGTTAGTATTATTAAGGTGTAAATTGATGGTGTCTGTTCCAAAGTCACTTTAGTATCAGAAAAATCTTCTCATCTGGTTCACTTTAAACAGTGAGCAGTCCTGGATTATACCTAGAATGGACACCAAGCTATGCTGAAAGAAAAAGGTAAGTCAGAGGAAATCAGAGTCATCTTTGAGGAGATCTCACTGGGAAACAGAAGGCAAATGCAAAGGTTCTCCTGCTGCTCCAAGGATCAAACACCAAATGCCGTCCTCTTCTGTAGCACAGACACGAGTCCCAGAACCACATTTCTGGAGTCAGAGCCCTGATGCGGCCTCATTCCTGGCCTACTTCAAAATCAGCCATTCCTGGGTCTAGTCAGATCACCTCCCAGTATCCTCCCGTAACTGGTGGGATGGCAGGCACTCAGCTCCACAGGTGGCCCAGCTTTATTTTGTTACTCCCCATACTCAGGACCACTGCCTGCTCATCTGCTGTTCCCTGAAAAGGGGACTCAAGAGTGGTTTTCACTGCCCTTCCCAGACTCAAACAAAGCCATCTTGGGATGCCATGATCTCCAAGGCATCCCATCCTCCCTCCTCTTCACAGATGTGGAGGAGCCAGCGGGTCTCACGTTTAAGGTTGGTGTTCTGCAGATGTGACAGCAGCACAGTCCAAACTGCTGCAAAAACGTGGTTGTTTTGTCTGGATGGGCAAAGTCTCATGGGCTGAGACTGTAGTTCAGGTACTCTTGCAAAATAAGTACAGCCACAGGGCAGGAGGGAGAACTGCTGCTGGGTGCTTGCATCATATCCTCTCCTGGAGGCAATCTCACCCACCCAGACTTTTGTCTCCACACCCACGAGGGATTTCTCCCATTTCAGATGGGAAGAACCGAGTCTGCAAACTAAGCTTTGAAAACCAGAGCGGAAGAAATGGATTTAGTGACCTGAGGAGCTTTCCAAACTGCAACCCCCAAAAAATGTCCCCTTCCAATTAAGAGAAGTACCGAAACTAGATATTTTTCATAGCCAGAGAATGAAAATGACTGCTAAGTAAACAATTCAGGGCTACAAAACCATTGTATGTAAGTGATACAAAAACAGGGTTCATTTTGATTTAGATGTTTTTGTCATTTGTTTTTTGAAGCTAAAATTGACTCTTTCCTTTGTCCTACATATTTTCAACTTATTTTGAACCCTAAATCAAAACATTTTTTGTTTAAAAAATACAGACGTGCTTGTTTCAACAGTTTCAATGCTTCCCCCTGAAGGAAATGGTTTTGCACTGAGAAATCTGTCAAATCAGCTCCCATCAACAATTTTGGCTTTAACAAATTATACTCTTCTACAGGGAAAGAAACCACAACAACTAACATTTCAAAAAAAAAAAAAAAAAATCCTGGCCAGTTCTTGATTTGCGGAACTTGAATTACCTTGAGGCACATGAATGAGGGTTTGAGTGACCTGACCATGGGTTTTAGTGAAAAGACTAGGAAAATGTGTGTAAACATCACAGAGATCTGGATGAAGACTCTCCTGGCCAAGCTCAGGGTGCCTCGGTCTCCCCATCTGTGCAGTGAGGGCAATAACACCTTGCAGAGCTGGGTCCAGCTGCAGTGTGGATGGGAAAGAGGAGACAGGAATTAGGGAGCTACATGGCAGGGACACGCTGCTGGATGAGCTCTGCAGAGGATGCAGTTCACGGGACATATTCAATGTCAGCTGGGTGCTGGGTTAGCAGCGAGGGTTGGAGGCAGAGAGGGTCTTGAATGGAGAGGTTCTTGAATGGTTTCTTTTTCTCCAGAAACTCCTGTGCTCTCATTTTCATTCCAAGCAGAATGAAACCAATTTGAAAACCCTGAATTCTTCAGCAACAGAAATGTTGTTCTGCCTCCAGTCCCACTTCTTGCCCCATTTATGTTTTGTCCATTGTGTGAAGAACAAATAAATATTCCAAGGCTGTGACTTCTAGCACCTGACTTGCCCCATGGTGCACAGAGCATCGCAGGAGGTAGCTCCCGGTGAGGGAAGAGCACTGCTCAACCTCACCGATCAGTCCTCTCCCAGGGAGCCTGGAGGAAAGCATCTTTTACAACACTCTGCCTGCACAGCTCTGGGCTTTGCACTGTAAATACTCTGTGGAAGTGATTCCATCCCTGACAAAGAAAGGAAAAAATTTATTTACTTAGGAGAAAAACTTGTGTTTGCTGTCACAGAGGAAAACTGGGAGCTAAGACAGGATGTCACGATTTTGTTATCAGGGCACACAGGTGAAGACAATAGCAGCCTATATAGGGCTTGACCTTGAGGGATGCCTCAGGAAAAAATACTGGTGAGGAGAGGAAGGGACTAATGTGCTCTGCTTGTTGCCTGGGCACAGGTCAAGAAATAATGAATCTTGTGCGTGGAAAATTTAGGCAAAAAGGTAGGAATGACGGCTGTCAAGGGGGAAGGTGAGGTGTGACAGGATCTGCCCGGGGCACTGTGGGATCTGTCTCAAGGGCTCTTGGCATCAGGCTGCTCCAGTCCTTAGGGATGGCTGATCCTGCCCTGGGGCAGAGAGTGGGGTAATCTAGAAATGTCTCAGGGTCCCTCCCAGCCCCTTTTCTCAAGGTCTATAAAAGGTGTCTGCTTTAAACAAGGCTATAACGTCTCTCATTTGGCTGTTCAGTCCTCGGAAGGACTCCAGGAGGGAGCACAAGACACTTTCAGCCAATATCAGGCAGCCTGGCGATTAAGGGCAGGGAGAACTCGTGGGTGGTAAGATATGCACCACAGACATTTCAATGCTTTCTCACTGTGCTGCTTTAACTCTTCCACAGCCTGTTCCACATCCACAACACCCAACTGCTCCAATGCCTCTGGCATTTTTTTGTGTCTTCCATAAATGTCACTGTTGGTCTGGGGAAAATCCAGCTTCCAGCAGAGATCCAGGAATCCATATTTTGTTGCTTCCTATTGAAAAAGGGTTGGATTTTTAAGGAAAGAAATCAAATCACAACATGACTAACTTCACAGAAATCACTATCAGGAAAACAGTCAATAACAGATAAGACCTAAAATCTAGTGTAAGAATGGAGATGGGACACACAGTATAACTGGTAAATAATTTGCAGAAGAGTGAAATGGAGACATAAAAAACCCTAGAAACTTGCAAAGTACAGACTCCTCACAGGACCTTTTCTTGAGAGAATTTTTTTTCTCTGTAGCTCAGGACCAGAAGGAACCCAGTCTATAAGGAGTCAGAAAGCAGTCCTGAGCACCACTGAGGGTGATGAATAATTACTTTAAAACTACAAAGTAATGCTAACAAATATGAAGCGGCATAACATGGCGCAGCCTTGACAGAAGTCTGGTTATATGTTGCCTTTCACAGAATTACATGGGTGACCTCCGCAGCTGCAAATGGAGTGAGAAACAGCAAACAACTCCAGAACAGAGGAAAAATAACACTGAGACGTCATTAAACCTGAAGTAAATAGTTGGTGAAACAACTCAAGCAACCACTTCCTCATCAAAAATGCCACAGTCCTGACCTTGGCAAGAAATCAAGTGGACCCATCCAGAATAATCTCCCTCTTTCACATCCAGTATAATTTGGAAGTTATGAAGTAGTCACGTCCTGTAGCGCCCTTGCTGAGTTTCCATTTATTAAGTGGAGTATTCAGTATCGTTCTCTCCTTTTCATGCCACAACTTGTTAAAATACAGAGGTGAAATGGAAGAAAATGTCTCTGTGTAAAATCCTGGCTGAAAGATCATGACCTCAGAATAAACATGCGTCAATTGAGGAGTCATACAGAGTGTGCTCAGAGATGGAAAAGTGCTGTGATAAGGCTGGAAGAGTGCTACAAACCAAAAAGTGACACATACAGTAATTTGGTTATTAAGAGAAGCACTTTCCAACTGCCTCTTTTGAAGGAACAGCTTATTCAGTCTTTCGCAGACAGAAGAAATACAGAAGGAATCAGACCCGGGGGTGTGCACACAGGCCGGTGGGCACCCATGGGCAGCCTCCACCCACCCTGGCTCTTCTCCAGCAGGACACAAAGCCAGGGGTCGGGATGGAAGCCTGCCCAAAGCAAGGCAGGCCTCACCCTGCTGATCCAAGAATGAGTGTTCTACTCTTGGCTCTACGCTAGACCCAGCCTTAGAGCTGCCTTTGCATTTGGTTCTTGACCTTGGGTGATTTCGATTGCAGAGAAGACACACATTCACGTATTGTGCAGCTGAGTTCTCCCAAACTGACTACAAAGCTTTTGTTCTGCTGGCACAATATCAATCGTCTCCTACTTTTCCACTGCACCTTTAATGAACAGCATCATCAGTATTTCAGTACTGTGAATTAACAGAATCAGAAAACTAAATGATTCAATCCACAAGTGTTTTTGCAGATTCATGGTATTTTTGTTCATTTAAGTAAAGCCATTCCTCGAACGTATTTGGGCAATGGCATTGTTACTGTAGCAGAATAATTACTGTAATTGTCACAAACTGTAAACTCAGCAGGTGACACAGTGAAGCGCAGATCGTTCAAAAATGAGATACGTGAACCAAGCAGCCCCGGAAAACAATATCCTCTGAATAAACGTCTCAGGAAGCTTTACATTTCATCCTGCTCTTGGTAAGTTCAGATGGCTTTAATTTTTACAGTTTTGCATACGATTAGCTGCCTGCCTGAAGATGACTGGGCACAGTCATCCTGTCTGCAACGCTGCCGAGATTTGAGCTGGAGCTACCTTTGCTTGTGTGCTTTTACCATATCTACATCTGTGCTCATTTAGGTACAGGAGCTGCTGAAAATGTCAGTCAGGCTTTGCTGTGATTGCTGTGCTCGTCAGTGATGTCTTGATAACACCGATAACCTTCCTTCCCCCTCTTTGTGTGTGCCTGCACTATATAATACGAGACACCAGAACAGCTGTCCCTACCTGGATTTCTCATTTGGTCAAACCATCATAGGCACTTCCCATTTGGTAAAGTCATTCTGTAAAATTAAATGAGAAGAAATCTGGAAACAAAATCTCCGTATCTAAAAGCCTTTTCTTTAGGGAAGGTCAACTCTGAGTCTAAGCAGATGGAGCCCTTTTTCAGCTAACACTTCTGGGTAGTAAACAGATAAGGGTAACAGCCTTTAACTGATTTTACATCTCCATCCATGTACCTAACAGCGAGCAAAGGATTTCCTGCAAACTCTTTCCTCAGGCAGTGGCTACAGGAGGTTGATATTTGTCAAGGTGATTTTCCAATCTTAAATGTTATTTTTTTTCCCTTCTGAAGTCAGACGTTTCCATTCTGATGGATGTTTTCTCATTTTCTGATTTCTTTTTTAGATATAGCCTCTTCCCATCCCTGTTTTTTCTCTCTTCACTGTTTCCAGAGGACAAGGGGGACAGGTGACTAAAAACAAATGAATCATTTTTTTAAACTTACAATTTACAAAAGGAAGACATATCTTTGTAATAAAGATCCCCCCAACCTCTTTTAACTGTAAACTGTTACCAGGTTTGATAACTTTCCCGTGACAGGGAGATCTGCTGAACAAATGTGATGTTCGATGTGATTGCACACGGGCGACTGAAGGTCACCTTTCCCCATTTTTTCCCCTATGACGTCTCTAAAGCTGCTGCCCTTTAGTTGCTGGGTGGATTGTATGATGATCATCTCAGACACAAGCCTAAATTCCCAGTGAGTCTGGAAAACCTTCTGCAGAGTGCTGGAGCTGGTGGCCAGTTGGAAAAGGGCTGGAGGGGAGGCAGCGTAAGGCCTAGCTCCAAGGCAGGGGAAATTCCTCATCATGTTGTTCTCTTTGTTTGGAGTTATGCTGGAAATAAAGCAATGTTCTTCCTCCAAAATCAATGTGCTTTTAAGAAGCCAGATTCATCTGAGCTAATCCAGTGCCCACCCACATGACAGCGTAAAGGCCAAATTCTCATTCCTCTCGCGCTAGGGTAAGACGATGTCATGTTACAGCCAAGCACTAATGAGACCGAGTTTAGGGTTTGGGGCTTGCTTCAGGCGTCACCATGTTTCCCCTAAGATTCCTACAGACACTCTCTCTGATAATTGCGGGGATGATGTTTTACAGTAATGATGAAATATTGCTTTTGAGAGTGGTGCTTTCACAAATAACAGCAATTGCGTTCAAAAGAGCAATTCTGAGGCTGGCTGTGCAGGTAAATTACCCGAAATACCTGTAAGGACAGTCAGATAAAATATCTGGAACAACATTAGGGCTAGTAGGATGCTCTGGGGGCAGATAAAACACTTTTTCCCATAAATCCTTTAAGTCCAACCTAATAACTTCCTCGGGGAGTGACAGCCCTCCCCACAAGGATTTTTTCTTTACATTTCTTAATGTGCAAAAGTAAATACTTGATTTCATCTGACAACAGCAAGACAGATGTTTTGCTTAAGGATGGGAATGAGTCAGGTTCTTCTCTGCCTTCTTTGCAATCTGTACTTGTCTAGTTATTACAGGAGTAACAATCTCTGCAAGCAGACACTCGGAGGTCAGCCTGGGGTTGGGGGTACACCCACCGTCACCAAATGCTCCCTGGGCAACTCTTCACTTGGTTAGAGCCAGGCATATTAGTTTATGAAACGGAGTCAACACAGCTTATCCCGAAGAGCTGGATGAACTGTATTTAAACAGCTGAAAGCTTGCCTGATTTCCATTGCCTGGTGCTTCATTTTGGCTGGCTCTAAGCCTTCAGAGTGGCCCAGCCACCAGAAAATGAAATAAGGCTCCATTCAGGAAAGTCATTCAGACTGGAACATTTGCTTACAGTCCTGCAAAGCTGCTACTGCATGACCAGGGAGTATGGCCAGCCTGTTTTTCAAGAGAAGAAGAAAAACACTGGAAATGTCAAAAGGGAAAAGCTAGGCAGAGTCTAACTGTTCCCTGTACCATGACGGGTGCATGGAGAGCCTTGTCTAAGAAGAGTTAAAGGACATAAGATCCGACGAGTACAGACTCAGTCTGGAAATTAGAAAATTTTTAAGCATCAGAGGAGTGGATTTTTGGAGAGTGTCTTCACAGCAATAATTAGAGCAGGCTGTCAGATGCATTTACGGACAGGTTTATGTAACACGGCTGCTTGCAACAGCTGGGGTTGGTCACCACACCCCAGGAGGAATCCTTTGGTCTCATCGCTTACGTGCCCTGCGCTGTGGGAGGGAGCCCGAGGAGACTGTCTAAACACAGTCCCCAGTCCCTCCGTGGTGATCTGCTTGGGGAGTAGAGGTTGCATCTTTCCTACATACTTCTGAGATCAGAAGAAATTATAAATTCTGTGATAAGGATAGTGAAACAAAGGCAAAGCAGGGAGGCAGTAAGCCTTGTCAGATACATTTATTTCCTATGCACTCTGCCTCTTGCTCTCTGTTTTTGAGCCTACATAAACAGATGCTCAAGACAGGGAGAGGTAATGGAGTCGCTGCTGTGTTCATGCTCAACTCCTTTATTTTTGACTTCCATTCATTTTTATACAGGAGCAGGAGGAATTTGTGCTCTCTGCACTTTTCTGGGATCTAAATACATCGTACACTTCATTCAAGCTGCAACAACCCTCAAATATTGGTGCGCCCCCAAATCAGCACTATTTATTCTGGGAGAGAGTCCATTTTGCTTTGGACTTTGCTTTTGTTTCTCTTGGAGCTGCATGACATTGCACAGCTTTTCTAAGGATAAGATCACAGACTATGCACTGTGAAGATTAAGGGGACTTGTTCATGGGGATACTGTGGTTTTGTTAATGGACAAAAAAGGAGATTTTTGTGAGCTCAACTTACATACAAAATGAATGTACATTACTGTGTCCTAATTGCAAATAGCTTGGCTGGGGCTTTAAAAGCCTTTCATTCCAAGTCCAGTGTTTGTCAAATGTCTTTTAATACTAACCATGGTTATAAAGTGCACATTATTATTGTTAATACTTACAGGAGCCTTTTCAGCAATTGCCCTGCTCCTGCCCAGTCCAGCACAAACACTCTCCCTAGCATGGAGGATTGGAAACAACATGAATTAAAAGGGACCCAGATAAGAGGAAAATAACTGGTTCCATAAAGACTGTGAAGCCTGAAAGAACTCTTAAAAGGCTGAAGACCCAGAACTGCCTAATCTGAGTGCAGACACCCCCACCCCGCAGTGCTGAGCTTGCAGAACTTTACTCTTACCCTGCTTTTTCCATATTTATTGTGCTTTGTTATGTATTCTAGGTTTATTTTTCATAGGAGAAACAAACTCGCTTCATTGCACTCGCTGGATTTCCTGCATCAGAACGGCAGGGGAGGGTCTGGCTTTTCAGTGCTGCCAGGGAAGATTTGTCTGTCTCGTTCTGGACGATGGTGGGCAGAAGACCCTGGTTGAGCATCCTGCAGCCGCCCTTCCCTGCCCACTGCCAGCACGTTTGTGACGTGCAGAACTGCGGTTAGCCTCACTCTGCAAGACCCTGTGTAACTTGGATAGTGAGATCCCGATGTCCAGAGATCGAGACAGAAATCTGGATGAAATTCAGACATCTCAGTCTATGAAGGATTAGGGTTTAGGGTAATGAATCCCACTGACTTCCAGTGACACTTCAGTGAACTCTTAAGTGTTGACATCACTTTTGAAAATACTCCCAAATTGCTGCAGGACTTTATAGTTTGAGTGACTTGACCAACGCCATGAAGAAAAGCCTGTAGTACAGCTAGGCATTAACTCAGGTCCTCTAAATCTCTGTGTAGCCCTTTAGATCCTGAAGAGCTTCCTTAGTGCCATGCCCCATGCAGGTCTACAGCTCTTTTTCTTCACATCAGATTAAGCCTCAGCCCACTAATATCTCTTTAGGAAACATTATACAGCAACCAAGCAGTAATATGTAGAAAAAGATTAAAACCCCTCATCGTTGTTATGTGGTTTAATTAGTTGTGAAACACTTGAATAAAAAGTCTCATTTTGGCCTGTGATAGACAAAGAATATTGATTACCAAATATTTACCTGGAGATAGTTGTGTGGACACAAGAGGAGTGGTGGAGTTGGGGAGAAACAACCAGAGGCAAAGGATGAACTAGCAGCCACTCAGTGCATTACAATCACAGCAGATTACATCCACAGCCCTGTTCGGCCATGTTCACCACAGCAAAATTAGAAATGGAGCTGAAATTAAATATAAACCACTTGTAATGTTATTCAGTAAGCACAATCCAATGCAGTGTAATATCCTGATATTGTATATTAACCCTGGGAATTAGTAACTAAATTGCCCGTGCTGACAACAAACAAATATCTGGTCTGTAGGGTTGAGAGAAGAGACGTTCTTGCTACGCAGAGTCATAATCTGATCATTCTGCGAGAGACTTCAGAGATAAACAGTCCAGGAGAAAATGTCAGTTCTATCTACATACATTAAATGCAATTTACATAAATTACATGCTGTGAAGGATCGATATACGATCTCGTTCCTGGCTCATATGTCTTCTTCTCCCGTCACCCCAGAAGTGAAGCAGGGGATGATCTGTGTGTCAATGCAGGCATGGTCTTGTCTGGCCAGGCTGATGTCAGCCCCCAGCTCTGTCCCTGCTGAGGACACTTTGAACGTGTATCGACTGGCCAAGCTCCAAACTGGGCTTTTTCTCTGGCCATTTAACACACTCTTCTAACCAAATTAAAAAGTATAAATTTCTGCTTACACTACACTCAGACACTGTGTCTGAAATCTCTCCAGCTGACAATGTCAGCCATGACCTCTTTCCTCAGCTGTACAAAGTCAGCAAGGGCAGACTGAATTTTTAAGCTGTTTGGTGTAAGTTAGGAAAAAACCCCAATTGTCTGGGAAATGTGAGACATTGCAAGAAACTGTGTGATAAGATTATGAATGCCACAAACTGTTTGCATGAAGTGTTCACGGAAACCCTATTTTGTTGTTTTTCAGGCTGAGAACTCCTCCTAATTGGAAATAGTCTCTCCCAGGCTTGTCCAAACCCTAATGAGAACTGATGAATCCAACAGGAGCAGGGGGAAATCTCCTAGCCAGCAAGTCCAATTCTCTCCCTTCACAGTAGCCTCATTCAAACACACCAACTTTTTCCTTAAAACATGTGAGGTTGCGGGTCCAGAGGGACTTTGAACTTGCTTCTAGTCCTTAAAATGGACAACCTCATATGTCTGAATATTTCTTGGTCTCTGGAGAGATGAATAAAACAGTAACCTGCACGTCAGCAATTCCTGGGCTGTCTACCACTGTGCCTCTTTGCTGTAGCAGCCGTTGTGGAGAGTATGTCTAGCTGTGCCAGAACCAACCCACCTTTAGACCTGTGGAGATTTCCTCTCCTTTTTTGCAAGACTTAAAACCTCTCCTTGAAACCTGGACTCCCTTGGCAAAGTATTTCAGTGTGGACTCCCCCTGTTCACTTTCTTGACTGCTGGTCTAGCAACACAAACTCTTGCTTTACCCTGAATCCTTCTTCCCCCAGTCCCTTAAAAAAAACAACAAAAAAAGCCAGATGGCAAAGAAATGTCAATGCTAGTTTAATGGTAAATGTGAGAAGTAAAACAGAAGAGGAAAAAGCAAAGAAATTTGTAAGCAGTCTCTCCCCATCCAAAGCAACCCAAGGAAGCAGGTTCTCCAGAGACATAGTTCTTCTGGAATTGAACATATGGCAAATAGATTTTCTATTTTAAATTCACAAGCGAATGTTGGAACTTTCAAGCCAAAACCAATACATGATTTTTTTCTTTCCACCCGGCAGTAGTTAGGGTTTTCTACTGAGTTTTGCTCCAAAAACTGAAAGGGCCAGAAGTGAAAACTGTGGCCTCACTGAAATCAATGGCAAAAATCCTCCAGTTTAACAGAAGCAGAGTTTCACTTCAACCCTGGCAGACTTCCACACCCAGAGTAGCCGCTCAGCTTTGGTGTACTGAAAGCAGCAGAATCCCATATAAAATCCTGATGGCATTACATCTACATTCCACGTCCCCACACCCTCCCTTGGCAAGCAAGAAGTGACAGGTTACTCTAATTTTAGAATAAGTTTACTGAATGGACATTCTTGGGATTCAAGAACAAAATCTTCATGCTGCTAGCAAACATGCCCCTCCTGCCTCCTCCCAAGCTGGCTGCAGCCTGGGATTCCAGCGCTTTGCACCGGTGCATGTTAATGTGTCACTTCCCATGTGCTACCTCTCCACTAACATGTCAGATAACAAGTGTGATCCTCATCCGTACCAGTTTCCTGTTAGATAATATTTATCAACACCTTCCTTTCCACAGCATAGGCAAGCTCAGAGTAACCAAACTGCTAATTTACCCTACGCTGAGAGCCAGTGAAGTGCAGGGCCCTGTTTCCATCCCAGGAATCCAGCAGCAAGTCCTGCACACTCCTTTCGCACAAACCTTTTCCCTTCCATCAGCCTTTTCCTAAGCCAGCTTCCACTAACGGGCTGTGAGATGTTGGGACTGAGCCGCTGCTTTCCCCCACCCTAGCAGAGGCATCACCCTCTGCTGGCTTGGATCTGACAAATTTCTTATTAAAATTGTTATCAATGTATCTGCCCTCAGGACTAGGCCAACAGTTACAATGCATTCTGGGGTCCTCTGGGAAGAGAAGCATTTTTAAATGTAGGATGGTGTTATTAAAGATAAGGAAGGCATTATAGTGTATAAAATTAGCCTGCTGGAGACATCTACCTTCTGTTCCTTATGCAGTGTGACATCCTTACGCGTCTCTGCTCTTATCTACAAAGAATATAATTTCATTAGTAAATTAGAATAACTCCATCTCTCTTAATTATTCACTATCTCTCATAGCTTGTTAAAAACAACTTAGATGTTTAAAAACTTGCTGAGTAAAAACCACAGCCAGGCCTCCCCTACATCTCTGTCCCTCCTGTGTGCCTTTGTCATGGCCCTCCAGCTTCACCGGCACTGCAGTGCTAGGCAGTGAGACCGGCTGCAGCCCAGCCTGAGAACAACCTGCAGCCCGTTGTCAACTGAAATCTCAATATTTATTTTTAAGCTCCAGGAAAACAGCTGCCTAAGCAAATCCCGGCTGCATGTAGGTGTCCCCCGGGGCACTCTCTGAAGTGATTACCAAGGAGGACGGCTGCTGATGAGGACGGAGGCAGGGTCATGCCGATGTATGGAGCTGGGGATGTTTTTCAGGTTGGTCTGATGGAGCAGAATGATTTGCTGCTCCACACCCTGACCACCCTGTCACCCTGCCCAGCCCCGGGAGTTTGAGCTCCCTCACGTTGCAGGCGGCCACGTCCTTTTACAGCTGTATTATGTTGCTTTCTGTTAGAGGGAGGTAAGGATTCCCAGGCCCCACTGGGGCTCGCAAGGAGCCTTTTGGACTTAAAAAAAATGCTGTCTTAAAACACGCAAAGCCAATTTCTGAGAGACTTTGAAGGGAAAACAAGCTTTTGTTCTGCTGTCCCATAGCCAAGCTGGGGAGGAAGCGGCAGTAACCCGGGGGGAAAGGAAATAACCCAAACCGCAGAGTCCCTGCAAAATGGCCACTCTGCTGCCCCTCAGCTCTCCTCAGAGCCGAGCACCAACCCCCAGCCTGAAGCCCCCTGCCCCAAAACAGCCATGGCCCTCCCCAGCGAGCAGAAAACCAGAACCATGACGCCGAGCCTGGCCTAACGAAGGATTAAGTGGGCTGAACAGAGAACTGCTGTGAGCCCGAGGCGTGAGGGGGCTGGACCCCACCCGTGCGGTGCCACCCTGATTGGTTGGAGCAGGGACACCTGCAAAGAGGTGATTGGCTGTCAGGCAGCAGAAGGCGTTGATTGGGCGAGGGTAGGCAGGATGGGCGTCACTGACAGCCCCGCCTCAGCGGGGACGGCCTCCATCTTGGGCCAGGCAAGAAGGGGGCTGAGGCTGGACTGCTTGGCGGCTGCTTGGCCAGGAGCAATGAAATCATTAATATCTGTGCCATTTTAAAAAGGGAAGCCAAAAGTGAATTGGCAAGTGTTTTCAGCAGTTCAGATCCTGGCCCATGCTTGTTTGGGATCACTGTCTGCTTCTGAACACGCAGTGAAATGACAGGTCCAAACTGTGGTGAGGGATGAGGAGATTCTTAATGATTTGTATTTACTGCAGAAGAAAAAATGAGCCAGTGTAGAGAGACAGGATTATGTTCCTTTGTAAGGTTGCGGACATGCAGCACAGAGTTCATTGCTAATGGGGTTAATCCTTCTATTGGGGAAAAAAATCAGATGGTAGCACCTTTAAATTGGATCTTGGCAAGTGCTCCATTATTGTAAGAGACCAATTAAATCAAATCGGGGTCAGGGTGTCTCAGAACAGGGAGAAACAGTTCTCAGCCTCATCTGGCTTGTCAGAAAGATGACGGGGGTTAGGAGTCTGCTGTGAATGAGGTTCAAGTCAATAAACTCCTTGTAATTAGATTCACTCTAGTGTTTTGTTTTCCTTAAAATACATATGATTAAATGAAGAACAAAAAAGTGCAAAGAGAAAAAATTATCCCATGAAAGCAGAAGTAAGGCAGGCAGGGAGATAGGCATGTTACTGCACTCTCGTACAGCGGGGCTCCAGCCTCATGCACACTGCTCTTCTCCTCAGGGGCAGACCTCACCGTGGGAGAGTCAATGCTACAATTACCTGGGGATGAAATTCAAGCTTTGTCCAAAGCCCTCTCCATCACCTGAGCACCATTTAAACCCTTGTGTTAGGGCTTTACAAATGCTTTAAACAATATAGTGATCTTTGGATTTGCTCTCTGTACTGGGGAATGCAATTGAGTCTTCCCTATGAGACCCGTTTAAAGACTGCCTGTTATTAAAGACTCACTAAAACCCTTAAACACTTGAGATAAAATGATACCTAAGTGGGATTCTCATTATGTTGAGAAACATGAATAACTGCTTCGTTGTCTTCAGAGGGATTTAACTGCTGCTTATGGAAGACCACACCAGGGTCCCTGCTCATCATCTGGACAGGGGTAACTTGCTGTGACCAAAATGTGCATGACTTTTGCTCCAAAGCACGCCAAGGACGGACCATTGGCCAATGACCACAGTGACTTGTGCATCAACGTGGTCAGGACCAGTTTCATGCTTAAACACTTTAATGGTTACAAAGACATGACAAAAAGACCAAGACAAATCTCAGGCCTCTTGAGACCTGCTTGGTTTCTTACACTCCCAAAGTCAGACTTGTCTTGATCACCTACCTGCTCTCAGAGACCTAAAACTATGGGTCACCAATTGATTTGGATTTTATTCTCTAATAGCTCAGAAAGATTTCTCTGGCATTGGTTTGACAAGAGCCTCTTCGTCATGCCAGTTGGATCAATTGAATCCTGCTGATAGTGCTGCAGTCTTTGTTACTTCCTCTACTCTACATCTCCATGTAAAGAAAATGTGAAATAGGATTCTCTCAAGATATTGGGAGAAAAAGTAAGATATCCAGTATTAATATGCTTAGACATTATCTCAGCATCTCAGTGGGGATTGTCTTCACCTGATTCTTTATTTAGTACTTTAATACTTTTCCAGATCAGGTTACATAATTAATAAATCCTCTGCACTACAGAGAATTTTATTGTGCTGAAGAACATCACAATAAAACAGTCTTGTATTTTTTTTTAATAATATGTCCTCTTAATAAAAACACCATCCCTCAATAGAAAAATGCTACTCACATACCTGTGTAGGATTGTTAAATATCTGTTGCCTTTCCAAAGATAGTTGGGGTCTACCTATGCAATCCTGGAGTATAGGGCAAAAGCAGGTAGTAACAGACTCTTCATTTTTGGAACACACAGCACACATATGAATTTTAATAAATAATTAAAGAGATAAAAATCTAACGTTCAGAAAAGCATAAGGCTAGCAGCTTTGGTACAGAGTGGCCCCAGTTTATTCTCAGGACAAGTTCTACATCAGTAAAGGAATAGCAATATTTCATGAGGAAATTACTGACATTCAGGGGAAACTGAGGCTCATGTATGCAGAAGGCCAGTGGCCAAGGTCACATGAGTGCAGTATTTTTGTTCCCCAGGCAAATACTAGATCCTTTATGTTTTTCTCCGTCGTGAAAGGACTACTCTTTGGATTGGGAAAGTTTTATGTCATATAGGATGTGATGCACTCACTGAGACTATTTTTTCTGGTAACAAATCTGTAAGAAATCTTCTTCCTCACACAGAGAGAGATCCCTGAGGCTTTGTCTTGGGTCTGTCCTGCAGCCACCATCACGGCCAAGGGTGACTTGGGTTGGGTTTGAATCTGTAACTGCTTTATGGGGCTTTGCATCACCGGGCATCTTGAACTGCATTACCTGCATCTGGTAACTTTGCCCAGACAGGCTGTAAATCTCTTCTCTCCCCCTGTCCTTCACCTGTAGCATGTTTGTTACTTGCTCTTACAATCTTTATTTTTGTTTTGGTTATCTGCTTTGTTAACATTGCATCTATAGATAGCACGTGCAGGGTTAAAAAGGATGATAACTCTTATAACAAATGGATAAATAATTGCAAATCATCACAGATGGCACTAGTGTTTGCAAAGGTGCTTGTAAATAGTTTATAATGTATTAATCAGAGATGAAGAGATGTTTTCATAAATAGTTAATCAGTGATGGCTATCTGTATACATTTATAAAGTTACAGCACTGTCTCTATCGCTTTTCACCTTTCTGATGTTTACTGCATCTTTACAGTATGGTTTGTCATCTCCAGGACTAAGTAGGAATATGTTGGATTTTATTTATACTATTTATTTACTGTTTAGTAAAATATCTCTTTCCATTTATTAACAGTTTATAAATAAGTCCTGGTCTGAGTTGTGTTTCCTCTTGCTCCTGCTCTCTTCAGAACAGAACTAAGAATGCATATCGCCTTTCTTGTTTCACATTCCAGTCACAACAAAAATCAGTGACTTCTGATGGTGCATTTGTGTCACCACCTTTCTGAAATGGCTCTCTGTGTTAGCAACACTTGAAATAAACTGGCAGCTTTCTGCCAAAGGTTGATTGGTACCAGCACACAGTTAATCGGTGAGATGGTAGTCGCTCGGCCGATCAATTCAAGTTTAGGCTGTTTGTCTTTTTTTTAAGAGATAATGGGTTCTTTTTTATACCCAGAGCAGGACTGCTCATCTGTGTGCTCCGTACCAAACTCCTGCCATAACAAGCCATATTTTGAGGCAATGCCAGAATAGCATAGCAAGGTTACAGGCCTGCCCAGTTTTTGAGTATTTGCCTTGTGTGATTATAATCTCTGAAATTAACTCCAGAGCCATCATGCTGCAGTGATCATTTAACGGACTTGCTAGCCTTTCTGGCCTTTGGAACCAGATATGAAGAGACAATTGCTCTTGGCAACAGATCACGTCACTGACGGCTGCGATCTTCAACCTCCCAGATGTACTAGGAGTAACTGAATGGGATTATGATGAAGTTAAATTGGCAGAGACTTGTTCCCTACTCTATTTCATCTGAAGATGAAAATGAATATAGCCCAGCCTGGCATTGCCCTGCACAATAACCTGAATCTATTACGAGTTTTCCACTCCTGCAATCTGGAAATGTTTGTTTTGCTCAGACAGACAACCCTGGAAAGCTACTGATGGTGACAGTTGACAAACCCAACATGTTTTCTATGGCTGTTTTTTCTCTGGTATTATTCCCCTCAGGTAGTGCTTTCACATGTTATCTGTGTCTACAGATTTCACTGGTCTCCATCAGGAGCTATTCTGAGCCCTGCAACTCATGCCTCATGACTTGTACAGGTTGTCTGTCTGGGGTAGAACACACCACCCTCTCACCTCGGCAAATGCACCTTCCAATTCCACCAAAAATGAAGCGTTGATCTGTTTTGATCGCTCAATCCCCATCCTCTTTTTTTTTTTTTTTTTAACATTGCAAAAATGTCTCATTTCAGAACCAGAACAACTGGGCATGCTGTAGCTGAGAGCTTTCTTTTACCTTGAAATATGTGCATGTAGCTCTTCTTGGTGTCAGTGGGAGGTCTGAATACATATTTAATATGAAAGGCTTATATTTAAAAAAAAGACTGATGATTCCTGCTGCCCAGCTTTGAGGCACATGAAAGGAACCTGATTTTGAAGCCACGCTGAGCTCTGAGAATTAGGCTAGCAAGTTACTCACCCAAAACACTTGTTTATTTTTATAAACCCAGCTGAAACATGTCAAAAAGTTTTAGGTAAGCAAATATGCAAAATATTTATTATCTATGTAATGTTTGTAATGGCAGTCCTCTGCTTTCCCTAATTTCTTCACAATTTACATATAGACAAGACATCGTATTACTGGGGAGATTTATTTCTCCAAAACACTGTCAAGTATGTTGACAAAGGTTTGAGGCTCTTAAATTAAATATTTCCACTAAACACATAATTCGTCATTCAGTTTAAGAGGAGCTGATTTAAAGATATGGTGAGTGCTTTGAGGGCAGGCAGCACAGCAGAGCTAAAGCCCAGGAGGTTCCCACTGTGGCTACTGGGCTGCTTGAGAAAGAAGCAGTCACCTTTTCCCACAGCTTCCCCAAATATAAGGCGGTGACAGCAGAGCCTCCTCTGTGATCCAGTAACCTGTACAGAAGTGCTGTTGAGTGTCACAAATGGAAGGCAAAACCATTGTCGGGTCCTCTGAAGTTTCCAGGGGAACCCATCCCCAGGCCCAGTTCTGCCCCCATCAGATGAAACCTGGGGTCTGCAACAAATCGTGTCCAGCACCAGGCAGGCCCAGGAGAAGGCAAATTTGTCAGCTGCAGCAGTGGTTTAGGTTAATTTAAATTTAAATTTCATTAAACATCTATTGCTTAGTGTTCAGCAACAAATTTTGCCATTTAGGTGCTACTTAGCTAACATAGGAAAAAAACACCTAATTTTGCTACGTCTAAAGGAAGTCTTTGAGGTAACTTACTTGGATGAAAAAACTTATGTAGGACAAAGGATTTTTTTAATGGCTGCAGATCTAATCCTTTCATATTATCCCCCTCATTTACCTGTTGCTTGTTGCTAGGGGCACGGGCAGGGACAAGGCTCGGTGAGGGGATACGTGTTAGTGCTGCTAATTTGGTGCATCTTTATTAGCTGTGTCTCCGGCTCTCTGGTGTGCTCATTACTATTTCTGAAGTCAATCCCCTCTAGTTGAAGCAGGGTTATTGCTGATCCTCTTCTCTCTTCTTGAGGTCATGAGTCGTGGGCACAGAACCTGCCTGGGTCCACATGAGAGAGGGGTACCAGCTCTGGGGACAGTCCCTCTTCACACAAGATGGAACAGATGGGGACCATGCGAAGGAATGACAGTCTGCCTAGGACCCAGCACATCCCTACACAGATGAGGACAGTAAATCCCTGCGTAGCTCCTAGTTGCAGACGAAAGACTGTCAGATCATGTTTACACTTTGAAGAGATCCTAAAATGAGAACACAACCAGCAGCATTTGCATTTTAGGCTTTGTTCTGATGCAAAGAACGTGCATCCAAGCATATGGTTAGTCACCAAACCTTTCTGAGAGCTCCACAGGCAGAAGGAGGAACAAAGAAGCACGGGATCCATTAAAAGCAAATGATGGGAGAAGAGCAGTCAGTTGCAGTATTAATAGAGCATTGCTTGCCATCAAAGCTGGGTTATTTCAACAGCTAATCAGCTTCAGAGCATAAAGAAATTCTGGAGCAAGCATGATTGATGATGGAAATTCTACTAGCACTGTTGTAATGAGAAGGGATATCTGTAATCCTTTCTGTGGCGTTACCCTAAAACTCAGAGGCACTGGAACAAGCTGTGGCAGACAGCAAGTATGAGTCTGAGCAACAGTTATCTCTGCAGACCTAAGGATCCTTTTTCTGTATGATCTAGGGTTTTTCAAAAGCATGAGTAATCCTCCAAAGCAATCTCTGCCAGACGAGACTAAATCTCAGGAATGGCTGCTGAATAGGGAGGTTCTTTTAAAATTCACAGAGTATTTGAATCCGTCAGTGCCTGTGTAGTTCAAAAATCCTGCCCACATACCTACCTTAATGCACCCAGCAGTTTCTTGCCTAACTTCTGCCGTCTGTAACTCAAGCAGCTCATCTAAGCCAGCTAGCTAGAAGCTTCCACAGAAGCTAATAAAAATCAACATCTCCTGAAGGAGACCCCACGCACCAGCCTTGGACACCTTCTAGAGCCAAATTAATTACTCCATGGACGTATTTCTCTCTGCAAACACTCTGGATAGGCTTTAACTAGACACCTACAGCTGGTAAGGTGAACTCATCCAGGGTATCACGGCTCTGCTAGACAAGTCCTAGTGATCACAGCTCCTACCTCCTGGGACATGGCTTTCCACCTGCACTGGAGGATGCTTGTCCATAGCAGGAAGCTGTGAAGGTGGTTTGCAGTAGGACATGGCTGGTATTCAGAGACACGTGCCATGCTTCTGACTCTGGGATGTGGCCAGAAGTGTGGGACTGGGAGTGAGGGACTTAGAGGTTCACACTGTACAGCACCTGCCCTTACTGCGTGGGAATTGATAGCCGGCTGAACATGAGCCAGCAGTGTGCCCAGGTGGCCAAGAAGGCCAATGGTATCCTGGCTTGTATCAGCACTAGCGTGGCCAGCAGGGACAGGGAAATGATCTTACTCCTGGACTCGGCACTGGTGAGGCTGCACCTCGATGACTGGGTTCAGTTTTGGGCCCCTCACTCCAAAAAGGCCATTGAATGACTCGAGCGTGGCCAGAGAAGGGCAACGGAGCTGGTGCAGGGTCTGGAGCACAGGTCTGATGGGGAGCGGCTGAGGGAACTGGGGGGGTTTAGTCTGGAGAAGAGGAGGCTGAGGGGAGACCTCATCACCCTCTACAACTCCCTGAAAGTAACAAGCAATAAGACAAGAGGTAATGGCCTCAAGTTGTGCCAGGGAAGGTTTAGACTAGATATTAGGAAGCATTTCTTTTCAGAACAGGTTGTTAGGCATTAGAATGGGCTGCCCAGGGAGGTGGTGGAGTCCCCATCCCTGGAGGGGTTTAAGAGTCAGGTCGACATAGCGCTGAGGGATCTGGTGGAGTTGGGAACTGTCAGTGTTAGGTTAATGGTTGGACTGGATGATCTTCGAGGTCTTTTCCAACCTAGACGATTCTGTGATTCTGAGGCACAGGATAAGGAAAAAAATGTTGTGGGCAAGAGGAGGGACCAAAAACTTGGAGTCAAAGGAGTTTCCAAACTTCGGTCTTTCTAAATCAGCAATATCCTAATATATCTTTGTTGACTGTATCTTTGTGGCAGCTTTTAATGCCTATTTCTTGCTACTTGGAGTTTTTTCTCCTATTTGTATTTGAGTCATATAAATGCTTCCCTTTCTCTGTCATGTCTAAATTTCCTTCTGGATTTCACAGAATGGTAGCTATATTCAAACCAGAGGGGCACAAAAAAGGTTGCCAGAATGCACACATAAGGCCAGTTGTTGATAGATTCAAGCTGATTTATAACCCCTTGCCAGATTTGGAGGTTCAAAATTATGTTAAAAACAATTTACAGTGACACTTAGAGCTGTGAAAGAGAAATAGGGATGCTCCGCCAAATCTGTGTACCACCATCTATCATTTATCAGTCTGATCCAGTCAATCATCTAGCTTAATTCACTGCCTTTATAAAGGTAACTATTATTTTAAGGTCCAATTGCCACATCTGCAGAAAACTGATACCCATGTTTCAATGCTGGTCTGGCATGGATAACTAATTGCATGCCAGGAGGAATAGCTTCTTTACTGGTTTTACCAGGCCACACCATCAGCTTCCACCAGTTTGGCATACGAACTAACTGTAAATAAATTAGATCAATATATGTAGTATTTAGAGAAGGACCGTGAGGCTGGAAGCCACTGCAAATGAAGCAGAAATACATACCAAGCTAGAAAGTGTTTTTCCAGCCAGCCTGGTAGGAGATAATGCATATACATATTAATTAATTGTGACTGTAGGCACCAAGCTGTAACACAAGTTCTGGAATAGCTCAAAGTATTCACAGCTAAGCTTCCTAGGGCACAGATATTCCCCTCTTCACTGAAGTCTTGACACAGAGGGAAGGGGAAGCATGTAATTTTATGCAAACGAGGACTCTGAAATATTTCACTAGTGTTTGTTGTTTCATTACTGTGGATATATAGCAAAGCATTGTCAAATCCAGACCTCTTAAAATCCAGATTTAAAACCAGTCTTATTTCTTGCGCAATTACGGTTCCTGGGTACCTCATCAAGAAGCAGGACCCTTGTGCTCAGTGCTGTACAACCCCTAGCAGTTTGTTGCAGACACAATACTGCATATTTGATCCACAGTAATCACGAAGAGGTTCAGGTGAGTGCTGGGTGAGTGCTGGGTATTGAGTACGTGCAAGGTATCCTTTCAAGCAATCCTTTCCCTGAAGATTTTATAGTCTAAATAGAAAAGATAAAGAAGGAAACATAGAAAACATGTTCCAAAGGGACAGTGAATTAACAGAACCAGAAACTAAACTGTATTCAATACCACAACTCCTCCGTTCCCTCAGATATTCAAGTCAACATCCGTATCAACAAGGAAAAGCTTACTTTACCTGACATTTGTAATAGGTATTTCGTTACATATTTTTGCCAAATGCTAGATCTGCTTGTAGAGGTGACAGATAAAAATGTCATCTGTTTTCAAAGGACTGGATTTGCTCTTCCCATCCAAAAGCCAAAAGCCACGGTGCAAACAAATATCACCTGGATTTCTTGGCAACACTGAAGCTAGAATATGACATTCTTAATGGGACTCCATATGCTCCACCATCCCATAAAGCCCAAAATGAGGGCTCGTGTTTAGTCCTTGGGGTTTGCTACAAAGGCTCCATTCCAGCTCCTTTTGCAATCATGGGAAGGATTCCTAGGCATGCGGAAGGGAATTGTACCAGACCTTGCAAGGATAATGCTGCCATTGTACTCCTGCAGAAGAAGAAAATACACAATAGCCTGCCAATGTTTTCCACCTGTTCATTACATCTTGACTAGTTTTGAGAGCTTGCCAGGTATGCATTAACCAACTAGTTGGGATTACCTTGCAATACTGTCTTTACATCCCTTTAGCTGCTAAAGGGAATAGCTAGAGGATGTCGAATATTAATTCAGTGCTATTTAGCAAGTCTCTGGCAAGAGCTTAAGGGCACCAATGTTAAGCTGAGCTCAGGGCAATGCACTAACTAGTTCTTGTAAGTGTATATATATATGAGTAGTTTACATGCCCCCCTATAGATACACAGCATTCATTTTAAAAGGATTCACCTCTTTTGGAAAATTTCCAAGCATTGCACGCTGGCTTTGCGAAGGGTCAGCCATATTACACTGTATTGTAAGTAATCACCTTGGCTTGAAGTCCTGTGATTAATCGCAAAGCAGTGGGCAAACTGCATGGCCAGATGAGCATTTCTAAAGTAGGTGTTTCATTGCAGCTAAAGCACAGCTGTCTTGGTAGATGAAGTTTTTTTCCTCCCCCATTATCCAGAGTGGCCTTGCAAAGTCCTTTGCAGTCCCTGAATGCATCGGCTGGGGTGGACCAACTGTCTTTGGGCCCTTTCAGGGATAAAGGATGAGGAGCGGAGAACTTACAGATTGGTCTGAGGAGTATTAGAAAGAGGTTATTATTGAGCTTCTCCCACCTTAAACCTTCTGGGAAAAGCCCTGTACAATAGAAGAGAGATGGTTTTGAGTGGCTGAAAAGTACCAAATTCTTCTAGATCACAAAGCCCAGGGGAAATTATCTAACGGGAACCAAGTGGCCTGTGTTTGGCAACCTGAAGGCATGATACAGCTACTTAATATCCAGGAAGTTAAAAGTGCCATGTGCAGAAAATGTCTGTAGTGTAACAGAGACAGTGCTGACCTTTCTCAGCAGGTCAGCAGAACTCCTCTATGCAAGGGCTTAATCAAGTCGTATATAACTGCGGCCGACAGGAGATCATGATCCACACATGTGATTCAGAGAAGACTCTTCTGCAAGGCACTTAGCACAGTTATCGCTCCCATTTGGCAAATGGTCAGGAATTACACTTGATTTGATGAGGTGCTGGGAGATAAATTTCCTGCTGCCTCTCGAGATAGACGTCGTCATGCGGCAATCAGTGCCACCGAACAGATGCTGGGTGTGTGCTGCTAAACCACCAGCTCCACGAGCAGTACCTTCATGAGCAGCACTTGCTCGGAGCTGAGCTGAAGGACATTCACTGGGTATTTTACCTGCTGATATTCTGCTGCACAGGGGCTGCCCTTGGCTTAGACTCTCCGTGGGAGCAGCCCGCCTTGTAGTCAACCTGCGCGGTCCCTGCTAGGTCTGGAGGGAGAGGGTCTTGGGAGCTGCTCTCTGTTTAATCCCAGAAAAACTAATGAAATTCACTGTGTTGGAATGATATCTTGCAGAGAGATTTTTATTTCATCAGTTTTATCCCCTTATTTCCTGTAGATAGATGAATGCTAGATGTCATAGGAATACACTCTATTTATATTACCCAAAAACCACCTCGTGCTAGCAAAAGAGTTAAGCACCCAATCCATCTCCTTTCTGTCCCAAGATAGCTTACCCAACATCCTGCACTTGGGACCAGCATTTGCAGGTTTTAAGCTCTGGCATCTCAGTCACAATGTTGTGCAGACCATTCTACCACAGTGCTTTAAAGATATGATACTTCTTGAGGAATATCATGCCTATTATTTCTGTACATTGTTCTTTGTGCATTAATTAATGTAAATCCACTAGAACAATTTTCAAAAGTCTAAAAGCCAGGGAAGCTATTACTGAATTTAATGGAAATGGATTGTTCTAGTATTATTTGTTCTATAGTAAAATCTCTGAATAATAATAATTTTTCTTTACTGAAAAACCTGCATAGCACAGCTGATATTCAGCTTTTCCATCAAAAGACTCCTCTTTGTCTTGCTGTATCTGTCAGCATTGCTGAGTATACCATCTTCTTCTGTAGCATCCACTCTTTTGTGTTGTTACTTATTGAATTAGACATCCTGAAGGAAGACTGCTGTGTCAGATGAACCCAGGATGCCGGGTGAGTGCTGGGATGAATGTCATGCTCACTAAGATGACTAAATTATCTTGTCGGGGCACATTATGGGATAAAGTTGAAGTCACTTCTTAGGGAATGCAGGGTGCTTTGTGCCCTTCTGCAGGGCTAAAACTCCTTGTATGTGTGTCTGTGCTTTCAGTTTGCACTGTCCAACAAGTCCACGTGCCCCGTGGGCAGCGGCATTGCAAGGAGCAGGCTAGAGGCACAGGAGGGCTGTATGTTTGCACAGGTGATGAAACCTCAGAACTGAGACAGAAAGACTTCATTTGATATCACAACTGAGCTGATCTAATATCTCATTGCTGCCAAGCTCTAGCACCTTCCTCCCATGCCTGCCCGGATGCTCCTGAGACCTTTCACTGAGCTGGTTCAGCTCACTAAACCAGCAGAAAACTTCACTGGCTTTTCCAGTGAAGGGTCTGATCTGTAGTGGAGGCAGGAGCCTGTAGGCAGCCCTGGGGGAAGAGAATGGGGACAGAGGGGTCAGCAGGATTGTCCCTTTCAACAACAGTGAGCCCTGCGATTGCTTTGACAGTACAACTTAGCCAAACTCCAGTTACAGTCAGCCCCATCAAAATAATTCAGTGATCCAGAAGCCTTTGAATGGATGTCAGTGACCATGTACAATATCCTTAGTGTGCTTGCTGCTAAGGCACATTTGTGCACTTATATATGCAGTAGAGTTTTCCCTGCTAATAATCTAAGGTGTGAATTTGCATATGCTGTTGGTTATGTCTTTAAAATATAATGAGGGTGATAAAAGCAAAAGTCTTGCCTGGAATTTTAAGTGAATAGTTATGTCTCTCCTGTAACCTGCATGTGCTTTCCTCATTTGGGCAGAATTAAATCTACGCTATTTAAGGAATCTCCAGATGTAAATGGATCAGAAAGTACTAGCCATTTATTTCCCAGCAGCTGACAGTTCTTTCTCCCCCACCCCAGTGACATGCGGTGATTTGCAGTAGGGATTACACTCTGCTCCTTGGAAGTGGTGGCGAACAACACGATGCTGTGTTGTTGCCCTCCTGCAATAACGCAAGGACACGTTTAAATTAATCTCCGTTCACTCCCATTTGGGAAAGTGCTTGAGCCAATCCTGCAGAAGCCAGCAGAGCCGTCTGACTGTGGACTGACATGTTCCCACTAAAAGAATTTATGCTGTAGACATGAATGCATTTTGCTAATGGAGATTATCCTTGAACATAAGTAAAATTGTAGTATATCTGAGTGTGGGCTGGTGTGTATGGCCACCACCGACTGAGCTGTTTGGGGAAATTCACTCATCATATGCCTCTTCAAAGCACTTTACCTGGTTACCTCTGTTAGCAGTAGTGTACTGCTCTTCATTTGCAAAGAGAATTAGATTTATGAGAGAGGTGTGCCAGAGACAAATTGGAGACTGTACTGTCTGGCCAGGCATCAGTGTCCACCCATCATCAGACAGGAAAATAGTTCAGAGTGTCTCATGAATGCAAACAGCCTAACAAAACTCAGCTCTGGGGGTTCACAGGCAGAGGAGGGGATGTCCCCCGGCGCCATTCCCTGTCGTGGTGCCTCTCCCTTGCTCTTGCAGAGCTCTCGGTGGCCGGTGCCTGGTGGAGCAGAGACTGCAGGACAAGGGGCTGCCTGGCAGGTCCGGCAGCCTGGTAATGACGTGGGCTCTTGCCTGCCATGCCAGGGGGTGCGCGGGGGGCTCTGGCTGTCCTGTGAGCCGATGCACTGGCACAACCCCTCTAATAACCCTCAGCCCTGCCCCTCTCATACAGCCCGACACCAGTGTTCCCGGAACCCTAGGAGCCCTGGGCAGCCCTGGTTTTGGAAGTGCTCCAGAGTGAGCAATAGGCTGCAGCAGCATTGGAAAGGGTCTGGAGGAGGTGAGGGTTTGCTGCCTTCCCCAGGTGCTCACAAGGAATGGGTACGGCTGAGTAAAGATGTAAAGACTGACGGGGAATCCTTCTTGTATCGTGGGATCGTCACAATGCATCCTCCACAGCACAAGACAGGAGTCTGCTAGAAGGATTGATGAGCGGGAAAGCCGGGTGCTGGCTGCTTCTCCAGGGGGGGACTGTCTGCTGAAATCCAGCAGAGGAAAGATGGAGAGGACACAATGGTTTAAACAGGCCAGGCCAGGCGGGCTGTCTGCTATGACAGAGCCTTGGATCGGAGGCCGGCGCGCAGCTGAGCAGGCACAGCTCCAGCCACCCACTAGCCAAACAAAGCAGTGGCAAAGCCTGCACTGTCCAAGAGGCTGCGGTACATCTGTGAGAGCAGAGATGGAACTGGAGCACGGGAGCTGGCAGGCAGCTCTCCTGCACCGGCGGGATGGGACTGGAGAGAGGGGAACACAGGGCCTCCATCCCTGCCTTGCCTAATGGAGAAGAGTCGAAAGAAGCCGTGCATCTGAGCAGGAGGCCAGGAGAGCATCATCCCGCGGGCTGGGCACAGCCACCCGGGGGAGAGGAGAGGAAGGAGGGAGGAAACCAGCTGCTGAGAGCCTCTTGAAGGCGATTTGATGTGAGAAGCCCTTTGAGACGAGGCACTGGAGGGTCAGTGTGGGTGTGCACGACGGGCCAACCAGCTGGAGCCGCAGAATTGCTGGAGGAGGTTGTCTTTGAGATCATCTGAGCCTTAGATACATGGTTTGCCCACCTGTTATTTTTCAGCATGTGTTACACAAATAGGCACAAAAGACACATGAAGAGAGGAGAAAGAGGAGCAGACATGGTTTAAAGCTACCTTTGCTCCCTCTCTTGAGCTGTGAGTTCCTAGACCTGCCGTAGAAATGCTTGTGGCACCACTTTCTGCAAATCTGTGGGGTTTTTCTGTGCCCTCAGTTACCGCAACATGTGGGCTCTGGGCCTCAGTTGGGTAAATGAACATGTGTTTCAGTTTTAACAGCTTGCAGTGATAACACTGTCAAGATCAGAAATGGAGGAGTATGCAACAACCCGACGTGCTGCCTCTCCTCCAAGCATTAACCTGGGGACCAGTACTACGTGTGTGAACCAGCCACAGCAGACCTAGATTTTCATAGATTTCATGAAATTCCTGTGCCAAGCACCAAACAGCACTACGTTAGTCCCAGACACTGATATAACAACACACAGCAAAATCCAAGAATAACTTACAGTGGGACCAAAAGAAAGAAAACAAAAGCTGAACAAGGTTTTATTTCCCTTCCTTCCATCCCAAGAAACAAGCAAACAAAAGCCTTTATCTAACATTAAATTAATGGTTTTTAAAAGAATAAATTGAGAGACTATTTATGCTTAATTATCCATCTTAGAGCAAGAAAACAGCAGAGAGATGTTGCTAATGCTGCAATCTCTATGTTTCAGCATTTATTGGGTGCTTTGGGGGGTACAGTGAGTATCTCTGTGCTCCTTTTGCAATAAGTCTCTCTTCTTGCATCTGCTCCATCATGCCAAGGTTTCATTCTACACTTCTCACAGCAGGGGACTTGCTGATTACTCTCCTCTAATTGAGTTTGGGTAATGTCACTAAAAATCTCTTTTATGTCGTATGTTGCCATATATCTCATTAAACCATTAGATTTGTTCTAGACCCCTGAAAAAAGAGGCCAGAAAAAAAAAAAAAAAGAACAAAAAAAGAACAATGTGCTAATATTTTTCAAATGTTTCCAGAGAAACCGCACAGCGTAATTACAGCTGCTTTTGCATTATTTAACCTGCCTACACACCCTTGGGGCTTTGAAGAGAGAAAGTCAGACAAGATCCCAAAGAGCTGTTTTGTCACACAGTTGTGTGTGGGATCAGGTTACTGAAGGGGCCAGAAATGTAAAAAATATTCACAAATGCAAGTTTTCCTGGGTTAGTTCAAGGTCGCCTGGGTACAAGACAGTGTCAACACCAAAATCAGACCAGACTGGGACTACTCCAAAGGGATGTTAGATCTAGCTAGCCCCTCAGCACTTTACTGTTTGCTTTCACTAGCTTGCCTTTTAGCACATTTTACATCTTTCTGTGCTTGTATTTCACTTCTAATAATACTATTTACTACAGAAACTACTATAGCAAGTGAAGGAAACCCCTCTTCTTTAAGGAGAAAAGATACTACGTCTCCATACAGACTTTGCTTATGCCCACAGCCCCCCACAGCCAGCCCACTAAGGCATTCACCACCACTCAGACCTGCACTTTCGCTTGGCTGGAGAACGGCACAGTGGGTGTCCGTGTCTAGACAGTGACCTCCTTGGGTTGCAGGTACAGGCACAGGCTGGAGGGGGGAAGCTTAGTGCTAAAAGTTGCTCTTTTGTTGCTCCTTGCACATCCAGAACTACTGTAAAATGATTTGCAGCTGAGATCACGGCGGAGACCTGCATCCTAAATCTCTCCTGAGCCTAGCTTTGCCAGCTGCAAAGTCGGACTGTAGGACTCATCACTAACCAGGAAGGGCTTTGAACAAGCTTGCGGCCTTTGCTTTGAAAAGATCACCTTCACGGGTGTGTTGTGGCGACCTGCTGTAACAAACTCCAGAGACGTGACAGTGTTAATGCATGGTAATGCTCCTTCTGGTACACAGTACCCCAGCAGGTAGAAGCAGGAGCATGAATATTTGAAATTTAACTTTCCCTAATATCACCCCATTTACTTTATGTCAGACTGTGTTTATCTTCCACTGCTCACATTTAAATGTCAGAGTATCAGCATGTCTAAATTCCTCTTTTCACAGATGGAAACTGTCAATTTTTAAACACAAAAGACACCCGGGAATGTGATGTACATATTACCCTGGCACAGAGTTTAACCTTTAAAGCCTGTTCCTTAAGAACCTCCTCTAGGATAAAGCCAATCACTTCAATAAAATGATAATTTACTGTTCTATAGCTCCTGGATCCTGAAGAAACTGTAAGTACTTTGCAAAGGATAAAAGCAGAACAGATCAGGCTCTAAATAATATTAATTAATGGGCAAGATAATGGATAAAAGTTCATGCTTCCCATGTACCTCGGGATCTTCATGGCATGAGCTCTGCAAGATGATAAAGTGGAGGAGAGCTCAGGCAGAGCCTGGGAGGTTGACTCTTTGGACTCACGCTTTTCTCTGTGAAAGATCAGACCATCCTCCTTGGCTCAGGGCGTGGACGTGGGTGCTGTGGAGGCCAGCACCCAGCGGTGTGCCTGACGGGCCGGTACAGCGCTGCCCGCTGGATCTCCCTGCAGAGCCGAGCAAGGACACCCACAATGGGGCAAAGTGAGACCCAGAGGTGCTTCACAGACACGTTTGGTGGGGGGGGGGGTGGATTATTCAAGCCCTCCACAATTTTAGGCTGTGATTTTGTGAAGTGATTTTAAGGTTAAAACTCAGAGACACTCAACGGAATTTGGGCACCTAACCTCAACTCTCGGGATTGCTGCCCTGTGCACCTACGGTGTGTCGTCTCTCCCCTTGGATTCCTTCAGTCTGGGAGAGCCAAAAGAAGCTCCAAGTCAGTCTCCAACCGGTTCAAGAACTAAACTTTAGGACCTGTTTTCAGGTTGTTTCTATATGTTTTGGACCCCACTTAGAGATGTGACCATTAAAAAAATAAATTAAGGCTCAATAAATGAACAGATATTTCAAAAAATCAGTGTCTGCTTCGGGCATTCTGTGAAAGATGAAAGAAATTCTGCTGTTTGTGTCCCAAAATTTTGTGTGTCTTTTGGGTGACAGTGGCTGGCTGTTAAAGCAGGTGAGTTTGAATGCAAATTTGATGACAGGAGTAGAGGGACAAGGTTGCTCAGGGACATTATTTTAAAAGATAAAATGTGCTTTAGCTGAATATTCTCCACTTGGTTGGCTCTTCACTTTACAGGGTTTGGGACATAAAAACAGTGCTTGTCACTTTGGTGTGTCATGGGGCAACGCTGGATACCGTGTAAGCAATAATAGCAATAGTGGATAAGTTTTTCCCATGTATTTTTGACGCTCAATATGCTCCAGTGGGCTTGGATCCTTCCTTGCCAAGAAGAGAGTTCCAGGGATGCTTTTCTACCACAATCACATCAAAAATCTGAGCCATTAAAAGCCAATACTCAAAGGAACAAGATTTCACTGGTTTGGACATCAGGTAGAAATCTATACGGATTCCTTTAAATTTGGTAATGCCTCCCTCTCTTCTTTAGAAAAATACATGTCTTTATTTCATGGTGGGAAAACCTCTCTCTTGCTTTCACTTATGGAGCCCTGGAGATATCTCCACCAATTACCATGTTATTAGCTCTTCTAAAGGACAAAAACAAATGGGCAATTGAGGTTTGATTGCATTACAGAATGGTCTTTTTTTGTCTGTTTATTTTTGTCAGCTATGTCTAGGTAATATATTCCAGGAAATGAGACAGTGGTGCTATCTGGGGGCAAGTTTAGCTTAGATAGGTCTGCACAGGCTTTTTGTCTCAGCTCTACAGAAACCCTCTGGAGTTTCATACTCAGCCCTGCCACAGCTGCCCGACTTGCCCTTGCTTTCATCTCTGCCAAACTCACTGCAAAGCTGTGGTGAGAAAATGCAGTTTCGCAAGCTGTGGGAGACGAGCTGCTCACATGCAAGAGTGGAAACAAGGTCTGGGATCAGTCCTAAGCTCTTTGCATTATATTGGGCAAATTGCTTCAGAGTCTCTCCCAGCACCGTGGCTCCTATCCTGACCGCTCCCCTGCAACCATCAGCCCCAACCAAGGAAAGGGTGTTGCACCCTCTTGTGCTGCTTTTGTAGTGGGCTTTAAACTTTTACACAGACTGGAGGGAGGCTGAGTCTAGCAAGGCTCATGCAAACAAGCAGGCGTTAAAGGCAGGACTGGCACAATTCATCCCTTACAAATAAGTATGCTAAACCAGCATGCTGCATTTTCCACTGATCCCTGAAAAGCATCCTGTAACCATTTCTTGATGTCTGTGTGGCACAAGTACTGCTCAATTAAATTGCAATTAAATGGTTGTTTGATACCCTTCATTAGAACAAAGGTATTTGGCAGGAAAAGGTGAAGAATGGGTAAAACACTCTACTAATTGCATTACATTTCATCCTCCAGCACTGTAACCTCCCCCTTATAATTACTATAACCCTGAGCTAGAGGTTTCGTGGGTTGAACGGGACGAGTAGTACAGAGTATAATGCTGCTGAGGAAGCAGTAACTCTGTTACGGTGGTGCCAGGAGAAGGGCTGGGTAGGACACACGCCCCGGGTGTCACGGTGTCGCTGAAATGCAGTTGTCAGCACAAGCGCAGAGCTCTGCCTGCACACAGCTGCGGCGACCAGATGCTACGTAAGCTGATTTGCTGTGTAATTTTATGGATCTTCTTTAAAATATGGCTGTCGGGCAGTGATAAGCCTACAACTTTATCTGCAAAAGAGAGTTGTTATTTATCTAGATCGATTGGATTATAAAGTCAGGACCTTTAATTAAAAGAGTACTGTAATCCAAAATCAAAATAATACAAGCTGATGCCCAGCACATGGAGTGGGTCTTCCTAAAAGCAGCTGGGCTCTGTCTGCTACCAAATGTCCATTCATGCTGTTAACAGCTTCTGTCCAACTCCATATACTGACTGGATTTTTAATAAAATCTGTGATATTGAATTCACCAGCTCACATTTGTGTACGCTCAGCAGATGGCTTTATGAAGAGGTCATAGCAGCTATTCCACAATTCCCAAGCATCCCGTTGGAAGTCACCCCAAAAAGGTGGTTTCCCCCCATCCTTAAGTGCTTTAGTGCAGGGGGAGCAGTGTCTGTTCATGTCCCAGCAATGATTTGTCTGAAGGGGGCAACGTAAAAGAGCAAAACCGACTGCGGCCCATCGGGAGAGCTCCAGCCCGGCGCTGATCTGTCTGCCCTCAGCTCATGCTCTGTGCTGACATGGGCAAATTTTACAGGGGGACAATAGTAAATCCTTGACCCCCTCTGAACCTCACGCTGGGATTTGAAAGCTGGACTGCTAATGTTCACAGCAAAACAAACCATTGCCTTGCTTTTAAATGAGGAATATAATGTATTTTTTAACTTCTCTTTTTTGAAGAGCTGGAATATTTTAGCCAGTTTCTTTTTTTTTTTTTTTTTTTAATTTAAATGTTACAGAGGAAATTTCAAGCTGATTAGTTAGAGTCTGGTAAAGTAATAAAGTGCCTGAGAATTGTGTATGAAAGCAGAATTCCCAAATCAGCTGCAGTTGTGGGGCTGCCGAAGCGCTCCGAGGTCCCAGGACGGGCGGGAGCTTCACAGTGCCCTTGGCTGAGCTGGCAGGAAAAGGTCAGGGACTTCGCTGCGGAGGCGAGAAGCAATTCAGGTTGAGGTCACTGCAAGAAGCTTTAGTTTCCCCTGAGCACTGAGCAATGCAAAAAGCCAGCAGTGAGTGCTCACAACGCCCAGCTGATCCTGGTGGAACAAATAAAGCCTCAGACCTCTTTTGCAAGATGAAGGCATCGTGCAGCCAGGGACTGCAAATGAGCCTGCTGCTTTCTTTGTCGGGTTGCAATCCTTCCCTCTCCTCCCTTATTTCAGTCCTCCTCTCCCCAGCCCTACAATTTGTTTGCTTTCCCTTCTCTTCACTTTTTTGTAGGTCCAGGCTCAGGCGGGGAGTGTGCTGCCTTCCAGATGCTGAAATGGATTACAGGATTAACTCCTCCACTGGCTGTTTGGCTGCACGGAGGCTGGAGGTCAGGGAAGTTATTAATTCACAGCCTTCTCCATTTGCTCATTGAGTAGGGGCTGGAGCTATTGACTTAGCAGATTCATTGGGATCTTGCAGCCATATTACCAAATGCAGCGTGCATTTCTGTAGGCAATAAATCAAGATACATCTTTTGATGTCTCTTGTTATCAAATGAAAAAGAAACATATGCTGTATTATAGATACATACACGTGCCAAGGGAAAAAATGCAGCGTGTCTGAGATGCTCCAGCCTTCCCAGCAGCAGGGTGCCAGCTCTGAGACTCATGCCCGCAGGCCAGGGGACCATGGCATTGGCCTTGGCTGTGTGTGACACCCTGCGAGGCAGCACTCCCACCCAGGGGCCCATGGGAAGGCAGGTGGCACCCTGGCTGCTGGCTGCGCACTTGCCCCTGGCAGCTGTTCCCTGCCTCCTCCCATGCAAGGGTGACAAGCCAAAAGGGAGGTGCAGAGCCTGTGACCGTGATAAACACGATGACAGCACATTGGGTAGGTGGGAAGCCAGCTGGCTTGGCACAGGGGGCAAAGCATTAAAGGTTTTAAGCAACAGTGATGGTGCTAAGGCAATCCAAGCAGAAGGACAAGCCTGGCTGTGCTGGCTTGGAAAAAAATGGGTTTTCTAAGGCCCTGCAACCTGCAGCATGGCCATGTAGCACAGCCGCCACCTTCAGCCCTTGTGTGCTGCCCAGGACTCTGAAACGGCCCAGGAGCAGGCGTGTGTTCCAGGCTGCAGCTGAGCCACCTCACCGAGCTCCGCAAGGAGACACGGCCAAGCAGCAAAGACGGTTCCTCCCAGCCACGCAAAGGGCCAGCATTTCCCCCCGAAAATCATACGCCTCAGAAATCATGCACAGAGGAAGTCTTTGCTGGTACATCATCTCAACGAAGGGAACATGAATGCAGTGATGTTTTCTTCCACAGCCAGATGAAGCAGTGCCTGGCCGTCACCAGCTGGGCATCACCAGCTTTTAACCTGCTCCAGCACAACGAGCTGCACCAGGTCCAACCTGGGTTTAAGGAGCCGTCCAGAGCTGTGGTGGTTTGTGGTTGATCAATAAACAGAGCTGCAGAGTGGGACCGTGACATGGCAGAACAGTGCAAGGAATAAACCATTCCCTGGGGAAGTTCAAGTAACAAGAAACCCTTTGAATCACATGGATGATGATAGCTTGATTACAACTGATTAGTGCTGGCAAAGCAAGAAAGCTATGTTGTTCTACACTGCATTTCCTCCTTTAGAGGAGAGGGGTAAGATACCCTTTCAAATGTCTTTGTGGAATAAAACTCTTCAACATTTCTAACTCATGCCATTGCTAGGAAACACTAACAAATTACTGTCTTCTCATAGCTGCAAAGAGGCATATTCTTGTGGAAGGCAGATTTTTTTGAAGATGAAATAGTTTCAGATGTAGCCTTTTGGCTTTCAAGTTGCTGGGGTGGACAATATGCCTTAGAGACAATAGAAGGAGTTTCTGTGCATCTGGAATTTGGCTTTAACATGAACTTTATTCTGCAAGGAAGATGGATTTTATTGCTGTACAATCCAGAGCATAAGAGCTGATCTTATAAGCACATGAATAAAGAAGCCCCACCTATGGCAACTTCTGGCCTCTTGAAGGCAAAACACTCTGCAGGTGAAGATCCAGATACCTCTGGATGAAATCAGTGGCTTTCTGATTCCCACTCACGCTGTGAAGAATACTGAGATGATGGAAATTGGATGCCTTGGAGAGGCAAGTGTCCGAAGAGGCAGAGATGGGAGAAGGGCTGGCTCAGCTCGGCCAGGCAGTCCCAGAGCCCGAGTGCTCAGCAGCTAGCACAGCGAGCCGAGACTTCAGAGGAGAGCCAGGCCTTTTGCAAGAGCAGGGTTTAACGGCAACATTTTCAGTTTCCATTGGGCTACAAGTTATACATAGCCTCACTGACTGAGAAGTGTTTTGGTTTCAGTAAATTAACATCTATACTGTCTGCTCATCTGCTCTTGAAATGCAAATTCCTATTAGTAAAATATACCATCATATGCTTATTTAACAATAAAAATAGGGATTTTTGACTCATTCTCTGTCCTCAGTCTAGACAGATTGTTAAATATCATGTTTTATTTTTATGTTTCTAGTATTACTTATGTGGCAATGTGAATCAACTGGCTATAAATAAATTAAGATGGAAATCAGAAGTGTAATTCTAACCATCAGAGGCATGAGGTTCAGGAATAGCCTTTTAATGTGATTAATGAAGTAAAAATCTAACCAGTTTGAAGATGGAAGTTGATAAATATGAGAGTTACGTGACATACTTGTATACGGAGCATCATGGGAGTGTCCTTTTGAGCTGGTGCTGTTTTGTAATCAATAAAAACATAATTTGTGTAATATGTTCAGGGAAGCCACTTGTTACGGCTTTTTTTAAGGAAATTCTGCACAAGAGCATAAGAAACGTCCCGCGGAGGGGAGCAACGCTCAGCCTAGCCTAAGGCTCTGGCAAAGCAAATGGGTTTGGAGCAACTGGTGATCTCCTGGGAGAAAAAGTAACTGATGTGTTTTGTGTGGGTTGTTGTCCTGCTGTGCTTCTTCCTGAGCCGTCTAAAACTCATGAGAATTGGTGCTTTAGGGTTTGGCTGAGCATGGATAAAATCTGGATAATATGAGCTGACTTGGGCACCCTTTGAAAATCTATTTGTCTATTAGTAATCCTCAGGTAACAGGTTGGCCAGAGAACTAATCCCTAATAAGGATTTAAGGTTGCAAACTGAGTTGGTACATCCCTACATGACTGTTCTCCTCTCAGTGTTATTTGTCAGCACAGAGTTTTTTCTTGAGAGAGATACTGAGGTGTAGAGGGATGTAATAACATTTTGGATTTGCTATAAAATTTTTTTAAGCTTTACTTTGTCCATGAACATCCATAGGCTGTGGACTGATTATAGTCAGGAGCACAAGACGTGAAAATGTCTGCGTCTCTCAGGCACCTCCAGACCTCTCCACCAACCATGGGGGGTGTTGCAGGAAAAACAGCCTCTCCTTCTGGAGCTGTTGGTGGTGACAGTGCCAGGAGGAGGAAATAACAGCTCCTAAGCAATCAAGGAGAATTGAGAGAACCCATTTAACCCCTTCTGTGTGTCAAGGCAGAGACACAAGGAGATGAGACTCGGAGGTTCAGGGCCCCTGATGAGATGCTGGCAGAGGATGGGTGGTAGGGGGAAGAAAAAGTGGAGCAGGTAGGATTTGGGTCACAGTTTGAGATCCAAAGACATGGTGCTGAGCATCCAATATAAAAGAATCTAAAGAGTTAAAAACACCTCTTTCTCACATGCACCTGATAAATAAAATAAAATTTCCAGTGCAGAGATCATCCAAGACCATTTTCCAATAAGAAATAAACCTAGGGCTTAGAAAATGCACACACACAAAGCAGATGAAACTTAAAAGCATTTTCCCAGCACAGTAGTTTAAAAAAAAGGTGACCTTTACAGAAAGCCAGTGAGAGTTCATTTGCAGTAAAAAATAAATAAAAAAAATCAGCTGGGTTAATCCAAAAAGCCTTACGTCCCACACACTCTTCTGCCATCATTTAGTACTCTTTTTAATAGGTGTTTCAGCATTAGGATTTAAAAATTCATTTTCTTTTAGAGCTGGAATAAATGGCAGTTAAGGGCTGAAACATCCTTTTCCATCCTCCTCTCTCGGTGGAGCATCGCCAGAGATAGCAGCTGCTCCCTGCCCTTTCCTTGTACATCACTGTCATCCAGATGAAGTTGAAGATCTCATTGGCATCCAGGTGGTAAAAGGGAAGAGGTGGAACATTTCCCTCACTTCCCTCTTCCAAAGGTCAGCTCCAGAGCTGAGAAAAGTGCATTGATTCTGTCCAGGACCTCTTTAAATTGCAAAAAAATGCCAACCTAGAGCTTTGCTCCACACATGACAGGCCCTAAGCAGATGTTGGAGCACTGCAGAAAGATGTTTTCTTCCTGGGCAAGTTCTCTGTTGTCTGTGGTGAACTTTTGGCTCACTCCCTTCAGGAGACCCACTCTTGGTGCCCACATGCATTAGCCATTTATGTGTTCCACAGTCCTTCACACTGTGGGATAAAGAAAATGTAAAACACAGACATTTGGCACAGACCTTAGAGATGTTTGCAGCCGTGAAGGTCTCTTGTCCCCTGCTCTGAGCTGTCGCCCGGCTGTTCTGGTGTGAGCATTGCATCGTCCCCACCACCAGACCAAGAACATTTATCTTCTGTGGGAAAATATCACCAGCATGGAGCAGAACTGTTGTAAAATGACTGCTTTCAAAGTCTCTGAGGCAGTGGTCAGTCTGTCTGCCTCTTTCCTGATATAAAGCATATTTGTGTTTAAAAGGACAATGGCTAAATCAAAATGCCAGCCTCAACAATTAGGCTATTATCTTTACAGATAATACACAGAATGTCCTTGCCTTTAAAAGATCAGGAGAGAATGATGTGTATGTCTTTATTTTATTTTCTTCAGTGTTGTCAATTCACACAGCTTGAGGTTCTTCAGATCAAGCATCAGCTACTGGTGGCATGTGATGTGATGCCGGTCTTGTCATTAAAAAATAACTTGAGTGGTGAAAAATAAAATGCAAGCTCCAGGTGAGGGACTGAGCTGGGAATAAGGCTCCTGTGCATTACCTACGGGCATCCCTGCAGGTAAGGCCTGACAAACCAGAGTGAATCTGGAATAATCCTGATGTGATCCAAGGAATTACAGCAGGGAAAACCCAGCAGGAGATGAGGAAGGTGCCACCCACAACACAGCTGTGAACACAGCCCCAGCTCCCATGTGCATGCCAGCACTCCCAGGGCTGGCAGACCTATATGGAGAGAGCTCATGGAGTGCTGACTGACCCTGCAGCCCACAGAGTCTTTAAATATGATCATCCTTGATGCCTGTTACAACTTTTATTAATTTTAAAAGCTTTCTGATCTCTTCCAGTTAAGCTTTAATTACTGTTCTTCATTTCCAGCCCATAGAAAGATCAAAACCAGTTTAGACGAAGAGGCTTTTTATTCCTTACCAACCCTGCCCCCTGTCTTCACTGGGGATTATATTTCTCCACTTTGCACATCCATTAAGTATAAAGCAGCAGTCAGCGAGCAACATCTACAGAACCGTATTCCCATCGCCTGTGGCAGGATGCCAGACACAGTAAATATGACTTTAAGGTTGTGCAGTTGGTCTTTTGAGCTTTTACAGTTTCTAGCTGGAGGGGAAAAAAGGAAAAAAGAGACCAGCTGGTGCAATTACTCGTTTTCAATTGCCAGTTATGCAACAGGCAGGTACATGGATACACTTTAGACCCTTCCTATTTGGTGTGAAGGCCGCTGCCACCTTCATCTTGCAATAGCAAGAAGTGGCCAAAAGATGTCACAGGTTGGGGGACTCATTGATTGCTCATTTGGAATGCTGAATTACTTTTAAAGGGTCAGATTTCCTCCATCAGCAGCTCCGACATTTGGCTTTCTCTTTGCACCTCCGTACAACCACCCATACATCTGTCAGCTCTCCAGAAGGCGACTGGGGCGTGTTGTAGCTCACCAAGAGCCACGTGTGAGAACTCGCCCGTGCACAACATGCCAGTCACTCCTGTGTGTGCCGGGGGTGGGCTGATATTTGGCTGGCTGACCCGATCTGCCAAGCTGACCTTCAGCTCTGGCTGTGGTGTTTAAAGCCTGAGGACTGAAAACTAAATCTAACAACTTCCCAAACTCCTGAACAAGCCACTTGCTGTCCAAGGGGCTGGAGAACTGAGATGCTGCTGTACTTCTGCAGCTCCAGTGCTCAACAGACCGACCCACCAGGTCTCCCAGTCCTTGGCAATGACATGGCTACCACACCAAAGGACAACAGTTCCTATCATCTGCATACATGAAACTGGGGAATAGGGTTTTTAAATGTAGCAGGCCCAATCTACAGGGATCTCCATGAGAGCAAGGTACTTAGCTACTTATAAATCTGATCCACGCTGCCCTTCCTGGGAATGAAATTATATTTCCTATAATGGGATGTAATTGGGGATGCTGGGGGCTCTCAGGTCACACTTTGGACATGAAGGGATCCCTGCTGGAGGACCAATGGATACCCATCACCCCTCCGTCTTCCTCACTAAGGTTGGAAAGTAAAATATGAACAGCAAGACACTGTTATTCTCAAGCGTGATTTCTACAGTGACTTGTCTGGGATTCAGAAATCTTTCTCTCTGTTCTCCAGCTGCCGTAAGGTCTCTTGACAAGGAGTCACAACTCTCTTCTCTAGGTTTCACCTCAGTCCAACAACAACTGCAATAAAGAGAAAAACAAACAAGCTGAGAAGTGTGCTGAGCAAATGCGGGGGAAATAATTTTTACAGAAAGTCTAAGCAGTTTTGCAGAGCTCTTTTCAAGTGCATTTACTGAAATTTCCCCAGAGCCTTCCTAATGTAAGTACCGTTGGAAAGATCCTAACTAAGAGAAACATCTCCTGCTGAGTGATAGTCCATAGCTTTATTTGTGGAGATCAAAGAGAATAAAACAATTACTGTAATTTTCAAGGAATAGTTTTTCCAGGGGCACGGGAGATGAAGGCTGTGAAAATGGGTCCATGTGTGCTTAAGCAATGGGTAGGCATTTTGGTCTTTAATTTTTTTGCTGGCAGAGGGAGTCACCTCCTATTCTGGGATACACTAACGCGAATATAAAGCAACTTTTTTTGGCTTTATAGAGTGCTCATGGTTTTAGAGGTCTGTGTGTGTGTGAAAACCGTGTGATACAGGACACAGACTGCAGCCTGGCAGTGGGACCTTACAGGCTGGTGGGGGACATGACACCTTCACCCTCACATGTCCCTGGATCAGGCCTGATTCAATCCTGTGCTCATTTTTGGGGTCCCAAGAGACAAATCCTGATGAATGAAATGCTGCCACTGTTGCATCTGCAAGCAAGCATCCAACGTGGTGGTGAGAGCCGTGACCGATGCGTGCCCTGGAAATCAGGCTGTGTTACCCTCCCTAGACATGCAGGGGACAATCCTCAGACTCAGGGACAATCCTCAGACTCGCCCTGATCTTGTCTCAGAGTCTAAAATGACTGTACAGCTGGTCTGTGCATGGCAGCTTCTCTCCAGCAGAACAATTGTCCCATATCCTATTACATCGTAACGTGATTTAGAGATGATTCATCCCTTTTATTTGAGCCTGGACTTGGCTATTATCTTGCATTTTAGCCAAAAATTATTAGGAATGTTGATATGTCTACAGAGGGACATTTTCTGAAAAATTAATCTAAGAACTTTTAAAACGAATGAGTATATATAAAATATTTCTTTGGAACACAAAGGGACTTAATTTAGTTTCTCTTAATGCATTTTGGCGACACATCACAACAAACCCAGTAAAGGTCTCTAATTCTATCCACAGAGAAGTGAATGCAGCTGAATAGATCCACTTTAAATTCCAGCCTTCAGTTAATCCAGGTTAATTTTCCCATGTAAACAAGCCCTAAGTTAAAAAATTTTAAAAAAAGAAGAAACAAACCCCAGTTCAGTTACAACAATGATATTCTCAGCTTTGAGATCTGCAGATCTGGGAGGCTGCGTCCCACGTTGCCTTTTACAGAATGGGGTACGCACGGGGAGTGTTTCAAGGCTCTGCCTGCTCTGTCAGCGGCACAGCCAGCCTCTCACTTCTACTTCACCTGCTTCAGAGCAGCTCAAAGCCAAGAACAGAGGCAAGGTTGGCAGGTCTGTCATGCAGAAACCTTCCTGCGACTTCAGGTGCCGGAAAACATGAGTGTTAGAGCAGACGTGGGAGAGCAGCACTGTCTGGAGATGATAACTGCATGTGATCGAAGGAGACGTGTACCAGGAGTGAAGTAGGAAATGCCCTTCCTCTGCGGGAGCCCTACAAACAAACTTACAGCTCTGAAATCGTCCTCTTCCCATAGGAGGTGAATAAATGGACTGTACAAGGCGTACTCACAGAGGTGTGAGGACAGAGGCACAGCAGCCCGCTTGTCGGGAGGTGGGCAGCATCATGTCCCAGGTTGGGAAATGGAGGGGGCACGTGTGAGACAGCACATTCCTCATGGGGCTCAGTCCATTACAGGATGAGACGAACCCGACAGCAGCAGTGACTAAAGGGGAACAGCAAATTCACTATCAGTGCTAATGAGGGGAAAAAAATGCCAAAGCCTCTCGCTACAAAATAGGTCCCCACGTATAGTCACGGCCCTGGGAAAAGTGTTAATTTGGCACATGTCCGCTCATTTGAGAAAATTTTATATAACGAAATTCTGGCCAGCAGTCATGGGTATCACTCAGAGAAGCTCATCTCTGCCAGAAGAGTGAAGATGTCTCGGAGAGCTGCTGTCAGAACAGCAGCTGAGCAGACTCTGGGACACGGACCTGGCAGGGCTGCGGATGCTCTTCACCAGCACGTGTCATCCAGAGAAAGAATCTTTAGTGTCTTCAGCAAATAAGCAAAGGATACAAACATTTTAAGATATCACCTATGTACTGCAAAAGGCACTGATCCTTTGTTAAGGATGGGAGAGACTGATATACTCAAGAAGAGAGAAAACTTTTCTATCAGAATGTTTTTTCACGTAAATCTCTGCTGTTGCACAGTCTGGAAGCAAAAATCCACACGGAAAGTGCTGACCAAATGTAATTTTCATAGAAGAACAAAGAGAAAAAAAGCAGAATTTATCTTATGGATGGTTAGCTAAAAACATCAGTGCCCGTTACTAATAAGCAAAGATCTCAAAATCATGTACAACATTTCCTTAAGAATTTCAGTTTGTTTTTTGTTTTGTTTTCAATTAATTTCCATTAAAATTTCATTTCTCTGTTATTACCATTTATCGAGTTGTTCTTGTGCAGTTTTCTGTAGGGACAAGAGTCTCTCTCAACCATTTCCAGACAGAATATTCATTATTTAGTTGAATGGACTGAAAAACAAAAACACCCCGCCATGGCCAGGGCCACACAGTAATGCAGTAACTCAGCTGGGAGTGGATCCAAGCCGTGGTGCTCGGTCTCTGCTCTCATCGCTAGGACAGACTCTTCCCTTGAAGGCAAAAGGGGAAATGAAAGTGATTGTAGGACACTCTCCAGGGCACAATCACAAGCTAAATAGGCTTTGTTTATGTAGACGGCTTTCTAAAAGTCAAACCATTGATAATGGGGGATCTTAATATCAGGCTGTTGTCTGGGATAACCACAGTCGACTCGCTGGGGACTGCTCTTGGAGGGCGTACAGCATGCTGTATTTACACTGATACTCCAGCAGTCAAGATCAGAAGCAGTTTTGGACTCAGTCCTAGGAAATGAGCCAGGTATGATAAATAAGATATATTCTGGGGAATATGTGGGGCCAGTGAGTTACAGAGGCAGGCTTGGTATCAGGGCTGTCTTGCCTCTCACCATTTCCACCGGGAATGCAGCCCAGTGCGGTCCAGATGGTTTTGTAAATCCTGAAGGAGCACATTGGCCTCCCCAGAGCATCCAAGACCCAGGTCCTTCTCCTCTGCCATCCACAGCAGCTTTGCAGGCTGCTGAGCCAACTCAAGACAGAGCAGACTGGGTGGCGTTAGCAGACAGAGGGAGGCAAATAGCCTCATTGGGGGTTAGCTCATATACGCATGACTCGTTGTTTGAAAAGAGACCTTGAGCTTTGCTGAACCCGATGTACTCATCTTTAATTTTCACTTTCCCAGCAGATATACACCCACATTTCTCCAAAGAATTACAGTTAGTTTAGTCCAGGCATTTGTTGAATAACTTCACTTCTCATTGCCCCTGCTTTAGAGCATCTGAGAGAATAAGCCGATCTGGAAACACACCACTTTTTGTTTGCTCTTTCCTAAGGGAACTTTATATTATTAATGTTTTGTCATAAGTATCTGGAAGTTGTGGAAAATGTTCACCATCTCCTGCATTCAGGGCTTCTAGAACCAAAATTTTATCACTCAAAACAATGTGCCAGAAAGTCAAATGCTGGTGTCAGCCAGGAAACAGGGAGCAGAGACAGTGTTGGCAATTCAGGGGACTGATCGGGCATCAAGAACAGTAATAGAAAGATATTATGAACAAATGATTCCTAAGAAAAGAAATAAGCTGAAATGTCCTGATGCTGCTAAGTAAATATTTACCAGCGACTAATAGCTTTGCAGAAGATCTGTTAATGTCAGATTTGCTAATAATAAGAATAGAGTAATACATATAATGAATATTACTCAAAATTACAAATTTGAATAAGTTCCTTCCTAAGACAAGGACATTACTTTTCCATTTTCCTTGCAGTTTATGAAGATAAACTCAATGGCCGAGATAAGAAGAATCTTAGAAAAGAAACACACTCCATAAATCTTAAGTTGTTGTCGTTAAACCCAAAACACACATCAATTTTAAGTTTACATTGAGCCCCACCCCTTCTCACCTCCCAGACAGTGGTCTGATGGAGCTGCAGCCTGGCCACCCAAATATAATCAGCCACCCACAAAAGACAGGAAAAAAAAAAAGGTTTTTAGTGCTGATCAGCAAAAACCTGATATAAATGTCATTTCGTTAAAGCTCTTCCACTTAGTGACTATGAAAGTCCTGCTGTATCCCTGTGAGTTTTCAGACTAAATACCTCCTAGCAAGTGAAATACATACTGAAGTAATAGATCAGCAGTTCTCAGCTTCCTAAAAGGAAACCCGGTTTGCAGATTTTTCTATATACTTAAGAAAATTACTTTCAGATCCCTCTTCATATTCACACTCAGGCTTTTAATTTCTAATTCGCCATCACTCATCGCTCTGCCTGGGCTTGGTTTTCCTGAGAACGTTTGAGGGATTCATCCTCCATACTTGGAAATTTATGGGGCTTCAATTTTTTTTCAGAAAAGGAGAATAAAAGTAAAGAGCTAGAAGGGTTGAACTGCGCAGAGTTGCTGTTTTGGTTAGTCTGAGTCTTGAATTCTGGAAAAAGCACTGACCATAACCTGAAACTGAGATTATTTGTGCAAATATTTAATGCTGTTTTCCCCACCGCGGCCTTGCCACCATGGCCTGAGCTACGCTCTCATGTGACCCCGAGTGCTCGCTTGCTGTCACCCAGCTCAGCTCCCCTCTGCTCAAAGCCACCTGTTCACACAGGCTTCGAGCACTGAACCTTTCTGATAGGAAATAATATCTCGGCAAAATGTGGCAGCTCAGCAAAAGCCATTTCCAAGTGACTCGCTGCAAGGTGCTCCAGGAGGTGAGAACTTGCACGGCGCAGATTATCAGCTTTCTCTCCTGCTGACTAATTCCCCGGTATGAAGTGAAATTCTCAGACCATATTGTGCTTTTGATTAGCGCTGCCAGAGATAGGGAAAGCAGCAACATGTCCAGACGCTGGCAGCAGATCGCAAAGACACAAACCCATAGACACTACCTCCAGCAAGAGTGGTTCTGCCTCCGGTAATGCAATTCAGCTTGAGCCCCCCTGTCCAGGGGCAGCCCTGTCCCAACATGTGCACTCTCTAACCTCAGGACTTAAAAAAACAAATGTCATAAACCCAAACTGAAGCTTTCGCCACCTCCTTCAGATGACCTTCCCATGGCTTAACGCAGCAGCGTGCGGCCTCGCTGTCCAGGCAGGAGCTGGGGGGGCTCGGACAGCCCAGGACATGGACTGGTTTGCCCAGGACATGGACTGGTTTGCCCTGGTGGGAGCAGGGACTGCTTTAGGAGTGCTTTTCAGGAGAAATGCTCAGCTCTGCAAAGGAAAATACTTTCCAAGATTATCATGTGCTGAAATTCCCACCTACCCAAGTAACTGCTTTCGAAGATTTTTGTTCTTTTTTCCCCAGTTTGAAGACAATGTGAACAGCATGGATTACACCTGAGCTCAGTTTAAAATGGAGATGAAACATTTTTCTACTTCTACTTGCGAAGATCTTCAGGCTCAGGCTTTATATGTTTTACATACCTGCACATTTTATATCTTGCCAAAAAAAAAGCAGCTTCTTAAACATCCTTCTTAAATATCACTTCTTAAATATCCCTCCTTTATGGGGCAGAACTTAACACAGTCACTGGGGCTTCAGTGAATTTCTCTTAAATACTGATGCAGTGGATGAGGAACACTTCCTATTTACTAACGAGTTATTAACATGACATGCTGAGAAAACCAAATAAACCTTTAGAGTCATTTTGCTGACTGTTTTATCTGGCATGGTTTTGCTATTGGAGCCTGCCAGGGTCAGACTGTGGTCGAGATGACCACACTCACCTTTGAGGGGCCTCTGAAGGAAATACAGACAGGCCCAAGAGGGAAATTATTTAGCTAAAATACAAAGTCCTCAGCTAATTTATGCAAATATTTATGCACAATTTATGCTAATGTACCCCATGAAGTTGATAGACTCTAGCCATCCATCATAAATCTCAGGCACTGGCTGGCTACACGGAGCCCATAAGGAGGGTGGGTCGTTCTGATGGGGCTCTGTGCCAGAACAAGGATCTTCCCAGGACGTCTCAGCGCAGGATCAAGGCCCTGGTTTGTACCAGACAAAATCCGAAACAGGCCTGAGCTTGTTCAGACAAAATCCCCGCTTTCTGCTCGGCCTGCAGATGTACATTTTGGCTGCAGAAAGAGAAGCTGAAGGGGAGACTTTGTTTTCAACTACAAAGTTGGAAAAAGCTGGGAAAATGAAGCTAACGAAAACTGATGGCCTATCGTTCCAAACCGCAGCAAACCTCCGGGCTCCATGCAGAGAAAGCAGCGGCCTTGGGTGATAAATTGATTGTTTTCCTGTTAGCTGTGGAATTTGTTAGTGCTGTAAAACTGCTGTCCATGCTGAGGACTCCTCCTGTTATTCTCTTGAACCAAGAGAATAATAAAAGGCTTCTCTGGAAATTCTTTACATCTCTGTTTTAAACAGATGGCTGCTGAACTCCGTAAGGTCAGCAGTACACTGTCTGATTATCACCACGTGGCTCCTTTAAGCAGAATAAATTAGGAAAAGGGAAAAAAAAAAACCACCAAAAAGACAGCCCAAGACTTGCTTTCTGCAGAAGAGCTTGGTGCAACCACACATGGATTTCAATTTTGAAGAATCACAGGACACACTTCCCTGACTGATAGCAATTGTTGGAAAGCAAAAATAAACGCATGTGACTCATCGTTCACGCAGGTCTAGGGGACAGAGCACCATATCCTTCACGTGGGAAGGCAATTTGGTGAAGGAGACTCAACAAACTGAAAAGACTTAATCATGATTCAGTGCTGTGCTCCCACACACTTACAGTGGGACCCACGCTCACGTGCCAGGTGTTTGATTTGGAAGGAAGACACGCTCCCAAAATAGACACCAAGATGATGTCTGGATGAGCATAAGGGAATCTAATAAGACAAAAGTATATCAAAAGAAAATAGCTAAGTGGAATTTGAAAGTCAAAAGCTGAAAAGTCTTTAAAGAGAGAGTATCTTGTCTTGCTATAAGCATGAGATGAGATTTTCTGCTGGTAAATGTCAGTGTAATTTCATTTACCTACTGGAACTAAACCAGTTTATTCCAGTGAAGGTCTGAACAACCAGACTGCTTTCTCTTTTTAAATTATGCAAGAGCTATCTCCGTCCATGCCTGTACAAAGACCTGCCAGCAGCGGGAAGGGGCCTGGCAGTACTGGGTAAGGACAGTATTGGTTTTGTTTCAGCATCTCGGTGCCCATGTTGCCAAGTCAGACTCCGACAAGGCACTCGCCAGTTCCCGCTTCCAGTCCTTCTGCCTGGCAGCACATGGCAGGCAGCAGCTTGCCAAAACGAGTCCTACCACGGTGCGGCTTTGGACCAACACTGCCACTGAATTTCCTTATTAACCAGCCTGGCGTAACGGGAGGGCAGCAGATCCCAACCGTTGCAAACCAGCTGCCTACTGCCGTAGAGGATATGGCAGCTCTGGCTGGGGTAGGGGAGGAGAAGGCAGGGATTTTAGCTAATTATTCTCAACCTCCAAGTGTCCCTACGATGCACACTGTCAGTTGGACATCCCTGCTGTGGTGTAAGCAGAAATTTCCCATTGCCACATGGTCCTGGCTCGCCACCGACGAGAAGACAGACACAGGGGGTGATGGAGGGAAGACAATCTCTACTTGCTGTCCCCTCCCTTTTGGCCCAGGCTTGCTGCTCTCCGTTTAAGTCTGGTCTCTTTACCTGTGTCTGGTTTTAATCAAACCTGTCGGCACAGAGACCCTGACCTTCTGAAAAGCCTCCAGTCCCTGCACTGTAATTAAAATGATTTGTCTAATGCTGCCCCATCAAGATGGATTTCAGGAAGGAGAAAGTGCAAACTCCCAGAGCTGGTGGAAAATGCAAATAAACGGAGCGTCAGTCTGGCACAGATAGCTGTCACTCAGACTGATCTCACCTGCTGGAAGGATCTAATCAAACACGGTCTGCCTCCGAGATACAAGGCTGGGAAATAAAGCTTTAAATGGTGTTTTCATGCATGCTGGAATGGCTCAATTTATGCTTTGTTTTGTTTATGAAATAGCTGCTTTTTAAAAAGAAATGCTAATACTGCTACAAATAATTAATGTTATCTGACTCTATCAAATTCTAGGAGGGGGTGATTAGATTCAAAACAGCAGAGACATTTCTAATCTCAGTGATATGAGACAGTATAAAAACAATGCCTATGTTCTTAGATAACCTTTGCTCTCAGCCTTTTGCCGAACATCAGTGCTCCCAAGGCTAGCGTATGTTTATTTCTTAAGCTGAAATGTAACACTTTGCCCATATGTTGATATTAAAACAAAAATTTCACTTCCGAACTCTTTAATATTTTTATTCATGTGTTCTGTCGCTCTCAGACAGGGATTGTGAGTACCAGACACTGCCTTATATAAAATAATTGACTGTATTTTTTCTCCTCTGAACTAATTCACCACATTTTCTCCCTATCTATCATGTAGATGAATGCACTGTGTTTTCTATCTGTCACCCTGCTAAGGTACTCATCACTGGGTTATGTAGCCAGCAGATAAAAAGTATAATGATGCTATATTAAATAAAGAAAATTGATGTTCCACTTTCAGTAAAACTGAGCCAAATTCTAACAAGTGGGTCGCCGCGAGGAGAATTTGGCCCTCTGTTTCAAGCAGACGGCTCTTCTGAAGCAGCTCTCCCAGCCTGTGGTATTCATAGGCCTTTCCTTGCAGTGCTGTACGGCCTGGGAAAACCAGGGTTCATCTCCTGTCCGCTCTCTGCCCCAGCCCTCCCCGCTGGGGCTCACGCAGCCCTCCCTGCTGATGCTGAGGCTGAGCCCAGGACTTCTTGTCCCCGTCAGTGTGGGCATGGAGAACTAGGTGCTGCACTCAGGTGAGCCAAAAGAAGACTTGAAAGCCATGAGATTTAAGAGCCTGGCATCTAGTTTCTGCGCCTTGAATGGCTCAGACCTGGCCAGCATTTGCCAGCAAGTTCTCCTTGGTCAGAGTCTGGGTTAGAAGCTGCATTTCAGAGGGGCAGACCCACAGCTTTGAGGGTTATTAGATGACTCAAGAAGCTGGATCATGCAAACAGCAGTAAATATGACAAAAATACATATATTGAAGAGGTTTTGTGAATAGATATTCATAGAGGTAAGAAAAGCAACTCAGGATCCTCAGATGCAAATGGATGTAAAGTAGTGCACCAGTTAGGGTGTGAATTTTTACAGGATGGGAGTAGTCCAAACTGCAGGACTGGGGTCTGAGATCCGAAACGCAGTGAAAGCAACCCCCTGGCTGCTTCACAGACAATTCATCATAAGAATGTCCATAGTGAACAGAAAAAGGGAGATCCATTTTTTAAGCAAGTCTGCCCTGAGAATGGGCAGCTCAGGCCAATGCCCCTCTAATGTACCGTATAAACTTTAATGTACTACCACTCCATTTCAGCTATGTTTTTTTCCCCTCATTGCAAAATGCTGAATTACAGTTAAATGCTAGATGGTATTTCCTGACTGTGTGACTGATTGCTTGCCTCTGTGCATGGCTGGTTATTTGTTAGCAGTGAGCACTTCAAAGCCTAGCAGCCAGTCCAGCGGCCCAGGAAAGTGGTTCAGCTCTCTTTGCCCACCACACCACGTTAGTTGAGAGGAAATATATTCTGGCACTTCACAACAGAGATATGAAAAGTGACTGCACTGCTTTTGATGCAGAGGCACCATGTCTCCCTGCCAGCCACCACATCCAGATATTTTCTTTGTGGAAATTGGGACAAAGTTGTGAGGGGAAGGGGAGTAAACTATATTTATGCCAGGTGATCCATCTGTAGCCTGTTTGCAGTTTATCTCTTTATACCTGGTCAACTAAAGGAGATTTATGATGTGGCCTCCATTCTTAGCAAGGTTTCCCTACCTTAAACATGAGAACAAAGCTCCTTCTTTCAAGAAAATATATGGCTGGTGGTCTTGTTTCTGATTTCTCTGCTGATGGGACATCATTTAATTAGTAACTATGCTTATCAATTCCAAGAACGCTGCCATGATATAGCTGCTCTGTGCTGAGATTTTGTTAAGCTTAGAATAACAAAGTCAGGTTCCTCCCTTCAGCAGGTCCCTGTGGGCAGCCCCCAAAGCATCAACACAGCTTGAAAAGCAAATTTTCAGAATAGTATATCATGTGTTGGCCTCTGCTTGGAGGGATATTTGGATAGAAGTGGGTCACATTTTCAAGTTTTTGATTGCCTTTACAAGAAGGAATACGTTAAAGGACCCAGATCTTCTCTGGAGAAAGTGCTTCCAGTACTTCTGTGCTGTGGAGAAGACACGAACCTGGTGAGAGAAAACCTTTCCCTTCTCCATGCACAAGACCCACACTACTCCACTGAGCAGTTTGCAGTCTGTCCTACAGACGGCAGCGTGGAAGGAATTAGGTGCAAACATGAAGACTGGATCCAGGTGACAACATTGCTCTGGCCACTCGTGCTAATTTAAAAAATCAAACAAAAGAAAAGAAGGCAAAAAGAAGCAGCAGCAGCAAGCCAAAAAGCTCAAAGGGCACCTGACATAAACAGGAGCATTTGCAGTGGGAAGGGGAACCAGTTTCCTGTAAAAAGGATTCTAGCCAGGAGAAATCTTACTCTATTGCATGTCAAAAGATTTGTGCTGGAAAACATCTCTGTTCTTTTCTTCTGGTATGTTTTGTCATCTTGTGCTCTGGGAACATCTTGAATAGCTGTTAATAATTTATATGTTACAGTGGCATATGAAATCACTTGACTGTCAGCATGGCTTTGAAACACAGGGTCCCTAGGTCTGCCCTGGATAATGAAGGGAACTCCTGAATCTGCCAGGTACCAATAGGTTTTGCTTTTATTTCTTGCAACGATGATACGCAACAATGATATGCAGCCTGTCAGGACATGATGCATCTGTGAGCACTTGAAAGCAGGCTTAGACTGGCAAAAAAACACAGCCTGATGAAAATACTCTCCAGAATCTATCTGGTCCTTGGAAATATTGACCACTTGGGTTAACAACCCTAAAACTGTTCACTGAAGTAACACTTGCACTGGATCAGGAAGACTCCACATATTTTTTGTGCGTTTCCCTGTTGGAGAAGATTATAATTTACTAGTCCCATTTAGGGCCTAGAACTCAGCTGCTAAGTTTGCAACCTCAGCCACATCCCATCACGGCCCTAACTGACCCACCTTCAAAACTGCCTGGGTGACACTGAATGAGCTGCAATAAGATGCCACTAATAAAAGCTCTTTTGAAAACTTCAGAGAAAAATGCTACTTAATAGCAAATTGTTACTGCCCTTATTTTCAAAAAATGTATTTTCCATACCAAGGACTTTCACTCTGAATAGCTCAGCAGGGCTTTTCCTGCAGACTTATTGTACTTTAAAAATGCAAAATTTGCATAGATCATCATGCAGAGAAGGCCACAAGCAGAGGAAAGAGAAAGAAAGGTACAGGCTGGGGGTAATGTAAGGAAAGGAACAGATAGGACAGTTGGAGTTGGAGGAAAGATGCATGAAAAAGGAGAGAAACAGAAATGAAGTGCAAAGGGAAAGCAAAGGGTGTCTGTCATTCCAGTGACTTCAGCAGTGCAAAGATATCATCCACCACTGCTGTTTAATTGGAGGCCAATTATAGTATAATATTTGCAAAAGGGAAGGTGAAGGATTTCTTATCTCTGCTGGGACTGAATCTCCTTTTTCAACAGTCTCTGTGGAAGGGAGCCTTTGCTGGCATGTGCTGCCAGCCATTGCACAGGGCTGGTGGGCAGCAGCTTGCAGCCAATGCACGATGCATCTTTCGAATGCAAGCACTGTATCAGGGACAAACACTCGATCTTTCTAAAGAGTGCAAGGCCCTGCAGGAAAAACGACCATTAACTTTCTGTGGACTTAGAGCAAACTCTCGTAAAGTGTCTTCTGCAGAAGTTTGTGTGGTGCAAACAGAGTTGTTACTCCACACTTGCAGTGTGTGCATGTTATCGGCCGTGCACACCTCAAAGCGGTTTGGGCATCGCTCTCCTCAACACCCAAGGAGCCGATTAGCCTGGATGACACTGGGCGGGCTGCAGTGCACATGGCTTTTTTCTTCTTTTTTATTTTCCATATCAAAATGACATCGAAGACAGAGGATCTGTCGCCGTGCAAGGGCGAGGGTGCCCTCTATTGTCACCGTGGTCTCCAGCACCTTCCCTCCTTCCTCCAAGTGCTCTGAAGAGATGCCTCTTGCCTCACAGCCTCTCCTTTAATTTCCTTTCCTTGTTGCATGGTGGTGGCAAACCCAAAGAATTTAATATAGTTCAAGCATAAGCTGTCTGTATCTCTCCAAGTGAAAACTAAACAGGGGATGCTGCAGCAGCTGGATTTCACAAGCACCTGATCCGTGACAAGGCCAGAGTCACACAAATTGTTTTGATAATGATCATCTGGGTATAAGAATGGAGTGAGGTGCAAAAATGTATTAAATCGAATGGCTTAAAAGCAGCGGATGCTGCAGGCTCCGTACAGGGCCCGGGGGCCTGCCCAGGGCCTTCCCCACGGCCTGAGGGGCTCTCTGGGCAAGCATGGAGGAGCACGCTGAGCCTCCCTCTTGCCTCCACTGCTTGCTGGGCAGGAATCGGGATGAAGTCCTGTCAGGATCTTCTTTTATTTAGAAAACAAACAGGAAAAAGTGTCACTGCGCCCACGTGGCAGTTGGGAGAGAGAAGTTCCTCAGCACAAAGAGTCAGGACGCAGTGTAGGGACTTCAGCGTATCTTTGTTCTCAACCACACGCGAACTACAAACGCTACAACGTGCACCTAGGCCCGTGTCGGGAAATCCCCCCCCCCCGCCCGAAGCCCCGCGGGCGGCAGCGATTCCCGCCCTGAGGCCGCCCGGCGCCGCCATGACACCGCCAGCGCCCCCGGGCTCCTGCCCAATCGGGTGTCCCCGTCGCCATAGCAACAAGCGGCTTGGAGGCGGGTGGCGGGCAGCCGGCGTTCCCCTATCCAACGCGTCCTCGGGGCGGGCCCGCGCTCTGATTGGTTTTCGTCTATCGAGGGGCGGGCTGTTCCCCCTCGGGTTTCCCTTCGCGATGGGGGGACCCGCCTCCTCATTGGCTGCTGCCGTTGCCCCGGGGACGGGAGGACGCGGCGCGGCCTAGCCCCGGCTTGCCCCGCGGGAGGCCCCGCCGCCATGGCGCAAGCCAGAGGCCGGCTGGCCAAGGAGCCGGCGCCGCAGACGGTGCCCGTCTCCGACCTACCCTTGGAGGTGTGCGAGGTGGCGCTGAACACGGGGCCCGACTCCTCCAGCGGCCTGGCCGCGGCCGGTTTCCGCACTGCCAAGTCTCTGCCCCCTGAGTGGCACCAGAGCCACGCTGCCCTGTACCACAAGGCCTTCGCCGGCTGCGAGCAAGCCGAGCGCGCCCGGGCCGAGGCCAAGGAGCTGGCCGAACATGCCGCTGCCACTGCCCAGCGCGCCCAGCAGGGCTCCACGGCCGCCCTAGGCCAGCGCCTGCAGGATGTACACTTCTGGAAGGCCGAGCTCCAAAAGGAAATTGAGGACCTTGATGCCGAGACCGGCCTGCTGGCAGCCCAGAAGCTGCGGCTGGAAAGGGCACTCGATGTCACCACCTTGCCCTATGCCATCGCCACCGATAACCTGCAGTGTCGAGAGAGGAGGCAATCCCCGGACCTGGTCTGTGATGAGGTGGAGAAAGAGTTGCTGAAGGTGAGCAGGACGTTAGGATGTTAAGGGTTGTTGGCAGCCCTCTCAGTGCTGCTTTGCTCTCTAAAATGGTGAACAGTTTGGTCAGCAGGTGATAACCACAGCTCATGAAGGTATCTTCTGGCAGTGCACAGGGGCCTAGTGCCCCTTCCTGGCAGCCTGGTCTCTGTCACTCCTAGGTTTAAGAAGGATCATTTAAAATCCTTCCTCTGTTTAAAAAAAAGTGTTTAAAATCACAGGAGCATGACTAGAGGAGACCAGATCCCCCCTCTCAGACGAGATCTAAACAAAATAAAAACAGGTTTCCTCAAGCAAGATGGGCATCCTATTCTGGCATTAAACTTCTTCCAGCCTCTGCTTGGCTTAAAGTCCCCTCACCTCTGCAGGTTACACTTTAAAAATGCAGTGCCCAACAAGCAGACTATTGAGGACCATGCTCCTTGCCAGTTTCCACGCTCGAGCTGTCCAAATCTGGCAGTCTCTGGCCTCTACCTTTTACTACTGAGTCTGATGCTGTAGTCTTGCCAAGGTTCATGACAAGATGGTGATCCAACGCTGTACTACAGTGTCTCAACATAAACCATCATTTTAAGTGTCTTGCAGGACAGCACGATGAACGGTACAATGTAGTCGTGTGACACCTGCATGAGATGCTATCTCCTGGCAAGCGGGTGGGGGCACGGAGAGATGGCATTTGTGACAGTGTGACTTCAACAAACCTGAGATTCTCCTGAAATTTGCTTGATCCTTTTCCTCCCATAGAGGACTCTCTACTCCAGATGGCACTTTGTTATCTGTCACTGAGATCCGACACAGCCTGTGGATTGCCTTCAAGGCTGATGTAATTATTATGGCTGCACGTTACAGAGCATAGATTCTGGTTCATTTTCATTTTGGAATGATACATATTCTACTGTCCCACAAATAAATCAATGATTATTTGCCTGCAGCCTCCAATATGCTGTGAAAGTTGATTCATGATGAGTTACTTATTAAACCAGATATTAATATTTGTTATTAGAAAAATATTGAAGAGACTTACATAGCTGATGGCATGATAGAATTAACATGACAGGATTTAGCAATATTTTGAATAGGAATTGTGTACAATTGCTGAATTGTAATTGATATTTAAGAGGTTGTTCCAGTCAAAAATATAAATGTGGGAGACAGTGTAGAGGATATTTCAGTGTGTGAATTGTTACAAAATTCAGATTACAGAAAAGAAATTATTTTCATCAGCTGCTGATGTTTTAGAGAAATTGTGAAATGTAAGATTTGAAAAAAAAAAAAAAATTCTGGCAGGATTTCTCTGCTGTATTTCTTTCCTCCTGATCTCAGAGAATAGTCCGTTCATTGCTCAGAAGTCCATCTGCTGCTGCTGCTAATTTTTCACCTGAAATTGTGATTGTGTGCTTGTGACGACAGACCGTCAACAGCCAAGTAGGATGTCATCAAAAAAGAATGATGTGAGTTCAGATGAGGCGTGTATACCAGCAGCAGATGGACTCTTGAGAAATGAAGATTTTGTTGCCATGCCAATGACCTTTGCAGTGCAGAAGGAAGAGGAGTACATAATATTAGAGGAAATCCTTCCCATTTTCACAGAGGAATAGATTTTATGGCACAAATGTTTGCAAATAGATGTTAAAATGTACCCTCCGTAGCTTGGCCAGATTTTTAAGCTGCAGCTATACTCTACACCTCTTTCACTGCAAGGAATCAGATAGTACCTTGTATTTCTTATTCTCTCCAAAACTGACTAATAATTCTTGACACTTAGAGCTGCTGTTCCATGAATTCTAACTGTTCACTGCACAGATTTCCAAGTTAATGGCCCAGTTCACTGGTAGCTCTGTGTTACAAGTTTGCTTATTTGGAGGAGTTATGCAAATTTTATCACTGAAGTACTGGCATACTTTTTCTGAATGTTGTTTACTTGTCCAGTTACTTTCTAATCTTAACTCTCTTTAGAATGGTAATGCAAGGGAGATCAGGAGTGATTTCTTCTCTTCACATGCTAAAACTAAGAAAAAGAAGAAACAGTTTCCAAAAGTCAGCTATGTTAGGAAACAGACATTCTTTTCCTTGCAGTTTTAATTACACAGTTAATTGATATTCTAGGGCATTTTCCTTCCTTTGAAATTCTTCCTCTCCTACTAGCAGCCCAGGCTTGTGTTGGCGTCATTCTTGGGTATCTTTGCCGTGTTCCTGCCAGCTCCCATGGATGGATGCATGGGGGAATCTGCAACTAGGGGAAGAGCATGTCTGGACAAGGCGCTGCCTTTCACACACTCACGGAAAAGCTTTTCATAGGACGTAAGTTTTGTTCCTGCTTTCAGCTTTCTGCAGCTACAAAGAACATTTCCCAGTTCCCAGAGCATCCTGCTGAGATAACCACCTTTCAGCAGCCCCTTGGCAGATGACATTTAGAGAGACAACATCAAATACACATACACAAGTAGTTTTGAATCTCCGCATGTAATTGCACTTTTGTTATCTGTTCAGTAGGAATCGCTTCAGATGACTCACAAAGAAAACAGAAGTATCTCTGATGAAGCTTTTATGCATCCAGATAATAATTGGGGTTTTCCTATTTTTTGGCACACCATCTATTTCTTTTAGGGAGTTTTAGCTGCGACTCATCTGTCCTATTTGCTTTGCAGCATGGACTCACATCTAGATCACCTATTGTGATATATATCACCACTAAATAGCCACTGCTGGAACGAGGGATGAGGATTTTTAAGTGAAATCTCCTCACATGCATAGTCAAGTCAGCTGTTACTCAGAAGTTCATTGACTTCACTTAACAGCATATTCATCTTTTCTTAATGAAGTTCTGGTTAAGAAAAAGAAATGGAAAGACACAATTGTTTTTCCAATAAAGAAGGATCTTTGATGACTAAAAAGAAGATAAAATCTCTCAAAAAGAATAGTTTTATTTCTTTGTGCTGCTGCATTGGGAATAGCTGAATTCATAAAAAGCAGTACCTGCATCTGTTTTGTATGAGGTTTTTGACTTTCATAACCCATACAACATCTTTTCTGAATCCCCTTTGCATCAATTTAATGACAGTTTGCTATGTTTATGTGCATGTATTTAATATTGAAAATGTAAACCCTAGCAAAGGACTTGCCATGTGGTGGTATACTGTCAATAAATCATGTTTCAGCTGCATATATACTGCATTTCAAGGTTATTTCCACATGTCCAGTGTCCAGACTCATTAACTGAGTGCCAGATATGACTGTGGAATAAGCGGATGTACTTTCATTTATGCCATTTTTTTACCCTAGACTCAGAGTGTTGATTTGTTGTGTATTTGCATCAACAATGAAGTCAGCCCCAGCTATTCCCTGATGCTGAAGACAAAGGCATTAGCCAAAATCCTGTCAACTGTGCAGAATTAAAGTTTTAAAAAGCAGAGAAAGGATACATATGTATGTATTCCTGCTAACTGCAATAATGGGGCAAGGGAAACAACAGAATGCCATTTCCGAACACTTTGATCTGTAGCTTTTGCCAAGTGAACCAGTGCACAATAGGACAGTCCTGTACATAGACAACTCAGTTAAGAGTGCAGTGCTTATTCTCAACATCTGCAGATCGTGGATTTTGAAATGACTCTTGGAGACCAGCAGGAAAAAGGCCAGACACAGAGCTGAGATTTCGAGGACTGTTACCTGCTTTCACTCCCAGCTGTAGTGAATAACAGTCTTCCTGTTACATGCTGTTTGGGGGCCTAAGTCTAGTGAGATCTGTAAGCTAGCTTGCTTTTATTTGCTGTGCTGATGTGTGGGACATCTGGTGTCATGTTGTTACTGATGGATGGATGCAGCTGGATTTGTAATCAAGGGTGACTGCACAGCCTCTCTCACGGGGTTCTACCAGTTCCTCTTAGCTGCTCTCACACTGTGTCATTCTGGCCCTGGGTGCTGTATTTAGACATTGCTGACATCTGCAAGTCACTATGTAAAAAGACAGGCTGCAAAAAACCTGAATTTGTAAATTCATGGAAGGCACAAACATCTGCTCTTAAACGTTTTCTTTGCACCATTAATTAGACACTTACAAAGTCATGAACTGGGATGGTTTTATCACTAGATTTGAGGAATATCCAACTTTTGCATCATAAACATTAAATACTGTAATAAAATAAATGGCACGCTAAACTATAAAATGCTCTCTCTCTGTTAATTGACAACCATTTATAATAACAGAGGTTTATTAGTAGTATTAACTGTGAAGACAGCTGAAAAGAAGCCAAGATCACTTCAGATTTGACAGTATTTCATTTTAATAGACAGCACATAAAGACATAAATGGGAAAAATAAGGAGAAAAAAAAAGACATTTCATCTACCAAGTCCGCTCATGAACTGAAGAAATGCAAATCTCAGTTAATGTTGTCCTCTGAATCAGAGATGCTGCTTGCTACTAAAACCCTTTCACACGCTTTTCCTCTCTTAACCCAGACTGGGCCTTCAGATAAATTGCCAGCACAATTCTGTGCACACACTACATAAAGATCACCTATTCTGCCACACGCTAAAACCCAGATCTGCCCCCAGGATTTTCATGTGGAATCAGCCACATTTTTATGGCTGAAATCACAAAGTCCGGGAGAGCTGTGCTCCTAGCTGCAGCTCGCTCTGCCATGATTGTGGATGGAATTTACTCCGCAAAGAAAATGTGAAGGAGCAGACATGGCATTTTATAAGTCCTCCACATGGTGTATGAGATGCCCAGCTCCTGCTGCTTGGCAGGCAGTGCTACCTGGCAGTGTGGACCTTCTCCTATGTCGATCCCACGAGCCAGCCACAGCTATGGGTGGGCAGCAGGCTGGCTTTGTACCGTGGTGTCTAACAGTACAGCCAGGACTGAGGGACCTCAATCAAAGGATCTTCATCTTCAACCTAGTACCACAGCTCCTCCCAGCCATGCAACCTGGCTTTTTAACTGTTTTAAAAGTTAAGAAAAATTTAGTAGATAAATGTTGAAAAATCACTGTCATTTATGCCTCCTTACTCACTCTAACTAATCTTAGACAACCATTAGTTATGAATCATAGAATCATAGAATATGAGGTTGGAAGGGACCTCAAGCATCATCTGGTCCAACCTTTCTTGGCAAAAGCACGGTCTAGACAAGATGGCCCAGCACTGTGTCCAGCTGAATCTTAAAAGTGTCCACTTCCATGGGGAGATTATTCCAATGGTTGATTGTTCTCATTGTGAAAAATTTTCCTCTTGTGTCCAGTCAGAATCTCCCCAGGAGTAATTTGTACCCATTTACCCCTCCTCTTTTCCATGTGATTCCTTGTAAAAAGGGAGTCTCCATCTTCTTTGTAGTAGAGAACTGTATCTTCAGTTTTAAATGTTATATTTGAATATATCTCTCCTCAACAGGGAATCAATTTTTAAATTTTATTTTAGGTCATTCAACAAGGGAATTCTTTATTTTTTCATTATTTCACTCCTTCCATATGAGAGACCTTACTTGCTAAAGGAAGGCTTTTCTCATTGAAAATTGTGCACATTACTCATAGGAAACTGGTTGTCTCTTTATTTACATGGAGACTGACTACCCAACACAAAATAATATCAATTACTATAAATGTAATTTCGAGTGCTGGATCTTTCTAACCCTCTAAAATCTTTTTGAATTTTTACTTTGACAGCTCAACCATTGTAATACTTCCTCCCTGCAGAAAGTGAGTTTTAGTGTTCTCACAGTTTGTAAAATGATACCTTCAGCTATGTATTTATTTTCGCTGTGCTCTTTTAGAGCCTTAAAAATAATATTTTCTTTCCAATCATGATTGTCCTTTTCCATTTAGAATAAAAAGATCTTTTTTATGGTCCCTGTTGGTTTCTTATGATGGAGAAACTGACACTGCAGGGACATACACACTCATTTATTTGTCAAAAACAGTACAAGGATCAACGAGTGCCAGCGGTGTTCTGGGAATAAAGTTTATTAGTAAGTATATACTCCCTTAGCTGTCATTGGATGACTGTCATTGATGTAAAACAGCAAAATTAATTAGGAATTTTTCATATACAAAAGCTCTTTTTAATATCTGAGCCTCAAATATTAAATTCCTTTAAATAATAAAAAAGAAAAAATGCTTGCTGGACTAGCTTTTATATAATAATATGTAATCACCAGGTCAGTAAAGTCACTTCATAGAGCGTTGATAGCTAATCCCTAAAGCAGCATTACTGAAGTCAAAAATGAGCACCAGGTACTTTTTATTCAACAAGAGATTATTAGAAAGCACGGTCTTTTCTGGTTTGATCATATTTGTGTTGAAATGAACATTCCTCCTAAAACGAGCTTGAGCTGAAACTTCAGACATCGGATCCATTATCAAGGTGAGGTAAAGCTTCATGACTTTGAGCAGTCACTGTCTTGCAACTCAGAGGAAATTAACCCCTCAAACAACATTGCATATCTGAGATAATTCTGCAGTCCTCCATACTGTCCATCACCAGAGGCAAAATGAGTTCTGGAATAAATAGGTCTAATAAAAAAAGTAAAGCTGAGTCATTGGGTTTTTATTACAACAGCTTTCCTATACCTGCTGAAGCAGACAATAGCTATTTAAATCATAGAGTAGTAACTTCTATTTTTAGTTAATACAAAGCAGTCAAAGGAGGCAGGCCAGCAGAAGATTATGATACTGCCACTCCTTTATGTTAAATAGCACCTTATCACCATATGTCAGACAAGCTGTGGTTCTGGAGCTCTGCAGGAATCCGATGGGAAGCCTCTCCCTTGCATACAGATAAAACGCTTACTACAGAGCGAGGCAGCGGGCTCTGAAGGGATCTGCAGGGACTCAGCAGGCTCTGGCAGCCAGTCCTTGCCAGGGAAGCTGAGCTGCTCTATTGCATCCCTGGGCAAGGCAGCAGCCTCTGACGTCTGAGTTTGTGCTTGCAGGGCAGGCAGTGTCCTGCTCGGTTTTAAAATGTCACCTTTTGTGCAAGGCAGTGACTCTGGTCTCCTGCTGAGCATGACGCTTTTGCCTTATTTTTCCCTACTTCAAGGCTGTGCAAGTAGTTCAGATATTCTGTTTAATCTGATAGAACACAGATTTTTTCATAGGATACACATGCAATATGAAAATAATGAATCCCCAGGCTTTATAAGTATTCCAAGCATTGCTGCCGCCTTAAGACTTACAGCTGAGTTACCTCAGAATCTGCTAACTCCTTGGAAAATCATGTCTTACAATAATAGGGTAAGAGTGGGTAATGAGTGGAAGATTTAAGTATTTATCCACAACCACTGAAATCAAATTGCTCTGCAGGATAGTGTGAGCTGCTCTGGATATCACAGAAGTCTCCATGTTTTTATCTAGGAAGCTGAACTTATCAGAGATATCCAGGAGCTTTTGAGAAGAACTTTGTTACAAGCTGTTAATCAGATGCGGTAAGACATTTTTCATGATACCTTAGTAGCTAATTTACATAGCCAAATAATTCCTGGCATATAGGGCCACAATGCCCAGTGGACAAAGATCTTACCAATGCCAGGCTTATGAGCCATGTGAATTCCATTTCAACCTGAAAAGAGGTACTCAGTGATGAAACTTCAGGACTTGCAAGTAGAGCCATGCCCTAAAGCCATGTTTTGGATTTTCATTCCTGGTTTCCCATATGTGTATTCAGTTCTCTCATTTTCCAACACTAAACTTAAGTGCAAGAAAAGTATTATCTGGATATCACTCTATCTTGTTGCACCTTGTGATATATTTGTAATATAGCCTCTTTTAAAATAATCTATCTGATCAAAGGACCTTTTCAAGATGAGTTTTTTTGCTACCAGATGTCAGTATGAACTTAAAATATGAAACTTCATTCTACCTTCTGTATAACCTGGAAGTTCATTGCATTTCAAAAGGAATATTTGCTTTTAATTTATAACAAGCCCTTTGGAAAGATGTTACCAGAATCCTAAGGTGCATCAGTATGAAGGAGTTAACTGCTGGAAACCTGGATATTTTAGTTTTTAATTTTTTTTAATCTGCTCCAATTTGTGCTATTCTACCAGATAAAACAAAATATTGTTTTCAGAAAGCATGTCTATAAATGCAAAATAATTTAAAGTAGTTCTGTTACATCAATTAGAGCATGACAGGAATCTACTGAGTTTAGGCTTCGCTTTTTATGATTGATTTAAGATCGTTTAAATAGTACCATCGTTTAGTATCATTTGCCAGCAGTATTTTTAATTCCTTAGGTGAGACTGACATCTGGTGTTAACAGTTGATAACGACCCACTGTCTTTTGTAATATGAAGTCATTCTAATTAATTGGGTGACGTGTGACTCATTGAATTGACAACAAAGCAGCAGTTTTATCTCTGAATATCATGGTACTTGTATCTTCCAAAGGCAAATTACACTGTCTGCATGTTACAGTCTTTGAAAGGCTACGTAGGAGGGCTCCAGGAATAGGGTCACTCCATGGAGGTCTTAAATTTGAGTCACACTCAATATACTAGCGAAAGAGGAGGATGGATCTTCTACTAGCACTGCCTGATGTCTTATCACGGGAAGAGTGTTCTGTTGGGCAAACCTCCTACCTGTTCTCCCCATAATAACTGCAGCTGTTGCCACTATTGAAAAAATCCTCTGTGTTTTAGGATTATTGTGTAAAATCCAAAGTCCAACAACTCCTTTGCCTCAGGTTATAAGAGCTCAAAGCCTTCAGTAGGCACAGAACAGTACTGAAGGTCTGGGGTAGGGGTTAACACATGAGGGTTACTGTCCTTCTAGCAGATAGTTGTGGGAGAGAGAGCTTGGTTAGAATTTTCATGACAAAAAGGAAAGTTTATGTTCTCATTGCTCTTTGAAAGACAAAGGCTCAGAGCTTCAGAAATGTCAGTGATAGTTTTGTTAATTGTATTGTTTTCCACTAACAATGTGTGATAATAATGACTTTTCAGATTAAATCGGGATCACAAAGAGGTTTGTGAAAGGGACTGGTCAGACAAAGTTGAAACGTACAATATTGATGATAAATGTGGAAGATACAGTAACCAGAGCACCAACATCCAGTTCCATCCTAGTTCAGTGAAGTTTGAAGAGAGGTGAGTAGTCACTGTCATCATCCTCCAAAAATAACCCTGATAAGATACAACACATCCTTTGTGTCAGTGAAAGCTGTAATGCTGCTCGGAATTAAAGGTGTGATTGCTGCTGCTTTGGACATATAATGTCACAGCTTTAAGATAGCTGCATGGCTAGTGAAGGCAGTGCTACCATCTCAGCATGGCAGCATGGCGCAGCGCTGATGGCAAAGTTGGTTCGCTGTATGTAAACTGAGCTTGTAGCAGTTTTTCTTGGAAATAATTGGCTTTATACTTTTAAGGACTGATCTAAATCCTATTGAGATTTACCATTTGACATCGGCAGGCAGGCTATTCTTTTGGGAAAGGCAAGTGCTGCTTCCTGTACACAGACAGGATTACTATTACAATAAACCTTGCTGCTTCCCCCCCCTGCCCCTTTCTGACAGTGTTCATATGATGCAGCGTCCCAAGTGCTATGTAGTTCCTTCTGCTGCTCAATGTAGCAAAGTATAACTAGAGATCTTGTTTCTTTTTGTTTCAAAGTAGACACAGACTGTAAAGCTTGAATATATCCATGTGTTTATTTGCTGGTGACTTAACTGCTTGTGCTTGCACAAAAAAGTACGTGTGTACTTTTTCTGCCTTAGTAGTATTAGCTAAAGATGGAAGAACTTTGGGTGATGTTGTGTCATGTATTACTTCCCTCAGAAACCACAAAATGAACAAGAGTTTATTAATTTTATAAAGGATTAGTTTCCCTTCATGGTAAGCCTAGACTGCATGCAACAGCAAAAACAAATAGAGGTTGACAACACTTTTGCAGGGAGAGGACCAGCTTCAGATTGTCTTCTTAGGTGCAACTTGAACAAAAGAGCAAGGTTTCTATGTGTATACTATTCACCTCTTCTTCCAGTGCCTCAACACCGGAGACGTGGGCCAAGTTCAGTCATGACAACATCTATAGGGCAGAACAAGAAAAACTGGCTTCCATCAATCTTCGTGTCTTGATTGACAATATTCTTCATGACGTATCTCGGGACCTGAGGGCACAGTGTGATGCTGTTAATGAGGCTTTTGCCAAACACTGTGAGGAGCTGGACGATACAAAACACAAACTAGAGTATCATTTGAAAAACGTAAGTGTTATTTTTTTGAATTCTGTCTACGGGCATGATAATCTCTTTGGAGAAGATCACAGTAGATTTATCCTCTAGAAAAAAAGTCTTAGTCCATGTCAGGTATCAAACACTATTTTGTGTCAGCTTAGTATCTAATCGGGGTCTTCAGAGCTGGATTGTGGCTCCAGTTCATCTTTTTCTTCTATCTGTTGTGCTTCTCTAAACAAGAGATGGACTTAAATATGAAGAAAATTAAACACTTTCTTCCACGTCTTGCTGGACTAAAACCTAAAACTGTGTGATCAAGGAGCTGATCTTTGGGCCAGGATTCCCAGGCTAGCCTGGTTATCACTTTTATGGAATGAAGGATGTGCTGGGCTGCAGTAGTAGCAGCAGCAGCAGTTCCTGGCAAGCGACAAGGGGTGTCTTCAGCCTCTGCCCCTTCTCCAGCGTGGAGCAGCTCCTACTTCTGTGTTAGACCACCTGCAAGTGTGGAAAAAACATTCATTCCTTAGCACCTGTTGAGTCGTGACAGCTGGGTAGACTTTATTTTTTGCATGTGTGTCAGTGGTTATGATGGAGAAGTGATTTAGAATTTCCTGTCTGTTCCATTTTCTTCACTAATGCCAGAAATCTATGCATTTCCAAGCTGATCAGCTGTTCTCAAAATAACTTGAATTTTTCTTGGAAAATTTACAGTTAAAAATTTACAATTAAAAGCAATTCATGGAGGTGGGATGTGTTGTCAGGAGACATGGAAGAGTTTTTGAACAGGCTGCAGAATATTTTCTGCTTCTTTTTAGACTGAAGATCAGATTCTCAGTGCAGTAGTAGAAATAAACAGGTCAAAACCACCTTCATACTTCTATTTCTTCTACATTCTGGCCACATAGGAGGTCAAAACTATACCTGATTCACTAGGACCATGAACAGATGTATAGCATGCACAGAGACAATGTGTATCTTTTTTTAAACACTTCTTTTTCTTGGGTATCCTCTTTAGATCCTTAAGGAGATTGGAGATCAAGAAGCTAACATTGCTGCTCTCAAACAAGCTATCAAAGACAAAGAAGCCCCGATGAAAGTTGCTCAAACAAGGCTGTATGACAGGTCTTTCAGGCCCAATGTAGAGCTCTGCAGAGATGAAGCACAATTCAGGTAAACTCTATTAAACAAGTCCTTCAAGGTGTCCATTCTGTCCAGAAGTGATGTTAGACAGTTTTTGCACTTTTTATTGGCAACACATAGCCTTTAGCTTTTTTTACTAGGTTTGATTCTCATATAAGTCAGAAATAATTCAACTGGCTGAAATCACTAGGGAAAATATTTTAACATAATGTATTGACAAATAGAAAATCTATAGACTCCACTCTGCCTTTTGTCTCTACGCTTTCTTCTCTGAACTGTGTGGTTTCCAAAAAAATCTGACAGCGTGTGGATCACTTGCAGCCCTTTTGCTGTTAGCAAAAGCTCACCACAAGGTGGACTATGTGCCGAATGAATTTCTGTGCTTCCAGTGCTGAGAATGTAAATGGGCTGCACATACTCATAGTCTGCGACAAGCCCTCAGTACTACGAAGCATCAGGCTGGTGGCATTTGATTTTCAGTAATAATCTGTTTTAAAACTAGAGGTCAACAAATCCTTTCAAATTAAAGGTCTGAATGTCACCTTTGTCAGTTTTGATCTCATTATAAGCTTTGTAATTGATTCTCCTCCTTCATATTTTCCTACGCTTAGGAAAAGTGGGGAATCAGCTTTTGCAGGGTTACAATATCCTCGTAGCAAAGGTACCATTCAAAGCCAATATGCTGTTCTTTGCACAGTGAGGAAGAAGTTACAGTTAATCCAGGTGCTTTATACCATCTCAGGCATGCTCGTTTAAGGTCCCGAGTCAGCAACCAATCTGTGTGCAAGCTTTTCAGTATGTACATTGCCTTTAACAGGATTTAAGGACACCTACAAGTCCTTTGCTGAATGGGCATGTGTTTAATTGCCACGCTTACACTGTTTGTAGTTATTCAGTTTGCATAGCACACAGGGATCTTGTTTTCCCAGGAAGTAAATATGTGTCTTCTCTGTAGGCAGATTGCAGTAAAGTGCCTAACCCCCACTGACTTTCAGTGGAAATGATGTGCTGCTTTAAAAATGGTTTGCTGCTGCTTCTTTAAAAGCTTTATGCTTTTAAAGTAAAGATTGTTTTCTGATCTCTGGTGCAAGTACCATCTTTAATAATTGAGTTTTATACCAGTGAACAGATACCAAAAACCAGGCTGAACGAAATGCTGATCCAGTCAAACCAGGTGACTTACCTAACAATTTTTGTCCTATAATTCTTAGTACAAGTGTGAGAAGATGAGGATGGATAGTTCCACTGTGCTTAGTGGCAAAGGACATTCTTGGTAATATCTAAAATATGGGAAAATCTGTACAGAAGCTGTGAAAGTAAACTCTGCTTTTGACCAAGTATGTGGGACCTCTCTGAGTTCCTTTGTTGTTGAGTATTATGATTCTATAGCTGTTGATCTTTATTCCCATTACAGTTCATATGTCTTTTTGAACACCAGCTGGCTTCTGCTTTTTATTTTATTACTTAATGTAATTCTGTTTAGGTTGACCAGTGAAGTTGAAGCACTAACAGAGCCCATTGAATCCCTGAAGAAAAAACTGCTGGAATCTGAACAGTCTCTGGCAAACCTGGAAGACACACGGATGAATTTAGAAAAAGAAATAGCTGTGAAAACAAACAGTATTTTTATTGATAGGCAAAAGTGCATGGCCCACCGCATACACTACCCCGTTATTCTTAAATTAGCAGGTTACCAGTAGTAATCTCTGTACTAAGTATGCAAAGTCTGGAAGAAAAAGGTGGTCTAGACTCTTTCGTATAAAATATACGGATAATACTATACTATAGTGTATTCACTGTATTTTCTTCTATTTGGGTTAAAATGCGTTAGTATAGTATCTTGGTGGGCTTTGAGTCTTGCCTTTAAAAGTTCTATAAAACCTTGCCTGTAAAAGTATAGTGAGTTTAAAAGATAGTTTCATTACATCTAGAACATATCTATATCATATATGCATAATCTATATCACATATGCATAATTTGCACAGTATGTGATATTTGGGGTTTTCACCCTAGTAAGTGAATATGTTGAGTGAATATTTATTGTGAATAATAATAATATACACAGATGTAGATATAACATTTATAGCTTGCTAGCATTGTCAGGCAGCCTGAAATGACAGCAATAAAACTGCCTGCCTGACAGACGATCACATGAGCAGCAAGGAAACAGATGATAGACTTTTAAGCTGCTCAAACATTATTAGTAAAAAAAACAAGTTTGCACAGGTTAGATGACAATCTGCCTATTGGCAAAACCGCTCCCAGTCTGTGACACCTGCTTATGTAATCTGAAAATGAGTCCAAGGATTTTTAACCTTCAAGTCAATAAATTTAGGGTTTTTTCAGGGAAAAAAAACCCTAAACAGCTTGTGAATAGCAATCGTGACTTTCAACTTAAGCACTTGGGTGTTGAATTGAGCTTTTGATCTGTTCCTGCTATTCCCTGGAAGCAAGGCATGTGTTTGAGCTATTACCCGTAATGGAGAACACATCAGATTCATCTACTCCAGCAGACAATGTACCAAATGTCATTCATCCATTCGCTTAGCAGGCCACTTGGTTAAATATGTGACATGTGGCAAAAAAGGGGAAAAGAAGACACAGAACAATTCCATTATGGTTTCCTCTATTACAGTTTTTTACTTTTAAAAGCAGCGGATCAAAGAGAGAGAAAAAAACCCCCCAAAACTCAAAAAGCAAAACACACAAAAAACCCCCTAGCCAGCATCCATTTGTGAACAGCCCTGCTCTGTTAACCAGAGAGGAGAGGCCATTAGCCTATCTGTTTTTCTCCCAGACAGCTATTTGTATTATCTTAACTCAGGATGTGCAGAGCACTATTCAGCAATTGCCCTCCTGCTAAAAGCTACTACCGTTTCTTTGAAAACCAGCTGCGTCAGTGAGGGTTTTTGACCCAAGCCTCTATTTTACAGGCTTTGTGTTCAAGAGTTTTGTTTAGCTTTTTTAACAGATTTCCTCTTCATTATTATATTTTTATAGTCCAGATGTTGACTCCTTATTAGAAAGAAACAGCATGTAGATTAGAAAAAATAAATGTGGCTCTACTATGCTTTTCTACACACAGAACTTAAAAAGGTTCCTAAAGATGATTGTTGTAGACTGAAAACATTCTCCTTCATTCTGCCTTTCTTAAAACACCTTCAGCACCTTTCTTCATGGTCTAGCCTATTCTTCATGCTCAAATCTTACAGCCTGGTGGATCACACACCTTGTATGCAGCTATATCACTGCACAGTTGTGTATAATACTGACTTTAGCTGCACCGGAAGAATAAAACACTTTAGAAGATGTTCCAGTATTCAGAGCTGTGGTGTTAAAAGATTTTTGGTCATTTAGTCCCATTCTCTAGACAGTGCTGCTTCTTTGGTTGCATGAACATCTCTAGGTGTACATGTAAAATAGAGGGAAAAATAAGACAGTGAACCAGGCTTTAGACTAATGGGAATATTCACAGAAAACTTTCAGAAAGTACAGAAAGGAGCAATATGTTCGAATCGACCTTACTCACCCACTGAAGAAGACAAAAAGTGGAATCAAAGTGGAATTTGGGTTATGATTATGGCAGATGGGATGAAGAGAATATGCAGTCCAGAACCCAAAACTATTATTTTGATTCAACAGTTTTGCATCAGAGAGAGGAAAAAAGTGCTGTCATCTTCTCTGAGACTGTGCTGAGCACAAATAACCTTATGCCCCGTATTGGGTTGTAAATGGAGCTTTCCCTAATTAAAGCCTATCAGTTTAATTTACCTTTGTGAACTAAATTAGTCTGCCCTTGCTTTAGGCCAATCAAGGAAAATCCTGCTCTGGTAAACCTCATACATTGGCAGGAGAGTAATCACTGCCCTATTCACATGGTAATAGATGAATAAGAGCAAGTGGAAAGAGTGAGAATCAGGTGAAATAGCTTCAAGTTTCAGTAATTCTTTTTTCTTTAATTATTGATTTTTAAAAAATAGTAATTAAAGCCACTACTCTAACATGTAAATATTTTTTTTCATAATTCATTCTTAAGCTGAGGATTTACCAGGAAATATTTAAAAGATGTTTTAGCTGGCTCTCATGTGAGCTAAGGTCACAGGTGAGCAATAGCTTCCAATTTCTTGAACTCTACTACTTGCTAAGCTGTATGAAAAGTGTGGACTTTTTTGACTTCATTAGGATTTTTTTGTTTATTATCCTGAGAGATTTCTGGTTATGAAGACAAGGTTTAATTTCTGGAAAGTCTGAGAGTTTTCTCATATGATTACAGGTAGAGGAAGGAAATAATGGTGTGATAAATGATACTTATAGTGCCAGGTACAGGGACTTCAGGAAAAAACAGGAGTGAAGACCCATTAAAAACTTGTTACTTAAGAGCAGATGACATTCTGCAAGGGGAGCAAAGAAGGTTACGGAGAATTGGGAGATAATATTTGTGTAGTTTTTTTATCATGAATAATTGATTTTCTCTAAGACTGAAGCTTAGAACAACTGTCTAATAATTTCAGCTTTGTACAGTGTCACAGGTCACTAAAAAATTTAGTACCAAAGTGGCAGACACCAGCACCGAGGTGCCCAGGTGAGATTTTTCAGAAGACTCTGTCTCTGCTTTTGGACCCCTGACACATGCTACAAACAACACCTGCTTAAAATATTGATCTTTAATTAAATCTACATGGTCAATAGCCACAAGGACAGCCAGTAACACCAGCTGTATCTTAAAGAACATGGGCAGTATTTTCTATTGTTTTTCAAGATTCTGTTTGGGGTAATTTGCAGTGTAATTACAAAATAACCCGCAGAGAAGTGGAAATTATTTTAAAATCTTTTCCTGAGCAATTTTTCCAAGTAATTTCTGGGTAGTCTCTAAGTTCTGCTGGCCTCTCTAAGTAAATTGCATCCCAACATCAGTCTTAGCAGTAATAAAAGTCACAGTAACAACTTTATGGCCATGTACAGTGCTCATTAGTGGCCTGTTTTATTCCTAAGATATTCCTCTGGTAGCTAGGTCGAACATTGGCTCCATGGCAGGCTAAGAACAGGAGCAGTGAAGACCCTTTAAATGAGATCCAAAAATTCCTCATACAAGGGTTGTTTGCAGGGCCATTGCAAGGTTGTTTGCAAGGCTTGTTTCTGTATATTAGATCCCCCTTTCCATGTCCAAAGTGGCACGATGGTCTTCATAGCATTGAGAAACAAATCCCAGCCAAACAGGAACGAGGAGAACTGGCTGAATAGTGAAAGATCAATGTGACTAAAATGTCCACGAGCAAACAACCCGAGCTGGGCTTGCCATTAATAATATCACTGGATATTATTTAGTAACTAAATAGCATTTGATAAACGTATTCATCTTGAAAATTTCTTAAAGTTTGTTTTAAAAATAACTATTGGCTATTTGTCATTTGCCCTCCTGTTCAGAGTTTATATATGTGAAGTTAATAGATATAAAATATTTCATGTGCCCAGGTACCCAAGCAGACTCTGACCAATCCACGCTGTGATCAAACTGTACTTTGATCTGTTGTTGTTCAAGCCATTAAACCACAATTAACCAAAGGGGTTATGAAAGCCTGCAAGGAAGGTCAGCACACCACCTTACAGTATATCTGCTCACTCCAAGCTCCTTGTTACTAGAGGCTTTGTGATTTCCCTTCCCTGGGAACATGCCCATCACCAAATGGGTGAGAACTAGTTTATTTCATCAAAAGTGTTTTGCATCCAGTTCCTTCAAAGAGAGTTTGCCTGAAGAAAGGCTCCAGTGGGACTCCTACATTTAGTCTGCTCAGAGGAACGGGCATCACTCCTCAAATATCTTTATCAAGACTGAGACACTCACGAAGCACCGGAATGAGAGCTCATCCTTGGAGATGCTGAGTGCCTTTACTTCCCACTGCTGCCTGTTGTCTCAGGAGGAATGACCAGTCCCCCAGGATCACATCCCGGCTCCGTTCCTCTCTGAATGAGGAACAACAGCCTGTTCTTACCACTCTGTGGGTGAGGAATGCAGTTGTTTCTATGACAACCTCACTACCGCATCCTTATTTCAAAAAGTCATGCGTATAGGGGGATATTCTGATTACTACGACTTGTTACATGTGCCAGGCACATGCACTTTAGTCCTACAAGTTCCTCTTAAGCTTTCCTTAGAAGGAAAAATAAAGATTAAAGAAATAAAGATTAAAGGGAAGAGTAAGCAAGTTGAGCATTTAGGAGGCCTAGACAGTAAGCAAATTCCTGTTTGAAGGAAGCCCATGTTGACAAACATTTTTAGACACCTGGCTCCTAAAATAATATTTCAATCCCTTGGATTTGGATAGGAATTAGGAAAATTATGCTTTTGCATCATCCGTAGTACTGTTGTGCTGTGAGCAGAATCAGCTGCTGCAGTAATACCCTCTCCTGCAGAGATGAGTTTTACCCCCCACTTAAAATGGTGACAGCTCCAAGCTGGGGTTATGGAAGGGTGCCTCAGTTTGCCTGACGTGCAGCCCATGCTGGGAGACACTTTGTTTTGGACACAGTTGCAGGAGTTAGCATGTTCACACGTAGCCTGTTGTTTGGAAATGCAGAAGCATGGCAATTCGATGGAGAATTACTCCATTTCCCCCATTTGCTCCTTTTCCCTTATGTCTGGCAATTCAGTCATATCGAACATGCTATGACTCTGCTTGTAATGCTGCTTCATCTATGGGGAGAAACTTTATCTTTTCTCTTTAAATGCCTTTTATTTTTTATTTGGAGAATGAAAAAAAGAAGCCACTGTGGAAAAACATCGATACTCCTCTCAAATGCAGCACTAGGATCTGCTTCAAGTGTGACTGCAGTTTCAACAGGCCTGGCCACTCTGAAAGTGAAACAGCAGTAGGAAAGTGTGAAATCTTCAGGGAAAGGGCCATAGAGGGTAAAAAAAAAAAGATTTATTTTTAAAAGAAATAAGAAGATGAAGTATTTTATTGCTGATTCTTAGAGCATTTATATAAACGTAATGACAGGGAAGAAAAATTGAATGACCTCTTCACACAGTCATGCACAGTTAATGAAGAATAAAATGTCAATCATAGGGTAATTTGGGAGATTTTAAAAGAAGCTTCCAGAAAGGAAATAACTCTGAAGACTCAGAGAAATTTCACTTATTTCTTTAAAATATTGCTTGTTTCATGCTTTAAAAATTTATAATGTTGCCAGTGACCTTCCATGTAAAGGAACAGGGCTGTCTTTCAGATCAATGGCTTTTAATTTCTTTAAACCAAAGCAGCACCAAACCGTCTGAGATATGTCACCCCGTTGCTGTTGCTCAGTGGTCAGGGAAACAGGAAACTGCAGAATAGCGAAGGCTGAAACTGAGGTAGCCTGGAAGGGAACAATACTTGCTACTAGAAAAAGACAACCACAATTTTACTAATTATTAAATATCCCCAGTTCCTGCTAATTCCTCCTGGCTTTCTTGCGGGCACGGGCAGGAGCTGGCAGCTGCCTCTGGTGCCTCACGGACAGCTGGAGGAGCACAGACGGCAGCAAACAGCTCGGATTCAGACTTGAGGCCCTGAGAAGCCGGGGCTGTGGGAATCCATCACCTTCCCAGCTCAGCTCGCCTCACGCCAACAACACAAAACGAAGCAAGACCAGCACTTCTGAGCACCCCACAGACAGAAGATGTCTGGGTTTTGCAGGCTGAAATCAGCGCTGATGCTGCTGTCCTTCCCAGCACAGGGAGCTTTCCTCTCCACAAGCTTTAACAATCCTTTCACTCTTATCTCTTCAATATTTCACATTTTTTCCACCAGCCGACATATGAGGAAACACAGAGAGCCAGGAGATGGGTCGCCAGACTCCAGGAGACATGTCAGCTGTCATTCCCTCCTGCCCCTTGGTTTGGGATTTTATAGATACAACGTGCACAAGACTGTAGCACATTTTACTCGCGCAGCCCCAGCATGTGAACGATTACATCAGCTCTGCTGGCATTTAGTCAAGCCACGTTGCGCTCCCATGGACGTTCCCTGGCTGAGAACATTATCTGCCCAGTAATTGCAGGATGAGAAGAGGGTACAGGACGTGGGCTCTCCTGAGCCAAGATTCCTGGCATTTTATGACACCAGCTTTTGCGCAAGGGTAAATTGTAAAACTGAGGGAGGGATCGTGAAGCCTTGTAACTCCCATCCATATGAATCCATCACAGGCTGCAATCATGAAAGAGCTCTTAGGTCTCTGTATATGTATTTCAAGAGCTGTAAACAAAACACATTGTACCAGCAAAATAAACCCAACCTGCATATCGCATATGTTTTTGGCTTCACCGCCAAAGGACAGGCAGGAGGTGGATGGAGCAGAGAGCAGCCAAGAGCTGTAAAATTGTTACCGTAAAGCTTTCTGGATCAAAGCCAGGCCCTCTCCAGAGGGCTGGAAGGCATCAATGCACATGTTGAAAACTCCTGATCCACCAGTTGCTGTTGGGGAGAGGACAGACTGGCAGAGGGAGTGAAGGCCAAGCAGAGTACTGTGTTCAGTTTGGGACGAGGAGGTGGGGAACCACCACTGTGCCCCTTGGGCACCCAAAGGACTCTGAGGAGGACTTGGCCAACACGTCCTTCCCAGGAGGGGCATCTGCAGACACTCCCCAGCTGTGAGGTGCAGAATTTGCTTCTTGGATGGTGTGAGGCAAGATGGAGCTGCGAGGAGCCAGGATTGCGGCCTTTTGGTCTCTCTCTCAACCTTTCTTTCAAACCTCCCCATTGCCCCTTGCACACCAGGTGGATGCCTGCTGAGATGCTGAGCTTTCTCCTCCCGCAGGCTTAACAAACTTCCCATCTTTCTTTTTGAGTTTCCAGGATATTTGGAAGAAGTTTCCTCCAAGGCAGGGACTTTCCTCCAGGAGGGACTGTGATCACTCCTGCCCATCCGTACTGCCAGGACGGAGGGCTTACTGACATCCCAGGAAAAAAGATATGGACCCTGACCATCGTGGGGCTGTAATCAGCTCTTACTTAGCTGAAGCTGCACTTAGCTGAGCTCTTCTCATTGTGTAGACATTTTCCAAAACCCGTTAGGAGTCACAGAGGAAACAGCACAATCAAGCTCTGAGCCAGCAGGACTCTTGTGGGGCTCAGCATTAGCCATGTGTTGTGGCAACACAGTGTCTAGACCATGAATTACCACTCAAGTTTTTCATTTTATGTTTGTTTAGGAGAGAAAATGGAAAGGGGGACAACAGGATGGTTTTGGTTTTTTTCCAAATATCACACAGCTCATTTGAACTGTGTTCACAGATTGAGCAAAAACACAGGGTTTGTCCCAGACATGGAATGACAGAAGAAAGTGACAAAACCACTGAGATTAAATGTAAAAGTTTTTCTTTATTTGGAAATGTTTGCAGTTTCTCCTTCCTCAACCAGATCCTTTTGAGAACCTATTAACTGGGTGAATCATTACTGGAGGGAATTAAATCAGCCAGAACTGAGCCAAGGCTCAGGGGAGGTGAGATGCGGAGAGCAAAAGGGGGAGGTTGCAAATTTAATCTGTAGCTGCTCTTCCCAAAGGAGAAAACTGGTCAGAGACATCGGTGACACAGGAATATGGAGCGATCTGTTCATGTTGGGACCGTTTCTTCTGCCAGGCAGTGAAATTACCTGCTGCAGCATGAGCCCACCAAAGCAGCTCCAAGTCCTTTTTCACCCACTTACAAGTGACTGGGTGTCCTCGGTCCCCAGTGGGGCATGTCTGGCGGTGGTGGAGCACCCAGCAGTGGTCCCTGAGCCCTGGGGACAGCCCACCCTGGGTGCTGGCACACACGGTCCTGGCTGTGGGCAATGCACCGAGCTGCCTGTTGCAGCTCTTGGTGTGCAGGTGTGGAAGCATTCCCTGCGCTGAGAACTGCGGAGCGGGATTACGCCTCGAATAAATTGGAATCCACCAAAGTTCTTGGCTGTATTTCCATTTCATACACTTACCCCATAATGATGGAGTGCCTTGTTCAGATGTGGGCTCATGATTAAGGATTGCCTTCAGGCCTTGTAAATAGAAGATCATTTTTATGATTGCTGCAGTGTATGAGCTCTTCATAGGAGAGGCTTTTAAAATCCGAATGGGTTCAAGCATGCAAGAGATTAATGCGGGGTTGCATTTATCTATCTCAGTCTGTAAATTACAATTTATTTTTGTGAAGGCCAGTTTGGTTGTAAACCTGCTCCGTGCTTTCTGTGGAAGTCTGGGAGACTCTCTCTGCCCATGCACAGTGGTCACTTGTCTGGAAACCCGGCGGTAGGTTACCATGAAAAGCCGACCAAAGTCTATTGCCAAAAATCAGAGAGCTGGCAGGTTTGCTGTAGTGTCTACACAACTGACGAACACAGCAAACAGCTTTTTTACACTTTCAGCAGAGGATTTCTCAGTCGCAGGACAGCATCCTCACGCCGTTTCTGGCAGGGGGAACAGTGCTGAGTTACAGTGGAGTTTACAGAGCTGCGGAGGCTTCACAGCAGAAGATGGACCGAGGCACCGAGGCTGAAGATATTCTCAGAGCAACTTAACAAGAGCTGCCCAAAGCACAGGAGGGGCAATTTTGCCTTCCGTGGGCCATCGCTACGGAGCAGCTCAGTGGCAGCTCTGCTCGGGAATGATCTGCAGGCAGCATGCGGGGGAGAAAACAAACTCCCTCATTGCTCACATAACACAAACAGGCCTTGTCCTCCCAGGAGACCAGCCTCATTCAATGCCCCTGGCCAAACAAATGTGGAAAGCTTCATATAAAAACAAGTGAGGAGCTATAAAAACTTGTGTTAAGTCTCTACTGGCTTCCAAAGAAGAGGAGGGCAGAGATTTCCCTGTGCAGCTCAGCTCTGAGAGGTGGTAAAGCTGAGCAAGCAAGCTCTTATCTTTAATTAACTTCAGATTATTGCTTCCTACCTCATGGGTCAGAAACTTCCCCAGGGTCTGTGCTCCCTGCCCTGAGATGGATCAAACCCACCCTCCTCCCGCACCCCTTTCTCTGTCCTCCTCCCAGCTGTGACAATACTAGTTGGTCACTGTAGTTATTACACGCTCAGTTTGCTTTACAGGCAAGAATGGTTTTTACAAGGTCTCTGTGTCTCTGGAGCTGATGATGCAAAACTGTATCCAGCTGTCTCTTTCAATATAATAAAGAATTAAAGGCAGGCAAGTCTGATACGTTTCCAAGCTGAAGCCTATGACAGAGCAGGCAGGCACCGGGCAAATGCAGCTCGAATGGACTCTGCCAGTGCCATATCCCGATCTCCCGTGTGTGTCGCGCCGCTGCCTCCTCACCTTCACCCAGCAAACGTCTCCCACCCGCATCAGCATCCCCTTCTAGGCTGGATCCCTCTAATTTACTGCATTACGTGGCCTTATCTGGAGTGTCCTTTAACATGGGCTTAGTTCTTACTATGCACTGTCACACTGAAATCGCTGGGAATTAAGTGCTTTCCTGAATTTTGAATATCCCATCCAGTGGGATGCACGGGAGGCACAGCCCAGCCGAGGTGCTAAGCCGAGGGAGGAGAGCAGGAGGACTGGCAGCAGCACGGCACCTCCCGTCACGTGCTGCAGCAGCGCGGGATGATTTCAGTGTCTTTCTTCGAATGACTTCCCTGCAAGGTGAAACCTGCGACAAAAACCCACGTGCACTGAGAAAGCAGAAGAGTTTGGAAGTAACCTTGTTTAGCGGGGAGATTACTTTTCCCATTTCTCTTTTTATTTATAAAGAAGTGGCCAGACTGTATGTGTGCCCAGCCCGGGGTGCATGGGGCACATCTGTGCAGGGGGAGGAGGGGAGGATTTTTGTTCCAAGGGTGATCGAAACAGGACAGTTATTTACAGCCTTATGTGCTGACATGTTGGTAATCATTACTGTTCATTGCCGTTAGTATAACTCTTTAAATTGACACCCAAACATTCTTTTTTGGGTGCAGAAAGGCCCTGGGGATACCCAGCCACGCTGGCCACGTGCAGCCCAGAGACCGCCCTGCAGAGACCCCAGCCTCACTCCTATTGCAAGCACCAGTGTTTGGAAGCATCATCTCTAATTTTGGCTTTTTCCTGGGACAACACCTGGCTAAACTCTTCTAAAATAATTTATGATTTCTAATTACCTTCCTACTTGCTTGGTGCAAGTTTCTCCAGAGCTTAGTTCACATCTTGCTCCAACCCTGAACCAGGCTGGTCCATAGGATGGGGGTGAGCCTGGGCTGAGCCACCACCTGGGTTTGTCACAAATGTCACCTCCTCCTGTTACCCTAACGCTTCTCCATGGCTGTGCTCTGGTGCTGGAGAAAGGGAAACTTCAATGCATGTAAGAGAGCATCCTTCAGAAACACGAGCATCAAGCCTTTGTGATTATACACACAGCCTCCTAATTCCCAGTTTGTGTCACAGCACAAGATGTGTGTACGCACTGAGGGGTAAATACATTCCATAGCTTCTCCCCTAAACCAACATTTAAATTAAAAGAATTAGGCCTCCCACCACTAAACAGCCTATGTTTAAATGCTTTGCATCTGCTCCAAAATTCCAGCTGACAGTTTAATCAAAGCTCTTACAAATACATTTTCCACTGCTTGCTGCCAGCTCTGATTACTGTCATGTTCTCCTTGCTGCTCGTCGCACGCTGCGATGAACTAAGAGTTTTGTGGGAAACATCCACTTTTGGCCCTATTTACAGCCCTCTGATGATCAGCCTGGTGCAAATCTCCGTGTGACAATAAGGGAAACCAGAATAACAACGGGAGGGCTCTGGTGCGGAGTTACGTGACAGAGCAAACAAACAGACCACTTGTGCTAATGGTCTCATTAGGTGTCTCTCTGGAAAAAATGGGATGCTGGTTGTAAGAATGGCTTCTTTTTTTTTTCTCCTGATATGTGTGAAAAATCAGCCAGAAATGCCAAAAGGTTCATCTCTTGAATATTGTTATCATTGCCATGGAATTGCAACTGCGGCCTGAAGGTCAGGTACAATAAAAGGATGTTCTACAGCAACAAAACAGGTTGGAGACCGGGACTGCGTACAGGCTGCAATTATTTCACATGACCCTGTCTGACCAGCTGCTGTGAGACCAGCTGGGGATCTTCCAGCTACAGAGGATGGAATAAGTTGAGGGTGAACCACAAAAATCAAGGAGAGACCAGAAAACACCTCTACCAGGTTAAAATCCTGCAGGGAATGTGCAGCCCCGCTGCTTGCAGCCCTTTCTGCTTGTCTGACACCCCTCAGACCTCCTCTGCGTGAGCAGCCCCAGGCTGGGCTGGAGCTGCCCTTGCACTGGCTGCAGAAATCCTGCCCAGAGGGTCCCAGCTCTGGCATTAACGCTTTGCAAATATTTTTTAATGAATGGTTAACTACTGCTGCTGAGCAAGACCCTGCCCTGGACATCCATGGGGCTGCAGAGGATGGGGTGTCCTGTGGACCATCACCCTGATGCCTCCTGTCCTCTGCACACACGTAGGAAAATGCCATTTACACTCTAAAAAAGCCGTCACTGCCTAATAAGTATGAGATCTTAGCTACGCTGCTGGAGGAAGATCTATTGAGGTGTTGGAGGCTAAAACCTTTTTTCTTCTGCCACACGTTGTATTTACTAGATCCCGATGTTCCGTGCATTGAAAAGAGATTAAGGAAATGAATGAAAAGGGAAAACCAGCCCAAACCCATCTTTCCCTTTCCACAGAAAGCAGAGAGTCACGGTACTGCTTCCATTGACATTCATGTCAGTGGATGCCTTTAATTGTTCTCTTCTGACACTTCAATTATATGTTTTATGTAAATAAATGTCAGCTTTGGGATTGTCCACAATAGGAGTTTTGTAGAGACTGTCTTGAAATCCTCATTACTTACCCGTTCTGATTTACCAGCTATCTTTCCATCCCTCTGCACTGCTCTTCAGGTTTTATTGTAGGGGAGGGAGACTTCTGAGTGCTCACAGCCATTTTTTTCTTTCAGGTTCAAAACACTCCATTTGGCAGGAAAAAGAAATATTTCTTTAAATGAAATCTGCTGCTAACGCTTTTCATAGACTGATGTGGTAAGTGCAAAAAGCTAAAAATCATCTTGCAAATGAAAGTGGGGTTTAGATAAACAATATTTTTCTTTGGCAAATGACTTCAAGGGAAAGGAAGAAAGATGGAGCTGGAGTTTTGCCCTAAGTTTGAATGAAATCATTCCTATTGCTCTGAGAAGTTTAAGCAGCATTACACCAAAATGGATGCAATGCTTCCCTAAGTGCTTGACCCCAGCTCATTACCCTGTGCCTAAAGGCTCACTCAAATGATCGATTCAGCTATTATTTTTCATGCTGATGAATGCTCAGCTCCACTTGTAATTGAAAAATAAAAGCTTTCTTAAATCAGGGAGAGTGGCAGTTCCCCTGAGGCACCTGGCACTGGGTGAGGGCACCCAACGCTGCCTCTGTCATCCTCCAGCAGTAGCAGAGATGTGGCCTTTTCCCTGTCACTTTGCCTTCCCACCAAACACCTTTCAGTACACAGGTACCACAGGACGCTGCTCTGTATTTGTGGTCTCTGGCAGAAGATTTTTGAGAGTATTTCTGAGGTTTGAGGCTGCCTGGGCCTGCTCTGGGACTTTTGGGCACCATCAGCTCCAGCTGACACTTCTGTGTAGACAAGAGGTAAACAAAAGATCACAAAAATCTCTCTCTTATTCCCACTTCTGTGCTGAGATTGGCCTAAAACTATTCCTCTGGGAGCAAGATGTCTGTTGTGTGATTCTGGTTTTTGGCTTCCCACAGCCAGTGCTTGCCCCCAGCCCTGGCAGGAGCCTCGTGGCGCATCGGGGACAGACCCCAAGTTTTGCTTTTTGGAGCTTTGCAGAGAAGCAGCAGGCAGAGCAAGTCGTGGGGATTTTCCCTGGACTTTGGTGGAGGGCTGCAGCTCTGTACAGCAACAGGGAGCACCCAGCTTGGCCAACATGCCCATTTCTGAGTTATTAATGAGCAAACTCTCAGTGTGCAAAGCCTTTCCCCCTGCTTTCTAACCTGCTGTTCCAGAGGCAGCTGGAGGTGTGCTGAAACAACTTATTAGTTATTCTGTTTAAAGCCAGAGCTGACTCCTCAGCCTCTTCCTTTCAACTCCGCTCATCTTTTATTACCAGGATCAGAGGCATCTCTCCACCTTCAGCCTCACCAGCGTTTCCTGCAGGGCTGGGCCCAGCAAGGGGGGATGCACCCCATGCACACTCAGCCCTGCTCCCCAGCCTTGCATGGACCCCAGCTAGCATGGAGGAGGCTCTTTACTCTGCCCTCAAAGAAAGTGCTCTCAAACCCTCCCCGGGGCAAAACACCATATATAAAGCACAAACCTACAACCTGCACTGTTCACAGTCAAACCCCAGTGATGTCCTGGCCCTCTGGTCCCTCTGCCCATCCCCAGGTGATGCAGGAGGGCCACCACCGTGTGCCCATCTCCAGCCGCAATGGGAGAGCTCAGAGATGCAGCATGTTTAGCCTGCCTGGGCCAAAACTGCTCCTGTTATCAGCTTTCCTTAATTACACTCTCCCGATGGTGCCTTCACAGCAACGGTGCAGGGCTGGGTGGTGCTGGATGGTATTTGGGGAAGGGGAGGTTTGTGCTCAGATCTGACCACCGCTGTGTTTAGCAATGGCCAAGCACTGGTGTGGTTGGGAACAGAGACACCAGCACCCATCAACGTGTCCTGTCGAAACAGCTCCAGTTTGCTACTTTAATCTCTGAATCACTGCACCTAAATCCACTCACCTACAGCGTTCAGGAAAAAAAAAAAAAAAAATTGATGAAGGGGAAAGAAAAGCCCACAAGCTGTTTTCATGCAGGAAAAGGAATATGATCTGTCAAAAAGATTATTTTTTACAAATTGTTTGTCTGGTTATGATGCTGAACAAGAGTTACATTTTTCTCCCTGACAGCTCATCATGAACTGAGTGCTGAGCCGAGGAGCACTTAAGAGAAATGGAGCAACTGAGATCCTGCTGTCCTGGTTTATCTGCTTTCATTGCTTACAATCGTAGTGGATGAAGAGGAATTAAATTAAAGCCAAACGAACCCAAGAACTGCAACAACTTGTAAGTCCAGCTATGTTTTTCCCTCCTGCGCACTTTTTATACTTAAAGAAAGGAGCAAATTCACAGTTCGAAGACTCCAGGGCACGTTCACTTGTTTTTTCTACAAGGATTTTCCAAACTGTTGTGGGTAGGACAGGGAAAACATTGCACGAGAATTTGTCCCACCTCTCTGGTGGCTGCAATCAGCAGTGTCGGTCCTGCCCATGCCTCCAGCCATCAGTGTGTGGAAGCTGGAAACCACTGCCTTTAATTAATAGTAAGTGAAGGAAGATGGAAAAATAGACTGGGGAAAAAAAACCAAAACAAACCAAACATCAAAACACATTTGTCATCCTCTGATGAGATTTTTTTTTTTCACACATTTGCCTTAGTGAAATGAAAGTTGGGGGGAGAAGAGCAGTTTTACAAGTCAAGTGAAACATATTGTGTGAACTGCACTGAAATGGCTTGGTTTGTTTACTGACTCTGACACTTTTTGACCACCCCCCCTTCCCCCCCACTTAAAAAATAACTCTTGGTAATTTTCAAGAAGGAAATATTTCCTCTGGAAAAATCCAGAATGAAATGTCCTGACTTCTTTCTCTGCAATCGCTCACTCACAGATAATTCTGGCTGCCAGGGGAACTGCAGCTTTGTTTAATTTAGCAGAAATTATTAAACTTCCCCATCTCAGCTTCCCAGAATATAATTTCATTCAAGAAACAAGTGGTTTTTCTTATCACTGGTTAAAATGAAAGGCTCCTGGGCATATTAGTAGAGGAATAACATTGGGGGATGCATCAGGTTGTTTCCCCTCTGGCTTTTCTGTGTCTAGCAGCAGCCCTGGAATGGATCAAATTATGTCAGTCACTGGACCTTGATGGGAATTGGTTTGAGCACATCCTCCAGTGCTGGATTGGACCCTCAGGGCTTGGGTTTGGGCTTTCAGAGGGCTTTAGCAGCAATGAAGTGGTTATGGGTGAAGATGAGAGTGGGGAGTTGACTCCCCACCACCCTGTTGCTGACCTCAGATCCCAGTTTCACGCTGTGGGAAGGACCAGCAGCAGCCGAAGGGCTTTGCCCCCTCCCCAGAGCCCACGTCCCCAACTGAAGATGAGCTCTGGCTCCCAGCACTCAAAAATAATGATTTATGTAAATGTGGTGCTTTCATTAAAAACAGGGGAAAAAAAAAGTAGGCTTGCAAACATCCCTGAATGTCATAATGATCTGTAATTTGCCAGAGTTTTCAACGCTGTGTTACAATGCCTATCTTAATTGTGATAAATTACTTCAAAATGAGTGGGTGTCAAATGAATTGATGGAAATAGCACAGCGTTACCACTTTCAAAATCTCTTTTAATCATGGATGTTTTTTGCTTAAGTTTTGGTTCTCACGAGGTTTTCTGTCTACAAACTCCCACCAGAGTTTCTTTCCTCTTCCACTCCTGTTCACACACGAGCAGCTCCTGAGCACAGGGTTTCTATGAAGATTTTTCTCAGGGCCATTCCTACCTCGGGCATCAATCCCTGGAGTCACATGGCCGGAGAGCAGGAGCCACGTAGAGGACCCAGAGGCTTTGTGCAGGGACCCAACATGGTCATTGCTTAAAACCCATCCCCAAGGTCCCTCAAGTCGGGGAGCCGCCTGCAACCTGATTTCTCATCCTGCAGAAATGAACTTTTATCCTCTTTACCCTTTCCCCAGGCAGTTTGGGGAAGGTGAGACTAAAATTAGCTGTGGCTCCTCGCTCCGTGCCGGACTGGGAAAGCAGGCGATGCAGCGATGGGTAATTTGTCATCCTGCCTGATCTGGGTAGCAGGAGGGATCAGTTTTCCCCACTGCTGCCGAGCTGGAGGACTGGCAGGTTGAAGGTGCCAAGCTGTGCACTGCCAGAAGGGAAAAACCTGTGGAGGACTTTGGAGCTGGCAGGTCTGCTGGAGTAAGGATTGCAAAACCCTCTTTTTAAGGATTCCTGTGCTTTTTCAGCTATTTCCGTTGAGGGCCATTCCCCCTGTCACTAAAAACTGAGCTTCTTGTACCATTTTGTGGCATTTCGAGCTGAAGCAGAGCACATCACCAGCCAAAGCATCAAAGCAGTGACATGTCTGTTATCAGCAAACCTCGAGCATCGTGTGGCAGCACAATGAAAGCATTTCCCAGGGGCTCTTTGCCAGCAAATTATGTTCAAATCAATGATGATATCTGATGTGCTACAGACCACCAGCCTGGACACCTCTTGCAGGTGGCAGTGCCAGTGACTGATGGGTCAAATCCTGCCTCACTGAATCCAGCCACAGGAGCTTCCAGGAGCCGAGGCTGAATGGCAGCATCCTTCCTCCCAGAAACAAAATAAATAGCCAAATCCAACAGGTACCGTTGGTAATGGGACTTTGTACACTGAGATACACTAAATGTACATAGCAGGCCTCAGTGGCACGCTTTCTGCTTCAAGACAGGTGTCTTCAAAGTATCCAGAGTAACAGAGTCTATGTTTTAGACTTGACTTTACCAAGGGGGTTGCCAAACACTGGAACAGGCTTCCTGGAGAGGTGGTCAGTGCCCCAAGCCTGTCAGTTTAAGAGGCATTTGGACAATGCCATTAATAATATGCTTTAACTTTTAGGTCAGCCCTGAAGTGGTCAGGCTGTTGGACTAGATGATTGTTGTAGGTCTCTTCCAGCTGAAATTATTCTATTCTATTCTATTCTATTCTATTCTATTCTATTCTATTCTATTCTATTCTATTCTAGCCATGTGCCAATTTTCACTGAACTAGAGACTTTCCAACTGTGCTTTATGAAATGATTCAGAAGTCAAACCTCACACACTTCCAGGCTGTGCCAGTACCCCTTTAGCTGTTTCAGGGCTGTGAAGTCACACCCTGTGGCAGTGACTGCAGTGACTTTCTCACTCGGAGGTTTCTCCCAGCCCTGAGCAAGCTCGCAGCTGGGGCTTGGCAGCTTCCAGCCAGCCCTCATCATCGTGCAACTGCAAAAACCCACCAAGCTGCTGCAGTGGGCACAACCTAACTGCTGTTACAACATGTGACCTTCGATTTTCCTCATTAAATTCTAAAAACGAAACCCAAAGAGCATATACATAACTATTCTGTCTTCTGGAACACTGTAATGCACTGACATTTCCCCAAGTCCATTGGCAGCAAGAGGTTAACTCCCCAGCAGAGAAGATGCTCATAACAAAACAGCAATGATGTGAGGAAGCCTGAGAAGCCTCACGAGGTCGGTGTGTGACCCAAAGGGAGGTGTTCACCCCCTTCAGTTTTTCTCACCAAACCATTTTCATTCTTTCCCTATCGGAAGTGACAGTTGTTTTCCCAGCTGTCCACCCAGGGAGCTGCAGTGTCAAACCCTCTGATTGAATTAATGTGGGTAATGTATATGGAGGTAAAATGGAATGAAAAGTAAAGTAACCAGAAATGAGATTATTTTTCAAGATACGTTTAACTCACTGTGACATTTGAGAACATGAACCTTTAACAGAAATAAGCAAGGTCCATTTGTCTGAGAGTTTAAATATTTAATTCTCAGGAAGACAGACGCAATTTTTCAGATTATAGTAATTATTTTTGACTTGATCAGCAAGAGAGAAGCTTTGAGCTGGCATAACAAAAAAGTCAAACAGGAAAAGTAATGACAAATTGGCCATGTGCTGGAAAACCCTGTACAACCCCAGGGACAGGCGGCTTCAGGGTGGGGGTTAGGGGACCAGGGTTCTCCTCCTCCTTCTGCTAATCATCACACCACAGGCAAATCTTGCCATCTGGTTGCTTTCCCCTCCTGCTTTCCTTTCATTTAGAGCATGGACTGTTTGCAGCAAAGGCTGCAAAGATCACAGGAACCCTTTCCCATGCATCAGAGTGGTGCTTGAGCCCTTCATTCAGCCTCTGGTTTCCAAATATAGTGAAACAGGCACCCAGAGGGAAAGCGTTTAACTAATTTGCTTTTAATTACCATGGTACTAGCTGGCTTAAGTCTGAAGTGGGTGCTTGGAGGCTTATCCATCCAATCCCTGACCCTTTGCTGATGCCACCCCAATATTGGCTCAGTGAAACCCGTGGGTGCTCGCCACCACGGGGAACATGTTGCGCCGTGCAGCTGGACCTGCATTTTTGGTGAGTAAATGTCAGGAGTTGGAGCAATGACACTTCAACCTGCAAGAAACTGCCACGTTGTTGATGAAGAGTTGTGAGCATCCTGAGGACAGGCCCTGGGGTGACAGCAGCGTTGTCCTCCCAGGCTTGTGATGGAGCTGGGATGCTGCCGGCCACAGTCCTGGGATTTAGCTGCCTGGAAGAGATTTAGGAGGGTCAGCAACCTGCCTACACTGGTGGGCTGGACAGGCAGGAGAAGTATCAGGCAGAAGCTGCTTCACTGGAGCTGGGAACTGCTGGAGCAACATGTGAATCCACCCTGGAGAAGGGCTCCCACCCGACGGGCAAGCCCCCATCCAACCCTAAAACACACTGGCCCAAAGAAGGGGAAAAAAAGCGATTTCCTTCCAGTGTGGCAGCCAGGGAATGAATTTTCACATCATGTATGTGCTTTTGCATCACACATGATTAGCGTTAGCCAGGAGGGCTGGTGCCTGGGGCAAGCAAAGGCTGGAAGAGCAACGGGAACCATCTCAGCTCTCAGGGTTATTTTGGCTTCTCCTAATTATTAGCCAGCACCACCAGACTTGTACTCTGTCCCAAGCTTTTCTTCTTTGTCATACCACTGAAAATACTATCTCCTATGCTTCTTCAAAGGAGATGTATATAAATAATATTATTTGTGAGTAATTAGGAATAGGAATTAAGTTTGAATAAATTAACTATCTGTAATGATTCTCCCTACAGTCACACCAAACCTGAATGCTAATCTGAACATTGCTCTTCCTAATAATGAAAACTAAAATGTATTTAGTGAGATGCCTTAATCCAGATTTCTTAGCCAAGGTCTGCGCTTAATTGTGCAGAGGGTCTGCTGACAGGACAGTTTTGCATATCAGTATTTCAGGGGACAGATTTGAAGTACACAGGGAGATACACTAATTGGAGAGAAGCAGAGGGGAAGGGGCAGTGAAGGCAGCTCTTGAGAAGGAATTTTAGAGCTTCTGAGGAAAGAGAAAATGCATTAATGAATTAAGGTTAAACATAATGAATGAATGACTTTTCTTTGGGGGAAAAAAAAAAAGGTCATTTTATCTCTAAATCTATCAAATTGAATAGATTGTTTCTTCCACCAGGAACTGTGATCCTACTCAGCTTCACTTTGCCTTTGGTTAAACTCAGAAGCTAAATTTACCCACTGGATTAAGAAAGGGAAACTTTAGGATTCATTAAGTAAACACCTCGGCACAAGTTTAACTGTGGCATTTATCCCCCCTCGTTTCCTCAGTGTGTTCCTACGTCAACACATCCTCAAAATGAGACCCTCCCTCCTCTTTCGGTGTCCCATCCTTTCTGATCAAGCTGATCAAGGATGTATTTCAAAACTGGCGTTTGTTGAAGGTGGGTCGTTCAGCTGAAGGATATAATTAATATTCATGGATATGGAGGCGATGCCTTCAGTAGCACTCTCAGAAGATGGATCCCTGATAATCTGAGGTCAGACCATCACAAAACAGATCTCAGCTGTTAAGGACCAATACTATAAATTGACTTCAAAGGAGCAAGATTGCCCCAGCCTGGGATCAAACCCTGCACCTCCTTTAATTTTAACAGAATTAAAGTCTTTTGCACAGCAGGAGTAGTAGGGTCGTGTTGAAGGTGAGACACAACAGGAGCCTCACACCGTGCAGGGACCATGACAGAGCTGCCCATATCTATACCGGTGCACACCTGGGGTCTTGGGGTACATCAGCAGGTACAATGTGGGAAAACCCAAAGGGACTGGGGTGGCAGAATCAGTGCTGTGGATTGCTGCTGCCCCAGGAAAATACTTTTACCAACCCCTTAGATTTGAAAGAGGATTTGAAACACTGGCGCTGTTACAGACTTAGCCCGGACAGCCCTTCCTGGCAATGTTGTTGTTGTTATTATTATTATTATTATTATTATTATTATTATTATTATTATTATTATTATTGTTACCTGCTTAAATAGGACCATCTCTTACACATACAGAATGGGACACTTGCAGCAGTAGGAAAGTAATTGCAGCCTTTTTCCTTGACAGGCACCTAGAATTAACTCTGCTGCAGCAGCAACAACAGCGATCTGAATATGTATATAAAATAATTCATTCTGTCAGATAAATGATTAGAGCAAAGGCCACCATGTTTTTCACTTTCTAAAATGTAACTAAAACCCATTTAGCAGAAAGATCATTTTTATGTTTTATTAATTGCCACCTCGTGATTATTTTACTTCTAATGTCTTTCTCAAATAGTCCATAGAAGTGTTCTTTGATTCACTGAGGGTTTTTTGTGGTTTCTTTGTGAATATTTCCAGGCAGCTGCTGAAAAACAAGTACACTGAATAGACCGAGCAAAAGGGTCAGTCTAATATAAAGAACAATAGAGCAGAGAATCAAAAAGAATCAGAAATCCAGGGAAATTTTAGTCCATGTGCAGTAATGAGGGTTTCTGACAAAACATCAACTCTTTTCAGGACTAACATTGCGAATTCAGACAAAAACGCCTCACAAATTCAACAGAAACTAGCAAGAGTTTTGTATTTGGAAAGGAGGGATATCACTGAAATGCAAAAATTTTTGTTGAGAAGCATCAGTAGACCTTGTGAGCAATAGGTTACCAACAAATCAGTCTTACGGCAGAGCTACTGTTGATTTTGGGCTCAAACCCCTCAGATACAGTCAATATTACTCCCTGACACCAGACACAGGAGCACAGCCCCAGGATCTGAGGGAAACCCCAGAGAAATGTCCTCAGCAGGGATCATGATGCAGAAACAGAGATGGAAAAGGCCAAGAGCTTTTTTTCCAGTGCATAAATTCAACATCTGGAGCGGCCAACTCCAGGTATGGGCTGTACATCAACCCTGGGAGGAGCCTATGGGGCACCTGCCTGGAGGAGTACAGTCTGCGTGGGCTCAGCATCAGCCTCCTGCAACCACCTAGAAACTGGAAGGAAGCCAGAAAATTAGTTTTTCAGTTTCTTCTAGGGGTGGGGACAACTGGTGTCTTTTGGATCCAGGTGGAGCATTGGAAGGTACTACTGTCACCTCCCAGAATATGGGGCTTGCCCTCATATTTTCCTTTTTCAGAGTAAAAGAAGAGCCTTTGTCTATTTTGTCCCCTTTTACCCCACTTTTCAAGGTTTCTGGTCCTTTAGCTAGGCAGAAAGTAGAACAAGAGACCAGGTTTGGAAAAATAATTTTGATCCAGAAACATCTTAGGTGAAGTCTGAAGCTCTCAGGTGGCATCTCCACCACCCAGCCTGGCGAAACCCTGTCTTTTGTCAGCTGATGTGTAACTTTATTGGTATCGCACATCTCCAGCCCCATCACTCCTCCGTGCACCAGCTATCCATTACAACAGTACTGCTCAGCTATTCACATCTAATTTGATTTATATCCCTCTAAAGTCAAGGGAAAGACCTGCCTTTGATTTCAGCGATTTTAGGATAAGCTCCTAATTTCATGCTTTGTCCGAGAAGCAGATAAAATGGATTTGAGAATGGCTTTTTTCTTTGGAAAATTAATCTTCTTTAAACTACTTCAAGACGCACAATTATTTCTAAAATGTCCCATAATAGAAATAACTGGTAGACTTGAAATAAATAGATTTTACAGTAATCAAATTCTTCAGTCTGGGTTTTTATCCTGTTTATTACCCTGTGAACTCCTCCATCATAAACAGGAGCACTTACAAATACAGAAATAAGTCACTGTCAGCGAGCTCAGAGGAGCTGAAAGATTTGCTCTAATCATACAACTGGCGCTTAGTGTCACCTGAATATCGCTGTAATTCCACGTGTTTATCTGATTCAATTACAAGGTGCACTGAGGAACTGAAAATATATTCCAAACACACTCGTGCGAGCGTGCCAAAACACAACAGCTCCTGCTGAAATACTCCCCAGTCTGCAGCCCCCGTTGTCCTGACTGGGATAGGGGTGGCTGGGGTATGGGTGACTCCACTGAGGTGGGGTGAATCCCACATCTGCCAGGTATCCTTTGGTCTTTGAATAGATTCATTTAATTAAAAAAATTCTTTATTGCAAAATTAAATCTGACAATATAGATTGCACAATAGGATTCAGAATCTATGTCCACAAATATCCTATTTTGAAAAATTCCCTAGGGAAAAAATGTGGCTGACCTGTCAAAGCAGCCAGAATGGCACTTGGGAAGGCTTTTTTTTTTTTTTGTTCTTCTAACTGAATTTGTTTCCACTGTGAAATAGAAGTAATTTTCTAGGGAAACAGAAATAAAATTAAAATCAATACAGCTCGTCAGCCAAGCCAAAATTAGAAAGTTCATTGATTCCAGTTCACAAAAAATTGAGATTTTTCCATCCTCTCTCAGGTTCAGGGTGGAAAACCACTCGGAAATCCTAAAAGCTCCTTGGGGAAATAGGAAATCTGCTTTCCGTTCTGCTCTGCTTGAGATACAAGCTTTACACTGTGATGGAGGATTATGTAGTGAGGATCACTGTGCAGGGTGAAATAGGTTATACAGAGCAGGTTTAGCTTTTTCTAGAGGTGTGAACACTGAAACTTTGTCGCTTTCCCACGTTTTTGACTCATCATGACTCAGGGTTATGGCTTTGGACCATGGCTGATGCAGTTTATGTCTGCTACTGCCCCACTGCTCTGCCTCCACAAGGGAAAGATTGTCCTCTTCGGTGTAAAGTCCACGTGTTTTTCACTTCTTCTTCCTGAAAATATCGATGAAACTTGTTTTTTCCCTCCACCCTTAATTTTTTGTTTAATATACTTTTTACTGAATGTATCTATTTTATTGCATCCATTCAGGAAACAGAAGTAATATCATATGATAAGTATACTAATGAACAGCTGGAATTCATTAAGCGAACAGGAATACATTGAGCAAACATGTTTGTGAACAACCCAGAGATTGAAGCATGTTTGCAGAAAAGATCTATTGAACAGTTACGAGCAAACAAATTAGTAAAAATCTAAAACCAGATCTCACATCTTAATGATGGAAAGAAAAGCTGTAACCCATCAATAAGCCATTAACCACGATGAGATGCAATGACTGGGTCTCAGCTAGTTACCCCTCTGCTCTTCATGTCTCTCTGCAGATGGGAGGTGGATGTTTTACCCATACAGAGCCGAATGCCTCGGTCGCCACCGAGTTCCTTGAGTTGCCCAGCACCTGGGACCCCTTCCCCAAGGCCTGGCAGCTGCTCTGTGGAGGAGATAAGAAAGCCACCCCATGCCAAAATGTCCTCTTGTGACCCTCCCAGCAGGGAATGCATACATTTCTCATTATTTTGAAATGAAATGGTTTCATTCTATGCACCAATATTTATCCCTGGAAACATTCAAGGTCAGGTTGGAGGGGGTCTGAGCAACCTGGTTTAGTTGAAGATGTCCCTGCTCATTGCAGGGGGTTGGACTAGATGGCTTTAAAGCTCCCTTCCAACCCAAACTATTTTAGGATTCTATAATTTTATGAAGTTTGAAATTCACATAGAGCATTGCGTTTGAATCACAACATTTCTTCACATTTAATTCCTTTCTGCTTCAAAATAAGAAGCAAATGGGGTGGAATTTCCTGCGTGGGGGAATCCAGCTCCTGGCCAAGCCCAAGAGTGTGCACACAGATACAGTGCCGTTGTCAGAGGCTTTGACACTCTCATAACAAGAGCTGTATTAATCCCTGGAGATGATTGATTTCAGGAAAAGGTTCAAGATATCTGCTGACATGAAGCCGTTTGCTGTAACAGGGTTTTTTTTTTCAGTTAATAACATGGCCCAAAATGGCACAAGTCTCGACTCAGTATCCTGTGCAACACAGCTATAATAAAATCCTGTCCTGGCATCAGTAAAAGACTGGCTGCACTAATGAGGTAAGGTTCTGTATTCTCTAGGGCAACAGAGAAATTACATTTAATTGCCAGAATAGAGCATCTCTGCTCATTGAACACAGTGCATCGCAGATGAGAATGATTCACTTTGCTCACGACTGCACTGAATACAGAGCAGAGCAGCCCCAGCTGTTATCGCACGACAGAGGAGGGGAATGCTCACTCATCCTCTAAGGCAGAGGTGCAGCTTACATGCCTTATCCACACATGAAACAGTTTTCAAAGAGAACAGTGTAAGAAAGGATGTGCAAGAGGTCTTAAATCTCTTTCCAGGAAGCTCAGTGATGCTCATTGACTGAGACAAAAATTTATGAGATATGCTTTATAACAACTTCTGGGTTTTATCCTTTTATTAGTGGTTTTTCTGAGGCGCAGCTCAGAAATGTCACTGAAACTCTTCAGGACACACAGCAGCGAATGATACTCAATTTGCAATGCCTGGAGGCAACTGGCTCTGTGCTCTAATGGGTCCATCACTACCTGTGACACAGAGGAAGGTGGATTTATCCCAGCCCTGCCAGAGGACTGTGTCACCCCGGGCACATCCTGCATCTGCACTCTCTATGCTCTGACTTTTTACCCTGAATAAATACACCCCCTATCCAAGGAAGCCCAGTGCTGGGGGTGCCTCATGACCCCACTGCAGTGAATTAGTAATAAATCCTCAGTGCCCATTCATCAGTGTTACGTGGGGACTTCGTGCCGGGAGTATTAATCTGCTGAATTGCAGCGTGTCGGTGTTGTGGAAAGGTAAGAAAATGGAACTGACAGCAGCTCTGCTCTCAGCGAGGCAACAAGGCTGCCTTAATTAGAGCTAATTGTAGCTTTCCATCACATTAAATTGTAATGCAGAATGTTCCAGGTTAGTCCACGCGTGAGTTGCGCTGGCTATCCCCCTCCTCCTCCCCAAAATGTTAGATGACATTTGTTTTTCTGCCTGTACAATATGCAGAAATGGCTACTCACAGAACGCAGCACGGACAGGACACCTCGAGGTCTGAAACAGGGAGCAGCTCACAACCAGCCCGTTGTATGTGGCAAATGGCCCCCGTTAACGCTGAGCCCAGCTGAGCATTGCTGGGGCCAGCACGCATGGGAGGCGAGCTGAGCCCTGCTGGGTGGTGAGCAGAGACCGTGGGGCAGGTTGGGGAAGGAGAAAGCAGTGCTGTTTCTCCAAGCATATGTGCAAGTCAGGTGCATCAGCACAGCTCCATTGTCTGCCTCCTAAAAAAGCTGGAGATGAAGTTTTGGGTCCATGCTCATCAGTGGTTTGGCATTAATAGTAGGTGGAGCTCACAGAGATAGAGGCTAACCATGCAAGTAGTGAGTCCTGCTCTGAATCAAGTGGGAGCTGATGAGCTGCAGCACCAGGCAGGACCATCCACACCCTGTCCCAGGGAAACCCCCCACCCCACCCCAGCAGCACCACTCGGGGCTGGGAAGTGGTTCTGTCTGGGTTTTAGTCCGCAGTGAGCACTCAGTCCTTGGCGTCTCTTTGGGGCTATTACTCAGCTGAATGTCTCTCAGATCCTGCCCAGGAAATGAGGCAGCACTGGAGTGGGGGAAATGCTGCTTTACAGCCTGGAGCTTCTGTATATTCATAGTAAATGTCTGCTTTTCATGGTGAATTTAGACACTTCAATGCCAAAAACCTTAAAACCCTTTTTTTCCAGACAGAAGCATGGTGCTTTCCCAGGGTTTCTCCTTCTTTGCAGAAAGGATGAATCTCTCCCCCTCTCTTCACCAAAAACTCCCCCTGAAGAAGCTCAAGACACCCCACTACCAGCCACCCCTCGAGACTTTGTACCCACAGCCCATTTCCAGCTAATTTTGTCTAACACCCGTATGCCTTACGGTGGGACCTGAATATGCAAAACCATAGGGGATTGAAGCACTGCTATTTATAAGACAGTATCTTTTCCAGGCATGCAGGCAATGTAATTTAAGACCAGACAAACATCTGTCTGTCGGCAAATGCTGTTCGTGGTCGGGCAAATCTGCTCTGGCTTGGTCTGTGCTCCACGTTATGCCCTTGGCAGATACTTTCTCCTCTTTGTGCTTCTGTATCACCGCTGGCCGCCCTGAGACAGGAATCCAGCCTAATGATGAGCATCACTAAGACCAGTCATAGACTTTGCTTCCTGGCCATGCGAATGGACAGCTTTGTCTTCATCCGATGCATTTGATCCATGGCCAACGGTGAAATGTCAGAGTAGAGAGACATGATTTTTATTTAACAAAGGAGAAGGTAAGCTCAGCACAGAAGCACCTCGCAGCAATTGCTCATTTGATCCATGGTGGTTGTGCAAGAATAAGATTTTAAAATGCACGGGCAGTCCATATGAGGCCTTTGGCTGCAGTAACATTGGTTACCGCTGCCAGCAGCTTTGCTCTTATGCTACTGCCAAGGAGAAAACAAAATCTACCCCTGATCGTCACGCTGACCCCATACAAACCAGCCTGGAAGTCATTAACCTGAGAGATCCTGAATGGAGATCATTGCCACTCCCAAAAACATTTCACAGGACTGGATTCCCATCAACGGCAAATTTCTCAATATCAAGATGTTCAATTAAAACTCTTTGCTTTGCTTCTTATCCATTCTGCAGATATTAACAACCTCTCTCAGAGGCCAGTGGGAACGGAAGAGCTCCAGCTCAGTGCCCTTCTCTGCCAAAAACTCAGTTGATTTTGCAAGTTGCTCAGACCAATCTGTAGCAGTCGCCTGCACTGTGGGAGTGACATTTCACGGAGATAAATGCAGTGAAGGCTACGAGGAGCCAGGCAGCATCGCACCATGGCACTGGGAGGCACCGAGGTCCTGTGCCCACCCTGAACACTGACCCATAGAGTTGCATTGAGGCTGTGTTAGCCCCAAAGGTTTGACAACTGATGGCACCGATTCAGGTGAATTCAACCTCTGAACTTTTTTTGTACGTTGGAGACTTGAAATACTGCTTGAGTGAGACTCAAGAAAGGGACGCAGCTCCTGGTCTGCAGTGAGTCAGAGGTTCAGACAGTGAACATGTGCATTTCTCACCTTCACTTTGAAATGTTCTGGGTGCTCTGTCACCTCTTACCTCCGATTGCTCTGAAATTGCTGCTACTGTGCCTAGAAGTTATTGTACTACAGCCTCTTTTGAAAGTACAGTGCAGAAATGCATTTGATGATGGATGGGAGCTGCGCTGGCCAAGCTGGGAAGGGCACTGGGAATGCCACTGTCAGGGAGATGAGGCATTGCCTGCCTTCCTGACAAAGGTGTCTCCATTAGACCTGCTAAAGAGCAGCAAAAGTGGCAGCTAGCCCTTGAACCATTGCCGGTCTGCTGACAGCCCCCGAGGCTGCGGTGGGAAGGTGCAGTTTGATCCTGAGATTTATTCCCAGGTCTGCTGCTGTCGTACTGTGCAGACGGAGAGAAATCATTTAACCTTTCTGTGCCTCCCCTCTCCCGTCATAAAATGATTACCCTTATACTGATGTTGTAGGAGTGGTCTCAGGTGTCATGATGTGGCCAAGAAAAAGAGCGCTTGGATGCTAAAAATACTCATGGTATATGTCAATGTCAAGTGCTCCCGCAGATCAATGTTACATGCTGCCCTTCCTTCTCTTTTTCTCCAGATGCAAGAAGAAAAATGATGCTTTTGGCTACTGCTAGCTGTAGGTACAAGGCGCCGAGCTGAGCTCCTCAGTCTGGCAGCCAACATGGAAGAAAGATCTGTGTGGTTGCTCCTGGTGGTGGGTCCACCTGAGCAGACTGCTCCAGCTGAAGGGCCAGAGATCTCTTCCCATCCAGGCCTTACACTACTGACAATGTTGCACGTGCTTAAAAATGAGACCAAAATCAATATGACAAAAAATGGTCTCCAAAATTATACCAGACCAGCTGAAATCACCATCCCCTGCTGCCATGGGCATGTGGATTCCTGTCTGATGCGTTCACAGCTCAATGACTGATGTGGCACTGGAGCTGTATGAGTTGTCTGTGTGAATGCTCATACCTTGGCAGGTAAGAAAGATTGAAAGCACTAAACTAAATGCCAGGGAGAGAGATTCAAGTCTGTGTACTTTGCTCAGCATTTGATGTGGGCCAGGACCATGCACATCTCAAGGCAGTGAATCAGCCTGGTACCCGAGCACGGCTCGTGCAGGGGACATCACACACCGTCCCCAGGCTGTCCTGAGATTTCTGTGCCCACCTCTGACCCTGCCTTGCCTGAAGATTTTTCTCTAAGTTTCCTTCAATCACAAGTTCTTAAAAGCAAAGACTTTTTTCCTGGGGTTTGTGGCAACTCAGGGGTAACACAAGGGCAGCAAAAGTTTTGGCATTGAATCTGTGTATAAAGCACATTCTGTGATTTTTTATTTAATTACCAAACTGCCTCATCTCTGATTTCCTCACACAAATGAGTGATTTTTGCTCCCACTTTTATATCACAGGTCTTTGCTCTTGGAAAACCTTCTGGCTGGGTATTCATTAAATGTTAAGAGTAAAAATCTATAACTTCATAAAATAGCCTCAATTTGAGAAATGAAGAATTATTCTCAGAGGAATGGAGGGGACAGATTTGGTTTATTGATATGTTAGCCAACTCTTCCACATTGCTTCTGCAACTGCCACCAGGGAATCAAAATCCTCCCATAGCTTCAGCCCTGTCTGCCACGGCTCAGGAAATAAGTGTGAAGCCCGAGCAGCGATAACTGGGGAGTGTTTAATAGGAGCTTACAAGAGGAGCTGTGAGCCATCCAAGAGCAGAAACGCTGCCAGAGCTCAGCAGCCTGAGCTGCCTGGGCTCAGCCCAGGGAGGGAGGGAAGGGAGTGGTGGGCTGTGGTGTGAAACCCTCCAGGCAAATGTGGCCTGAGCTCCTCTGTGCCGGGGAAAGGTCTGTGAGGATGACCCAAAATGTCAGCGTATTGATTGCGCTGGGGTGACCGACACATGTCAAGGCACTGCCAGAATCAGTGGGGTTGAGCTGAGCCAGGCAACACGTCCTCAGACAAAAGGGCTTGTCTGGACCCAGCCCTTGCATTTATCTCCTGGGTGAAAAATTATTGCAATTCCAGTTTCCTTTTCTGACAGGAAAATCTTAGGTGAAAGGTGGGTTTCAGACTGACATTTTTATGAGGGCATGAGTGTGTTTGAGGCTCAAACCTAGAACAGGCTGTAACAGCTCCTGGGGATGCAGATGGGCGATCCACAGGGAGAGACAGGACCTGCAGCTGCTCTTGCTGGGCGTGGGGAGGGCGAGCGTGGTGTCCCACAGCCCAGCGATTCAACCAGCAAACACCATTTTAAAGTTGAAAAATAGAGATTTCAAACAAGAATCTGTGAAGAAAACCACCTTCCATCATTTTTACTCTGCTGTCCACAGCCTGTTTCACTGCCATGAGTTTTAACTTTTTTGAGATTATTCTGAGAACGTGCATGCATCTCTCTGTGGAAAATAGCAATTATTATGTGCTACGGGGTTCTACCCATCATTACTTCTGTATAAGCAGGCATGGTAAATCTATTTCATTCAGTCTAGCAAATTAAATGAGCCCAGTTGCTGGAATGCAGAGCAGCGGCGTGATGAATGACGTACCAGGTGAACTCTACCAAGGGATTAAAGAAAACTTCCAAGTCATTTACAAAAAGGCAGAGCAGCATCTATTTGCTCGGCACCATATAATTACAAGTAATCTGAAAACTGGAGAGGAAATGAAAGTGAAAAATCAAAACTCTCTTTCGTCCTGGAAACAAAACAACAAAGAGAAATATTTTCCTTCTCAGCTCATTTTGGTTTCCATACAAATACAGTCAGTGTGATAAAACAATCTAAACACTGCACACTGGTGCTGTGCCAAGGATTTCTTCCTGGATTTAGCTATTTTGTTTTGGGTCTGTCACCAAACTGGATTTTTAAGAGAGTCTAAAGGCAGGAACAGTGCTCATTGCCTAATATTACTCTAAGTAATGGGGGGTTTTGAGAAAATGCACAGAGTAAGTTAAGCCACCTTTTATGTTACATGGGTCAGACTTCCCTGATGTGTGACACAGACGTGAGCAAACACTCTTCCCACCATCAGACAGGCACTTTGAGAACGGCTACAAACCTCTCCCCAAAGGTGAGGCACAGAAAGGGCTTAGACAACATTCTTGACACATGCCTAAAGCCCTGTAAGATTAGCTAGTGCTAACCACACTAAACCCAGGGTTTGAAGTGAATTCATGCTCTAAGTCCTGCCTAAGTGGTTATGCAGCAAAACAAAGCTGCTTTTTATGCAAAGGGAAGGTGGGTGCAAGGGGAGATGGATATGCTATTTATAACCACTCTGAACTCCCATTTCCATTCAGCAAAGGCTTAACTCAAAACCAAGACTCAAGCCATCCAGGATTTCCAAATTTATATTTCAGAACAGGGTCTTAAATGTCTAAAGCTTGACAGCTTGTAGATGAGGTTTAACGGTGAATCAATGTTGAAGCTTAGTACAGTTATAGTCAATTTTAAGAGTACCATTATTCAGCAGGTTATTCAGCAAGTTCCTGGCAAACAGACCCGGGGGCATCGTGCCCTATTGGCCTGGATGGCAGGAGACACCATCCCTCCCCAACACACTGCTGCAAACACGCTCGCCCATCTCTCCGTGCCAGCCTGAATTAGTATCACTTTCATTTTTGCATTAAAAGGTTTTGACCAGTGTTTTGCCAAAGTCTGCCTATCTGCATCAAATGAACTTTTAATGTGTAATAGAAATTAGGTCTACACGATCTGTTTCCCACCAGTTCTGGCTGATTGGCATCGGCCGCGTTACCCGCCATTAACTCTTCATTAGAGATCATCAGCGATTTCTGTTACTTTGACAGGTTCACCGTAAGCCTGATTAGCCTATATTTATCCAGGTCGTGTGGTTTCCCCTTTGCAAATAGTGTTCAGCATGAGCAGCCCTGGAAGGCTCCGGGAGCCTGCAGAAAGCCACCCACTTCTCCTCGTTACCTATTATATACAGCATTTCTTCTCATCCAGAAAGCTTTCAGTTCCTCCCAGATCCAGGCTTTAGCTGTAAATGTTTTCTCGCTTGGTTGTGAAATCATAGCTTTCACGCTATTTAATAAATTATTCTTAAGCAGTTCCCAATTGTCATTCACACGCTGCTGTTTAAATTCCAATTAGCTTGTAATTATTTTTGGCTTTGTGCAATTGGCCGCTTGAAAGCACCACACACTCACACATGAACATGTATATATGTACTTTATTGCATTAAATTATGCCATTGCTTGGGGATTACTATGTTAAAGGCTTTGAAAACTCTTCCTGGGCTGCCCAGCTGACATGGCAGTGCATAGAGAGCTGCTCTTCAATTTTTCCACTTTGTTCTGGAGTTCAGCACAGCCGTTGCATTAATCATATCTCTGCACACACCCTCCCGGCTCCCCGAGCATCGTCTGGGCTCTCAGCTAACCACCACAGAGGTCTGGCTGCCTTTTGTGAATGCCAGGGGGCTGCTGTGATCCAAAATGACACCCCAGCAGAAAGCCAGGAGGAAACTTAGTTTAATATTTAATGTTTCCATAGGAATCATCTGTGCGAGTCTCTGCCACGTGGTGCAGACGTTGTCATGGCACAGAGCCCCAGCCTTGAGCGGGAGGGGAGAGCAAACACACATTGCTCTCACCGAGTTCAGCACGGTGGAAAAATCCATATAAAACATGCCTTTTCATTTAAAGAGCTGGTTACAACTCAGATAACTTCAGCCATTATATATAGCGTGGTTGAAAGCTGAAAAAAATAAAAGATACGCCTTCATGTAAAAGAAGGAGAAAGGATGAGCGTGCCTGTGGACACTGGCTGAGACGTTTCCGACGCCTTTTTACGCAAGCAGAGCTGTGGCTGTGGCCTGACCACGCAGGGAAATGCGTTTGCAGAGCAGGGAGGCTCCAGCACCCCAGCACTCCACAGCCAACCGCATCCCGGGTTCAGCACAGGGGCACCAATACCTGGAGCAAGAGCCTTGTGTCCTTTCCCAGTCATAAACGCTCATCCTCGAGCACATGCTTCCAAATAGACAAAGCTCCTCTTCCTCCAGCACGAAGCGAGCACACTCCTAAAAACCTAGACACTTTATCAATTAACTGATTAGAAAGAAGCATTCACTCCCCTGTAGACCAGACCAATTTTAGCACACCAAGGCTGCAAGGAAAACCACGGCTTTGCCAGCTGACCATTACGTCCCTTAAATTGACCGCAGGTATGTCCATTTTCTAGGGGAGTATTTTTTAATTTCTTAGTGCAGTCACTGCAATAACTGCCCCCCTCTCTCTAGCAGAGAGAAGGCAGACGGGCTCAGCATGTCCTGAACTCGCTGCTCTATCACACACAGAGTTTCTTATTAATTTGCTGCAAGACTTCAACAGTGTGCAGAACTGATTTATTTATTTTTTTTTCCCCTTGCTCCCTGCATGGACAAAAGCCAAGCTTTATAAATCAACTGTGTAAACAGAAATATCCTTCTTCCTTGAATGTGATTTTTATTTCAAAAAAGGAGGCTGTCATTTTAAGAGGCAGAGAACCTGTTTAATCTGGAGACACCGGCTCTGATGCCAGGCGCTGGTTACCATAACATTTTTCTTCTGTCCTAAGTTTCAGAGTAAAAATAAAAATCTCTCATACAGACTGTTTTTGGACAGGTTTTGACCAGCTAAAATCATTTTCAGAGCCCCAAACTCTCTTTCTATTGAGTTACATCTATAAACTATTTTTATATCCATGCAAATAAGCTCTGTGGCGGCCTCACACCCCCCTGTGAAACCAGAGCTCTGCCCGGGTGTGCTCTGATTATACATTTTTTTGCCTTGAAGAGCTTAGTCTAAAAATAGGCGGTGAAGAATGGGAGAAGAGATGTGCCATCCCCAGGAGGGTGGAGGGGAGCTTTCCCAAAACCCCACGCCATCAGCAGCAGAGCCAGGAACCAAACTCCAATCTCCAGGGCGCCGTCCCTCTGCTTTAAGTGCTTCGGCATTTGCGTTTGTGCTTTTCTTTGCATTGGTTCTTGTTGCAAGGATGTACTTGATGCAAAGCAGCTCCCATGTCTCAGCAGGGCTAATAGGTATTATTTACTAATTGTGTTCTAGTGATAAATTATTTGCTAGATGATGAAGGAAAGAAACTCTCCAAAGCATGCACAGGGTGCTCAGGACACACTCACTCGCTTGCTTCTGGGAGGTAGATAGCTCCAAATCCTGAAAGGCATCACTGTCACCCATGTGAGGCCTCTACTGACTGTGCCACGAATGCGTTAATGCAGAATATTTGCTTCAGGTGGTTTGTGGGACCAAATAAATGCATGCAGCAACCCCAGCGAGGCGGCTTGGGAGGCACCAGTGCAGGACACACCGAGGAGCTGCTCCCTTCCATGAATGGTGCTGAGCAGTGCCAAGAGGAGAGCAGGGTACCTGGGGAACACGATGGGGGAGAAAAGATAACACAAATTTGATGTTTAATCCAGAACAGAAAGGGAACAGAACAGAGAAGAGGAAAGGCTTTTGGTTGGCATTTGTGAGGCAAACTCATTTCTTTTCTTAGAGACTCTTTGAGGTCCCTCCAAAAAGAGCATGAGTAAGGTTTTTTCCTTTTCCTGGCAGCTTTGGGAAGGCTGCAGCCGCATTTCCCCCCTTGCTGCCTGGGGGTCCATGTGCCCGTTTCCGGGTGGCTTCTGCCCAGCACAGTCTGCTCCTGCCTGTGCATGTGGGGCTGGGACAGGAACCACTGCAGAGGTGGGAGGGGATGGGGACAGGGATGGGGACGGGGGAGCTCTGGGAAGGCTGAGCTGGAAGAGCCCAGCACCAGAGGGTGAGTCATGAAGAGCTGGACGCTGCTCGGGTTCATGTCAGGACAGCAGCAAAACTCTACATTTTGCCTCACTGGTCCTTGTTAACAGAGCCTCCCAGTACAGCACCAGCAGCACGTGTAAATCTTTCCTCCCTCTTGATACGGGGACATCCCTCTCTCCACAATAGCCCCTAGTCCCTCTCCTTATCACTCCGGATGCAGATTTTTCAATTTTAAAAAAACCCAACATGCTGCAGTCTGTTTTAATCACCTGCTAGTTTTACTTACCACCACCAACATAAAAACATTCTCAACACAGGTCATCTACAAACAATTTGAGTTCTCCCTTATATAACCCAGGTCCACCTACAGCTTTAAAGGTTGTTTTGTTTCTTACTGAATCCTTCAAAGATGTACAAAACCCTTTTTCCATTGTGACAGCTGTCAGGGCTCCAAGCTCTGGGGTCGGGTGACTGCTGGGCAGTGGTACAGCGGTGCAGAGCACTTAGGAGCTGGGGCACATCAGCACATGGAGCAGAGATGGGGGAACCTGTCTGAGGACCTCAGCTGAGGTGTCAGCTGGGTCAGGGAGGGATGGGGAGGCTTTGAAGGGGTTTTGAAAAAGCCGAGTGGTTCCCAAGATGCTCTCACATCTCATCCCTCCTTACCTAAGGCAGAGAGCATTTAAAAAAAAATAAAAGACATGACCTAGCCAGCACGTGCCCCTGTGGACTGGCGAGATGTGAAGTGCTGGGGTCTGGTGTAGGGCCGGTGGCAGAGCAGGAGGACTACAGGGGAGGAACATTTAAAGCAACAATTTGTGACCTGAAGTGGGGAAGGGCACTGTGAGAGGACAAAACACACTTCTCCCCTCCTGATGTTCTCAGGACAATCAGAAGCATTGCTTTTCTTTTTCAGTCTTAGTGCAGGAGCAATGCTGGAGCTTGCACTGTATAGGATACCCATCTCTTTTAACTTCCTCTTTTAGAATTAATGCGAGGCAGTTGCAAAACAGAGAAAGAAAAAACAAAAGAAAACCAAAACCAACCAAACAAACAAAAATTCAGAGCCCAAACCTAGTTTCAAATAAAGCCATCAATGTGCTTTTTTTTCAAGGGCTGGAAATGACCAAGTTTGCAGTTTCAGCTACAGAAGTGTGGGCACTAAAATCAAAAAGCACTGGCACTGTGCTGCTCTGCCCTGGAGCCGGGGAGGTGTGTGATGTCCAGCACACTCTGAAACCCCCAGGTCTGCCCCGTGCTGTCCTGAGTAACTGTGTCTCAGCAGTCCCTCGGACAAGGGCAATCTGTGCGACATCCCATTTTATCTCTTGGCTAAGGGATGATCCTGTCATGCTGTGCTTGGTTCTGCAGCCCCCTCGCTCCACAGTGGCCACCAGCCCTCTCGAGGGACTCGCACATGGCCAGGACCACTGTGTGCTCCTCAGCAGATGGGCCACCCAGGCAGGACAGGGCTGGATGGCTTCTCTGAAGATGCCCTCTGCTCAGCCTCTTTTGGAGATGGTCTCCACGCCTCCCATCCCACAAAGACCCTCGTGGCACCCTGGCCATAATTGCTGCAGTTAGCCAGAGGATTCAGTAATGCAGTCCCAATTAATGTGAAATAAAGACAACTTGCTCTCCAGCCATTTCTGGGTGTTGTGGAATAGTTAATAAAAAACAAAATGCTACCAAATAGGTAGTGATGGGAGAAGACCATCTGCAAACACACGCTGAGGAAGTGTCACCCCTGTGCTTGTGTTTGACCTTCCCCTCCTTTCCCACTCACAGGGTGCTAATACTCATCGCATCCTCCCATGGATGGTTTGGCATCAGGCATTATCCCCAAAACCTGTGAAGCAGGGAGGGAAAGCAGCTGCACATCACCCTCCCGAGACCGGTCCCAAATCTGCTCACGGAGAAGCAAAGTGCTTTGTTTTTCAGCAGGGAGGTTCATGGGTCAGTGGGGGTGACGTCTGCCTTTAGCGCTGGCCTGTCCCCAGGCACCTGCCCATGCACCTACACCTTCCCCCAGCATCACTGCAGGGGCAGTTTCCATTGCTGCACCCCTTCAGGAGGCTTTTTCCACCTTTACAGCTCATGCACAAAAGCCAGAGCTTTTATTGTGGGTTTGGTTGGGTTTTTTTCTCCTTTCTCCTGCCTAAAAAGATGCTGAAGTCTCCCAAAGAAAAATTATTTCCATGCAATCCCAGCACTTTCTCTCTTGGCTGGAACATTGGATGTGGTTTTGGGTCTGTGGTTTTTGATACTTTACTTTTTTTTATTCACAAATTTTTTGGTCTTCATTTCCATCATTGTGAGAGGCACTGTGCAACCCGACAGACTGGCTGCAAGTCCTGAGGAAACTATAGCAGGACAAAAGCACCGGAACTCAGCACGAGTTGATGCAAGCAGAGAAACAAGAAAAATCCCTGCTTTTGCAAACAACCTAGCTGCTGGGTTTCATAAGGAGCCGGACTGACTTTCAGTGTTTCATTTGGACTCCAGCTAGGAAGCTGCAGCTGCCACTGAGAACTAAAAAACCTGAATGAACAGCAGCTTTCATATTATGCATCCTGCTAAGCAACAGCAAGGAAAGTAAAAGACGGGGTTCTGAGTCACAAGGTAAGTTAAATGGATCTGAATAAGTTTGGGCAAAAAAAACAACTATTGCTATAGGGAACAAAGTGTTCCCACCCTGCAGAAGCAGCTTGCTTGAGTGAGTCATAAAAAGAGGTGGTCTCTGCCTGCCCTGCTTCGTTTCGCTTTTTCTGCTTCACTGCAGCAGGCAAAGTAAGTGCAAGGCCAGGTTATTGCTGAGCTGGCTTTAATCTCTTCTTACTAACACTCCTTGTTTCATTAACCACCCTCAGCACTCCAGAATGATGCTTTCTTCTAGTCTGGTTTTGCTCTTAGCTGTGGCTGAGCAGTGGGACAGGGGTGATGGAGGCTCCCCCGCCGCCGTGAGAGCCCAGGGCAGGAAAGAGCCGTCTCCTGGTGTCCTCCGCAGAGATGGAAACTTTCCGGGGACTCTGCTTCTCTAGCCTCACCGGGGAATGACAGCTGTTTGAAATGTGCTGCTCATCCTGAGCCACAGCTTGCAGTGGGGATGGGATGGTGCTGCTGCTGCCAGCACCCGCGTCCTGGTGCTCCCACCCACCCAGCCAGGACATCACCGCATGGGACCCGCTCCAGGGACACCTCTGCCTGCTTTATTTTGGCACACAGAAAGCCGAGTTCCCAGAGTCACTGAGTCAGAGATGGCAAGTCATGGGAAAGCTGCCTTTCCGCTGGGAAGGGTGAAGGAGAGTTGGGTGCCGTCCACTTCGTCAGGGTGATTTGCTCTATGGGAGAAGCTGCTCTGGGAATGACTTACTGTAACTTGCCCTGTGCCTCGGCACCGCTGGGCTGAATCACTGTCTGGGCTTGCTACAGAGATGGGACCGCTTTCAAGGAGCCGCCCAGCACGGAGCGGGGCCATTTCCAGGACATTGCAGGCATGTTCCTGGCATCAGAGGTGCAGGCAGGGACAAGAAGGAGGGAGGGAAGAGTTGTTTGCTTAGGAACCAGCAAACATCGTTTTGCTGCCTGTCTGCGCTGAGATAAGCATGATAACAGCCCCAACCGCAGACCAGAAGAGGTGGTACCACGCGAAGATGCCGGTGCCCACGTGCACGGGACCGTTTCCATACAGGCACAGCCTCTCCTCCCATAGCGCCTGCAGGGAACTGTGTTAAACCCCCACAATCGCCCAGGTCTGAGTGTGTGCAGGTACTAGGAAGGGATGTTGGCTTGGGATCCTCATCTCTTCCCATGTCTGGTAGGTGAAATGGCAGCTGGGGAGAGCACATGGTGACTGCATGAGCCACTGCTGCTCAGGGGCACGTACTATTGGGGGTGAAAGTGTTTCACAGCTCCTCCCAGGACAGAGGAATTAGGGTGATTTACCCACATTGGAAAAAGGCATATGCTAAAAAAGCACCAGAAAATAAAAACCAAACCAGATAATTAGAAATGGAGATACAAACTCACTGACCAAAAGTTCACGCAGGCCATTAGAAATATGGATGCGGCTAACACCCCCTGGACCACTCCACAGCTGGATCCTGGCTTTGCCTCCATTCATGCCCTGCTCACAACTCGCAGGGCTCAAACTGACCCGGCTGTCTCTAGCAGCACTCCCAACCCCTCTTCTGCATCACCCTAGCATGTTGGATAAACACTGCGGACAAGAGGGCGTTAACATCGGTCATCTGCAAACCACTACAGACAGTGGAAAATTTTAAACCGCGTTGCTTTTCAGGATCCAAATATTCTTGTCTGTGAGCCCTCAAATCGTTTCGTGGCTGCAGACAGGCTCCTGACGCTCAGCTTGAGCAAAGCATCTCTGTGGCATCGTGTCGGAGAGGAGATGCCCCACACTCATCTCTTACACCATGGGCAGAGGAACCCCTGAGCTGTTGAAGCTTTACTTTGGAAAATGCACAAGCTCCTTCAGCATTTTGGGCTTTTCTACAATAAATTGCTCCTGAAGAAATTTTAGATCCTCCTGGGGAAGAAAATAAAAAATCCCGAACAAATAATTTCCAAGAGGAAGTCCAGTGTCCAGAGAAACTCAGCCCTAATGATGCTTCATTTCCTGCTGCTGGCGATGCAAGGAGCTCTGGAGCAGTAAGGATGTTGAGGCTTGAAAGAAGACAAAAGGTAAAAAAGCAGAACCAGAATATTTTCCGTCTCTGGAACGATGCCGAGGTTCACGACTGACACAACCATGTGTTTTCCATCTCTGTGGCGCAAGGAAGGTTTTAGTCTTAACTGCCCTCTTGGGTTTTCAGTCAAGATTTGTCACTAATTAAAATGGGCAGTGGCTAGTGTTGCCCTGTGCACGGTGAATTTAAAGCAAAGATAGTCATAGACTGCTTTTCCTGAGCAAAGCCATAGGAATAACAGGAAGGAAAATGTTAGCAGAAATTTAAAGTGCAGCTCAGGCATCCAAGAGCAATTTCTGCCTTGTGAACTCTCAGCATGTGAGCTCAGCACAGTCATCAGTGGGATTTATTCTTTGACCATCCCTGGAAGGTCAGGACATACTTCCACTGGGCCCAGTGAAAACACAGGCTGGGGTAGGTAGATCTGTACCTTTGACATCCCCCAGGGGCTGCTGGCAGTGCCAAGGGACCCGCCAAGGTCTGGCCAAGATTACGGTTCAGGTTGCAAACTTGACGTTGCTAGCCATAGCCTCCAGGCTGACTTGCTTTGCCTTCTTGCTTTATTTTCTCTATGTGCAGAGCAAGTGAGCTATTTTTGCAGATATTATGGGGATTTCTTATCATTTCTATTACCCAGATGTGTTACTTTATATCAAAGTGTTAGAATTCTTCAGGTACACAGCATGATTAAAAAGGTTGCATGAGCAAATGTGCCTCATGCATAAGCTGTCTACCTTGAGCTATAAGATTAAACTCAATCATGAACCAAAAATCAATCAAGGTGCTCTCTCCAGCTGTAATAGTGTCAAGAAAATATATTTAAATAAGAAGTTGCACACAAGAAGAAAGAATCACATCATTTAACTCTCTGAACTGGAACTAATGGTTTCTGCCCTTCCCTAGCAAAGGTTTGTGGCATCTCTAAAGCCCTGCATGGGAGGAATTTTTTTGCTGGCAGACACTGGGAATGTCAGGTGTCTCTGGAAAGCCAGCACTTTTGATGCAGGTTAAAAATGAGTAAATAAAAAGCTTGATTGATTATATTTAAGTCAGGGTAGTTCCAGGGTCAGTGCAAAGCAAAAATATGTTATTTAATCTTCTGTTCTGCCTTAGATTGAGTGTGGCAGACAACAGTGTCCCTGGTTTGGGCATTGCATCCTCACTGTGAGGCAGCAGCCATTAAAGGGTTCCTATTATCTGCTCTGCTTAGACAGGCAGACACACCCTTTCAAAAGGCTCCAAACAACAGTGTTTAAATTTAATGCAAGGAGACTGGTATTTTCACTTGCTCTTTCTTCTTGTTTTTCGCCAGGCAGAAATACCTGAACAAACAATCCCTTTTGCTAACATTTTAATCTTGTCTTTCTACTCAGAAATTCAGAGAGGAAGAAAGGGGACAGAAAAAGCTAGCGGTGGCTTTAAACCTTAGCTAAAGGGTGGTTTCAGTCAAAGAAACCTTTAATTACATTTATACAGCTCTCCAACAATAGCACATATTCTAATGTTACAATGAACACAACCATCAGCCATCCTCACCACCAAAATTCACTGAAATTAACTGCTTTTTCATCAGGTTCACATGTCTCATTTCATCATTCATAAATTTTCATTGTGTCTGCCAAAATAGTGCCAAAAAAAAATCTGCCCATTTAGCACATGCAGAATTTCCTCCTTAACCTCGAATTAAATTCACACTTGGTTGTCGGGTTTCATCCTGGTTCCGCTTGCAGAGGCTGGGGGCTGTGCTGTGCTTCATGGCTTTGGAGTGGGGATGCTTGAAAGGATTATGGGAAGAGCAAATAATTTATCATGAAATTACCTATTGCAACCCAACGGGTTGTGCGCTCAGCCTCATGGTGAGCTTTCTGCTTTGCAAGCACTTTGCAAGAAGTGTCAGAAGCATCAAAACAATTTACATTTTTCTACACGTCGCCGCAAGCTTTTCAGCTGAAACATTTCAAATTGTCAATCAACCGTTTCAAAATGAACCTGAGCTAAAGCAGAGCCAGAGCAGCTGAACTGAAAGAATAGTTTTGAGAGAGGGAGGGCTGAGACCATCTTCTTGTTCCCAGGTGAAACATTTACAGACTGCAAAGTTTCTAAAGACAGGAGAGCAGTTTTCCTCCCAGCCATTAGGATGTCTGCGTATCTGTCATCATCTCTAGATTTTTCTACCTAATAGGAAAACCAAGATTTCTGAATTGAACCAGGTTGAGATTTGCAGGTTTCTGGTACGGAAGACAATAATTTATACATCCAGTTTTAATCCGTCACTTTCAGGATGCTCCCGTGGTGTCGTGAAGGATGACCAAGGAGGAACGTACTCAGTTTTGCAGCCTCAGGGCATTCAGTGCGGTACTAATGCATCATTTTAGGCGCTAACGAGCATGTCGGGTCACGGTGGGAAGGAGGATGGACGTCCCTCCCGTACAGGGATCCGAGTGATGTGCAGGAGAGGCAGCCTCCCTGCCTGTGCTCTGGTGAGTCATGGCCACAGCAGAGCAAAGCCCAGTTTGTCACTTGCTGTCTTCTGAAGAAGGTAAACGTGTGAAGCTGAAGTCAAATCCATCATCACCACCTTTAACAAAATAAGGTCACAACGATTATCTTTAAGGGAAAAAACAAATGGCTAAAAACAATCTCTCACTTTACCTCAGAGATCTTAAATTCTGAGCTTCATCCTTTTTACTTTTTTTATTTATTTTCAGAGAGTCAGATTTCACTTCAGCACCACCACAAGAGTTATATTTGCTTCTCCCCTGAAACTCGGCTCAAATCATTCTTTTCTCCAGATTGACATGATCTTGTTACAAGGAAATCCTTACGAGGTTTGTCTCCTTTCCTGTTGCACATTTAATTTCTCTGGTTTGAGGTTTTCCTTCACCTGATCTCTGGTTTTGCACTGGATGCCTTTCAAACATAATCCCATACTGCTGAATTCATTGTTCTTTTCTTGCAGTCCTATCAGACACCTTTCTCTTCACCTCTTTCTTATTTTACTAATTCTCCTGTCCTCTGTTGTGTTATGAGCAGACTGCAAATCTGAAACTCTGTTTATTCACATCCATCATTACTGTTTCACCCAACCACAGCTAGTGCAACCAAATACATTTCTGTCATGTTAGTGAACTAACTTCACCAACTTTTAAAGGAAAATGAGGTGGTGGGGTGTCAGCTCTAGAATACCCTGAATTGACTGGACTGTTGCATCATTTGCTCCATTTTTTTTTTTTCCAAATGCAATTTCTAGCCAATAACTTGAGTAATTGTTCTTCATGAATCATGCAAGTAGCCATGATTTCTTCAACGGGTGCTTGGATTACCATAATGTGAAATGTGCACAACCTGAACACTGATTTTTCATCCAAACTTTTTTTTTTCCTTAAGTCACTTCTAAAAATAGGAAAGTCATTCATCTTAGGGAGAATAATGGCCTCTGAAAATGTAAAGTAATTTCTTCATATTTATGAATCCTTTCCTTTTTGCCTATTACAAATATCCCTCTTAATGAATGCTCTTTCTCCTTCATGAAGGTATTATGAGCAATTATGTCCTCTGGTTTTAATGTTCTGATAATGTAATCAATTGCCCTATACTTTATATCCCCAGGTTACTGACTACCCACACTCCTAAGGAGAACTAAATAGCTTTTAGTCCCCTGCATTGGCCCCGATTGCTTGAGACTGAATGAACATGGGGTCTTCTTTAGACCATTATGTATGTGGACAAACTTTAACCACAGCAGAGGAGACCCCAGAAACAACATGTGGACCCCAAACGCTCTCTGTGCTGCAAACCTTCTGTTCTGGTCATGTACAGGCTGGTTATTTATGACCTGCTGTCCATTTAGACTTGTGTTGCGTTTCTGTTCCTGTTTGGCATCACAAAGATGGCTTAAGAAGGAATAAAAATTAAGAAGAACTTAATGAGAATGAAATTCAGCCCCTGAACACTGATATAAAAGGAGTATTAATCCCTCCTCAGCCTTGTACCTAGAATGAGGCACAATTATGAATAGAAAGACCATTTCAAGTTATGACAGATTTGAAGAAAGAACTTTCACTTCCATCAGAAGGAAAGTTATTATGTTGCTGCTAATAAGTATTCATCAGGTTTCCAGGGAGCTGGATTACATCAAGTAATAAAAGGTGTGAATGACAGTTCTTTTGGGGCAGGTAAGAACTAGAAGAAAGCACCTCCCAAGAATGCCAGTACAATCCAAATACCTTACCCCATACTCACACTCTTTTTTCCATATTTTCTCAACTGGCCCATTTGGTGTTCAGTGAAGCCTTTGCAGAGCTCCAAGGCGGAATTCCCTCCCTCTGCAGATGGGACCTGTGTGTTCACGGAGCTATTTCTGAAAGCCAAGACATCTATCTACTACCTTCCCCACCTATTTCAGGAATTAAAAATGGTAGAAGAGAAGCTGTAAAAGCTGCTCCCAGCCTGAGGTCAACAAGAGTCTATCTGATGACTCTGATGAATCTGACTTTGGATAAGGTCCAAAAAGGCATCAGTCCAAAATCTGTCCTATGTGAAACACCGCTGCAATCAGCAGAAAGACATTAATTATACATGGTATGAGGAGGCAGTTACCTGTCTCTGGTTCCAATCCCTCCCTGGGAAGGAGGCTGATGGCGAGCTAGAAAAAAAAAACTCACCTCCTTTACACCGCCTGAAACATTTTCTTTCTGTGCATTTCACCCAGTATTTAGGGCCTTTGGAGCTTGCCAGTAGCAGATGAAAATGTAGCAGGCTATCTCAGAAACTAGTGTTTGTGCAGAACAAATCCCAGTTCGGGCTGTTTGTTGCAGTTATTTAGCTTTCCATTCTGCACATTGGAAAATAACAACGGAAAGCGTACACAGAAATTTTGCTAGGAAGAGCACATGGGTATGGTCAAAGCCACAAACTGCTTGGTGAAGTCACCTTGGAAAGAAGTTACCACCAGGAGACTGCGAGAGACTATCCAAAGAGACAAACGCTTTTGATTTCTTTTAGTTTCATTTCCCCTCAGGTTTGTCCTTTAAAAATCAGGTTTAGGCTCTATGTTTAAATAAAGTTTCACTTTGTACATCTGATTTTGAATTTTTCAGGATGGTGATGCAATAAACAGAGCAACACCTCGTGTCTTTTACCCAGCACCTTTTGCAAAGGCTGTTCCAACAGCAGCCAGGCAAAGAATGTGCCTTGAGCAGAGTTTGCTATGACAGCTTTAAACATGTGTTTAAGGGTCGTTTAGATGAGATGTTGGGGGATATGGTGTAGGGGAGAACTTTGTTGAGTAGGGCTGATGGTTGGACTCAATCCCAAGGGTCTTTTCCAACCTGAATGATTCTGTGATTCTGTGATCTCAGCCTTATCTTCCAATCTCAGCAGGCTGGGGGTTTTTTTTTGTGTGTGTGTGGGTTTTTTTTGTTTTGTTTACCTGGTGTCTTGTCAGATATTTCAACTGTAGGTAATGAGACAGGGATTGCCTTTTCTGTTGCTTGTAAACAGTACACAGTGGGACACCCTTCCTACCTGGAGTCTCCTGGTGCCACTACAAGAAAAGCTAATAATTAATCAGAAGAAACGCACCTTGCGGTAGCATTAACAGATGGCCCATCAGAAGCTCTGATTTGAATCACCGCGTTAATCATTCCTGTTCCTTTGCTCCGTCCAGCTGGCTCCATTGAAGATGAGCACGGTGTTTCTTCTGCTTTTGGTGTCCACTGCGAATGTCGGTGCCGTGCTGGAAAAGGCTCTGCCGAGACGGGAACCGCGGCGCCTCTCGTGCGTGCGATGCTGTGGGCCTTCGGAGCAGCCCGTCTCCATCATCTCCTCACGATACACAAGGATGAGCAGCGACCCTGCCTATTCGGTACCCAAAGTCCAGCCCAATATAGACATCACCATCCTCAAAGGTGGGTAAAGCTGACTACCATGATAATATCCTTTATCTTACTTGCTCACCCTCATTTTGCAAGCTGTGCTCCTCCCTACACCAAGAAACTCATCCACTTTATTTACCCAAAAGAAGGTCAAGGGGTGACATGGCACAGGCTGTAAAAGTGTGCAAATGAGAAGCTTGGCAAAAGGCTCTAATCTGTCAAAAAACAGAATCACCAGAAGCTCAGGTTAGGTCACACCTGAGACCTAAAAACTAGGAAAGACACTCACTTTTTTCATTGAACATTTTCTGTCTCAATAAGGCACGCAAATAAAATCTAAGCATACAATACATGCCAGGAGTCCTGTGAGCAGGGATACACAGGCCAGATAAATTCAACCACCTCTCCCAGGCCCAAATCAGACCTCAGCAAAATCAGTAACTTTTCTTGCCCTAATCTCTACAGGAAGGAGCTGGGTTCATGAACACCGGATTCATGTAACCCGTCTGGTCAGGCCATGGAGTTCCGCTATTGGACATTGAACGTTGGCACCACGAGCTCAGTGGAGCCAAGCTTTCACCTGGCGTTTTTATCCTTCTGAGAATTAGGAAGGTGCCTGTGTCTGAGCAATGCTTCCAGATATCTGTGCTGGGAAAACAATGTTTCAGCAACTGCCTTGCTGGTTATCTCCAGCAGGATGTGTCGGCAGCTTGGGCTTCACGTGCTTGCGTCTGACAAGGTTTTCCTTTACACTTGCAGGTGAGAAGGGTGAAATGGGAGAGAAAGGGTACCCTGGAGCAGTTGGGAAGGAAGGAGAAAGAGGGCTACGTGGCCTTAATGGACGGAAGGGCCAGAAGGGCCAGCCTGGCCCACAAGGCCATTCCTGCAAGCAGCTCTACGCTGCTTTCTCAGTGGGTCGGAGAAAAACCCTTCATAGCTCAGACTACTTCCAGCATGTCACTTTTGACACTGAGTTTGTGAACCTCTACAAGCACTTCAACATGTTCTCGGGGAAGTTCTTCTGCTACGTGGCAGGAATCTACTACTTCAGCCTCAATGTCCATACCTGGAACTTCAAGGAGACCTACCTGCACTTGATGAAGAACGAGAAGGAGGTGGCCATCCTCTACGCCCAGCCCAGCGATCGGAGCATCATGCAGAGCCAGAGCCTCATGCTGGACCTGCAGGAAGGAGAGGAGGTCTGGGTGAGGATGTTCAAGCGGGAGCGAGAAAATGCCATCTACAGCGAGGAGTCTGATGTTTACATCATCTTCAATGGCCATTTAATCAAGCCAGCCGTAGAGTAGCCATTCATCAGCTTTAGGGTCAAAGCTTTGGTAGATACATTAGTGTCTTCCCTTTTAGAAACGCATATGTCTAGTTCCACTTGGAAGGATTACAGGCCTCCTGGCCTGCTGACAGGGTTGTCTGTCCATGCCAAGGACACCTGTGTGGGTGGAGGTGACTGTTTCAAGGTGATGCAAGCTACACAAGTACTGAGAAGGCTTCAGCCCTTATGTGCCCTGAAGAATACACATGCAGAAGGCCCCAGTTCTGCAGCCCTGTATAGATCCCCAGTAACATCCCTAAAGAGTTTGTCAAGTTGGTAGCAAAAATTTAACTTCTTTACTCTGCTTTAGAGAAGACATTTTAATTATATCTAAGGATCATCTTCAGATACCAGTTGCCCAGGTGCTAGTTAAAGAATGTCAGAACTCCTACAAAAATACTTGGATATCTTTGCAGTGTTCAATATTGTTAATAAGAGTCCACACTCACCAGCACATACACCAGGTCTGCTCCACTCAGGCAAGAACACACCAGTGTTAAGAACAATAGTTAGCACAGTATATTTACCCTAAATTACATTTTTATTCCACTTCATGTAACATGACATTGAGACCATAAGCATAGCATCATAGACTGGTTTGGGTTGAGAAGGGACCTTAAAGATCATCTAATCCCAACCCCCCTGCCATGGTCAGGGACACCTTCCACTAGTCCAGGTTGCCCAAAGCCCCATCCAAGCTGGCCTTGAACCCTTCCAGGCCTCCCTGGCACTGGCAACCTGTGCCAGTGTCTCACCACCCTCACAGGGAAGAATTTCTTCCTTAGATCTCATCTAAATCTCCCCTCTGTCAGTTTAAGACAGTTACCCCTCATCCTATCCCTACACTCCCTGATCAAGAGTCCCTCCCTTGTTTCCTGTAGCCCCTTTAAGTCCTGGGAGGCTGCTCTAAGGTCTCCCCAGAGCCTTCTCTTCTCCAGCTGAACCCCCCAACTCTCTCAGCCTGTCCTCACAGGGGAGGTGCTCCAGCCCCCAGAGCATCTTCATGGCCTCCTCTGGCCCCGCTCGAGCAGGTCCGTGTCCTTCTGATGTTGGGGGCCCCAGAGCTGGACACAGCACTGGTACTACATAATGTTAGAATTAGATAAATAACAGCATATCCGTCTGGTAAAGTTTTTTCAGAGGCACATAGTTTTTAGTACAACTGTAGCCATATGCTATAACTTTGCTAGACTTCTGTACTGCTAGCAATACTTCTTACACAAGAACATCTAAAATGGCTGGGAATATGTGTGTTTCCTATTTTAAGGAAAACAGTGGGCCCTGCCTTGGGATCCAGTTTCAGAGTGCTCATTGCCAAGCTGGAATTTGAGGCCATGTTTATAGCATCTTACAGCATACCGTCTTATAGCACCCTCATTTCTGGAAAGTGGAGAACGCTAGAAAGAAAAAGGGTACTTTACTGTAAGCAGCAATATTTTAAGAGAATTTGGTTTCTTTTTTCCTGAAAAATTATTGACATAACAGTGGAAAGGTACATGCAGCAGCAAGAAACATGGTTTTCCCCAGTTTCTCCTTGCCCATTCCCCCAATCTCTTGTTTGCATCCCAAGCCATTTTTATGAAGGATACATGAAAAGTTCTTGCTAGACAAACTGCTTCACTGCTGTACCTCGCCTATCCACAGCTGTTTGGAAATGTAGCCAAAATAAAGATATTGCTTTGAGTACACTTGCTTTGAGTAGCCTGGTTTTGTTTATTTATCTCCATATGTTTTTTTCACAGTCCAGGGCTAATAGCACTAGACTAAACATCCAGTCCCATATAGTAGTCTCAGGTGGCAATATCAGTTACTTGAACACTAGAGGACCCCAGAAACTAGACTGACACCAACTCTTCTCCTTGCAGGCCAGTAAACAACCATCATCATCAGGATGGGGAGACAGAGAAGTTAGTGACCTCTTGCTGTAAAATAAATATCAAATATTTGCTATCTCACAGTCTTCTTGATAATAGGAACTTTTAAGTAGCCTATGCGCAAAGTAAATGCGTGATGAAAATGGGTCCACAAGCCTTGAAACATCATGTCTGCTCCTGCTTCCATCACAGCCTGCAACACTGACAAAGACAAGGGGAAAACCTACATAGATTTAAGAAACACTCCCAAGGGGATTTTATGCAGATAATCTGCTGAGCTGCTGTCAGCTACCCCAGCTGCTTAGGTCAGGCCATTGCACAGCATTCCCTTCCCACCCACTTTCTAAAAAAGCTTCTTAATCAGCCGTTCCCATTAGGATGGTGGTAAAAGCCCCAATGGCTGCGTTGCTTCCTGCAGCACATCATTTAGTACTGAGAGCAGTAGCAGGGAGATGCCAGCCCTGAGCAAAGACATGCACAAGCAGAGACCTTTCCACTGCACCCGACTCAGTGAAGGCATTTGCAGACTGTTTTTTCCCAGCCACATACCACATTGGAGACCTCAAAAGCTTTTTCCCCCCTCCTTTGTCCCTACATCTAAATCATTCCCTACCCAGACCTAAGTTTTGCAGCTGCAGAATATCCTCCTCCGGGTGCAGGGTACTGCTGGCAGAGGACCTCATGAGATGCCTGTGGTGGAGCAGGGATTATTCACTAAAGCTGATGTGGTCGCAGGGCTGTCGAAACATTCCTTACATATTGAACCACTTCACCGCAGGTTCAGCTCATTCCTGTCTGCAGTTCACTGCATTGACTATAATTAAAAAGAAAAAAAAAAAGGCTTAAAGTGTCATGCCCAGCTGGAGTTACTGACAGTGCTTAATCCAGCACTGGAAAAAACACACCCAGAATGCATTTATGTTCAATCTGCACTGATTTTGGAAAATTTACTTTCTACCAGGAAGCAAGAAAAAACCCCTCCATCCATCTATATCCCTAGACACACCTAGACTCCCTATAACACCTAGACAACACAGAGACTCTGATTATTGAAGCAATAGGACACATTGAAAATGCTCGTGACTGATACAGCAGTGGCATAATCAGGTAAGTCACTAAAGCCACGTTGGTTACAGGTGCAGAATAACCTTTCACATAATAACAAAGGTTATTGGGTTGCCAACCTTACTCAAATTAGTTATTTATAGCATGAAAGAACTAGAAGTCTCAGGCTTCTGAGTTCTTTAGGGAAAGAATTTGAAATACCTAAAAAGCTTAATGTACAAAGACATGTACTGTCACCTTTTGCATACATCCCTCAGTTTTTTCCAACTTCAAGGGCTGGGACAAGCATCCCTATTTAGAGAAGTTTAATGAGCCAAATCCAAAGCTCAAATATTTGAGATCTGCGCATCAACATACAGGCAGCTTGCCAGGGCCTGTCTTATAGAAGCAGAATTTAAATCCCTTTTTTCCAGCAATATGTGGCTTGGAGAACTAAACTTTGAAAAAAAGCTTTTTAAGTTCTCTTTTGAGGAGAAGAAAGTGGGGGGTTTAAGTGTTGAAATTTAAATGAAAAGGAAAAACTTAATTTGTATTTATTTTCCCAATTATTTCCCTAAATTGCCACTTTGTGTTTCATGCTTTGAAAAGAGTCATCAGGGCTCAGTCAGAATCTTGTTTCCAAACCCTTCAGTGAACAGTATTACACAGAAATGATTAAACTGCCTCAGCTGCCATAAATCCCAGGTGCATTTTATTAAGAAACATTAGCTCTCCTGTAGGTCCCTCTCACCCCAGGATCCCTGTGGAAGATGAAGTCCCCATGGTACAAGGCACCAATAAACCAATTTGCCAAAATAACCTTACCTGGCCTTGGGCCAGGGCCAGAAACAGGGGAAGCAGAGGGACCTGTTAAGATCATATACAGGGACCTGTAAATGGAGAACAGAAACCCTCTATAACAACAAAAATATTACAGAAAACATAAGATGAGAAGCATCTACCCCCCAAAAATCTCTTTTGTTTGACATAGGAAGATTAAAACAGACTTTAAGACAACATACCTTTAGTTTTCTGACTGCAATCTGCACGAGATTTACACTTACTAGCCCAAACTTCGACAATAAGGAGGAGATAAACTCATCTAACATCCTCTCCTTCATTTCTTTGGCATCAGAGTCCCAGATGAGCTCCTCACAGGGAGAGAGTGCTGGGACAGCATCTGTCCCTGTACCAATAAGGCAATGAATTGAAGACAGCAAGAAAATTACCTGCCCATATCCACTGGGGGTAGGGCAAGATTTCCATTCAGTATAAGGAAAAAAATAGTTCAACGAGAAGAAGAATCAGACTCTGCAGCTGCAGCGTGAAAGACAAGCTCTCCATCCCAGAAATGCTTCAACAGCATCCCAAGACCTGCCAGGAATGACAAGGGCAGCTCTGGCTTAGAGCAGAGGAATGAAGCACATAGCTGCACAGGGCTCCTTTAACCTTCCTTTCCTGTAGATTTAAGTTTCAGCTTTTTTTCATTGAGAAAAGCCTGAAAAAGCCACAAGAAATAGTTCCCACTAAAAATCCCCATATGAAGAAGCTGAGCCAGGCCTGCTTTCACATTACTTTAAATTTGCTTCAGCTGCAATTTCCAATATCACAAACCCACACATAAGAAATCCTGCAGCAAAGCTCAGTAATTACTGGGATCTATCTGCCCCATTGAATCCTCTGCTTAAGTTTGTCTTATGACTTCCAAATGTGCTCACCCAGTACTTTTGACTGCACTAAATGGAGCATTGCCTTATGACTTACAGAATTTCTGTAGGGTCCTTGTTTAGCTACATAATTGCTCTATAACTTGGTTTTGCTCATTTTCTCTGTTCTTACCTTGCAGGTGCAAGACAGGAAAAAAAATCCTTACACTTGTAGATTTAACCTAAAAACACCACTTTTCTGAGTTCAAACACAGAAGCATCTGACTTGTAAGAGTCTGACCCTCTTTTCTTTGTGAGCTTAAAATAGTCCAGACTTTTCTTCCTCTTTTCTTTTCCTGGAGCAGAATTTAGGGGTGGTGCTTGAACTCCTCTTTATATGCAGAAGCAGGAAATTACTTGGAGCCCACCTGAGTCTGCCTTAACAAGCTGAGGGGCTGTATAAGGCAGCAGTAAGGGCTGGGGTACCTTCTGGCCTTGCTGGGGGAGGTAAGGCTTGTGTAGGTTTAGTGAGCAACATGCTGGGGAAAAATTATAGGTGAGAATTTTCCCTTAGTATTTAATAGAGGATTAGAGAAGACACTGTATTTTACCATATGCTGAGTGCACTTATGTTTTTTCTGTGGCCTGTGATGGGCTGTAGCAGTACTTAGTGTGAGGGTGGTTTTACAAGGACTCTCCTTGAGTCCTAATGCTGGTCCCGCAACTTTTTCACTGACCGAGCAGAAGATCTTACTCTTTTTGTGAAATCTTTAAATAATGCTGTAACTACTCAGAAACACCCTCTTGAAAGAGGTGTTGAAGGTTTTATAATCCTGGCTGTGACAAACAACCAGTGTTCAGGTTAATAGCTCTTACAGTGCTATTAGAGCTCATTATACCTGGCAGAGCTGGTGACTGGGCTGGAGCTTTGTGCTCTTGATGCCAAATGGCATCAAGTAAAGTAAAACCTCTGTGTGCTCCCTGTTTTCTCTCCTAATTATTCTGTTCCTGCATGCTTGCTCCTGGTCAAACCCCGCTGCTCTGTACTGTCAGCTGTGTTTAAGTTGATTAAACTTCTGAACTTGTTCATTGACTCTGAGACTGTTCTTCAAAGCAAAAGTCATCTCCTTGAAGAGAGCCCTTCTTATAGCACTCTTTAATTCTCAATAAATAGGGCAGGAGGTGAAGAATAGGTCTTATCTTGTTGTTGGTTTAGCAGTGAATCTGAATCATAGTTAATTGCTTTGCTTGCACCCCTGTGATGGTAATGAGTAGTCAAAGCCAGGTGAGAAGCAGACCTAAGAGGACTGGCAGTGTCCTCTGAACTAACCACTAAAGCAATCTGGCCCCTGGGCTCTCTCCTGCTCACCACGTGCTTGTGCTATTGCAGAGAGAGGATGCGCTTGTCCTGCTGCCGCTCCTGCTTTACAGCAGCTCTCTGACCCAGGGTTAAAGCTGCTAAGCCTGCAATCTTGTTCTGTGCTCGGTCTATCAGCTGTGCTCTTCAAAGATAGCCCAGTTCCTTGATTTGATTTCAGCCTGTAGCAATAAGCCATCCCTTAGTAACTGCTGTAATCACCCTTCTCTTCTGGCTGATCCTAAGCGAGGCCTGTGAGCTAGTGTGAATCAGGCTTTCCCCAGCCAAACCAGACTGGTAAAATCCCTATTCTGCCAAATTCCACTCAAAATGTTAAATTCCCCTAAACTCTATCTCTTTGTGTGTTTTTTCTGCCTGTAAATATTCAGAATGGGACCTGACAGCAAACATGTTTCTCCCCAGCAGCAGTTTAGTGCTGCTCCTCTGATCCCAGGTTGGGCACGCTGCGTTCGGGTGGGCTGTGCTATAAACCTGTCCAGGCACTAAGGAGTTTGCTCTGAGGATGTGCTGGACACTTGAAGTCTGATTACCCTCCTCATCCCTTTTGAAACCTCTCTTCAGGTAACCAGGTCTTAAAAGCAATGATGACATGAAAACTAAAGCCTGAAATATTCTTCCTGAGCACATCTGGGGATGTGTGAGAACATCTGTGGCATGGGTGTGAGCTGCAGGCATGGGACACTCGGCACTTAAATATCAGTTGCTCAGTGGATTAGCTAATATCACAAACACCTATTGCCGTGCAGTGCCTCACTGCACCCTGCCTGCTCTGCTTATGGCGCTCCCCTCCCTCTGCCATGGGGATGCTGCAATCTGTTGCAGTGGGGTATCCAACAGATCCTGTATTTCCACCTTCTTGCAGCCTTTTTTTTGGTGTAAGGAGGCTGTTTCTGGTGAGGTTTCATCCCTCCTCATTTTTCTGGAAGGATCCTTCTCTGGCAGTCAGGGTAAGAACAAAAGGAACCCCTGCCTTCGGCAAACTGCTTTCTTCCTCTCAATAAGGAAACTTTTATTTTACAGCAGGAACAGGCAAATAACATCATTGCCGATAAGGAAACCAGGCAACAAATAAAGCTAATGGTTTGCGTTTGGATGAGTTGAATGGAACTTAATGATTCTGGTAAGAACCTATTCACTATCAAGGATTTAAAGTAGCAGATAAAATGCACCAGATAGAATAAGAAAGTGTTAAAACAAATAGAAACCATTTACAAGCTAGGGAGCAATACATAGCTAAAAGGCCAGAGACTTTGGCCTGCACATGCTCTGGGGCCATCACTGCTTCCCGACCTTTGCCCTTTAGTCTGCTTGGGCTGGAGGTTGGGAATGGAATTTCCCAAACCCTTGGGCTGTGTCTCCAAACAGAGCAGCAATGGGTACCCCAGGACAGGCTGGGGAGCCCCCATCCTCCTCCTCACGAGTTGCTCACGGAGAGGTGGGATGTGGTGGGGGGGGGTTCCCTGCTCTTGCTCCACGCTGTGCACCGCGGCTGTCCCTGCCAGCGCCTGGTGATGCCTCTTCCTCCTCCTGCACCCTCATTTTCCATGGTGGTTTTAGCAGCAGCACCTGAAAACAGCAAACCCGTGTGCTCTCACTGCCAGCTCACGCTACCTGGCTGCTCAACACCTTTTCTTTGCCTGATTTTGTGAGATTTTATATGCTTTCTGCCTAACCAGGTCTTCAGTTAGAAGTCCCCAAGTAAAAAAGTTCACAGGCTGTGTGACTATAACGGGGCAGGCTGTATCTTCTTGTGAGGAGAGCTCAGAGCCGGTTACTTCTGTCACAGTGCTGAATTTGGCCGCAGCAGAAACGTGGGCAGAGCTTTATCCTCTCTGCCAGCACTGGCTGCAGCTCAGGAACTGGCAAACAGGGAGGATGAACTGGTGGAGCCACGCTGGTGCTGCGGTGAAGAAGGCTTTGCTTCCCCTCTCCCAAACCAACGGATGTTTTCTTGACAGCAGCTGCACCACATGCTGCAGCCAAAAGCTGCTGCAGAGGATCTGGGCACCCCGACAATTGCTGCCATATGTTGGGCATGACAACCTAATGCTATTTGCAACTCCTTTCTTCCAGGGAAAATTGCATTAAAGCCAACTCACAAAGAAATTGCTTCCTCCCTTGGTCGTGGGGGGACCAGACACCTTTTTGCTGGCTCAGGGACCTGAATGCTGCAGTGCGGGCAAGTGGCGGATCTCCTCCTGCCTTTGCCACCAAAAGGCCATTTAAGGAGAAAAACTTCTGTTGCAGGAAACAGAGGAATTGCCACCAGGTTTGGATTTTTTGCTAACGCAAAATGCCAGTGCTGAGCAGCTGCCTGAGCGTACCCAGGGAATCACATCGCCTTGTTTCCACGCAAGGAAGAATGCAAATCAATTACTGAACGAGGTCATTCTTCCCTCTGTTTCTCTGTCTGTACTTTTCATCCCTCTTAAGGCAGAATTCCGACTCCCCCATTGATTGAAAAGGCACCTATACAGTGAAACATAAACCACACACTGCTGTGCAGGTCTTGCATGGCAAGCCCAGGCAAGCATTAGCATCCAGGGAGTTAAACACTGTCTGCTGGCTTTTTGGGGGTCTGCCACTCTTATTTGCGGTGCCTGCCTCCCATTGATAAGAATTTCTCTGAAGTGGCCTGGGCAGGAGTTCCCCATCACTTTTGCTTTCAGTCCTGGGTAAAATCAAGGAGGGAAATGCTCAGAAAATGCTCCAGAAGGAAGGAAAATGCCAAGGCTTTCAAACTGCAGTAAAAAGCTTTGAAAAGACACAACTGTGAACAAACACAGGTTCTGGCCCTGAAACCTGCTTCTCTCCATAGGAAACGCTCCCTCAGACCACACACTAATGGCAGTTGTTCCCCAGGGTGGAGAAACGAGCTGACAGCAGCATAATGCTGCCCCGATGATGCTCACTGTGTGCAAGACTACTCGTCTGCTATTTTTAATATCTAACAAAATACAAAAGGAACTGCTGGGATAGGTGATGTGGATGCCAGCCCCTCCTTGCTCTCTCCTGCCATGCTTTCTGTGCCCATTTGGCAGCAGTGCTGCATGGCTTGGCTTTACTATACATTGCAGAGAGAGAGTGAGCCTTGCTGCTCTGCTGGGAATGGAAATACAGGACTGGGAGGAGTAATGCAGGAAACATGAAAAAGCCTACCAGACACACTTAATTTGGGATGCTACTACAGCCGTGTTGAGTCATAGAGGCTCCTTGCACAACCTTAGCTCTAGCAGTGGACATGACTTTAGTAGGTCTCTGCCATGCTAAAACAGGGACACTTAAAACAGACTGTAAACAGATAAGGTACTAAATTATCTCATTAAGAAACAGAAGAGCTTAGTGGTCTGATGACCCAAAGTGAAAGTGGATCAGGGTTAAGAAAGGGTGTTGGTGCATTCAGGATTTTGGCAAGGACTCCTCCCCAGCCCTGCTCCCATTTGTGAAGGCTGAAGGAATGGCTGGTGCAGGCTACACAGCTAAAATATTTGGAGAAATTGTGACTCAACCCAATATAATCCCCAGTCATTCTCCTAATTGTACCCCCGAGACCAGAATGGAGTAAAATCAAGAAGGTAGATAATGAGAACTTGGCCTGCATTTAGCAAATTCATGGAGCCTGGGTCATGAAGCCAGCACTGTCTGTACTGATCAGACCTGGTCCATTATTGGAGATGATTCAAGTTATTGTGTCCTGGGTATTTCAGGTATTTAGTGACGGGTCTCCTAATGGTTTGCACATTAGCAAATGTTGGATCATCAGTGTCTCTGGTGTGGCTGTATTTTGTGCTCAGTATCTCCCAGTGCTGGGGTGTTTCACCTTGGATGATTCTGAAGTGGAGCAAATAGCATTTATTTGGTGTATTAACCTTGTCTAATTGAGTCTCTCTGCTCATTAAGAATAGCAGTTACAATTTATCAGCCATAAAACTGCTAACTGCATTTGCTTAATTACTGGCAAAGTCATTTTTTAGGGGCTTTGGGGAAGAAAGCAGTGGGTGTTCAGAGCTGACAGATACCACATCCTCCGTCAAGCTGGAAAGCTCCTTCCTCACTGTGGCTCTGGGCAAAGCAGTTTGGCTTCTTCATATGGCCTGCAACGCTCTTCTGCCCGTGCAAAGAGATTGAACCTCTCGGCACCCGCTGCCTTCACTGAGAAGTGGACAGCTGAAAGTCAATCTGCAGCATCTCAGGATAACCCTGTGATGGGCAGGATAAATAACAACTAGATGATCTGTACCCCAGGCATCCCTCCTGTTTTGCTGTGGTTTGTTCACCTGCGTCAGGAGCCGGTGTCTCAGGGTGCGTTGGGCTGCTCCTCTTGTGTGGAATTGAAAAAGTTGTGATGGTGCTGCAGGCTGAAGCTGCAGCAGTGCAACAGCCTCTGAACTGCTGCACTGTCTCATGGCCTGTCTCTTTGAAAGACTGGTGAAAAGGAAAATACTGAAAGCTTTTTTGATTAAGTGGCATCGGTCAGAGGCAGAATGGCTTTGCAAGTCAAGTATTAGGTCTTTAAAATGCAAAAAGAGCCATGGAACTCAATATAAAATTCCCCAAATGCTCTTAGTTTCACACTGAACGATACCCCATGGCACTAGATAAAATATCGTTCCAAAGTCATCTGTGAGTTGAATAGGAACCTGCTATTATTGAAGTTTATTGCAGAATTCATCTCTCTCTGCCTGGGATCTGTTTTGAATCCTTGGTAAGTGTCCTGTAATCTCTTCTCCCCAACTACTGGGTTGCAGCTTCAGCCAATTGCTGAGTAAAAGGAGTTTGTTTCTACGTTCGCATTTGTAACCAAATTAAATATAACACCACTTTTTGTGCAAAGTGGCCTGTGCACAGTAAGTCGTGATGCAAAGAACTACTCGAAAAAGACCCTTAGAGGATTTAAGGTGCAGTAGCACGTCACAAGCCGCAGAGCCAAGCGGTACTTTCCCAGGCCTTATGCTGCTTCTGGAGCTTGCTGTCATTGTTACTCACTGGAAATGACACTTGCTAAATTGTCAAGTGCCACAAATGTGTGCTTTCATTTCCCTCTGAAAGTCAGTTTGACTGGAGGAGTATCAGTGAAAGCCTGTGTATGCAAGATCCTATTGTGCTCCTCTGATGCTTACACTCATGAGAATTTAGCAATAACAGTGAGTTTTAGTCTTTATCACTATTAAGACTCAGACCTGTGGTGCAGCCGAAAAGGACAAAATACCCCAGCTGAAAAGATGCCTTTGACACAGAAGAGGCTACACTGATTTATTGGTGAAAATACAACAAAAAGTGTCCAAACTGGCACATTCAGTGTAATTCATGTCCTCTTCCCATTCGGCTAAGCCCAGTTGATCACAGAGCAGGTTATTCTCAACGTTGATTTGAGCCCAAGTGAGAAGTGCAGGGGTGTGCTGAGCTGTCCCGAGCCTGGTTAACCAGTGCGACATCAAGAAATCAGTTCAGAGCAGTTCTTAACTAAATTTTGCAGAACCTGCATCTTTCCTTTCTGGTTTTGTGACATTAAATAATAATGTAGCTAGTAGTACCTGTTGAGAGATGTCCCATGAAATACCAGTTTCCCGCTCACCTGAAGCCCATCCCTGGACCAGCAGCACCTCCAGACTGGGCCAGCTGAGCGGCCACAGCACCCAGTGCCCAGCATGGTCTGGGTGACACAGACGTACCCCAAGCCACCAGCCAGGGTCAACTGCACACTCTGCTCTGGCTCAGCCAGACTGAATTTAAACATCTCAGCCACGTGTCATACACAACTCAGTTACTTATGATTTATCACAATCTTCCTCAAACTAAGATCTCCCCAGTCCCAGAGTGAATCAGAAAGCTGGCAATGCATGGTCAAAAATCTTGAGAATACTGTATTTTTTTCACCTTGATGTGCAGCAAATGCCATGCTTTGAAATTTTTCAGCATTTTAATTAGATGATTAAGATCAGGCTCAGCTTTCAGGTTGTACCTTTTAAAGGTTGCGGAAGGAGGATTGTTGAAAAAGGGGAAAAAAGGAAGGGAAACAGCTTCGTGTATGGGCTTTTCGTACAATTCCATTTTCCACACTCTTTTTTTGTGCTCTCTGGAAATTGCAAATGCTCTTTGCTAAGTGCATCTCTCACAATGCTGGCTCCTGCTCACTGAACAATATGGACGTGGTTTAATATCCTATTGGAAAATTTCTTGAGGGATTCACAAAGGATGAAATCCACCCCCGGGCAGCCAGCCAGCACCAGGTCTGTCATTGTGAGATGTAAGTGGTTCATAGACTTCACTCTGGCCTCTTGCACAGCAGTGGATTTCACCTAAATGAACTGCCTGAAGCGATTTGAGACTAAATTCATGCTGGTTTCAGCTGGTATCTATCATGCTGCCTACCGGCATTGCAGAACCTGGTCGAGGATCCCAGACTGGGAGGCAGGGTTGATGTTACCCTGCCAATAAACCCATCCATTTCAGGGGTGCAGAAACCCCCCATTCACATTGTATGGCTTGATCTGTATGTTCCAGCTCAGCTCCACATCTACATCATGGCTACACCAGGTCAGAAATGCAATGCAATTGCATTTCCCCCACATAAGATTTTACAGGTGTTGAAGAAATCCAAATAAAACTTGGTGACATGAATTTATTCCATGTAAATGACACTTTGCTGCGCTGATTCCTGTCTGGAGTAGTCAGCCACATGAACACCAGAAAATAAAATATTTGCAAGGCTGAGATGTGAAGCCCATCAGACCTCTGTCTATCACCTGGCATATGGGACTGGATTCACACATGTGGCTACAGAAAGTGAATGCAGCCTGTGGTGTGAGGCTTAATAGCGGTGCAAACAGGAAAGCAGAATGATCGCATTAATTCTGGAAGCTGCACAATTAATTCCCCCTGCCCATGGGAGCTACTGTCATCACATCTCTTCAGAGCCAGCATTTCTTCTCGTGACGTGACGCTGCTCTGGCGTGTGTGCTACCTGTCTTTGTTCTGCTTGTTTGAAGCCGCAGTTTTGCAGAGAAGTTGGGATAATCTCTCCTGTTGCGCAGAGCTGCTGCAGCCCCAGTGTTAGTGATGGCCATGACTCATATGTGTCAATCTGAGATGGTAGGAACAGCCTGTGCAATGTGCTGTGTTATTAATTTCAGTAAATATGTTTTTGTTGATCCCACTCCTTATTATTTTGTGGTGGCTATAGGTTCATGGGCTAGATATCATGGACAAGCACAAACTGAAAGGTGTTGTCTGCTGGAGAGATGGTGACTTGGATGATGGACCTGGACTTCTGAAGCCTTGGACCTTCTATGTGGTGTTGCTAAGAACCCTTCATCTCCACCCTGGTTTTGTTTGTGCTCTCTGGGCATACTGTTCATTCCCAGGGCAGGGACACAACCCACTTTTATTTCATATTTCAAGAAGGCAAGATGATGTTGCACTGGGAAAATCCAGGAGAGCATAAGTTAATTGAGACCTTGGGAGGGAATTTTTTTTTTTCTCCAGATTCTCCACAGAAGGACATGGTGGAACCTGCCCCTGGAGCACTGGGAGGGGAAGCCCAGAATCTCCCTCTGGAGTTTCACAGCAGGGAAGCCAGAGGCAGGTGCTCTGGACCAGTGATGGCTGCACACCTGGACCTTCCATCCAAACACTCTTCACTTGCACGAGGAATATAAAACCCAGGCCCCAAGTTTGCTCCTTAGACTGCCTGGCAGAGGGACAGCCTAACTGTATGAAAAGGTAGAGTGAAACACTTGTCCCTGATGGTAACTGCCAGGCCACAGCAGTGCTGCATGTCCAGGGCTGTGCTGTGTGTCCTTTTGCAGCGTGGGGGCTGTTGAGTCAAATTCAGATGCAAAGTTATCTGTTGGTCTCACATCACTAGAGGTCACATCACTAGGATCACTGTACATCCCCTGTAGCACCCACATCTTTTAAGGGCTTTTGCTTTTTCATTACTCATGTTGGAAAAAAGCAAAACACTACAGCAACTCTAAAAGTTCATCCTAGGAAATGGAGAGTAGACTGAGGGAACAGGACATATCTGATGTCTGGGTCGACTCATTGCTCAAGGTCAGAAACCTGGATCGAGAGCTTAAAGGCTCAAGTTATACATGGTAAGAGACCAAGTAGAGAAAGCTTTCACCTTTAGTGACTTTTCAGGGAAAGATGAAGAGATACAAAGGATTAAGTGTTATGAGATTACAGCAGGAAAGAGAGAGAGAACACAGAAACCCCAAAGCATCATCCATCTCATAGCAACAAGGCTGGATTTAGATGGAGTTATTCAAACAATACAAAAATGTGCAGGAATAAATGTGACATGAAAACAAAGTGCAGGTTGAGGTGACCAACTAAGACATTTCGGGTAACTGAGATGGTGGAGCTGGATAAGCCGTTCTGGGAACAAACCACAGAAGTACAAAATTAGCAACTTTTGCCTGTTTTCTGGTTGCAGAAGGTAATGGGCAGTTAGGAGGACCAGGGGAAAGGCACCATTTGCACATGCTGGAAACATGGCCTTGTGATTTTTGAGGATACTGCTGCATGTATCAAGTCTGTGCCAGGACCATATGTCGCAGAAAACATTTGGATCCCAGTGATAACCCCGTCCCTGGGGCCAGCAGCACACAGAGCCTCAGGGAACAGAGATCTGGTTTGAACAGTCTCTTAGGATCCTGCTAGTCCCAGGGGGTTTACATTAAGGCACGCATAAGCAATACTGGTTTTGGAAGTTAGACTACATTTAGCTGCAACTCAAAGAGGGAAGGAGTAAAAATATCATCCCTGGCTCTGCTCTTACTCCGATGTAAATCCATTGGGCTGTGGATATGCTTCTGCCTCAGGCCCCAATTCAGGTCTGTGCCTGGGTGCTGCCTCCCTTAGAGAGCAACCAGACAGAGATCCTGATGCCAGGGGAGTCCGTGGCCACCCTACTGAAACCCAGGAGGCCAGAAGTCACTGGTGAAGCACATTAATCCCGCGTCACTCCTGACTCCTCTGAGATACCCACCCAGAAGCTGCCGTTTGGAGTTGCTGCATTCTGCAAATGCCACTTATACAAACTGAATATGTGACTTTTCCCCCCTCACTTACACCCATTTTTACTGGAATAAAAAGTGATACACTTAAGAAAGGTGTTCCTTTATCCCAGCTGATGCTTGTTTTACTTTTGCACACATACTTCAGCAAAGCACTTCGCTATCCAGCAGTTGAATATTTGTTTATTGAGAGGTCTGCATGAATCTCAATGAATATTCATAACTAGAGACTTAAACAGAAATGGCAACAAACAAATATATTTTTCAACCTTATGAAGGTCAGATGGGCACAGGGCGAGGCTTCCTTGACCTTCACGTGCACGTGGGTGTTTGTTTTCAGTAGCGCAGCAGGAGAGCTAACATTTGTAATATTTTAATGAATCAAAGGGTTGGCCAAGAAAGGAATAGTTAAAGCTGAATAGGAAGTTTTAATTTGAAGAATTGTCTGTCGAGGTATTAAAAATGTCAGTCAGTCCCTCAGGCTTAGTGACTGGATTTGAAATGTGTAAAAAAAATAACTGCATTGGGGAGTGTCACTTCTGTCTGTTTTCTGAGAATGGCTGGCTGGGAGGACAGATTTTCATCTGAATTTGTCAGTCTTTGTCAAAGCATGACATGTTTTGATGAAATGTGTTCAGAGATGCTGTCAGCTTGCCTGGCTCCTCAGAAATCCACTGCCAAGCTGCTGGGGAAACCCCTGTCTCCCCAAGAGCAGTGTATAGGCTTTAGAAAAAGAGTGAGTGGAGCTTCTGTAGGCATAACTCAAGTCTGTGGAAAGTCTTCCTGGGGTAAGGAGAGGATCCCATGGGGCAACGGCTGCACAGCATCAGGGTAGATGGTCTGCAGGAGCCATGGAGGAGACCTGCTAGGAGCATATCTGCTCCTGGAAAAAAAGCCCAGGGCCAGGAAAAGAGCTGCCAAATTAACACTGAACTTCTTTATCTGGGCCACACTAAGGGGATGATACCTCAGAGCCCAGGAGGGCTGACCCAGGGGCTGGATTCTCCCTGGGAACGGCAAGCAGACCCTACATGTTCTCTTGGCTGCAGCTGCCACTGCGCTTCCTCCTCTAACCCCACCTGGGGACAGACATTCGTTATGAAACCGAATTCCCCAGACAGTTGTTTGTTGGAAAGGTCATTTGGCTGTCTTATCTGAAAATCGATGCATTGAAAGCTTTCCTAAATTTGCTCATTAAATATGATGCATTGCAACATTATCAACGAAAATGTTGGCAGGCAGGCTTCTCGCTGGAACATCTATTTTCCGGCAACTGTGGTCCCAATCCTGACCTAGGGCTAGTGGGAGCAGAGGTGGGGTAGGTCTGGCCCCTGTTCAAAACCAGGACCCAGAATGATACCTTTTCAGACCAACCTTAATTGTAAATTCTTGTAGTACATGATGTGACACTGTGCCTGCAGTTGGTGCTGTGATAAAGCTCCCTACGTGACTCAGGTCGGGTCCACAGATCCCTCCAAGGGGCAGGACAGATGCAGTAGGATTAAAATGGAGGTGAGGCAGATCCAAGGATGAGAAGAACAGAAGAAAAGGTCAAAACTGCAGGAGAGGTGATGGAGCTGGGGGAAGGTGTGGGTGTCTCTGGGAAGGAGGAGAACTAGGTCTTGCAAAGCAAGTGCAATTGAGAAAAAAACCTCCTGTCCTGAGAAGAAAGACCTCAGCTCCCTGCAGGATATTACTGCTGCTGCCGAGAACTACAGGGTCTGCCTACTCTTTAGTGAAGAGCCCTCCAACCCACGCATCATCCCTGGCAGCCCTGCCCTTCTTTTTTAGAGACACTGCGGCTGTGTTTGTACATCAGGCATTTCCACAACCGGCATTTCAGATACCACTGTCCTCCCAAGAGGACCACTGTGTTTGAGACCGACTTCCCAGCTCTCCTCATCAGCTCCCCTCCCGGACGCGGCAGCAGCTGGTGAGTGAAACGGCGGCGTTATGAACAGTGCCCTCATCCCCTCGCCCCTCCGCCAGCCTCTCATAGCAATTTGTCAAAGCAACGTGAGAGTCAGAAGCAGCGCTGAAATGCTTTGCACTGAGATTTTCAGTTAGGGAACACAAAAGCCTGTTTAATAAACTCTTAGAGGCTTGTTAGCTGAGACATAATTAAGATTAATGTTGACTTGGGACCAGAGGAAACAGGGCTGAAAGTTAATCAAAGCGGGGAAGACAGTCTCCACCACTAGGATAATGCAAGAATGAGTTTTCTGCATGCCATAGTGGATGGTATCAGGTGCACTGCTATGCTGGAGGGAGCCCTGTTTATATCTCCCTATTCTGTTGGAAGGCAAACATTAAAAGGGGCAGAAAGCAGTTCTTTTCTTCTTATTCCCCAGAACGTGCTTGCAGCCCTTGCACAGGCAGCTGTTTTCACAACAGCTTTGCACACTCAATAGCAGGTTTGGAATAAAGCTCCACACTTGGGCTTGACAGTGATCTGGCTGTTCAGCTGATTGATTTCGGATGCTTCCCCGAGGCTGTGATTGGCAGTAGGAAGGGTGGCAAGCACACAAGAACAATTACTGCCTGTTTTGCCAGGCTGGTCTCACCCCTGCCTCAGACAACAGCTTAGAGGGGGCAACCCCACACATGGGTCGGACAGACAGAGCCAGCATCCATGCACACACAAGGGCACAGGGCAGACACAACTTCTGCATTCCCTGCTTTGATCTCAGTTTTATCAGCCTGTTTTTCAGGTGTCTCACTCCTCAGATAAAACTTTTCTTGGTTAATTCCAAATATGATCAAATTCTGTGGAGGAAGGAGAGAAATCCTCTTTGCTCTGCTAATGCAATGCCAGGCTTTAATTCTTTCCCATTCATCTTCATTTATTAAAGTCCTTTTTCTTTCCAAGGAAGAAGATTTTCCTGGCTGAATTCATAAATCAAGCCAGGATAAGTAGGTGGTAAAATCCACAAGCAGTTACACACTGATGCCAGTGAAACAGCCCTGTTGCTCCCTCCAAGCTGGGTTTTCAGGCATCATCTGGCCAACCACACATTACACTCCTCAGATTGACTCCCATGGATGTCGAGCTGTCTGTGGTTTCACTGCTGGGTATATACACCAAAAAATGTACTCTGGGGTCTGCAAATTCAGTTCCCACTTCTGAGCATCTAGAACCACGTAACACTGCCTTCAACAGCCAAGCTCTCACTCTGGCAACGTGAGTGGGGAAGAATTGCCTTCCCTGCCCCAAATCTGGTACCCAAATGCTGCAAACCCCCTGTCCTCCCAGAGACCAGAAAAGGCATCAAAGAAAACAGGAGTGATGGGCTGTTTGGGGGATTTGTAGGTGAGACCAGTGTGGATGAGATGTAGGCTAGCACAACTTGGGGCCAGGCAGGAGGCAACAGCAGGAACTGGAAAAAATTTAACATAGGCACCTATTCTCTATATAGAGCAGCAAAATCCAGGATCATGAGGCAGAACATGGGAGGGAGAAAGTATTTAGGGCCGGGGAGTAGCGAAGCACTGCGGGAGGAGTGGATGGGTGAAGGCAGGCATGCACCAAGGGGGAGGCTGGAGTAAGAGGAACACATCCCAAAATAACAACTGGACCACACCCCTGAGTCAAATCCTGAAGTCTGCAAATGTCCTCATGAGGTGGAAATTGTTAAAACACTGGCTCCCACACCACCACCACAACTCTCACAGATCTCTATGGGAAATAGCCCACTTGCTATTGAGTTGTGAGGCAGAGGGGTTTAGTCATTTCTGGTTTGTTACCTAGAATCTCAAGACATGCCTCATCATAAACTATGCACATACAGAATGAGCTGACGGAAGGTTGCTGATGTTAATCACAAGCTGTGTGGAGATGGAGAAAGGAAGAAAGAGGTGAAAAACCTGAAATGCTTACAAGCCACAGGAGTCCCCAGAACTGCCTGTCTCGCTGCCATCCCCCATCCCTCATCCCATGCTCTCTCATTTACATCTTTACCAGGTAAAGACCACATGCTTTTTTATGCTGGCTAAGTGCACAAACGCAGGAGCACCGCTCTGTTCTGCTCGGGTGCTCTGCTTCTCCCATCACCTGCTACTTAGGGGCCCCACTCTGCCTTTGTGCAGCCTCTAGCACCAAGGAGCACTCTTCTTGGTGTGCAGGCACCACTGCAATAAGCATGCCCAGTACCAACTGGCTTTTCACTAATACTAGTGAAAAATAGCACTGTAAATCAGTAGTTACACCAATATTGACCAGAAATGTAAAACCACTCTCATGGGCCAGCCAAGCTGGATTTACATGGCTGTACTTGCATGATGGCTAATTTAGGCTTTAAATAGGGTGGTACAATGACACCAGACCAGTTTGCACCTCTGTTTTTTCCTGTTACACCTCTACACCTCCTTCTGGGTGCAATCATGTTGACTCTGTGAGCTGAAGTCTCATGGGATGGCCCCATCTGTTTTTACCCTACCTGATGCATTTTTGTGCCAGACCATGAGTCCTCCCTGTCACAAACCAAAAAAACTTTGCTAAAATTCCTGCAATTGATTCCCCTTCATTGACCTCAGTGCCAAATTCTCTTTTCTTTAAAGTCTAAGATAGTTTTCCTGCTGCTCTTGATCTGCACAGACATAACCTGAGGATAGGGCTTAATTCACCATGCACTGACTACACCACCTTTGATCATTCAGCCAAACTCTAGTGCATGATCAAAAGGGAGAGAAAACAAGAAAATATTCAGAAATGGGTTAAAAAAAACCAAATCCCAAAACAGGTGTAGGGGAGAGAGTGTCTATCCATCACCATTACTATGTAACCAAGAGCTGCGATAGCACTGATTTATCAGTTGCTAAACATGGAGAGTAACACATGAAAAAGCAAAACCTGCGAGCCCATTTGAGCCCAGGTGAGGGTTTCAGTAACAAACCTTTTCTAACTTGTTTGATTTGGACTGAAATGGGTTATAGAGGGCTCACCTGAGCTGCTAGAGCAGCAGGGAGCTGCATCACCCACTGCCAACCAGGGACAGGCAGGTGAGGGGGGACCAAGGCCAATTTTTGGGCAGGTGTAGGTGGAGCAAGTGGCTATGGGGCTGACGTCCCAGTGGGACAGCCCTGTCCTTCAGCTATTGCGTGTGGCAGGTGTGTTCAGTGCAGGCAGACACTTCACATGCCTGCACTTTGCCAGCCAGCAAAGGCAAATCAGCCAGGCTCCTGGGAGCAACCACAGGAGTTGGCAAATACAGCGTTAGCATCTCTGTGGGACCTCTTCCATCAGGTTTTTGGGATAGAGGATGGATTTCATGATTAATAATATGCCCGTTCTCATCATCCTTCAGAGCATAAATCTTGCTCGCAGTGGAGTGAAGGGCTGGAGAGAACAACAGCTGCATATAAATGCCTTTGGGCTGGACAGGGGCATTTCGATGCTGTGGCTCAGCTTGAAACAGTTAACAGTGACCAGGGAAAAGAAATACATTGTCTTTTGTTCTGTCATTGTGGGGGAAAAGATAAATTAATAATCTATTTCTGTTCCTAAAAGATGGTTCCCTGCCTTTTTTGTGTTATTTTAGCAACAGAAATGACATATTTCTCATAGATCACACTGCTGCTTCGTAATAATCTCTGTGTTTTCACAGCACGGTCAATGTGCGCTCGCAGCCCAGAAAGCCAACTGTACCCTGGGCTGGATCAAGAGCAGTGTGGGCAGCAGGGCGAGGGAAGGGATTCTCCCTCTCTGCTCCGCTCTTGTGAGACCCCCCTGCAGTGCTGTGTCCAGCTCTGGGGGCACCAACATCAGAAGGACACGGACCTGCTTGAGCGGGTCCAGAGGAGGCCGTGAAGATGCTCTGGGGGCTGGAGCAGCTCCCCTGTGAGGACAGGCTGAGAGAGTTGGGGGGTTCAGCTGGAGAAGAGAAGGCTCTGGGGAGACCTTAGAGCAGCCTCCCAGGACTTAAAGGGGGCTACAGGAAAGGGGGGAGGGACTCTTTATCAGGGAATGTAGGGATAGGACTAGGGGTAATGGTTTTAAACTGACAGAGGGGAGATTTAGATGAGAGATAAGGAAGAAATTCTTCCCTGTGAGGGTGGTGAGACACTGGCAGAGGTTGCCCAGAGAAGCTGTGGCTGCCCCCTCCCTGGAAGGGTTCAAGGTCAGGTTGGACGGGGCTTTGGGCAACCTGGGCTAGTGGAAGGTGTCCCTGCCCATGGCAGGGGAGTTGAGACTAGATGATCTTTAAGGTCCCTTCTCAACCCAAACTATCCTATGATGCTATGATTCTATGGTGTATATTCCAGTCATTAGCAACCATCAGAGAATAAAATCAGTTGGTCCTATTTAGAAAAGGCATGGTTGGTTATAAAGCGCTGGCAGAATCCTTCCACTGGCTGTGGTTTGAAATCAGTCATCAGCACAACCTGGCAGATGCAGGTTGATAACTCACCCACTAAAGGTCTCCGGTACTATGGCCCTGTTGCTGAGAGTTCTCTTGCTCCGACAGACAGGATGGCAGCAACTGTCCAAACAGCTGCTGAAGAATAAAACCTGCACTGATGTTGGATGCAAAACCTCTTACAAAAGCCAGAAGTGCCTGGTTATACTGGCGATTTGCATGGAGGAGGAAAGGACGGATCCAGTTTTCTTTTTAATTTTAATTCAGACAAGTGTAGGGGTTTTGAGGCAGTCTGAACGAAATGCCTCAACACGTGAAGCTCAGCAGCACCCTGCTCACGTAGGTCTGCTCAGAGGGCAGGAAATATGTCCATGGCTCAGAGATAGGGAGGGAAATTGCAGGCGAAGCTGAGTGCGATTGAACATAGACTACAACAGATAAGACGGAGCATATATCAAGGGCAAGTCTGACTGCAGAAGGACTAAGACAGGCTCCAGCAGCCTGGGTTTCATTCCCGTTTCAGCATTCAGGATGTCAAAGACCCTACTTCATGCTGCATGATGAAATGTTCCTTCATGTGCTTCAGAGATGTGATTTCCCAAGGCTTTACCCCAATTTCATTCTTCCTCTTCTGTCACTGTGTACAAATTACCTGCATTTTCTCCATAAAGTGAGGATATTATTTCTAGCCTATATTGCACACACATACATAACCCCTAAGCGCTGGTAAAAGTTATCTGGCTCATAAACCATTTGCCTAATCGCTGTTGTGGTTGCCGAGTGTTGCACATGGCTGGTACCTGTCACACTGAGTACTTACCCAGGTTTCGTGGAGGTATTTCTTGGCACGGCTTAGCATCATCATCCTGACCGTGCCACTGAGGGATGGTGGTTAACGTGGTGGATGATCCATCAAGGCCTGGTTTGTGTGATCTATTCAATCCTTTACCCCACAAGAGACACACTGAAACCCAATTTTCTTTCAAAGTTGTCCTTCTCAGGGAGGGTAATGACAAGCAGGCTCGCAGTGCCCAGAGCAAGCTGCAAATTTTCTGGAGATGCATTGTCAATGAGAGCCACCTGATTGTCAATCTAGCACAGCTTTTACCAGCAAAACCCCCACCCAAAAAGGGAAAGGAGATTTATGTCAGAGAGACACAAAATCAATGCAGCAGAACTTACCCTTTTTATAAAAAGCGACTACTCCTGCAAGACTTTGACAAAACTCACGTACACTCCACGGTGCTGGCACCGAACACGCACTTTGCGATGGGACTTTCAAATCTCTCTGCCATGTAGGACAGGTGTGAGAAAGGAGGCACTGAGTTAGTTTTATGGGCTGAAAACTTTGGGAATCACCTCACATCAAAGTTGTAAGGTTATAATTAGGAAGTGAACCAAGATCTGTAGAGTCCTAAGTTGACATCATAAGCACAAGCCCATCTTTTCCTCACAGAAAGTGCATGACAGGACAGTCATCCCTTCCTCATTAGCTCCCCTGTTTTTATGGAAATATATTGCATTGAATTAAATGTGTTTGCAAACCCAGAATTCCTTCTGAAATGCACATTTATGCATTCACTTGAGCGTGACCATTACTGTCTGCTTAGTAAATAAAATTAGTTTTGATTCTTTTTAAATTAGAAAACAAATCAGTCATTAGCCTAATGGAAAGCTTTTTTCAATCTCATGGGTACACGCTGCACACATTTCTAAAATGTTTTCTCTATTTTTTTATGGCAAATTAATAGAAGCCAAGTCCTGCTCCCCCGCTGTAAGTCAAGAGAGGAATTAGAAGGAAGTTCAGACACTTTTGAGTTTTTCCGTATTCTGGTGCCATTCTTTCTTTTAAGGAGTCAATCTTCAGCGCTTTATCAAGACCAGTTTCCTTTGAAATCAAGGGAAGGAGGATCCCTGGCTTGATCAGCATGTAGATCGGGCTTTTCAGCATCCTTTGTGCCTTTCTGATGGTCACTTATGGCCCAAACATCAAATGAGCCATTGAAAAAAATGGGTGATCAACAAGGACTAAGCAAGGATTCATCATGGACTGCAAATTTCATTTTTCACTGAAATCAGCACTGATTTGCTCCACTTTTGTTCAATCATCTTGATGTAGGAGTAAGCTCCAGGGCTGGCTTGGACATGCCAGTGCTGCCACCCGGGGAATGAGCTGAGAGAACAGCCCAGCGAGGGGAGAGACCTAAGAGTTACCATCATAAGCAACAGCCAAATTACTTGAAAAAAAGACTTTTTAGGACCCAGAAAATATCCAACCAATTTTTGGTTTTGGTTCATTTGATGCATAAATTGTATACTTGGTCCAGAATGTTTTAATAGAGGAATGTGAAGAGAATTTCTGTAGCATAAACCTGAAGACCATGGTGGATGATTAGTGCATGGTAACTCCACACAATACACACTGACCTGACTCTGAGCCAGAGAAATGAACAGAGAAATTTCTCTGGGTACACAAAGAGCTTATAGTTTGCACTAAAACTCTTCCTCTGTGGTAAAAGATGATGCTTTTGTTAGCACAATATTAATGTTTATAAAGCATCTTGGCATGAAACACTGTTGGCTTTTCTTTCCAGCGTGTTATAAAATCATCATGGAAAGAAAAACAGAGTATCCCTAATGCACCAGATTATCGTTACACTGGTGTCTCCTGATACTGCACCAGATTAACGTGACAGAGCAATAAAACTCTGGATCTTCATTTATCACACCTCTTTAGCTCTCTCCCATGCTCAGAGAGGTTTGAAATGAATATTAGATTTTTCCCTGAAGAGAAAATAAGTTGTTACCCAGAAATCATCGATATTTCAACTCTGCCAATTTTTACTCATGTGTTGGTCTTGTGAGCATATTCAGTTCTTCTGTGTTCTTACCTAATCCACTGAGGAGGTTTTTTATTTTCTTTGGTTTTGGAGTTTATGCTTCCATCTCCTTCTCATTATATTGCTTAATCTCTAGGTGTGTGACTTATTCTGGCAATGCCATTTTACTTTTGTGTTAAAGTAACACTCCTGCAATCCCTAGGGTCTGATACACCCCAGCCTGAAAGATGTCTAAAAGGGGTGTGAGATCCTGGGAGGAAATGTCTGGAGGGACATTTTGGGTTTGCTATCTACCCTCTGTCCTCAAACCACCACCCTGAGTCTGCTGGTGGTTTTGTCTGACTTCAAATTCCCCCATCTCTATTCTGAGCAGCCTTCTTGCCAACCAGTACCCAGCTCACAACTTCTCTATGCCATATGCCGGTCTCTGCCCCAGCTCTAAGCTTATTTTAAAATATAAAAGGCTAAGTATGAGACTGCTGCTCCTTGCACATTCTAATTCTCTTGGTGCTGCTGCTAGTCCCAAGCATATAAAAGGTTTCTGTTAGACTGCTGGTTTCGAGGCTGTTGGGAGCACTTCCTTCAGGTTTATCAGTAATACTTCATAATCCCCAAGTGAAATGATCTCTCTTAAAAATGAAGACTGAGATGCCCAAGCAGCCCTTCTTTCAGGCAGCCTTAGGAAAATACTAGTGAGGACTGGCAGTGATGACACCCTTCCCCTCCGGTCCCCGATGCATTGCCTCTCCCCAAGACTGCCAGCTCTGATTTTTATGGAGCTTCAAGCACGTTGGTATGAGACAGAAAATTATAAGGTGGGTTTTTTTCGGTGCTGACATTCAGCCCTGAATGCTGTAAGACAGAGGTCAGTACCGTTCTTCCCAGTTTTACAGATACAGAAACTGATGTACAAGGGGTGAAGTGGCTTAGGCAGGTCTCACAGCCTCAGGGGCAAATTCCTAAATCTCGCCCTGGCATTTCAGCTATTTTATGCTCATAACTGTGTCTTGCTACTTCCACAGCCAATACTAATATAGCATATAGCTGGTGAGAGCAACCAGCATTGCTCAGCTTTGCTGCTAGTGTGAACGACCCTCTGGTTTCTTCATTCTGATAATTTTCCATGTGCTCAAGAGATCAGCTGCTCCAGAGGATCAGGCTGGTGATGGACGATGCCATAGATGTACTCAGCAACACATTTTGACTTGAATTATGCATCCCCGTGCTTCTGCAGAGCAAGCTACCAACGCTGCATACATGGGCCACCCTCCCTCTGTGAGAGCATTAATTATTACTGCTGCTTGCAAAATGATCTGTGAGCTAAAATGGGTTTTTCTAATTCTGTCACTGGAGAAGAACTTCTGGCTAATCAACTGGAGGCAGATGGAGTTGGCAGAGATGACATAAAGGCCTGCACTAATTACTCCACGTGTCTCAAGAACTGATAAGAGAGTTGATTTATGCCTGGAACAGCCTGATAATTCCGGAAATAATAGATATTGCATGACTTAATTAATCATTGTAAACCTGGTTGTGCTGTGATTTTGAATTAACAGTCGTGATATAGTGCAGGTGTATGGAAGGTGGGCTACAGCCTGCTGCTGTGAGAAGCCTAAATGTACCTACTTATGGCCCAAAGGAAGGACCAGGCTCTGGATACATCCTGCAATTGTCTCTCATTGTATCTGGTGAGTTCTTGTGCTCTTGTGCTTGGGGAAGGTGAGTGTGGCCACGTATGATGGCACGAAGAAGGAAAATGGTGCATATATATACACACAGCAACAGTGGGAGGGAGCAAGAACTTGTTTAGGAATCTGTCCATCCTATGAGTTCATGCTAAATAGTTACATGAGGAGTAAGTAGTTTTAAGGCCTGAGTAGTTCTAGCTCAGGCTATCGCCCTGCCTGGTGTGTTTGGCCCTCAGGACCGGGGGCCATGAAGGCAGGTCTGTTCTCCACCTGCATGGATGAGAGGGGACACCCTCGGGTGGGAGCAAAGGCTCTGTCCACCCTGAGCCACATGTCCTGCTGGCTGGAGTCAGCCTACGGGACAAAACATTATTTTGCTCTGGCTGTTGTCCTGCTTTTTCAATTTTTCATACACAGACCATTGCAGCTCTATGGCCCACCATGGGACCTCCCTGTAGGATCCCCCACCTCTCACTGCAGGGTGATATTTTGGACATAACACAATGTTGCTCTTTGTATTTGCAGATGCACAATGTTTTCCTGGAACAGCCTGGGAGGATGAACAGGTTTTACTCTGTTTTCACCTTCCCAGGAGCTTGTTTTCATTCCTCCACTGTGGCTGTTGAAGTGAAGATAGATGTACAGGCTGGTTGGGACCCACCCATGGTGGGCCAGAATATATATCACTGAACAGGAACATGCTTTTCCCAACCAAACATCAGTTAGAAATATCTTAGGTATGATCACAAATCCAAAAATGAACTTGCCTGTTAGAGCTGATGGAAAGGCAGGTAGATCCAGGGTCAGTTTTAGCCTATTAAGAAGCCCAGTGACTAGGTCTCTGGGCAGGGATTTAACTTCTCCTTCTGCAGAGTATTTTAAGAAGTATTTGTGTACCACAGTGCCACATGTTTTAACAAATTAGACCTGCTTTTAGCACCTTATGATGCTAAACATGAGTAGATTTTGAACTGTGCATGTCAGGACATGGTTTGGACTGGGAACTACAAGCTCCTGAGAAGGACAGTTAAGAGAAGCAACAGGTCTCTGCTTCCAGGCAGTGCCGAAGCCCTCAGTCAACAGGACTCGTGGAAACAAGCTGCCGTGGTCTAGCTGATAATGGTAACTTGGCTTGGAAACATTTTCAGACTCCTCTGCTGAACTTGCTGAGCCTTTGCGAAGCTACAAGGAGGAGAGGACTGCAACCTGGATCTCATTGTGGAAGGCCGACAACCCCAAAGTCTTCAGTAATTTCATCACGGGGCCTCTCACTTTAATCGCTCTTGTCCACCCTTCTCCTGGTTGCACTCTAGAGGAGAACCATCTCAGCATCATGCTCTGTTTAGAGTTATTTGAATAATCTGCCCTGCTTGTACAAATACCAGCCTGATATTTACTGCTGGTGCCGTGGCTCAGCCATGTCCCTTAGAGATGCTGTAGAAGGTCACCAAAGGTTGAAAGGACAGCTGAGATGCCCTCTCCTTTTGTATCCCCTGCCCAGCTTGCTATTGTCTACAAATAAATTTCCTTACAGAAGGATTGTTTGACCTGTGTGGGTGACAGTGATGGTAGAAAGCAATTTCTACAGAGAACAAATAGTTTCTGCCTGGATTAAAAGAAATATCTAATTTGCTTTCTTCCTTTTTGTGTATGAAGAGTCCTTGATTTACAGTGCAAGCAGCTTGGATCAGATACGAGGCAGGAACTGGGTCTGGGTGCTGTTCCTTGCTCCCCTCATCCTACTATATGGTCTCACATTAATCATTTGACCTCTGTGTATCTACTGAGCTCTCAAGCACCATGAGGCACAGGGACTTTCCTTTTGGTGTCTGAGCAGGACAGAGCCCCGTAGGTCCCTGTACTTGGCCCTACCATACCCAACTGTATTGCATCTACGATGATTTAAGCATCAAAGACTCAGCTGTATCTTGCACAGTGCCTGACAGTGCTTGGCGAAGCCATGAAATGGATAGTCAGAAGGGGATTGAACTTGGTTTAATTTCTGAAAATACAGTTTATATTCACGTTCATACTTACATTCAGAACCAATAAATATACACAACAGCTTTCCAGGACTTCACAATCATTGTCACTTACATAATAATAAAGTGGTTACATTACATTTTATATGCAGTTTGGTTTAGAATGTGAAAGTATCATGAATACATTGAACCCTTTCAACAATGTTTTCCTAGTCTTGTTTTTATTCCTTCTTACTGTGTTTGAAAGATTCCCAAATACTATAAATCTCTTCTATGGGTTGACAGTAAAACAATGTAAATGGACTACACAGCACTCTATAACCATGGCTCATACACAATTTTAAGATCAGTGCTGTGGCCTTTTTTGTATGAAATTTCCTCTTAAGAAATAGTGTTTTTCTTTTAAGAGATCTCCTTGAAGACTTCCAAAGATATTATCTGAGCTGTTTTCTGCTTTGAGTGGATCCCAACAGTGCAAAGCAGCCATAAACTCAGCTTAACAAGGTAGTTAAAACAGGTTTAGTGTTGTTTTGCATCACTAGAGCAGTACAAAGCCGGCAGCGTGTACCAGTAAATCAGTTCTCTAGAGTACAGAAAGTGGTAACACACATCTGACTTACTTAGCTAAAACACCCTAAGAGCTTCACACAGCCCAGTATAGCCCATAACGCTTCTGGCTGGGAAAGGGAGGGGAGTGAAGAGAAGTCTATGTACATTTATTTGAGCTTGTGGGTCTCCAGATTTTAGCTTGGCTATGAATTCATCTCTCCTTTAAGTCCCCAAGTTCTCCGGGTCTACAAGTGCTTTGCAGTACCAAACCATGCCCTTAGACCTTGCTAGTCTGCATATGTCCATTGAATTCAATATTTCTCTGGGTTAACATTGATTCCTGCAAGCGGCTGCTGTTCTCTTGCCTGTGTTCAATGGGGTCACCATCCTCTACACCATTGCCCTTTTGGAGGCAAAGGACTTTCTGAAAACTCTGCTTGAAGTTGTCAGAAAGAAATCCATAAAGAATGGGGTTGGCACAGCTGTTTGCATAGGACAGGACCACCACAAAGAAGTACACCCCTACCAACACAGGGTCTTCTGGAAGTATAAATATCAAATTGACAATGTTCATCATGTAAAATGGGAGCCAGCAAAACACAAAGACCACCACAATGATCACCACCATCCTGGTCACCTTCCTCTCTGATCTTCTGCGCCTCGTAGACCCGACTCGGATCCCCGAAGATTTGACTTTAATCACAATCAGCAAGTAGCAGAGACAGATCACCAACAAAGGACCAAAAAAGCCAAGGACCGATGTGTAAATGATGAACGCTGCTGACCAGATGTTGACAGGCTCTGGCCAGTTCATGTTGCAGGTGTGAAAGTCTTCCTGCACATCTGAAAAGATGATGACTGGAAGCACCACCAAGAACGAGAATGTCCAGACAGTCACACTGATGAGCTTGGCCACCCTGGGACGTCTCCACTTGGTTGATTTAATGGGATGAACTACTGCCAGGTAGCGGTCCATGCTCATCACAGTCAAACAAAAAATACTAGTGAATTGGTTAATACCATCTACAGTCATAACCAGCCTGCACAAAAAGGAGCCAAAAGGCCAATAGGAGATGGCGTTCTGGGTGGCCAGGAAGGGCAGGCCCAGCATGAAGAGCACGTCGGCAACAGCTAAATTCAAGATGTATATGTTGGTGACAGTTTTCATCTTGGCATAGCGCAAAACCACATAAATGACCAACGTATTGCCGCTGAGTCCGACTGCACATACAAGGAGGTAACAGACGGGAATCAGGACTTTGTGGATGTATTTGAATGAGGGCTGCTCTGAGAGCGTCCCATTCTCCGTCACATTTGTCAGCAGTGAGGAATTCACATCGCTGGAACTAGCTTCTGTACTAAATGTGTTGGAAAAGTATAAAGGATCCATAACTTCTACTCCTCAGTTTTTCTTTTAAGGCTAAGAGAGATTAAGCTTCACGGGCATTTTGTTCCTAGGGGAAGAAAAAAAAAAAAAAAAAAAGGAAAGAAAAAGAGAGAAAGAAAGAGTGAATTCAAAGTAGACTAAGTTTTACGTATAATTTCATTTTCTATCTACAGTCAGAATCTGTGTTTGAATTATGCAGTTAGTACTTGTGATGAGATCAATGCCTGAACAAAGGAACTGCACAATGAGAGAGCCCAAGGGCTCATCCCAGTAGATGGTGGTATCTAATTTTCACAAGCTCCATGCAGTGGGACCAGAGCTGGCTGTAACTATGAAGACGGGAGCCTGCACGGCAGGAACACAGCATGCAGCCTGCCACGAAACGCAAGCAAGAGGAGAGAGGGTGATGGCCATCACGCTTCACAGCCAGAGCTGGAGCTTTCTTGCAGCGAAGATGTCTGAATGCCCCGGCATGTGGGCTGTTCGCGTCCAAAGCCTGCTGGTAACGAGGCCAGTTCTTCCTCTGCTGATGAGAAATGTTAATTCTTACATGCCTCTTGTGCCACTTGGCAAGCAAACTTCACCATTGGACTGTATCACTCTCCATAACTTGTTGTACACATATTTTCCTCTTTTGTGAAATCAAGAAGCAGGGGGGATAATACCCTCTACTTCCCAACTTGCAAAAAAACTACACAAATCCAGAACCCACCTTTCCTCCTAGCTTTCTGTCTAAAAACTGATACAGAAAACGTTAGAAGATAATTTTGAAAGACTCTGACAGAACAGCACATACAAATCAGACTGAAAGCACAGCCCTGGCATTAGCACCAAAAGATTTAGAGTCAAATTTGGTGCAATTCTGCTGTTGCTTAGCAGAGGGAGCCTAGAGAGGCTCAGGGACTGCCTCAGCCCTGCCTGACTCCCCTGCAAGCTCTGGGTGCTTTCAGAATCCAGAACCAAAGATAGTTCCTGGCTCTTCCTATCTGAAGCTCCGCTACGATGTTTCACAGGTCTCCCTGTTTACATAGAAACAGTCTCAGTTTGATATATTCAAATACCACTTACTGCCTGGCAGAACCAATTGAGAACCCCCAGGGAACATTGGCAGCTGTGTAGGTGGGGAAAAAAACCCCTCCATAACCACTGACAAAACCCTAGGAAGAAAAATCAATGAACTCCAAGATGGAAAGGGCCATGTCTGAGAACACTTTTCCATCGGATCAGGCCACACACACACAGATGCGAAGACTGCAATGGAAAGGAACAAGCTGTTTCTTTCCCATCTCTCAAGACTATTCTTCTGTTACTGTTTCCGAATCCTTCTCTTCTCACCCTGAAATGTGCTTTTTGTCTACAAAACACCTTTCTTCTGCAAGAAATCCAAACTGCAGTGGGCAGCTTCAGGGATTACAGACAGCTGAACAGATTTGGCAATAGAATATGTTTTATTAGACAATCTGAAAAGGATTGAAAATTCCCAACACTCTGTTTCTGTGGTGTGCTTGATTCACATGAATATTTGTTCATTCTTTGTCTAAACATGGTCTAAGTAGGTGTTTATAAAGCTGCCCACTATAAAAAAGTTAAAGCATATGCTTATAAAAAAGGGAAGATTCAAAACATCCATCTGGCCCAAGACCTCTCCCAAGTCCGGCCAGCAGACAGTGGTGAAGGTGCTCAAGCAGGACGTGCCCAGCAACTTTTGTTCCTGTCATCTGATGGCTGGGTTTCCATAATAATCTGGGGCCATGAATCTGGATTCCAAACCACCCAGCCCACAGTGCACCAGTCCTTTCAAACACAAGCAAAAGACTGTATCATGTAAGCAGGCAAGAGACTTCTTGTCTCCAAGAGGAATGCAAACACCTCCATGGGCTGGTTACTGTGCTTTCTCTTTGGGTGAGAAAAACTGCAGTGGGTGAGAGTAGAAGGCCCTCCAGCTACCAGTAGTAATCATAAATATGCTGTTCTGATTTGGAAATGTGCAGATGGGAAGTAGGTGTCTCACATGTACCTCCGTGGCTGGGAGGAGATGTACCAGAGAAATCAGAAATCCAGGGTGGCTGGGATGGGAAAGCTGAGAGAGCTGCCAAAGCTCAAACAAACGTTGGCTTGAAGCTGGGGATGAGAAAGGGGCAGAGAGGATCTGCAGGTTCTGAATATGCTACCAGGGGGTTTGGGGTTTAGGTATTGCAGCTACGGGCTCCCTGCAAGAGTCGCTGCAGTCCCTGACAGCACACTGCAGGGAGAGGTCAGCTGAGACCATGCCCCTTGTGAATTAAACAGGACTGGATTAGGGCTTATATAAGAAAAGGCAAACTCCAGTTCTGGCCAAAGAATGGACTTTTTCACTCTGTTCTGAAACTAATTTTAAAGTTATATTAAACCTCAGATTACTTGTGTGGGAAATCTGGGAGAAGCCAAAGCAGCACCACACTCCTCTTGACCTGTGAGGGTTTTGATCTTTGAAAAATTGCATTTTCTTGCAACCCAGATGCTGTGTGACCCAGCTGTTACCAGTATCTTTGAAGGGAAGAATATAAAGGAAACAGGTGATGGGATGAGGCAGTTGTGTTTATAAATTCATATTCATGGAACTGCATCTTTGGACCAAGTATGGTGCTGACATTGGGAAGGCACTTCTCCCCAGACTAGCTCAGCAACATCCAGTCTGGGCCAAAAAGCAAAAGTTTTCTTCTGGGACTGCAAAAATAGGATGGTAAAAAGAACCAGCACTGCCACTCAGCAGGGGAAGGTCAGGAAATGCAGTCATGTGTAGCTCTCATCTTAGTGCTATAAAAAAATGAGGATGGACATCTTTTTTTTTTCCCCCCTCACAGTAGATATCCTTGAAATTGTTGACTATAAAATTACACAGTAAGCTCTTCAAGCCTGTTGCTCCTTCTACCACATTTAGAGTTCAAGCCTTGGGAGAAGCACTGAGGAAGAGGAGTTGCTTTATGTGGATAACCTGCTGCAAGAAATCCCTGCTTGCCAAGGGCCTCAGGTTCTTTGAGCCCTCCGTTGCTGGCCTTCCTGCTGCACCCAAAGGTTTTTCTTGAGGGACCTTTGTGTGTCTTCCACAGAGGGACACAACTCTTCCAGCCTCCTTCAACAGCAGCTCTAAAAGTCATCTCTTGCTGCTGCACCATCCCCAGGAGTCAGAGATACTTCAGCAGTTTATCAGTCTGCTGCTTTAGTGTGTTGGGGCTCTTTTAGTGTGTTGGGGCTCTTCTCTTCATTTTGTGTGAACATTAATCTTTACTCTCAGGTTTTTTGTACCACTTGATGAATTTTGCACCTTTCCCTTCAACAGCAGGTGGATTCTGAAGGAAATGCACTTGCTAAGGTTCTTATGAAGACTTTAGTTTCTTCATTTGGTGCCAGCAAGGTGTAACATCATCTGAACATTTTCCATACACTGCCTGGGGATGTGATGTGCTTAGTCATCCAGATCTGGAAACTGAGCCCAGATCTCATTCAGTGCTTTATCCACTAAGCCATTGAAACCTCATTGCCTTTGCCCTGGTATGTGGGGATTCATTATGGCATGGCAACAACAACAACAAAAAAAAACCCTGAACACCTGCAAAAGCGTGTTTTGCTGGCTGTCTTTGTTGAGCATAGATGATTTTCCCCTGTCTAGCTGATAGCTTGCCCCTCACCAGCACGATTTTGTCTGAACTAATATTGCCACTACAGCAGTTAATGACCACAAACCTCAACAAAGGGTGACTAAATATAATTAAGGCATGCTGACTGATATCTTATACACTTGTTTTGGTATTCTTAATTAATGGATTAATAAAAAAACACCTCTAGGGGACTTTCTCTTGTCCAGATTTTTTTCCCCTTTGGTGTTTGATCTCCAAGGCATCATACTGGTATACTCCATAAAAATATGTGCTTTCTGCTTAAAACACGTGAACCAAAAAGGACAATGGAGCTAAGAACATAGATCCAGAGTAATCACTTGTATAATTCCATGTTCTACTTTTACAGAGCAGTACACTGAAAAAAAATAAATAAGCATCCACTGCAGCTAAACATAACTGACTGCCTGTATCCCTGGCCAAGAAAACTGAGAGAAGAAATAGCAGAGATGTTATGGTACAGACCGTTCTGCTTGGAAGAAGGTTTTTAGCCTTTGCGAAAACTTCTCTAGCAGGTATCCTAAACAAACGTGCTTTTGCTGGGCACAAGAGCAGGTATCCATCTAACAGCACAGAGTGGCCCATTAGTGACTGAAGCATCATCACAACATAAGGAAGAACAAACCTGAAAACAGTCCAGGCAGAACAAGGTTGAAATTCTTCCTGGCTGTAGTTACAATAGCAAAGTGATACAAAAAAAAAAAAAAAAGCCAACCCAAAACCCAACTCTATGAAGCGCATTGCATGAGTATAGCTGGGATCAAGAAGGGATTACATAAAGAAACCTAATTTTACATTTGATCTCAATGCCTATTTACCACCAGAATCATAACTCCCTCTTACACAGCATCAAACATAATTGCTGTGAAGAGAATTACAACAGAGCAGCAGATTACTGCTTCCAGGTGCAGAACCAACAGCAGGAACAGACAAAATGGTAATCCAGACAATTTTAAAACAGATGGCCTTGGTAGTAATGGGAAGAAAAACACCTGGATAAGTATCCAAGAAGTATCTAATAGCAGCAGAACTTTGTGGTTTTTCCCCTGTCCCATGGAGTTGGCTGTGTTAGTGGAGCAATTTACTGTAATGAAGCAGAGAAAAAACTCTCCTGGTCCTTGAGTAAATTTGCCCTTGGGGGGGGGAGGATGAGTGTTCATCACCCACTTCTTCGGATACAAACCGTGGGGCTCACGGGTTGTATTTGCATGGACCGAGCAGGGAGAGCCAAGGGTTGCTGCTGCAGGAGGGAGAGGGAGCTGCTGGGGGAAGGGGACAGGCCGGAGGTGGTGGTGTGAAAGTTGCTGTGACCTGGCAGAGCTCTGAAATAACACAAACATCCAGGCAAGGCTCTGCGCGAGGAGGAGGGAAACACAGCATCGTGCCAAGACCTCCCCAACTTCTTACTGTTATAATAATATTCTTGTACTAAACCAGTAACTGCCTGGGAGCACAGAAATCTCATCATTTCATATACAAAATTCTGGTTTTCCCCACTCTACCCTGTTCCACCACCTGGGGTCAAAAAGCAAAAGGATTCAGTTCAGATGGGAACTTTGTCTTTGCTAAAGTCTGCCATTTGGTATTTCTCAGGGTATGCTTCTCAAAAAAAAAAACCAAAACCACAACAACCCTGGAGTGACTGATTTTTCTCTACAGAATACATAAAAAAACAACTTTCTTGCACTAATTTGGTTTTCTGTTCTGACTAGCTGTATTGGTACTAAACCCTGATCAGCTGAAGTCAAAGTTGAATAATGCCTTGCCACTTTTAGCACTATCAAAATCTTTAGGAACTATATTTTCAAGTTGGCAACAGTTACCAGCCTGCTCAGCCCAGCCCAGTGTTTCCCAGAGCTCTCTGCAGAGATGTTACCTGATTCTATTTTTAGTTTGCAAACAAACAGCCCATAAAACACTTCTGCTTTTGCCAAATATTTGCTAAATACTTTTTTTCTTTCTCCCCCCCCCCCCCCCCCCCCCCCCCAACACATTTCAAGCTCTGTTATGTTCAGAGATTACTCACTTTGGCGGAGCTGGTCCTGTCACACAGCCGTGTAAATCACATGTTTCTGGTTTTGCTCTCAGATCGGTTGATTTAAGCAACTTCAGCCAAGGGAAAGTGTGGAGCCCGACACCCCGGCGCTCACACCCGGGCAGGTGCAGCTGGGGCTGAACTCTGCTGCACCGGCACATCACTAAAACCAGGGGTTTTTACCAAAAATTTTTCTCTTCTGCCCCTCTCTCCCCCGCAATCCACAGACATCAACTGATTTCAGGGACGTGACAGATTCAAAGACAATTCAGCTGAGGAGGATTTAACTGCGGGCTGTGTCTGCTCCCAGGCTGAGGGAGAGCCAAGACACCCACAGATCCCTATGGCTCAGGGACCCCTTCCAGGAGAGGCCCAGTTTGGGGGGAGCTCCCCAACAGCTTCTCTGGCTGCAAAAAGGGGAGCAGCTCGTGGAGAGAAGCCTCGGGGGGACCTCGCAAGGTGCGAGGGCTCGGGCACAGCCCACCCCAGCAGCGCAGACCCGCTCTGGCCACCGAGCTCGGGTTCCCCAGGAATTGGGATTCCCAACACCAGCACAAACAGCCTGATCCCAGCGCTTTAAGCACTGGCTGCCTGGTGTCACCCCCATGTCTCCTCCCCAACAGAACTATAAAAAGTCTCTCGTTTACCCCAACGCAAGCCTGCCAAGTTCAAAACACCGGAGCTGGGTTGTCCTTTCCCCGCACTTCGGGGCACAGGGAACAAACCCTGCCCCGTCCTGGGGGTGCTGGGAGCTGCAAAAAGACACATGGGGCTACTCCCAGGACTCCGCTTTGACCTTGACCATCCCCTTCTTGCTGACCACCCTGGAGCACATCCGACCCCCTGCACGTCCCTCCCGCGTTTTATCAGAAAGGAGCATCGTGCGCTCATCTCTGGCCCCCCATGGCTTTCCCTGCCCCCCCTCCCGCCAGGCCGGGCAGCATTTGGGGCTCTGCCACCTTTTGGGGTCACGGTGGGGCTCGGGCAGCGCCGAGCGGGTGGTGTGCGGGGCTGTGCCAGCGCAGCCCCCCCCAGGTGCTTTTCTCATCCCTTTCAAGGCATGCGAAGGACTGTCCGGCTTCAAACACCATATCCCCCGCTCGGGCGGCGGGTGTCCCGTCCCCCCCCCCCCAGCAAGCCCCCCCCAGCCGGGACGGGCTCACTCCGCTCGCCAGCAACGATAGCCGCGTAAGAAGGGCAAACTGGGGGCGGGGGGAGCCGCGAACGGGACCGAACCCTCCGCACTGCCTCATTCATCCCAGAGAGCCCTCAAAAGCGGGGTGCGCTTTGCAAAGCCCCAGCCTGCCCCGTCCCCATCCCTCCAGTCTCTCCTCGCCCCCCCCCCCCATTTCTCCCTTCAAGCTCCCCCAGCCTCACTCGCTGTTCCCTTCTCCCCCAGCAACGGTTACCTGCAGCTCCAGGGACTCCTCTCCGGCGGGTAGAGGCATGAACCCCCCCGGGCTGCCTCGCTGCACCGGCTGCAGCCCCCCCCCCCCCCCCCCCCGCTCCGGGAGCGCACCCCCCGCTTCCCTCCGGCGGCGGCGGGCGGGGACCGCGGCCGCTCCCCCGGGGAGGAGGGACGGGTCTCCCGGCCAGGGCTGTCTCCGGCTGGGAGGGGGGGGACGGGGACACACAGGGAGCAACGGCAGGGGAGGAGGGTGCTGCAGCCCGGGAGGGGACAGCTTGGGGCCACCCACTCTGCAGAAAGTTGGGCTGGAGGTAGGGAGCCGTCGGTGCTGGAGGCGGTAGCCCTCCGCCGGGATGTTCTGTCCCCCACTACCACCCCCCGGCATGCCCGTGCCCCCCACCCCAAGCTCAGGGACTCCCTTACCTGGCTCTGTCGCCCGCTGCTATGTGCCGGCCCCCCGAGGAGGCGGCAGCCCCCAGCCACGAGTGGAGGGGGCGGGAGGGGGTCTGCGCCTTGCGAGGAGAGCGGCGGCTCCTGGGAGGGGCTGGGAGCACCCACGCTGTGCCCACGGAGAAGGGAAGGGGGTGTCACAGGAGATCTGCATTTCCTCCCCTGGTCTAGCTCCCTTCCAGCTCCGAGAAGTCCTTTTAAAGACTCCCGCAGGCTCGTTGGGAGCGAGCCCCCTCCCCGAGCGCAGGGGACTCACCGCTGCTCCTCCGAAAGCCCCTGAGCCTTGCAGGCTCCTCCAGGGAGGGGAGAGGAACCATCATCTTCATCACGTTTATTTTACACTCCTGTCCCCAGGCACTGAGCCAAAGGGAAGACTGAGGGACAGTGTTGCATCCTGCCTCTCCGTGGAGAACGGGAGCTGAAGTCCCAGGTGGGGATGTTTTACTCCAGCTGGCTACAAATCAGGCCCTGAAATTACTAGCGAGTGGAAAGATGTGGGGCTTAATATCCAGGCTGCCAGGCTAAACTTGGTGTTTGATTTAATCCCTCCTAAATTCCCACTGGCTTCACCAGGGTTCTACTGGGCTGAAGTATTTTGCCCTTTGAGCGCAACAAGTGGAATAAAAGTTGTACATAGCTGTCCACACTCTGCCCCGCACCCTCCCTCTGCTATTACCTATAACACCCGTACCAGTGTCACCTAAGCCCCTTTGCTCGGCCACTTGCCCCTGTGTATGCGGTGGGGGTGATCAGAGGGGTGGCTGTGGTGAGCCGAGCCCCCGCCAGGCGCTCCTGTGGTCATCAGCATGCATGAGGCGTCGTGCTCCGTAATAATGTATATGATCTTAATCCACTGCTGAGGCTTTTCAATTAGAGATCTGTGATTGAGTCAGATGTGCGAATGCAAAAAAGAGAAGGAGAAAGCTGCTTGTGGCATGTCACTTTCTAATTCAATCTGCTGATGTATTTATGGTCATGTATTGCTAAATTGAACTAAGACTCCAGTCTGCTCTTGCCATGACAATGGGGAGAGTCATCTGATAAAAATAGAGTTGGGATGATAAACAGAAAAGAAGAGGAGATTTTGATTACCTTCTTTGAAAACATGCCAAGCAAAATGTGATACAATAGCCCCACTGTGAATATCAGCTTGAATCAAAATAGGGCTAATTTAATGAATTTCCCTTATATAAATTATTAGCATTTTATTATCATTTGCAATATATAAAAAAAGTTGCTGAGAAAACACGGTGGTCCCTAAGTTTCCCTGCAGAAAACAGCACTCCTCTTCTAAACACCTCACCAAAAGCATTTTTACCAGGATCCGTGCTCTGATAGAGGCAGGATTTTCAAAAGCTCTCAAGGTTTGTCAAATTCTTCACCCACCAAAGTCAACAGCGACGCTCCGTTTCAGGGCTGAATGAAGCGAACACAAAGGCTATCCGAGCACGCTACCTGTCATCGTGCTTTTAATGGCTAATGGCCCCAGGCAGAGACCAAAGATCAGTTACACCAACCGCAGAATAAACATGGGAGGAAAAATAACTCCTGGCACATGAGTGTGGGCGCAGATTGCCGGCAGCGCGGGCTGGGCACACAGACCTTCAGAGGCGCGTGGGAAGGGTGACGGCCCGGATTTGTTGTGGTGAGGGTCAATGTGTGAGGCAGATGAGATGTGTGGAGGACAAGCACACAACTGTGATGTGACAGTGGTCTTTTTTTAGTTCTACTGGGTCTGTCCTTTTTGCTGCATGTAATATTTTATAGCTGTATCTATGTATCTTTAACATTTTCCTGTTGAGGTTATAGAGAGGGAAGAGATCTAATATTGAGCTAAAAGCCTCAAACTGCATTATTTTATTTTGTTCTACTTTTCATGAAGAAACACCTCTCAAATAGCCGTAACTTGGATACAAGTCTATTTATTTTGCCATTCCTTATCACATACAGAAATTCAGTGTCATAACATGATCCCCAAGTGGTGCATTTCCTACTGTAATGTTGAATGATGATGACAAATGTAATGGTAGTAATACATTTTAAAACAGTGCATATGTGTAACATGGGGGAGGCGACAGCTCCAAGGGAGCTGTAAAGACAGGTTGCATGGGAAGCTCCTCCTGTGCTTTTGAAACTGCCTTGTCAAAATTCAGCTGAAGCAGAAAAGATGAGTTGTGATCAATATTTTTAGAAGGAAGAACTCCTGGGGAAGAACTTATGTCAGCAGCCTCTCCTGTTGAACGTGGCAGCAAGGAACGGAGACTGATTGGTAGCGAGGGAGCAATTATTGGTGTGTAAACCATCTCAGTGATAGACTTGGGTCCAAGCTTGGCTTGAACTAGATGGAGGTGTTGAAACTGAGGCCCTAGGGTTGGATTGCCTCTGATTAGGACTGAAGTGGTGCGGTAGAGGAATCTTTGAAACTCAGATGAACAGAGAAACCGAGAAGGAGCAGAAGATGCGTGGTTTGCTCCCAGATTGTTTCTGGAGACATTGCTCTAAAAATTGATTGTATGCTAATGATAAGAGCCAGACTTTTCATAACCACAAGAGAACTATGGTCAAAACCAATGAAATCAGTACTGAAAAGCAGGCAAGTCTGCATAACTTTGCCAGGCTGGAAGTCAACTCTTTGGTGCTTCAAAATCTTCCCAAGTGGTAAAGGAGTATTTTTATTTTATTCCCCCAAGAAGGAAGTATGCTCATGGTTAAACAGCCAGTTGGGGCTGGGAGACGCGTCCATTCCTCATCCCCACAGGACTCCCCAAAGCACAGGATGGCCATGTTGTGAATATGCCCATCCCGGCAAGCTGCACCATTGACAGTAGGTTTTCCTCCAAGGATTTTAAACTTTTTTTTTTCTTAACATTACCAGTTTTGAGAAAACGGACATGTATGGGGTAAGAGCTCTAGTATATTAACTTGAAAGAAAATTTTCTGCCATTCACTGTTCAAATCTTCAGACTACACTGGCTACAGATGTCTACCAGCCCTCCACCTCACGACCCCTGGCCATGGCCATGGGGTTGGGTTTCCAATCTTTGCTTCTCCTGGGAGCTCCACATGCAGCAGAGACTTTTTTTTTTTTTTTTTTTTTTTTTTTTAATGATTGGCTTGCATTCAGCTCAAACATTTTCAAAGCTCACAGAAAACATGCTTCAGCTCAGCTTCTAACTGGAAGACAGTTACTCTATTCAATTACATTCACAGTTTGGCTGGCTGAAGCCGAATGTTTTCACTTTGCCTGCAGAATATGCTGTGAAAAGCCAGGCAGCGGGAATCACAGTGAGGTTGAGGTGTTTTCACTTCTCTTTGTTATTCTCCTTACAAGGAAGAAAAATCAATGCCTTTCAAATCAGTGCATTAAAAATCTCTCAAATGGCCTGTAATTACAGGCCCATCTGTTGTCAAATTGTTGAATCGCCTGCGGCAGAGATGCGTGAAGATCTTCCCAGTTGGTCATTACTGAGCAGCCCGGGGTTACTCCCCACCATGGTGATGCACTGACAGACCACTCTGCCCCTTGGAAGCCCTCTTTGAGGAGAAAACAGGGGTCAAGGGGCTGGGTTGGCTCATCGCTCCCTCGAGTGAACATTGCTTGGCTATTTGCAACTTGGTTGGGAAAGAAAACCACTTTTATTTCCATGACTTACAAATCACCTGTTCTCAATAGCCATGGAGCAGACTCATTGCTCCTTCAGCCCTAGATGTGGTAGAAAAACTGTTATTAAAGCCTAGATTTTTGCCCAGTCCTTCTGAGAGAAATATGTATCTTTACACAGAGCTTACTCCTCTCCGAATAAACCCATCTATAACTCTGTACAGACATTGAAGTACTGTTTTCCCAGCACTGAACAAGAATCACTAGTCTTAATCTTTAAGTGGAAAAATTTCACATACACCATTTTGTTTGTACCAGCAGCATCTTGGGGTTTTCAGCCAATTTTTCTAGCAGTGTAGTTTTTAAATGAGAAGCTCCTTTTCCATCAGGAGGACTTCATCGGATGGGATTCTTTTTTTTAACCAAGCATTAAAATCAGTGAGACCTTCATGCTTTGGGGCCATGCCTCAGTGGCAGGTATTCAAACTGCTTTTGCTAAATTCATTGATGATGAAGGGTTCTGTGACCTTCCAGCGCTTGGCTGGAGAGATATGGTGCCACATGCCATGGTTTCCCACCATCCCCGTCCCTCCTTCTTCTCCTGTCCTCGATGGATCACTCTCCAGCAGCACAAGTGATACCGAGCAGACAGGAATGGCCCTGGAGCTCTGATTCCATAAGCTTTTTGCGGACCATGGTTTTTAAATATGAATAATTTATTAAAATAATTTTGCCTACATCCTGTTTTTCTCTATAGTCTTTAACCGGCATCCTGTAAGAGTCTCTCAGACAGACTCAAGTGACATTTGAAGAGAATTTCGCCATCATATTGAAATGAAGAGGACATTGGCAGGATTCTAGCTGCAAAGCAAGCCCTTTCCAAAGAATAGCTGGGTTTCATCAAAGGGATGAAACAGGAAAAACATTTGAGGTGACCAATGGTTAACTGCAGAATATTTGTAGGAAGACATTTGTATGTGCACATTTTTTCCTGTTTTAAAGCAGTCTACTTCTCTGTATTGTGTTTGGAATTGTTTGCATGGTTTTTTTTTTCTTTCTGATAGACTATAATAAAACATAATTAGATGCATTTTCCTTTAAACGAGGTGCTTTGTTTTCAATGAGATCATGTCCAAGCAGCATATTTTCTTCAGAATGTGACTTCCTTCTGTTAACCTCCTGCTTACATCTGTTAGGAGAAATGTGAGATGTTGTATTTTGAGAACCAGGTGATTTGCAAACCTGTAGCTCAGATGAAGGTATTTCTCAGAATTCTCATCATTTTCTGCATTATGCACCTGATCCTTAGGCAGCACTTCTCTAAAAGCTCCTGCTAATCTGCATTACATGGCCACTACACAAGTGATAGGACAACACCCAACACACAGGGAGTCCAGATGTGGCAGGAAAAGACTGATTTTCCATGAAAATTTCTTGTCTTCTACCTGTTCAATGGAGAAACCATCATTATTAATTAGTAGGAAGCATGTAACCCTTTCCAGCTATCTTCCAAGGAAAGTTCACTATAATTCTTCAGAGTTTAGCCGTGCAAAATACATGTCATACATAAACATCCTCCTCCCCTAAGCACGTCGATGCTGCTGAGGCGCTCAAAAACTGATTTGGAGATTGAACTGGTGCTGGCACCTTCAGAAATGTGCTCTGTGGGCTGGGGATAGGAGCTGGTGAAGTCAACAGGTCTCTTGTGACCTCTGTGGGTGGCTTTTTGTTGTACTCTTGTGACCGGGAAGGAAAGTGATGAGCTGAGTTACTTAATGATTCATTATTCATTTTGTAGTTATTAATGTGAGCAGCAGCCAGCATCTCAAGGCTGCAAACTTGCTTGGTTTTCTGCCAGATTCCTCATTATGCACATGTAAACACAGGCAAATCATTTAATAGAACAGTCTTTATTAAATAAGGAGCGAAGCTTTATTAAATAGAAAGCTCCTGAGCTCTAATGACAAATATTTACAAGCTTGGGGACTTGTTGCAGGATTGGAAGGGATAATAGCAGCAACTTGGCAAAATCGAGTATTTGGTAAAATACTGCACATTTTAGAATTCAAATCCAGAACTTGCTGCTCTCTCTGAGGAGAAGGGTAGGAAGATGATCTTTGAATTACAAGTGCTCTCCAGTGAAAAAACTTGGAGTGTAGAAGTAATAGCATTCACTGGCATCTGTTATAACCATAAACAAGTGTTTCCTTCATGTTATCTGAGAAACACTCAAAGCTGAATGATAATATTTCTGGTGAGCCAAACCATTTTTTAGAAATTGTGGAGTCAGAAAGACTTGCAGGATTTGAGTTGTTTCAGTGCAGGCCAGGAAGGTTTTCCCACACCCTGTACTACCCGTGACAGACAAATCCCTGCCTCAGCCCGCCCTACAGTGCAATCTCTCATCTAGGGCATCACTCTCAGGGGAACAAGGCTATAAGCTGCTTAGAACAAAACTCAAGTCAAGGGGTTTTTTTAGTGCTTAATCTGTTGTCACTACCAAGTAAAAGCAGCAAGAAAAGCTTTTCCAAAGAATGAAAATAAGTTGGGAAGTAAGAGAAGTTGGAGGTATTACAAAAACCCGTGTAGAATCCTACATCTTTTGTGCTAGGGTTGCATCAAAGATGCTTCCGATAGCTCAGATCTGCAGTGAGACACTGCGTGTGCTTCCACCACATGAAGACCTTAAGGTGAGTCATCTCACAGAGAAAAGGGAGGAAAACAAACCAGATTTGTCAATGCTGATCACTATCCACTTTGTCCAGCGCATTGATAAAGAGGTGGCTGTGCACTGGCAGAACTGGTCTCCTGCCTTAGGGACAAAGAGTGCCTGGGAGGATCAGCTGGTATTTTCAACTTTTCTCTCATCTTTGAAACAAAGTTCAACCCTTCCCAGGAGAGGTGGGGTGAAGGAATGTAACCTGCAAGCTTGGCCATGTCAACTCTGGGGTGTTAATGGTGGGAGCTGGTACATTCCCTACAGTACTGCTTGTAGGTACTTCTACCCACCTGCAGGTTCACATGGAGGGGAGATGAAGGATGAGGACCCTGTAGACACTCATTTAGATCTTATTCCTATCCTAAAGCAGCATTTTAGACTAGCCTAGCCTAGCCTAGCCTAGACTAGACTAGAATCTTTCAGAAGAGACCCACAAGGATCATCTAGTCCAACAGCCTGACCACTTCAGGGCTGATTAAAAGTTAAAGCATATTATTAAGGGCGTTGTCCAAATGCCTCTTAAACACCAACAGTCTTGGGGCATTGGCCACCTCTCTAGGAAGCCTGTTCCAGTGTTTGACCACCCTCTCAGTAAAGAAATGCTTCCTAATGCCAATTGAACCTCAATTTTGAATAGTCCTTGTGGATCTTGGACCACGGTCCCTTGCATTTGTATCTCATGCTCAGACAAGTTGCAAGCAGTCCTTCCCACGCCTATAATATTTGCAATATAATATAATTGAGGTTGTGTTTTCTGCATGTATTCTTTTTCATGGCCTCTGCTACCACTTTAGCTGTCTTCTAACGGAAATAACGTGCAGCCTTTGGTCCTGTTAGGAAATTAAGTCTGCAGACAAATTCCCTTCAATTTATTGCTTCTCTTTTAATGAGAAGCAGATGCAAAAAAGTGAAATATTAAAACCAATCTCTACGCGCATGTGCCAATTTGTGGAACATAATAGCCTCATTATTAAATTCAACAGTCAAATTCTCTTCGGCACTGAAGTGAGCCAGTCTCATTAGCAGGCTCGCTATTGCTAACAAGTGTTTGGTTAATGGGTAGAATACGTCTTCTTGGATTCTTCCTGGCACTTTACATGTCTTGCTGTATGAAGAACAAACATTACACAGGCTTTTTATCAGCTATAATGTCTTGTACTTAAAATATCTCAATTCACTCTTTTGAAATGCTCTGTCAATACGTATTTAATTTCTGTCCCTGGGGAGTATTATGCCCATTTTACTGGCACACTGTGTTCTGCAAAGCCTCGACTGTGAGTTGATAACAATGTTGAAAAAGAAGCACTAGTGTATTTCCTTGCACTACATAACAAAAGCCAGCTGTTTACTGAAAAAAGCTCTACTACAGTAACCAACAAGTTTCACTTCAGTGTTTGTAGTATTTATGAGACTATGTTTTTTGAGACCAACATTTAGAAAACATTTATTTACTTTTTATTCACACCTTTACAGTCAAAATATTTCCTTGGTGTTGAATTGGAAAGTCATATTGATTTCTGATGAGGTTTTGTTTTGATCCTTGAAACAAAACCTCATTCCTGCAGCTCTAGTTTCACTTTTTTATTTTGTGTTTCAGGGAATTGAAAATGCTCTCATCAGAGAGACTGGGAGATAAAACTTGGTAGAGATGGATATATTTATGTTTCCAATGTCACATTTCAAACCATGACTCAGGCTTGTCAACTTTAAATGAAATTTTTTTGGAACAATGCACCCCCTAAAGTATCCAAAACTCCCACTTCTAAAAACACACGACAGTGCATTAGCTGAGATTACTGCTGCTATTAATGTACAAGAGAGCAGGGCTTAATCCTGCTTTTCAAAGTATTTCTGATTTATACTTCAGCAGCCTGAAAACACATTTTTTTGTCCTCCCACGTTGGTAGCCTGCCTTTGCAGGTGGGTTCCAGCATTTGGAAAACTAACTGCGAGAAAGAAAAAACCCAAACTCAGACATGGAAAACAGAACATATACACACCAAAAAGTTTGATGGTAGATGAAGGACTAATCTTCAACTGGCTGCTCATAATTTCTCCCGAAAAGCAACAGACAGGGAGGTGCAATGCACTTATTTTGCCAGGATTGTTCCTGGTGTGAGCGTACACCCTGACAGTGTTTAGTAATCACTTCACCAGCTAACCAAGATGTGAAGTGATTACTAAAAACCGTTTAGTTAGTGAGCTTCGGCTGAGGTGCCTGGTCTCATCAGAAGCAGAAGGACATGACTATGTAATTTATTCTGTACCGAAATGGAAACAACTCAGAGTTTGTCCCTTAAACTCACAGGGTCCAGCTGGCAGCTGGACAGGTTGGGAGCTGGGAACACAGGTCATGGAAATGAATAGCTGGGTACATGCAAAAGGGGAGATGTTAGCTGGACTTTGGATTTGATGATGATAGATTCATTGGACATGAACAACATAATGTCCCTACATTTTAAGAGAGTCCACATGTGCTTCTTGGCCTTCCTTCTTTTGTCATACAAGCCTTACAAGGCTTTGATTTCTGTACATTGGACATGCTGTAAACATGCCAAATATCATAATTATTAAGATCATTTGCACTGAAGAAAGTCTTAGTGAAAACATGAAGGTCCATGACCTTAAGCCAAATTATTCAGGCTGCGGTAATAAATTCAGGCAGAGACTTCCCTCAGCCTTCATCCCAGCCTGGATGTGAATGTAACACTTATTATTTCCCTGACAATGAATGAACAAGCAGCTGTGAGACTGCAAGTCCTCCTGGCTCTTCCCTGGGTAATTAAATGGATTTTTAATCTGTATTTGCTCACTGTCGTGTTTCAGGAATATGCTTGAAGTTTAAGCCATGTGTAATTCCTGCTAACTTCTGGTAGTCACTGGCTAAGGAGTCCTTTGAAGGTGAGATACTTGCCCCCCAGTACTGAGGCTGGGGTGAAAGGAAGAAAGAGGGGGATGCAACCTGTGGAAATGTGTGGGTTTTATCCATAAAACCTCTTTCACTTGCAACTCTCCCCTCCTGAGAACATTTGCTCCCAGCTTTCCATCAGAAAGCACTGCAGCTGGTGGCTACAGGAGCTTTCGCTCACCAGGGTTATCCAGCGCTGCCCTCGGGTAGCCAGCAGTGAGGATTCACTGTGCCAGTGAGGGTGCATCCCGGGAGGAACCAGGATAACCCTCAGGTGCTCCGCTGGGGACGGTCCTGCACCCTGGCAGACACTGGAAGGGAAGATAATGTCTCCATCAGGTCCTCATCAATAGAAGGTTTCATAACTGGGCTTCTTCCTCCACCACTAATCCTCTTCCCAGCAGGTGCTATGTTCTTGCTGAGGTCTGGGTGAAGCTTAACCCCGGTCTGGATGCAGATGTAATGCTCTGTGATATAGTAGATACTTCATCCAGCCATTCAATGGGTGGCAACACTTCACTGCTCAAGGTAGAGCCTTAAACAAGTGTTAAATCAGCTTTGTGATGGAGATGAGCCTCTAGAGAAGGGTTTACCTTGCCTATCACCTTTCTTAAGGCTTATCAGCTTTATTTTACTGTTTCTTTTCTTCAGTTTCATACTAGTTAAACTTCCCCCTGGCTGCTACACTTGAGAAGCAAAGTAGCTTTTCCCTTTAATAGAAAAAAAAATTGCTCTTGGCAAGTAGGACTTCTTGTCAAATAGGTTTAATTTGTGACTGTAACATCCTACATAAGAGCATGGAGATTCATAACTTACATAAGTTTGCCTTCCTCTCTGCCCTTGTTTCCTTCTTATTATAGCATTTTATTGAAGAATCCTCCGTTGGTAATTTTACCACTGCTTGTCTTTGTGCAGTTTTTAACAGATTTTTTTTCTCCCCTCCGCAGAACAAATGTCAGAAACAAGATGACAGATTTCCCAATGAGATTCACACACAGTCAAGGCAACAATCTCTTGTAAAATAGTGTTTTCTTTAAATACTTTAGTGTTTGCACCCTTTAGCAGAGTATTTCATCAGGTGACGGAGGATTTATTATAGTAATTTTACTTACCCGTTTTAGACAACATTCCTACTTTGCATTGATAATCTCTGTGGTTTCTCAAGAACTTGTAATCATGATAAACTAAGTGCTGCAACTTTTGTGAACATTTTCTGTCACTGGAAGTTGAGATACAAATGAGCAGGTTATTAATTCCTGTCTCTTTTCCCAGACTTTATTTACACCTAGCCAGTCCTTAACCTTCTTTATTTTCTGAAGTTGAAGACATGAACTATCTAGAAGCTTTTGTGGCTCTCAGTATGTCAGGATTTGAGCATCTTGCAGCCACTGGTGTTATTTACATGCGACTCTTGGGGCTTGGCAAAGCGTTCTTCTCTTTGACAGATGGGAAAACAAAGCATGGGGTATATTAATTGATCTCCCCAAAGTCACACAAGATTTTTGTGACTTATCACTGCTTTCACATCCTTCTTGGTTAGAAATTGGGGAGAAAATTCCCTTCGATTGCTGTTCATATATGCAGATGAAATGCAAAGTAAAACAGCACTGAGAATTCTGGAATTATTTCAGCTCCAAAGATTTTACAGGAAGAAAGATGTTGGGATAGGATTTATCAATTTATCAAATTGTTTTAAAAAGAAAGATATTTTGGAGTAATATCTACTTTACCACTCTTTTGACATTTTGCTCCTAATTCTTTTGCTTATCTGATTTTCAAGTAGCAGGAGAGACACCTCCACTTTCATAAGAACTGAAGCACAGCCAGCGAGAAAGGGAAGTGTAAGCTCAGATCATGGAGTGGTCTGCACTTCATCACAGGGGTGCTTTGGCTTTGGAGCCTCCTTCGTGAGCCAGAAGGGGACAACACAGCCTCTTGGGGGGCAGAGGTGGGGGGAGACTGCCAAGGTCAATTGCTTTCAGCATCAAACCATGTGGTTGAGCAAAGAGGAAGGGTAGGAATAATTGTACTGCCAGCCTCTCCTGGCAGTTATTTTGGTCCCTTGGGATCTTCAGTGGATCCTAGGACTGCCCATGCAACCTAATACAAGGAGGTGACTCCCCAGCCTCCTCTGCAGACAGTGGAGATGAGTAGTTCTCCAGCGACTGGTTTGGAGAACCTGAGTTCATCTTGCTCCTCAAGGAAGAGAATCTTTATCTTTGGCTAAACTTGTAGTCCAGCACAGATATTAATTTTGTTTATGGTGAGGCCACGCTACCTGGCAGTTTATCTGCAAAGTGGAGCTGGACAGAGTGGGCAGGAGATGCGTGTGGAAGGAGACAACTGCAAGGGTGGAGGCTTGGGAAGCCACTAACGCATGCTTGCAAGATGAAAATTCACATCTCAAACTGCCAAAGAAAACATGTTGCAGGGGAAAAACATTTCAGGGGAAAATCTTCAGAGCAGTTTGTAGCTCATTTGGCTTGAGCGCACCTCGTATCTGTCACTTTACAAACACCCCCCACTACTCTTCAAGGGAGTGGTGGGATCCTGATGGCAGGTTGCTCTGAGGATCCTCCTACGAGGAGGAAGGGTGTCAGCGTGCCCATGCCAGGAAACATTGACATGCTCCAGAGCTTCCTATTGCTCTTCTATGCTCTCCAAGCAGCAGGAACTTTATGCTGTCTGAGGATTTCAGAGTCTCTCCCCTGCTCTTTTGGATCTGCTGTCCAAAGGATGGGATTTATTCTCAGAAAGGCACAACCTGCTCTTCCCAGGGACAGCTGATTGCCAGCCAGGGCCACACATGCTGCCCAGTGGCTGGTGATCCCACCACCTTCCACTGATGTCACGAGTTGTCAGTGCTGGAGTGTCCCTCTCAAGTATCAGGTCTCTTCAGAGCCAATAGTTTATCTAGTTCAAGACTCACTGAAATGAAAGATTGGGGAAGTTTTTGAATAAAATCCAAAGGGAATAAAAATCAGGAGGGAATATAGATGATCCTCAGATGCCACATCTGACATGGTCTGTTTGAAGATACATTTCAAAACAACAAAACCTCCCTACCAATTATTTTTTCCTAAGTTTTTTCAAATATAGAAAGAAAAAGAGCTCTGAAAATAGTTTTTAGTATTCTGAGCCCTTTCCAGTTCAACAATCTCAGAGTCTCCTAGCTACCACTTGTCTTACCTGCTCCCTCTCTCTCCATTGCTTTTAGGGGTCACATTTTCGATTTGGGAATTTTTACTCTACACAGCTAAAATAAGACTACACTTAAGATCAAATGATGTCCATGTTCCACTTGGAGTCCTTCATACTATGTCAGGGCAGTGAGTGGAGTTCTTACTTGACACTTATTGACTTTCTTCCTCTTATTCCTTCTCAGATTTATCCTCCTCCTTCACTGTTTTAACTGTAGTCTGCATTGGGAGACTTTCTGCATTGCATCCACTAAGCTGGCAACACAATCTATTCTAAAGTTAACTCAATTTGCTTAATGTCATGTTGCAGATAAACACACGGAAATTCATCCTGAATTTCCAGCTTACTGGAGGACGGGCAGCGAATACCAGCTGATAGAAACAGGCTTGCGTTCACTCTCTCTCCACTTCCAGCAACAACAGATGTTTGACAGCCACAATTATTATCTGCCTCATTTTCCTTTCTAGCTTTTATTTAGTGTATTGACAAGCTGAATTGGATTTGGAGGGGGCAGGGAGCCGAGCCTGAGCTGCCAGAAGAAATCCATTTGCTGATCCCAGTCCCTGTCCAGCTCACTGACCTTCGCTGCTCTCACAGCTGTAACAGCTCAACGCGGAGTCAACAGCGAAGCAGAAGGAAAGTTTGAACCAAAGGATTTGGGTCTAGGGAGCATTAGATGTTTCAAGGTACAAAGGCAGGTATGATTATCTGGACTGCAGCAGCACAAAGCAAGGAGTTTCCCCAGGCAAGTCCAGTCATCCAGTCTCAATTTAATGCTCTCTGGTGCTGGAGAATCCACCCTCCCCTTTGGCAGTTGGTTTCAGTAGACAGGGATTGCCATCACAGGAAGCTCTGCCTGTTCCTAGCCTGAACCTGATCTCCTTCAGCATCCAGCAAACATCTGGGTTTGACCGTCTGTGCAATGCACTGCGCTGGGATAAATGAAATCTATGAGAAGCACAAGCTATCCCCACACTGCAGAAAACAGACTGATATCCTGTAGATATTCCAGTTGTGATGGTTAATATTTAATTCATCCAATGTGGTCAGTAGCATAAGAATATCCCTTTGGCTATTTTTATAAGTATTTTGTCCAATCTAAATTTAAAAATCCCAAGTGCTCAATATTTTCCAATATTTCCATCTCATTACCCCTAGCAATATCCTATTACATTATTTCATCTCAGTTCTTTCTCGTTTGGGTCATTTTTTGCATCATTCATTCAGTATGAAAAGCATTTACCTGCAAATGTGCTAGATTTCAGTCGTACATCTTTCTCTTGGAGGCTGACCCCAGTGATTAATAACATAGACTTCAAGAACTTGACAAGTATGAGTAAATGCTCCTCAGTATGAGTAAATGCTGAAGCATACATCAACTGTAAGAAATTTGTAAGAAATTCACTTTCCTTTTTATCAAGCTTAGTCAAGCTGTGCTTTAATTATCTCTGTTAAGCTTTCCTCCTAAATGAATTTCTTGAAACTCCAAGTCATGTTTGTGTACTGAGTGTGAAACACCACTCTTATTTCCAAGCCAAAGCCCAACAAAAGCACCCTCTTATGAACATGAAGAGCCCTTCACTCTGCTTTCTCAAACGCTGCCATACACATCTGTAAGATTTATCAAGCCCTAATGAAGGATGCTGTCTCAATTTTGTCCCAGCAGCAAGCTCTCGATACCTTAGATGTGAAATTAGATTATACTGAGACTAATGCACCACAACATACCTTATTAGGTGATTTGTAGCTTTGGTTTGGGGGCCTTAATATGAGTATGTCTGCAAGGGGCACTTAGCATAGAGGTACATATTTAAGAGATAAAGCCCCTTAAACAAGAATGGATGTTCTTATTCAAAAGCCCAACACCTGCACCAGTGAGGAGGGAAGAGGGGGTAAACTCTTGACTGTAATTCTCTAATTCTGTAACACTTGTCTTCGGCTAATTCAACTCAATTTTACTGTATATTCACACAGAGACACACTGGAAATGTAAACCAAACATCAAGTATTTAGTTCCTTTTTGGGATAGGAATTCTGCTGTTTGAAAGGATTTTGGTTACAAGGATTTTACCCAGATTTGTACAATCTTGGTTAACTGTAGGAAACTATGCTTGAATGCAAAGAGTTTTAATGTCAGTATTTCTCTGCCAAAAGTGAAAGAGACTGTCCTGCACTATTGCTCATCTGCTTTTAAAGCTCTGCTGTGCTCAGGGTGCAGAGGTGCTTCTGGTTAGTGTTGAGGGGGCAGAGGGAGAAGATAAATGAAGTCATCGTCTGGATCACACCTCCACACATATCAGCTGTTTGCATCTAGATAGGAACACAACTCCTGTGAGACTGGAAGGGAACATGTACTCCATCTAGAAAGGTCCAGAAAAGATATACAGCAATGATTAGAGACTGTTTCCTGATATTCAATAGTAAATTTAAAGCCCATAGCAAAGACCGAAAGCTACAATATCAGTGTAATATAAATGAGAATCATGTGAACAACGCACACATTTATACACATCCTCTTAGATCCTTTCACATTTCTACCAGTGCACTTCAGAGTCCACATCAATATGCTCATCTACACCTCTTCATGATCTTATTACTCTGATTGTTCAAATGTCAGCCTTGTGCTAACAGAAGAATTACACTGTCTGAACGTTACAGCTCAAACGCAACGTGCAGACCGCTGGTGTGGACAGGGGGCTGTTTATGCAAGGTCCGTGTGCTCTTCCTGCTCTACTAATAAAATGTCACACCAGGTAGCACTATGATATAATCAGTTACAATATAATTACTCTGTTTCTACATGCAAAGCTTCAAAACAGTAAAGGAAGAATATCCAATACAAGGCACCACTCACTGCTGCTTTCATCTGCCTTGCTGATAGGGTTGAAGATGAAACGCGTCACATGTTCCTCTGGTTTCAGCCACTGCAGCTGTCATAATAAAATATGTTTTAAAAGGGATAGAGGTTTCAGACCCACAACTGAGACAGTTCCTCTGTGCATACCAAACCATGCAGACAAAACTTTCCATCCTAAATAAACTGGAGATGATATGGACAACCTCAGTCGCTCTGAGGGGAACTGATTTGTCAGGAAACATGGGCAGAGCCCTGAGCAGTTTTACTCTGCAGGAGATCTCCATGCCTGAGCGTTTTTCCTCTCCCCCTGCCAACTGTGTCTGTTGGTCTGATAAAAGATGTCACTTCTCCCTGCGTGCTTTGCCTCCCTTTGGCTGAATGAGGGATGATATAAAATGAAGGACACTCTCCAGGTGACTAAAGGTTGCACCTGTGATTTCCAGTGCTGGTCTGGGAGGCAATTTAGACATGTTATGAACTAGATACACCAGCTCCAAATAGGAAAAGGAACAAAATGGAGATGATGTAAACCCAGTGGACCAGACCTTTGATGGTGGTCAAGAGACAATGCCCACTCTGGGACTGCTATACTGCCAGACAGTTTGTCTTCCATAAATTATGCAGGTTGAAAAAATAAGCTCCAAAACCAAAATATCCTAATCTTTTGTGCTTGTGTGCAACAACCTCTGTTACCCTCTCTGTCAACCCTCAGGAGTATAACAGGTATTAGATAGCATCAGAAGACCTTCTTCTAGGGGAAAAGAGAGCTGTGATCCTCACAGGAGAAGCTTGACTTGCTCTTATGTTCTCTGATTTTAATCTCTCAGCTGTAATGCTGCTGTTAATTGTTCAGGCAGGAGGCAGCCCTGACCAAGCCCTGCTTGGAGAGCTGTAGGACTTTGACGCCCATCATTCTGAACATCGATCTTGTTCTAATATGAGTGAGTGATTCTGGACAGATGAACTGATCCATGGCAAATGCTAATTGTATTCACGTGGAAGCTTCCTTGTCTCAAGGCCATCATGAAACCTGGGGAAAGAGGAAGATATTAATAGTGGTGATGGAAGCTATGAGCTTGTCAGGAAGCCTCTGCCTGAAAATATCTCTGTGGTGGGGTTTGTCGGTGTCTGATTTGGAAAATGGCAGGATGTCCATTCCCAGCAAAAAGCCTCTCTGACTCTGGCATGCACTTGACCTTCTGTAGTCAGCCCCTGCAGCAAATGTCCACAGTATAGTACTGCATATTTGATAAACACTGTGCAATTCAGAATGGATAAGAAACAGAAAAAAAAAAAAATATCAACAGATTTTACTTTTGAGTTCAGTTGGACTTCAGAAAAGTTCAGGCCCAGTTGCTCAGCTGCAGCCTATTTGCTCTGGAGCAAAACCTTCAGCAGTATCCACTTATTTTCAGAAAAGGCTTTCTTAGGCTCTAACCTTGAATCAGAGAGGCGTAAATCAGATTGCTGCATGTCAGCTGAGCTATTTGTGTGCACTCTCTTCACTTTGAAATCAACTTAGTTTAGTCCTCACTGGCAAAGGGACAAACTGAGATATACTCTCCCACAAAATACTATGACTTTGAAAGTGTTTAACTGAGGAGATTTCCTGCAGAAAAAAAAAAAGAAAACAACCAACATACGAGTCAGCAGTGTTAAGTTGTTATGAAAAAAGCAACCCCCATCTCAGAGTGCAAGTATTATATAATGTCTACACAGGAAATTATGAAGGGAGAATACAGCCTGTAAAACACAGGGAGGAAAGCTTTATCTGGAGTAGTGAGTATGATTTGAGCATTGCATTTCAAGAAAGATGTGAACTAATTAGTGAGAATCCAGGAGAACGACAGATGGGAGGTTCACAAACAGGACCAGAAAAGAGTATCTAGAATTAGTATGAAAATAAATGACTGAGGGAAGGCATCAGAGCAGTCTCAGAATTGTATATGAGGTGGCTGGTCAGAAGTGGTCTTTCAGAAGAAAGAGAAGAAAGAAATCAATCCCACCCACAAAACCTCACACCACCTCCTACATCCCCCTGGGCTCTCTTCCACACCAAGAGACACTGAGGAGCTACCAGTGGAGACTGCCCATGTCCCTGTGCCCCCTAACAGCTCTCCAGCCATCACATTTTCACTGCTCTCCACCCTCACTTCCCCAGATTTACACCACTGTGGTTGCAGAATTGAACTTTACCCTCTCAATAGTAAGAACAAGGCTGATAAAGTCCTATCTCGGCCCCCAGTATGCACTTTTTCTGACATAATTAAGAAGCTTTGGACTGATTTTAACAATATGGTCAAATGCAGATCTGGAGAATGTCTTGAAGAAATGTTATCCTATGACTCCATCTGACTAACACCGATTGAGTTACATTAGAAAGTGCAGAGATCTCTTTCATAAATCCATTCTTTTTTTTTGAGAACATTTCTCAAAATAAGTGCAAGATGATCAACTAAGTACAGAAAGTCCTTCAGCAGTGCTGTATAAAACAACCCATCATTTTCCTTTTTTTTTCTCCATGCTACCTGTTTTCAGACCACCTGAGCTCCTTGAATAAGGACAATATTTTGTCCAGTGAGTCATATGACAGTTTCCAAAAGTTTTATTTTAAAAAAGAACAGTGGAAAGACTGTACCTATCCCATCTGTTTCTTCTAATATTGTTCTAATACATCTATTCTTCTAATACATCAGAGTGTTCAGGACATTTCTTGGTAAGAACAAGTGATGTCAAGAAACATTGTGATTGAGTGATGTCGCTTGAGTGCATGGCAGCTGACTCAAGAACCATATGTCTCATTCTGCTGCCACAACTGAAGTGAGGATGAGACGTACTCCATCAAATTCAGACATGAACATGATTTTTTTTTTTCCTAAGCTATGCAAAAAGTTCTTCCACTCAGCCAAAACTCATTCACACAAGGGGAAATGCTTGGATTTACCAGATGAGCATAGCAAACTCAGCAAGATTCCACAGGCTGAACTGTGCTTCTGCACTTGGTTAGGAAAAATGCTGCAACAGTTGTTCTATTTTTACATTTCTATATCTTGATCTCACCAATAGCCACAAAAGGTAGGTCAAAGAACTCTTTCTATAGTAAAAAAAGCATCAAAGCTTTATTTTTAGTATATAAGTGTATATTTGGTTGAAGAATTCCATCCTTACTTATTTTCCACTTTCTCCTCTAAAACAGACATCAAGAGTAGCTGAATGAATTCCTTTCAGAAATCCACAACTTACAAGAATGGGAGAAGTGGTCACAGTCTTATCAGTGTTTTCAAAATATTGACAGTATTCTTTATTGTGCTTTTGGGCCTCAGTCTCCCTAAAGAAACAGATGACCTTTTTGCTTCTGTTTTTATTTCTTCCAGCAGATCTGTCTTTCCCAAGTACATTTGGGATGAAATCTTATTGTTCTGAGAAAAGTCAAACAGGAGCTCACAGGGGGTAATTAAAAAAGGCCAGTGGATACTGATAGTCCTATGATTCAAAACCCGAGTGCTTTGGGTTCTTGTGCCCTTGGATATATACATATATCTTTTCTTGCTTGCATAAATGAGTGCCTGAGTGATATTGATAAGAGCCAGGGTATTGTTTTCTTTGCAAGACAGAAACATTTAACAGATACATTGCAAGTGGCTCTGCAAATTTAAGATATCCCCAACAAGCAGCATTTGTTACTGCTGAAGATAAAAGCAAGAGTATAGAAGTCATTTGCAGCCACGCTTTGTGGAAGGGAACTCATTCTGAGAGACCATCGCGCTTTCAAATGTTAATAGTCTTTCTTTAGTATTATTCAAAGAGGAGTTTTCCCCTGACTATGGCATGGGAACCCACAAACTGGTGTTACCAAGCAAACCTTTCCCCTGCAGCAGCTGCGGAAAGGTGAAGATACTCTTGACACTAACAGCCGCGGGAATTAGGGGGCAACAGGTCAGTGCATGGTGACTGAAGCCACCCAGTTTAAACCAGTTGGTGACTTCCCCCATTAAGGATCACAACATTATTGGGAGAGAGTTGTGGTCTTGTTTAGATGATCCCCCACTGATATAGGCTGACCTCCCCTTCAGCCAGTCTTCAGTCTGTGATGGCCACCCCTTCTCTAGCAGGGTGACACCTTGTATCCCAGCTTGTACTGACACTCCAGCTCACTTCTTGTGGAAATAGAGCCACTCTGTTCATTCATCCCCACTGATGTTCAGATGTCAGAAAATCTCATTGCAAATCTTTTGTAAGGTACAAAGGGAACTCTGTCACCTAAATGTGTCAGTAGGGAATCACTTCTTAAATCTTGCTCCAGAGGCATCAAGAATAGTCAGTCTGACCTATTCCACTGCCTCTTGACCAACACAGAAGAAGGTGAAGCTATGGTCTATCGTCCACCACACATCTCCTCAACACTCTCTTAAGTATGTGGATCCGGGACCTGTCATTCTTCCTTACGTTGTCATCTAGTTACAGCAAGGCAAATGATTGAGTTGTCAGAAATGGCTTCAGGCTTGCTCTTGTTGCATTTCTTTTCACATCAGTCTCCACCTACCAGGATGTGTTTGGTGTGTTTATGCTCTAAGCTAAAAATATTATTACACTGTGGAACATGAAAGCAAATGCTCTTGGAAGCTTTAACATCTTATTCAACACCATAATAAAATGTCACTACCTTTATCTAGGTAAGTGTTGTAGTTTGAAGGAGAAATTAATAACATTTTGGCTCTTCTAACAACATTCAGACTTCAGAAACATGGTGACCTAAGTATTTTACAGATATATGCTTTAGGGTCAAAAGAACTTCAGAAGAAAAATTATTTTTCACTGAAAAAAAGCTAAGCTCAAGTCAAAATTTGAATACCATAATAACAAGGTGTTCTTTGCCAAAGGCAAACAAAAAAACCCTACTGCTAGGCCTAGTGAAGATCCATCCCTTCTTAGGCCTTGGTTTTTACCATTTATTGACACTTCCATCTCCAGTGTAATTTAGTAATACTTCAACCAGTCTGCATAATAATAACCATTAAAAATTATGGTATTAGCTTAATTTAGATATTAGAGACTATAACTGACCCTATGAAGAAGTCTAGCATAAAGCATATGAGTCATTTAAAACTCTAATACTGTCATTGCGAGCACCTGAATTTATTCCCTTCCCTGCAAGCTGGGACAGAATGAAACTTCACAGGGTTGTTTCCCAGCACAGACACAGTGAGGCAGCTTTCCTAACGAGTATTCGCTCATCTCACCAAATGCCAGGCTGTCCTAATAATAGGATTTTTAAAGCAAAAATATTATCTATTTGTTTGCCAGTCGGTGGATTAAATGTTCATAAATCAATATTTTCCTCGCCTAATTCTAGAGGTGATCCAAGACACAGGTAGTTCACTGGGAGGTTGGAGGAGGTGGGTTTGTGTCTCAGGGTGGAACTGGGAGGACAAAGGCCGGACGGGACTCATGCGCTCTCCATGGTGCTGCAGCCCATCCGCTTTTGCCCAAAAATGCCTCTTTTGGCCTCCTTTGTACCCCAGCTCCGGCAACCAGCAGTTGTTTATCTGCAATCTGAAATCCATGTTTTCCTACTGCTTTGCAGGACAAGATGAGGTTAAAGCAGAGCAGTATACTCCTGATCTATTCTCACACTAGCTTTAAACCTCATCAAACTGTAAACGACTTTTAAACTTAAAATATGCTTCCAGCAAGTAAAGGTAAATTCCTAGATGGAATTGTTCTTTAAAACATGTGTTTTGTGGATGAGGTGCCCACCACTGACATTAAACTGTTCACACAAGATTTGCATAAAGCTATTTGTACCTGAAAACAGCTGCTACTCAATGTCTCACAGATCATACTTCCAAACACAGCAAAACTAAGACTCATTAAAAAAAACCTATTGTTTTCAGAGTATCTTCTCTCCAGTGCCTCAGAAACATGGTGAAAGTCCTGGAAACATATCTGCTATTGTGCCAGAGACTTAAAAAATAATTAATTGCAGTTATACTCTTAACATATCATGTTCTTTTTAAAAAATTATTATTATTAATTTTTATGCTCTGCATTGAGTAGGGCATTTTAAATAACACTCATTTGCATTCAAATCCAATCATTTAATATCTGCAATACCATACCCTCATGAGACTGTCTATTCTTGAGCAGCTTTAAGTTTGGAATTAAGCTTTAATTGGAAGATTAGTACTTTTCAATGAAATTCAAGATAACTCCATCAGATTTCATTGATGAAATGGTTTAAAAGATTGCAGTGAATTTCACAAGGACTTTTTTTGGTATACAGTAAAAAATTTAAATCAGCAAATGTACTACTTCTGGCTCATTTGGTGATGCATAAAACTCCTCCTTTAAACAAAACAGATGAGTTCACTTCTCTGTGGAGGTCGGGGTTTGGGCATTTCTTTCTGCATATGATCCTGTGAATTGACTGTGTTTCCACCCACCATTTCTGCTGCTTGAGTTGGCTTAGGGAGAATAGGGCAGTGTCTTTTTTTTCACCTTAATCTGTAGTTCTGCTTTAAACCTTCCTTACAAAAGACCTTAAATCCATAAGTAAAGCTTTGAAATAAAGCCACAATTCAGTTACAGACTCACTCATGCAAGTAATTATACTATGACTTTGGTGGGGTTATGCATGTGTAGATGGTGACCATTTGGTCATGTGGATCTGTTTATTGCATATTGCGGTAAGGTGTAATTATGGCCTGATTATCAAAAGCAATAAATAATTTCAGTAGATTTTCCAGAGTGGAAGTTAGTAGACCTGGTGCCCTGAGGTTTTCTTTAAGAGCCCACTTACGGATTCAATAGCCTACTTCTTAAAATCACCGCAGCAGAAACCCTCTGTCTTCCAAATCATGTCTAAGAGGTCTTCTGGATCACCCTGCCAGATTCTGGGAAATCCTTACATTTCAACATCACTCCCTTCAGCAGGAATTATACTTGAATATGTCTACAGGCCATACTAATGTGACATCTGTACCAGCTTGAAATCCAGGTGCATGTCACACTGAGGTTTGCAAAAGCTCTCAGAGCACTTGAACACCCAGGTATGTGTGTCTACCTCACTAAGAAAGAAATAAATCCAGACATTGGTCACTATTTTAAGCTCTCACTGGAAAATTTTGCTAAATTCAAATCTCTCAGCCTCAGATGGAAAACCTAGTACTATTTTGAGCTAGGATAGTCACTTGGATTATTGAAAACAAGTGTGTGGGCATCTTTGAAAGAGAACAACAGGAGTCTATGAAAACACTCCGTGATGAATGTTTTTCCTCACTGGAATTTTTAATTAATTTGTTGGCCTGAGGCAGTTTAGATTTTCTGGCTTGTGATAAGAACAGCAAATGATGGAGTAGTTTTTGTCTCAAGTTTTTTACCATTTGTGCAGTGCCCAAGGGGTAGTTGTAAATTAACTTCTCTGAGGAGCAACAAGATTGTAGTCACTTAGCCAATGTGTTATTATAGGACTTTTGTCTGATGCTTATTTTCTTTTTATTTCTGATGATACCAGAGATGAATACAGGCAGTGCTGAGGCACCCATATTAACTCACAATCATAAAAATGCACATAAAATTAAGAATGATCTAAAATGAGCTATTGACTGGCACAGGGGAAATCAACCTGTGCTGAAGCAAGATCTTCTTTTTACCCTGAGAACTACTTAGTGTCTTCCATCAAGCTGAGTTTAATCAGGATGTCCCATCCACTCAATTTTTGCAATATGAGAGTCACACCCTGTACACAAGTCCCTGAGAGTATCTGTACTTGCCCTGGGAATTGACACAAAGCCACAGTCAAATGTATCAGCGTGTGCACAGAGGACATGAGCCATGCAAATCCATGGAAATGTTTATTTTGGTGCCATAGGCTTAGGGATGTTCTGAATGAGGGGCTTCAATGTATACCAAGCTCCCATTCTTTCTCCTGAGACTTTGTATCCTGGGAAACCTTGTCAAAATGTGATATTCCTGGTATTCATTGGTGCATGTTCAGGTGGTGAAAGGAAAAATATTTTTGGCGTAGAACTTCTGAAAAAAAGACAAGGCACAAAGGGACTAGATCCAGACAGGTCAATAATCAGACATAAGTACTGTATCAAAGCATGTTGAACCTACCAACACCTTGGGAACCAGGATGGACATCACCCTTGGTTGTAAAGGAAGAGCTTATACCATTCTATGGCTGATAAATCAGATAGATGCTAATGCACATGGTCCCTCTTCATGACAGCACAGCACAGGGGTCTCCTGAATATGAGCTGGTCTGAAATTTGCTGCTATTAATCACAGTTATTTTCAAAGTAAAAAATTACTTTGAGAATTCATTCTGTGTTGTCTCCAAAAGACAAAATGCATCTCATCACTCGTATGCTAAACACAAAGACTTACTTAGCAACATCTTTACCATAATCAAGAGGAGTTTGACCTGAATAATAGGGTGAAATTTAGTGTCATGCAGAAGGACTATTCTACCAATACAGTCACTTAAGGCCATTATACTGTCAAAACAGGACTGAGGGATTTAAATGGTCTGTAGATTGTCCTGTAGACCTTTGCACAAAAATAACTTTGATCCGTAGAGATTTACTGTGTTTTACATCTTACCAATTGTCTACACAAGGTGAATCTCAAACAGAACAGAAGTGACTGTGTGTACGTGCATAGACTTTGAGGAAATACGTCCCCAGTATTTGTACTAATGCCTCTTGTTGCCTCATAACGCAATTCAATACTCTATTCTTCAGAACGGTGCTGCGATGTAAAGTTCTGACTGAATTTTCTTCTGATATTTATAGGAAGGAATTAACATAACTGATAAATTGAATTTTCTCCATCATTGTTGTTTTAAGCTAGTCTACAATGAAAGTAGCAACGCTGATAAGATCTCAGATTTTGGTGGAATCTATTCTAGGATCAAGTCAGTCCCTATGTTCTGCTGTTGTACACAGCTAATCTGAAATAGATCTTCACAAAATTGTTAATTTCATCCACTTCTCCTGTTTCCAGCCCTAATTCATTCTTGGATGGTCTGATTCCCTCAGCTGCATGAAGTCATCCTCTAATGGGTTTTTAATTTTGTTAAAATTGTGCAGGTAAATGTGAAGTGTTTGTAGTTAATATGAATATGAAAGGCAAAATAGAAGATGTGATGATACAATTCCACTCAAAAAAATTGAAGGTCTGTTTGGAAAAGCAAAACTGAGCAATAAAGAAATCTATTTTACAACTTTTTTCTTGATACCAGTCTTTGAAAATATCCTGGTCCCTCCTGGAATAAAATTCATGTTAGTCTTACTGGAATAGCTCATTGTCTAGTCTCATGTTTGATAGGAAAATTAGTGGTTGATTCGGAACATTCTTTTAAAACCTTAACAGGTTAAAAGAGAATCACTGCCAAAATTCATGAAGTCTCATTAATTAAGGACCTAAAAAGAGCTTTAAAATTCCCCCTGCCCTCCTTGGAGGGGATTCTAGCCTTGCAAAGTAAATGTCATTGAAAGAGTTTGAGCTCATGGAAAAATAAATTGTCTCTGACAGAAGAGAAAATTTGAGGGCCCCAAGAGTGCAAGAACATAAAGTCTAGCCAGAGCAAACCAGATCTGCAATATATTAAGCCTGAATCATAGTACTGAGTCATTCTTCACACTGAAGGAAACCAGCTATTTAGAGTTAGATCATGAGGTCCCCATGCTCAGATTTTACTCCAGTAATACTCTCATTGAGGATTACATGTAATAGGTTTACACATTTGTTTAAACTTACTCACTTGCTGATCATAACCCCCAGTCTGAGTAAGCAGGAGTAGAGATTAATACTATTAGATATTAAAAGCTTCTCAGCAGGATGAAACGGAGGTGAATGGAGAGATCTTACCCCAGCCTGGGGTGTATAAGTGTCTCAGACCCTTAATCACAGCTGAGGGAAATAGGAAGATAAGTGAATCCAGGAGAACTCTGTATTTCTGTGCTTTATCTGCCCGCAGAGATTGTGCTATTATGTCTTTATTTTCTAGGGGTTTTTTTCCCTCTTCCCTACTCTTAAGCTATGAATTGTGTTTTTACAAAAGGATCTTGGCAGGCTGAAATTCAGCTTGCCAGCATGGTTTCCTTTGACAGCAGCACAATGCTTGAATTAAATACCAGATGTAGTCTCAGTTCAGTCATTCTACTGAGCAGATTGGAGACCTGAATTTGAAAGTGCTTGTGTTTTTGGAAGTGGATTGCTATATGCCACTTTTCCATATCTACTGTTTTTATAGCTATCTCTATTTATTACACGGAGTGGTTTCAGCCTCATATGTGAGTTCTGACTCATATATATAAAACGTATAGGGATATATGTTTGTGTGTATACATGCATATCATTATATATAATTGTGTATGCATATATGTAAATGTATTTAGATAAGTTTGCTTGTGAGGAGTAGGAAAACTTAAGTTCATTTTATGTTGTCTTTCCCCTCTGTGTGTTTTCTGATATCTAACAAAAGTTAAACCTTCTACCCCTTCTTCCATTCTTTCTTGTATCTGCAAGTTTCTGGAAAATAAGGGACTGAATTGATGTGGGTCCTCTTTCTTTCTGCTGGGTGCAATGTAGATTAAACAATGGGTCCAAGAGTTACTGGAATCAGATCCACTTGTCATTGATACGTCTCACTCTGTCACCTGAAGAGCTACTGCATGAATTTTCAGTCACCTTATTGATAAAGAGGCCCTTCTGAAAGGGAAAAGGTGGTTTAGGAAGCAGCTTTCTAATGTCCTTAAAAAATATCCTGGCTTCGTTCCAACAGTCCAAGGAGCTACTCATGCATTGCAATCATCTTAATCACAATCTCTCAAAGTTTGATCTCCACTTAGACTAGATTTGATTTCCTCCTCACAGGCAGTAAAACCATGAAGGAGGCATGGGGCTGCCTTAGAGCTCTGGCTCTAACTCTGATTTCAGGCAAGTTAAAGACCTCCCAGCTGTCTCAGAGTGTCAATAGTTACCTCTTTCCTTGGTCAAGAAACAGAATTTTAATTTTTTTGCAGCTTTCCCCTTTGCCAATACTATAGTATTCATAACAGGCTAATTACTCTACTCTTTAAAGCAGAGTAATTAAATTGCAATTAAACTGACACCCAGAATATGGTCCTGGTCAAATGCAAACAGCATTTCATTCAGGTCACCTTGTCTAAATCAGAATCTCAGCATACATCAGCCTTAGCAAAAAGGGATAAAAGCAGTCACAGCTGTTGATTGGCATGGGGAAGCAGAGGCAACTCGCCAACATCCAGCGTGTAAATCCGAGCTCTGCGATACTGGCCACCTCACAGCAATGCGTGAATCCTTGGATTAGCATTCTCTGCTTCAGCTGTCAAGTGATATTCAAGGAAGCACCACGCAGGTTTATTAAAAGTCGTTTCCTGGCATGTAACACGCATCAGCGTCACTGCCGCCAAGTACAGCGCGCGGTAGCTATTCGCAGCCTGTTGTACGGATGCGCTGAGCTGTCTCCTTCTCAGAGCTTCAGAGAGTCTCACTTCTGTCCCTCATCGACAACAGTGGAGACCTGCTTGTCACCCGATGGGCTGTTCTGGTGTTTGAGTCAAGTGCTGTAATGAGAAGAGTAATTGGACTGTTCCATGGCAGCCTCACTGCCTGGCAAATGACCATCCCATTATAATAATATTCATGGAGAAGAGGCATGAATAAAAAGCCATTAATTAAGGAAGGGGCAGATCTGCAATTCTTTCTCTTGTTAATGGAGATTAACTCATAAATGTAGCATCTGATGCCACATGGAGTGTCAAGCAAGAAATGGACCTGTCCACTCCATCCTGCTGGTCTGACTTCCCCATGTGCTGGGAATCAGTATTAAAGTCTTTTGGCCAAATTAATTTGATTAAGTAGACAAGAACTCTGCTTGCACAGCACCTCCCTTGGCTATTTAAGGGCCTGATCAAGTTGGCATTGGGATCGAAGCACTGTGAGTTGAAATCTAATTCCAAGGACCAGTTCCTACAAACTGACCCTTCATTTAAATCAGTGATTAACCAAATGTGGCTTGGAGAGTGCCATGAGGAAGCAGTCCAGAGCTGAGCCATGGGAATAGTTTCAATAGGAAATAGGTTCAAAGGAAAGAAATAACCCAGGAAAAATCACTGTGATTTATGAACGAATCTCAGGTCTGTGAAGGAGAACGACGCCAGTGAAGTCCGAGAAACAATTCCATAAACAGTGTGTCATTTCTAAGGACTAAGCAATAAAACCCAAAATAATTAGCCTCTATGTCTCTGCAAAACTCTGTATGTGCCAAAGAGAAGGCAATAAACATTTTCTGTGACTGGACTACAAGAAATCTGCATAGCAGGACCAAATTATGAAAAAGAGAAGGAATGTGCCCAGAAGAGAGGTCAAATACAGCTAACCACAGGTTGGGCTGAAAACAGCATGGGAACAAAAGCAAATCTGGATGAGAATTAGACTATATATCCTGAGTTTAAGCATGAATATAAGATCTGTTGACTTCAGGGCTTGGTTACGTTCAGAGACATTTTAAAATTATTTGTTAAGTCTTGGTAATAGCACATACACCTTTAATAACTGTGCTCCTTTGGCAAGCCATTTATAGATATATAATTGGTCTTGCAGCAAAACACAATCAAGATTCCCTTGTTAAAATGGGTCTATATTCCAGAGGAAGAGAGGACAAGAAAACATTCCCTGACTGACTGGGTAGCAAGTTCTTTGCTCTGCCACGTTTTGCTGCTTCTTTCCTTCCCTCCTGAGGTATCAGCATTTGTTTTGTGCTTTAAATTCATCATTCCCTTCTGGAGAAGTTATGTCTTCAGCCTTTTATGCTCCGTGACCTTCTGAAAGGCAGGACCTGAAGCCAGGCTTGGCTGTGGGAAGCCTGGGCAGAGATGCCAAGGATGCAGAGCACGCAGAGCGAGCATGCAGAGCACATGGAGCTTGCAGAGTGTCTAGAGCATGCAGAGCATGTCTAGCACAGAGCTGCAGCCCCCTGGGTGCTACTCACCCAACAGAGGAGCCAGAGGTACTTCGAAAGCCAAGGGAAGCCCCACCACAACTCCACGGAACCTCCCTGCAGCCGCTGGGCTCCTCTGCCAGAGCCTGTTTGTTTCAGAAAATGTTTCAGATGTTTCAGGAAATCCATCTCCAAGATAAGAAAGCATGGTAAGCTGGCTACATTAGCTGGGATTTCCACAGGAATTAAGGGATCAAGCGATCAGAATCCCTTAGGCTCCAGTGCAAACAACAGTCTTTGTACCTTGCATTTAACAGCGTTACATTTTTTTTCCCTTCAGTAAAAAATACCAGGTCTTATAAAGAAAACAGGTATAACAGGGGACAATGTGTTTACCACCTTTGCAGATTTTTGCCATTAAATTTTTATTCATACTGTGTTAGATAAATGTAGCCCACATCATCCTGGATTAGGTTTCATTTATTCCAAACAATTGTGTTTATTTAATTCTCTCCTTTTCCACATGTGGAATATCTCCATCCCGTTACTTCTCAGCAGCAGATGTTCACTGAAACCTGATAATACAGTCGCAGCAAGGATAAGTACTACCTCACATGTCACCATTCAAAGGAAAGGCTTGGGTTTAGTTTTCTCAGGTTTCTCCTTATTTAACTTTCCCTTTTTGTATTAGACACGTAGTAAGAGACCTTTACTCAAGCAAGCCTGAAAGAAGCTGGGGTTTTTATTCAGCTAGGAAGGAGGTGAAGGAAAGGCAGCAACACTGTGCGTGGCTGAGACTTGATACAGGAACTGAACTGGAAGAGATTAAACGCCCTCGCACCCCAGCTCTGCTGTGGGTGTTTACACTTCTAACTGCTTCCGAGGAAGCCACGCATCCTGGATAAATGACCTGGTGCCATGGCTGCGGTCCTGGCCCAGTTACTGTGGGGCCCATGGGGATCACGGCTGCATCCCCCGGCCCATCTCCCTCCCCTTAGGAAGGTCCCCCCCACTGCAGTGTGGAGCTGAGTAAAACCTGCACCGCCTTCTCCAGGGATTTTGCAGCCCTCTTTGGGCTCTGCGTGTGCCTGCCAATCCAGAGCAAACCAGAGATTCAGCAAGAAGCTTTGTAGAGCTTCTCCCGCTTCTCCCGCTTCTCCTTCCTCCCCTCCTTCTCTGCCTTGTCTTCCCTCCTTCTCAGACCTCCTCATCCCACTGCTCCCATTTAACTGTCCATTACAGAACACAGCCTCTGCTTTCCTTTATCACTTTGATAAACCCACTTAATCTCTGATTTCGGCTGCTGATTTTGCTTTGCTCCATGATGCCACTTCAGATTAGGAGAGGGGAGACAACTTGCTAGCCAGAGAGAATATAAAACCAGGTTTGTCACGCTTGTACTGTTCCTGAGCAGTACGAAGCTTCATCTCTAGGGAGAGTTTTACTGAGTAGTTCAAGCTTCATTCTTGCTTAGAAGCAGAAATTCAGATTCAAAAAGACATGGTAAAAAGAGCCTTTTAAATCACTGATGCTTAGATTTGGACACCCTTCCTCACAATTTAAAGGAGCCAAACAGCCTCTTTGATTTCCCACACAAGCTGAAGTGGGTTTAGAAGCAGCTGGCCCAAACTGTCCCCCACTGAAGCCCCCCACACACACACGCAGGTTGTTTCTGTTGTGGGTCTGTGGTCAGCCCACGGCGTCAGAGTTGTGTTTCAGCCCCACCTTGCAGGTGCTGCTGCTCAGCTGGAGGACACGTTTTATTCACCCAGGATTTCTGATCATTCTTCAGTCCTGGAAACCTGGCATATCACAACCAGAAGCAGCGGGGTAGGAGTTTACTGGGAAGTTTGGTAAAATCCTGACATCTCTGATCTCTCAGGGTGAGGAAGGTGCACGGTGGTCTCTGGGGCTCACAAAGCTCTTGCATTCTGCATGCACAGGAAAGGGCAACACATTTCTCCGACGTCTGGTCCTGTAGCGGCTGATCCTTACTGCACAGAGGATGCTCACCCCGGGACTGACAGGCTTCATGTGAGGCCTGACATTTAAACTTGTCTTGACATTTTGCTCCTCTAAGCGAGAACAAAGCAGACGTACAGTAACAAGGAGTCAAGAGGAATCTGCCTGAGCCTCCAGCTCTCTCAGGGAGGTGTTTGCCCTCAGTGCTTAAGGCTGAGTTGTTTGCGATGCAGAGAGCATAACACGCTCCCCAAGTAGAACACCCAGTGCTGTAAAAGATGGAAAGACATACGGCTCCTGCTCCTGCAGGGGGCTGGCTCTGAGACAGAGATGTGTAAATGACACCCAGTTTGCTGGACCTGAGCACTGACTTTCTTGTTAGACAGGGCTCTAGGTGAGAATAAGATGTCTGCCTCAAGAAATGCAGAGAGGTTGCAATGAGCATCAGCTGAGCCAGCTATGTTTACAAAACGAGGGGTTTCTAGCAAGCTGGCACACACCATGAATTAGAACCTTATACCCACACATGGTTGGGATGTTGTCACTCCCTCACTCCCCTGGAGCAACGCGCTGTGCTGGTTTTCTCTCTCCTTCACTTCCATTGAATAAGCTACTTCACCTACTTCTGGTTTAGTCCTACATGCGAGGACTCAGCAGGCAGACAGAAGAGGAAAACCACGTCCCTAATAGCCTGTTAAAGTTTGGACGATCCTTCAAATGAACAAATAAATTCCTTCTGCAGCGGTCAGCTCTTCAGTCTGGTAGGCACTAGTATGGCTGCACAGAGGTCTGTGTGCAGGTAGGAGCCCCTGTGTCCTGCACTTGTTTCCTCGTTTACAAAAGAAAACGATGGTGTGCAGGGACTGTATACTCAAGTGTGCAGCCCCGTGTAACACACGATCTGTGGGCACACGCTTGTCACCCTGGCAAAACTCCTTCGTCTCCCTGTGTCTCACTTCATCTACACACCGCAGCGCTGCCTGACTTCACAGAGGCAATGTGAGGATAAACAAGATTAAAAAAATTAAAGGTTTATGCTCCACAGATTCATCACAGAAATAGAAGATGATGAATTCATATTCATTTTATTTTTTTTTTTGTGCATACAAAGTGAAGATGTGATGGACCCATTAGGACTTTCCATTGGAGTAAGGTGTCATCTAGTTATTTGCTAATGCTTGCCAACCTTATTTTAGAGTGGTCCAAATGGCAACATTCCCAGGCTGCTCAATGCAATCAGTGTAATGGGACGGGGCTCTTCAAAAGCACACAGAGACTGGCAAACCTGGGCCATTAGTCTTTCCCCAAGAGGTGAAAATGGGTGGGCAACCGAGGTGTTTGCACTGCAGTTGTATTGTGCCTGTTGCTGATGTCCCATCTGCAAATGCTCACGTGCATCACAAGGTTGCTCTTGTCTCTCTTTGGTGACATTAGCTGTAGCTAGTTTTTATAGTCTTTCTGTGGCTTCTTTTCCCCTTTGACTATCAGCGAGGATCATTCTCTTCTACCCTGCCAAAAAAGGTCTTTACTGGCATTGTGAAGTGTTTATAGCAAAAAGGACCATTTAAGTACCTAAGACAGCATATTGCATCAGAAAAATCATTTTGGCATGTACATTTTGTAGCCAGGTGTGCCACGTGCCAGTCTAGCCTGTGATACGCACTGTGAGTGCTATTAAAATGTTATTGTTTACCTTTTCCCAGCTGTTCTTGTGCTTTAGAAGGAATTCCCTGGGCTCCACGCTGAATAAAGAGGATTTCTGCAGCACCACAGTAACACTCTCATCCCCAAATGGTGAGCCTAAACATTTGGTTTGTGGCTAAAACCCCATTTTAAAGACAGCGTTTGATTTCAGTGGAGTGGTGTTAAAATGTCACGCACTATAATTTACGTCCCATTTTCCCCAATTACTGATTACAACTAACTCAGCTTCAAAGATCAGCACCTGCTCCATCCATCTCTGCTACTAACGATGTGTTTATGGCAGTGTCTTTAGCCCGAGATCCTCAAAATGCAGTGTCTCATTATTAGTTTTCCCATTTTTATGCATCAGGACGGCATGAGGTGAGGCTTACCCTCTTATTAGCATCCACTAGGTCTGAGGTACTGGAGCCCCGATACCTGCACTGACTGACATTAGGATCAGTCACCACTTGCCCATATTAATCACGCTGGAGACTGGCTCTAGGGAGGGCAGCAAAGTCCTGCACAGAATAGATGGGCTCAACCTACAGCGTGGGGTTACAGGAAGGAGAAGGAGCAGCTATAGCAAGAAGGAGGCTCGATAATCCTCACCATGATTTTTTTTATCTTCAGCAGCCAAGGATGTAGGAGGCTGTGATCTCTCGCTTCCCAACTCGCAGGAGCATGTGGCAGGATACAGATAGTTTCATTCCATTCATCTGAAAGGCCGCTTTGCCTCCGATGTTAAAAGTTCAACTGTGTATTTAAAAATTGGGCTGCACCCGAGACGGGATGAGCTCTGCTGACACCAGCTCTGTGCTTCAGTCAATTCAATCAATGCGGTTGTTATTAACTTGGTCAGTCCTTCGCTTCACCATCCAGGATTGCCTGTATTTTCCCTCCCAGCATGAAATTAAAAAACAATTAGTAGTAAATTATCCACTGGCTGCAGCAGTTGCTTGTAAAAACCAGGCATGGAGACTCTGGAATTCGCTCCTGACTTTCTTGCCAGGTTGAGGTTTAAAAAGCTGGATTTCCTGGAAGTTTTTCTTTCCCACACCCCCTTCACCTAGAAGGTGGTGGAGAGGGCCAAGCCTGTAAAGGGAGTGAGGGTGGGTCTAAAGGACATTATTGATGCCACGCACAGCACGAGGGTTTGGACTGGAAAAAATGGCAAGGAGTTGCTCTACTCTTAGCTCTTAACTAAGGGACAGTCCCTAAATGTCTTCCCTAAGCAGACCTGCACCCTAATGAGCTCGGCATGAGGGACTTTGTAGGTGCAGATGAGGTTGAGGAGATCTTGCTCAGCTTCTCTGAGGTTTTCATCCTTGTCTTCCAAGTGTCTGCTTTATCTCTGGCATGTATCATGTATATTAATGAATCTATCCTTTATCCTGTGAGTTACAGGAATAGAATTACCATTATTTTGGAGACAGATGATATTATATTTGCTTGACATCCAACAGGAAACTGAACTTTGATCTCCTGCCTTCCAGCTCCGTGCAGAGCTATAAAACCTCAGCTTCTCCTCTCTCATTTTTTTCTGTACTTTGGAGCTGGTAGAGTCCAAGCTGGTAAACACAAAGCCTGGATATAACCAAGACAGGGTCTTTGCCCAAAGAGGTTACGGTCTAAGTTTGTAACAACAGCAAGCAGATGGCTACAGCAGACGGATGGATGGCACAGGGTTTGCTGTTGTTGCTTGTCATGTTTTATTCAGTCCACATCAGTTATCATCTGATCTGAGCCTTATCCTGAATCTTGGGCACAGCCAATTGTGCTTCATATTGATTTGCACCAAACAGGAAAGCTTCTGGTTTACAAGAATCTGCCTAAAATGGCAAGAATGTGATGGGAAACTGGGTATAGCCAAGGACAGGGAGACAGACGGACGCATGCATTTCAGGGAGAGCACACACCCGGAGCTGGAAATGTCTGAAGTGTGCTCAGGGGTCTGTGTCTCTCTGGTGCTTTGAGTCAAACCACATTTCTGAATACGGAAGGCGTTGACGCTCTCCCCGTGTTCCCCGTAGCACCCCATGGCAGCAGTGGTACGTGGCACAAAGAATTTTCATGCTCTCACTCTCCCTGGCTGGTACCTACCATGTTCTTTCCACCTCCGTATAGGTAGAAAAAACACAACATGCTTAAAATATGTAAAGCCCAGCTCTTTCTCTCCCCCCCCTCCCAGCAAAATACCATGCAATAATGAAGGCTGACTCTATATTTATCCTTGCAAGAGCCTTGAATCGGAATTAATTCCTGCAAGCTGCATTTATTAAGAGAACACTATTTCATATGGGGAAACAATGCTTGCAATTATTTAATTAGAAACCCAGTGCCAGACAGCAGAACAGGATGTGCCCTGGGCTAATAACTGCAGGTTTCACAGCTCCCTGTTTGCATCATGTCCCCTCCTTTAATGTGCCTCCAGACAGACTCACTGGAGGGCAGGACCAAATGACACACAGCTACAAATGCATCACGATGTGTTTTATTCCCCAGTGAGCTGCAGTCGCTTGCAGCCTCTTGTATCTTCAGTCATATTGTGACTGAATTTTACATGACCTCACTGTCTCTGAGGGAGAAATGAGGGCGTGAAATGGGACAGGTCCTGTTTGCTTTCATTGACAAACTAAAAGGTCCTCAGGTCCTATATTTTTTTGGGTTTTTGATATTTTTAAATCCCTGAGAGGACTGGAAAAGACCTTGTGGACTCAGTCTGAGTCGCTCCAGAGCTCATGAAGAAGTTTTTCTGGGCAAGTTTCCTAGATCAGCTGCAATGTTCAGTGCAAAAGTGACCTTGTGGAATAGCTAGAGCTCCTCTTTTGTGGGAACAGCTTGTGTGCTGGAAGGTCAGGGGAAGATCATTGTGCACCTGAGGAAAATAGAGGTGGGTCACGCGTGGTGAAGCACAGTCTGGGGACAGCTTTCCCTGCTACGAGTGAGTGGTGGAGAGCGGGCAGAGCTTCGGTGTGTTCCTCCCGCACTTCTGTTCATCACTGGCTGTGGACAGCGAAGGTGACCTTCCTCCTGCAGCCATCAGCTCTTCCTCCCCAAGCCCCAGACCTCCTAAAATAGGCCTGTTGGGCTTTCTTAGGGGAAATTCCTCCTGTAGCCTGGTCCAGAGCAGATCTTGGGCATGAAAGCCCACTGTTCCTCCCACAGCCCCACCAGTTAAGGTAGGGTTATTGCCATGGTTCATGGAATGCTCCCACAGAGGGTTGAGTTGGTTTTGCCCCATCTTTTTGCAGAGTTATTCCCTGTGACAATGAGACCATGCAGGGAAGAAACAGCAGCACAATGTAGCCACTGGGTCACGCTTTGTGCAGATTCATTGTCAGGGCAAAAGTGCTAATTTTCAGTCCCCAAAGCCAGATATAACCATGTCTATACATCCAGGAATCTGGGGAAAGCTTGCGATGCAACTTCCCTTTCCATTTTTTTTTTCCCTTTGATTGAAGGACTCGCACTAGAAATAAGTGATGCTTTTTGTGAGATGTCTATTTCTGATAAGCTCTTGCCAGCCCACCAGGAAACACTTAGCCTCGCACAGCCCTTCTCTATCATTTTTGGAAGTGAATATGCATGATTTACTGCTTTGCCCAAATCTCCAGAACATCTCTCGTCATTGTCTTCCTTGGCATCATTATTTATCATCATTTCAATTCTTGCTGAACCTGAGAAAGAGAGCACAGTAGTGAATTGCCAGGCAATTGTACAAAGCAGGGGGGCAAAGTTGGCAGCAAAAAAAGGGAAATAAACCAGGAATAATCAAAATAATCACCTGGAGTGATTAGCACAGCTTTTGAGAGAGCTGGCACTGCTCGCCATCCCTAAAGCTTGTTTCTCAGTGCTTTAAGACAATTTAATCAGGCAGCCAGGATTTGTCTTATCAGGTAGAAATCAAAGCCTGCTCTTGGATGAACAAGACTCCAGCTCAGACATTTAGAGTGTTCCTCCCTCTCGTAAGGCGACGGTGACAGGCAGAGGCGTGGTGTGAAGGTTTACTTTACAGCATCCTCTGTAAAATGCTGAGATGACAACTCTTCAGCTGGCCCCTGGAGATGGGCCCAAACCATGCATGTGGCATTTGCTACCTGCCCTTCACTGGTCAGATGTTAAAAATGGATACTAACACCTGGAAAAAGGGTTTATTTTTTAAAGTGTACGAGCACACAGCTTTCCTGGGCTGCTCTGCCCACACTGCTCCATGGAAGATTATTCTGTTCCTCTTCTCAACTGGGCTCCTAGAAATAAAGTGTGATGGACTCTCTTCCAAAACAGGATGATAGGACTTTGGTAATGTTTCTCCCGAATGCTCTGACCTACTCTTATCCATATCAGGGTTTTTTCCCCCTTTGCCGCATGAGTGTAGTTTTACTTTCATATTAATAGCAGGAAAGTTTCTCTGGTGGTACCAGATGAAATGGGGATGACTGTCTGATTGCCTGGTGGAGGTGGGGATGAATAACATGAGAAATGATGGAGTAACAGGAGAAATCATAACTAGAGTTTTCTAATAAATCTTTGTTCCAAGGCTTAATTTATTTAAAAAAAAAAATTCTGAATTAACTTAATCTCCCATTGTACTAGTAGCTGCCAAGTGTCTGCTAACAGCATCATATATCCCAAACAATTCCCAACTTACACTTCCCCTAAATTTCAGTATAAAGTTAGCTTGGAAAGCTCAGGACTTGGTAAGGAGCAGAAAAGCTATTGGGCAAAGATGCACAAGAGGTCTGTACTCCCAGAAGGGTTCTTCAAGTTCTTAAATCATCTTCTAATTATGTTTTATTACTCACTGGGAAGGCCGGGCACTTGCTTTACGTGTGGGCCCCTTTCCCTGCAGCAGAGCCCGTGGGAGGCCCACGCAGCCGACACCACTAGAGGCCACTGTTGTAATTTAGCAAGACCCTTCAGAGTGAAATATCGCTGTTAACGCCATCCCTGATTAATTTTTTAATGAAGTATTCAGTAGGTGCAGACCATGGCAGCAAGAAAAGGGATTTTGTTTGTTTGTGTTTCTTCCTTTCAGCTCTAAAGACAGAGTTGGCATAATCAGCTGGAGGATTTGCAGGGAGGGTTAAACAAATTTCGTTGGTTTGAATGTTTGATAAAAATCCAAATGTCCTGAAGAGCCAGCGTGGAGTTGCTCCTGGTTATCACCAAGGACCAAGGGCTGAGCCGAATGGTAGTGGCAGAGGGCACATCCCCAGTTGCAGACGTGCCAGTGCTCACACTTTCCTGAGGAAAAGCCAGCTGGTGACACCGGCACATGTGACACTAGGACATGGTGACACCGGCACACGCAGGAGCACAAACGAGGGCAAAGGCCACCTGCCAGCCCAGCTGCAAGGGGAAGAAGAGGTGCCATGAGCTTTTATCTGCTTCAGTTTTGCTGGTGGACACAAAGCCAAAGCTGGTATTTGGGGAACTCCGAAGTCAGCTTAACCAGAATTGCCACAAAACCTTAAAAAAAGAGAAATATTTTACATTTTACAGATGTCGGACTTTTCCCCCCAATGTTATTCCCTCTCTCCCATCCCTGCTGGGTTTCAACATCTCTCTCTTTTGCTAGGCTTGCTGTAGAGGGCAAAACCAGGAAAATTGGCCCAGCCAGACATTGCGGGAGGGTTCCCAACCCCAGACCCCCAAAGCAGAGAGAACGAGTGCTGCATCACCCAGGGCCTGTGAAGAGGATACTAAGGGATTATGTGGGCTCAGCTGCCTTCTCTTGCAGGATAAAAAGTCACATCAGTCTCAGAATAGTTTCCCTCCAGCAAATTGATCTCCAGGAGCCCCTCAAGTCCGTTTTCCCACGCAAGGGAGGGCAGGGGGGGTGTCACCATGTCGTACCGAGTTAGTCTCCCAGCACCGCTTCAAGGCAGGTGATGCTGATTCTCATAAGCTGCTCCTCTTCCCCATTAATAAATCTTCTTCACTGACTCCAAATGACTTTGATTTCATGCTACACTGAGTGACAGGCAAATCTCTTCCAAGACAGCATGTCGTAACGCCCATGCTCATCCTGGCTGCCCTGGCAGCTGGAAATGCCTCCTCCGCCCATGGCAGCGCGGGTATGTCACATCGATATTTGAACTCAGAGCCTGCAGAAGCAAAGCATGAGCCTTGCCCATGCAGGAAAAAAGTCTGACCCCTGAGGAAGACGCTGTTCGGACTCAGATGTTTTTGTGGATATGCCACTAGAGGGGAACAAAGATCTATAATATTTCCTAGATTTGTGGTGAGCGCTGAAAAGCCTCCTGCGATCTGGGGGCTACAGTGCCTGCCTGGAGATACTTCCATGCCAGCACCATGTCAATGCTTTTCCTTATCTCTGACAAGAAAAAACTCAATCAATTCTATTAATTGCATTTATCACAAGCAAAGAAGAGTAAAGCAATTTTTCCAGAGGATCTGTGAATTTTACTAAGCACTGACACCTACGCCAGGTGAAAAATGAAGCAAACAGTATTGCTTTTGGCAGTACTTTTTCTGATAACGCTATCTCTAGATTGGGTGTTTGTGATATACCTGGGAGGTACATGTGTAAAAACTAAATAAATTAGTTCCAAACCATTCATGCTTTACGTTGAGAGGTTCATAAATGAAGCAATCACTTCTTTGCAGTTTGTCTAGAAATAATAAAGGTTGATAAAGTGATTATTAGGTTATTCATTATGGAGGCATCATTCATTTGCAATAATCTGGAGGCGTTAAAGCTGAAGATCTCTAATTATGATGCTTTTAGAGGAAACATACATAAAAGAAAAGTAGGGGGTAGCTTGTAATTCTCTCCATAAAATTAGTTCCTAGATGAAAAGGAAAGGGTCAGAAAATTAGTTAGTGACTTAATTAGTTTAGAGAAAAACTGTAAATTATCTGAAAAAATAATGTTGGAAAGCTTTAATACATTGAGAGGGCTTGTAATATGCAGAATCACAGTAGAAATTTGAATTTGGCAGCAATTTGATTAGTGTGATGGAAGCCTTTTGGGGAGGGGGGACAAATGCCATTGATTTCTCCTGGAGTCCCTTTGAAGCTGAGCAGGTGGCAGAGGAGCACATCGTGTCAGACAGAACGGACTCGGTCCTCGAGGCCGTCGGGAGACCTCTCCTGCCCCGGCTGCTTGTGGAGGAAAGCTCAGCAGAAATATTCTCACCCCAGTACTGCAACACAACTTGGCCAGTATTCCTCCTCCAGGTGCCTTCCTACCCTCCACCCCAGCTGCTATCAGAGCTTGATGGTGATGCCTCGGTTCTTTCAGCCAGTGCAAGTGTGAAGGTGACACGTGCACACATGTAAAACCTCTCTCACACACATACAGTCTCGTGCTGGGTTAAGGCACCGGACTCAGAGGAAATGTGGATTTCTTGCTCGCTTTAGCTTACTGCAAAATGTATTGTCGTGTTCAGGAGGGAGGAGACTGGGTGCCCTCTCTGGATTAGCACAAAAGGGAAGTATACATGCTCGTCTGGACGTAAAAGTTATGCAAAAACCCAAAGGGATGCTCACTGGTTTCTTTAGCAAAATGTAAACTTCTTTCCTACTCTGTGTCACAGGATACCTCTGTTCCTGATGGCACAACTGCAGGACTGGAAACTAACTGAAAGACCTAAAAGCAAGAACAAGTACAGCCTGCTGCTGGACTCAGTTTATGTCTACTATACAAGAACTTGAATGTGAAATTATCTCTATTCAGTGTGTGATAACGCAGATCACCACTTGGAATCATGAGTCCCCCAAACAGCTCCAGTGAGGCAGCCTCATGTCCAGGTTGGAGTTTGGACCTACATTCCAAATCCTTAATGGCTCACAAACCAGAGAGAAGGGAGATTCCTAGACTAGATAAGGTATGGTCCGTCTCAGTCCAATGTCAGGTGTCATCTCTAAACTGAACAGTCACACACCAAAGGTCTTCTCTATTTATTCAGAAAAAGGGTCTATGTCTTCTCCAAAACCAGAGAGCTTTGTTCCTCCCAGAGCTTTTAAGTAGCTTAATCTGAACCTCCAGAGCTGGAAAATAACCACAGGTGAATACAGTGAGGTTTTGATCTGTGCTACAAACACATCTTAAAATTCTCACATAGACCCCCCTGGCCATGATTAGGTTTTTTTGAGTCTAAATTCTCTCCCCAACTTTTGAATCGTAATTGCCAAAAAGCAATAAACAAAATGACCCAGGAGAAGTGACATTTGTTCCTTCCACCTTGTTGAAAATGGTCCCTGCACTCCTGCCACAAAGGGGTGAACCCCTGCGGGATCACCCTGATGGGTGAGGACACGACACGTCTCTTCCCCAACTGCACTGGACATGTTTGTTTGGGACACTGAAACTGAGTCACCACAGAATTACATTTCCCCAGAGGTCTGAAAAATAGCTGGACACTAAATCTCGCTATAAATCAGCCAAGAGTTAATGTTTATCTTTTATGGGAAAAGTTCGAGCAAGCCGGCTAGATTCAGGGTGAAGTCGAACTCCCAAACTTTCTCTTAAATTAGGCCCAGCGGGGGCGTAAAAGCATCCTTAGGGACCACAGAGCTCTGCAGAAAATTATGCCAGCTCCACCAACTCGTGTTCATTATCAGTGTCGCTCACTCATGTCACCTCCACAATTATTTTAGGACCTGTCACCAGCAACATTCTCCCACTAGCAAATGTTTCCAGCTCGCTCTAATGGGGAGGCTGAAGTTCGAAGCAGAAGTTACCTCTGCACCTACTCCTTCGCACTTACTGCCTTTTCGCACCCCTGCTGAACAGAAAGCAGCCGAAGGCTCCTGCAATCCGCCCGCGTCTGGCAGCTGATGGGAGGCACTTTGGAGTGAGGGGGCTGTGCAGCTTCCCGTGCTCAAATAAAGGAGTGGGACTGGAGGACGTGGGATGGATGGGCAGCATCAGGCTCTGGGGAGTGGACCCAGGGCTAACCTGGGGTCTATAGTGCAAAAACTTAAATCCACGGACTCCAAAATTTGAGGGAAATTAATGTCAGGCTCCTGTGGAGGTGCTAATGATGTGGGGAGAGGACAAAGAGGAGATAAACAAAGTCTACCCTGTTATAGAGCTGTCATCCAGATCCTGACAGCTTGGATAAAGATTTATTAGCTTTCAGAAGATTTTTGGAATATCATGGAAGATGGAAGAAAAGACCAGTGTCGCACAAGCACACAATAATACAGGTTTGAAGACACCCCAGAGGTCTCTAATCCAGCCCCCTGCACAGAACAGGTATAAACTCAAGATGAGATGATGTTGCCCAGGACCTCACCTGGATGAGTGTCCAATAGCTCCAAAGATGGGGGCTCCACAGCTTTGCTCTGCCCCTGTGCCAGGACTTAACCCCTCTCACTGGGACCATTTTTCTCTTGAATCTATTTCGTATCTAGCTGCAAGCTGTACCTGTTGCCTCCTGCCTGGGAAAGGTCTGACTCCATTTCTCCTAGAAGCCCCCCCTGCCCTCTCACCACCAGCCCTTGGCCACCAGCAGCCCCCCGCCCCTGCCACCACAGGCTCCATCTCTGCACAGTGACAGTTTGTCCCACACTTCTCCTTGGCTACTCGTGCTCTGAAATTGCAGAGGTTGTGAAAGGCACTGGCTGCAGCTCGAGTTCAAATGTGAATATGCCAGATGAGCCACCGTCAGAGACTCCGGGGATGAGCCGTGTGCTGGAAGGGAGCAGCTTTGATTAAGTGGATTATGCTGGAAATAAGCACCAGACAAAGCACTGAAATGTTGACATGAGCTATAGCAATGAGAAACGGCAGTGATTAATAAGCTGCAGTACTGTAACTAATCAGTGTTTGCAAGCACGTTGGACCTGGAAAGCATCTGCTGAGAACTCTTCGCTGTGAACATTTCCTGTACGATGTTGACAAATCATATTGATATCTTCACAACGGGGAAAGGGGCTGACAACTCCTTTGGTGGAAGAGCTGTTTTATTGATGGCACACTACGTCCTCGTCACGGGCTGCAGGATGGACCCACCCTTTGTCCTGTGGGTCCATGGCTCTTTGGGCATCAGGGTTTTGGGCTCCTGCCATGCCTTCAGGCCTCAGTGTTCCTCCAGGACACTCAAACCTGCACAGGATCACAGGTTTGGGTGTGGGCAGGATGGCTGTGAGGTATGTTGGTCCACAGGAACCTCCACGTACCTCAGCTGGAGCCAGGATTTCTGTTACATCTTTTCCAGTGCCATTATCTCCCTCCCATCCAGTTCTCCAGCCAGCAGATGATTTCCCTGGGTTAGCACGACCAGCGCACACAGATCAGAGCCCATTATCAAATTTTCTTTCATGCCAAATGGAGCTTGAACTAGATTTTCTAGAGAAGAACATACAATTTCATTACTATACAAGCCAGTAAGCAAAAAGCGCTTGCTAGTGGGAAACCTCCATCCTTCTTGGAAATATTTCTAGGGAAAAGAGTCCTTGGAGTGGAACTGATGGCCCTGTCTTGCCACCACTGGTGCAGACATCCCACCTCCTTCCCCAGACATCCCATCCTGAGACAACAGGTGAAAAGCAAGTTCACGGAGAATTTTTTCTTCCTCCAGTTTCCCTTTTCTTTCCCCCCCCGTCTCACCCACCCGCCTTTTATAGTGTAACACATGTCAGGGTTCATGTAACAAAAAGAATTTCCAATGTCAGGCAAATAATTTTTCCATCTGTGTTTTTTTTTTCCTCCCCATTTTATATTTTTTAACGGAAGTGGCATCTGCGAGGTGCTGGCTGTAACCGATACGTCCAGGAGTTGCGCAGTTCATTACCAGCAGCCCGCTGTCGGCATGCCATTTTTGGCTGCTCCAGCTGTTGTTATGGAGAGGGCATGCATCAGTTCAGCTGACAGCTGCAGGCTCGCAGAGAAAATGAAAGTTGTTTTTTCCTGTTCAGCAGTTGTCTTACCCTTCCCAGCACACCCTGATGGGGTTTTCTAGTAATAGGCTAAGGTTAGAAATCATGAAAAACAGGCACAAGTGTCTTCTTGACATGGGTCAGGTCTTGCTGTCCATTTCCAGAGTGGTGCACCCCCAAAGTTGTGTGTGAGCCTGATTTACCTGGTTGGAAAACACTCAGGACCCTGAGAAGGTACGAGCTGCTCCAGGTTGTAATAATTCACATCAGACGCTAAAGGAGTGTGATGAGAAGTGGAAGTGAATGCTGGGCGAAGAAGATCCTCCAGGTCTGCTGTTTGAAATGTTTCTGTCAAAACCAGTTCTGAGTAGCAAGAATTGAGGAATACGCATTGCTTCCCTGGAAAACCATTAGGGATGGACTTCACTGGACAGCCCCCACCTTTCTTCCTGCTGAACCATCCAACAGGTGTGTAGGAGAGATGGTGATGACCCTGACAGTCCCATGGCCATGCCATTGGTCAACCCCACACCCTTCATTCCCTATTCTCACACCTGGGAAATGCCCACCAGGTGTGTAGGACCAGGCAGGACTTTCATCCATTGGCAAATCTGATAAATACAGAGGACGACTGGCGCAGGTACAGGCTCGTCGCCTGCCCGCATGAGCCAGCGCTCACTGAAGGGAGGAAAGGCTTTGTCAGACCTTGAGCAACATGTGTGTGCTATTAAAGGCACGTTAATGAAGATAAATCTTTAGGTATGCACTGAAACCCTACCTGCACAATATAACAGCAACAGCAGCCGTAGTCTGACAACCCTTCTGCTTTCACGGCCGTAGTGTAACCAGATCTTACAATCTAGCTGGCCAGGATGCTATTACCCCTCATGGTTCAGCATCAGAGATGTCAGGATCCCAACCCAGAGCCCTGTGTGGGAGTCGGGGGTGGCGACAGCATCCTGCATCCCCACAGCCCCCCGCTGCATTGTAATCGCAGCTCTGCCCTTGGTGCGGGCACCCGTGGGTACCACCCCGGTTACACAACCCTGAGCCTTGACAACGGGTCCTTCGCCTTCGAAGGAGGGCCTGATTTCTCGTTAAATGCCTTGTGGAGGTGGAAATGCTCTTTCCATTGCTTTCCTGCCCACGCTCCTCCTGTGAGATCCCACACATGTGGCAATCAAAGCTAGGAAGCCAGCCTGACTTTCCGAGCATTTCTCACCGCTTTCTCGCCCGTGGGGGGACGTGGCAGGGGGAGAGCACCAGGGGATTTACAGCTCTCCATGCCCTCCTCTGCATTGCTCTGAGGTGTCCAGGGGCTTGCACCTCTGGTGGGGATGGCAGATTGAGTGGGATTGCTTACTACATACTGCTTCCAAATCGGCGACATGGATGCAGGAGGAATATTTCTCCCCAGTAGAGTATCATAAAGCAAAAATCAAGAATATTTGTTTATCTTTCCAATAAAGGCAACATGGGAAGGACGATTTCCTACATGCAAAAATACAGACTGTGTCACCCTGAGAAAACTGAAGGAAATATTGCTCATCTATTCCTCTTTAACTGCCAAGGTATTTTCAAGCATCCTTCTTTTATTAAATGCCACATGAGACCTTTTTTCAATACTACATGAAAGAAAGGTACTTTATTAGGTAAATATAATGAAATAACCATGTGTTGTTTCTCACTTCATGGCAAATGTTTCTACTTCCTGACAGTATTGATTCCAGATCGAAAAATGCTGCTTTATCCCAGTACCACTTACCTTTCACACAATCTGTTAAACTCAGCCTAAGAGCTGTGTAAAATTTCCTTTTCCATCAAGTTTCCCTGGCTTTTTTAGTACAGTACTTGTGGAGTCAAAAGATATTGCTCAAACTCAAATATTCATTCCAGTGCAATGTGTTTTCTCTTCATATTTCCTTTTACTGTGTCCTACCATTTGCACACTCATGAAAAGAGAATTTCCAGCTTAAATTGTGGAAAACAAATGGCAAAGTACATTTGGTGGCAACTTTATGCAAAATTTGCAGGGTGCTGGTGCTAGCCATGCGTCACCCAATAGTAAAAGATGGAAACTATAAAAACTGTAAGTGTGGAGAGTTTGCAAAGGGCTCTTCTTGCAGGCTGAACTACTAAGAAGCTGTGGTTTGAAGCCCTGGACCAGCAGAAGAGATGAGATTACCTCTACAGAGACTGTTTGAATTCATTACCTGAAATCACCACATCCATGCCACATTTAATGAACTACATTATTTTGGGGGTACATTCTATCAAGCTCACATTAACAATTTCCCATGGAAACCATGTTGATCATGTTACTGATGGAAATGAAGCTGAACATTAAAACCTTTGTCACATCTATTGAAAAAGTGAATTTCAAATGATGTGGGATTTTATTTTCCTTCAGATAAGCATCCAGAAAGCCAAATGTTCATATGGACTTGCACAAATCTGATTAAGCCATCAGGAAGGAAACCTTGCGATGGTGAAATCAGGTTCCTTCCCCAGGGAATCTCAGTGCTTCATGATGATTTCTGATAAACTGCCAACATTTTTTTTTTTTCTTTTTTTGAGACACTCTGACCACAGAAGCAATAATTTTGGATGGTTCTGCACACTCACACCCTCCAAAGTCATTGGGAAAACCAGGCCGTGCCCGGTGCCTGCAAACCTTCCAAATCCAGAGAACAATCCAGATGAGCTTGGGCTCAGGGGACCTTTTTAGTGCTGCAACACCTGCATATAGCAGAGATTTGATGGACTAAGGGAAAGACTCACTCTTTTCTGTTTGAGGCCTGGTGCACAGTGATGCTTTGCAGAGCCAGGTGCAGGCATCTTCCCAGTTACAGTAAGAGCTAATCACAGCCCTCTGCTGCGACCTGACATCTCAAACCTCTCATGTGCCTGCTCTGGTGTTACATGGGGAGACCCAGAGCCAACTCCAGGTGAAGTCAGTGATGACTTAGGATACAAAAAGAGGTGGGAAAGAAGATTCTACCCTGGATAGCACAGGCCCAGACTGCATGACTGCTTCCTGCAGCTGAAGGCAAGGTCAAGGTGTGGCTGCTTGGGGTGACAGGGGGACAAAACAGCCCCAAAGCATCTGTCATCTTCCTCACCTCTCCCAGTTCCCATCTAGCCAGTGCTCGTCCCAGATAGCCACCTACCACAGCAATTCTGAATCGTCTTCCTGACCTTTGCGATTAGTTGCCAAACTTCAGGCATGGAAGCAAGATTGAGATGAGGTGAGTTAGACCCGGAAAGGTAGGAGGACCCTGGGATTACTGCACGGAATATCTCTCATACCTTGCACGTCCTTAGAGTTTTCCTCCAGCTCTTGGTTTTGCTCCCAGGCACAAGGAGAGCAGCCACCCCTGCCTCTGTGTGAAGTGGGTCTCCATCACAGCTGGTCTGGGTGATTCTGTTCATGTTGGACACCCCTCAGCCTTTCTTGGCAATTACTGCTCACCTGTACAACCAAACATGCTCTGATCCATACCCTGTGCTGTGTGACATAATCCCATATCAGTTACTGCTTATTTCCTTCTTTTTGTCCCTTCTAGCTTTGTTCAGACACAAATTCTTCACCTCCTACATCAAATGTGTTGCGACCTGCTTCCTCCAGACACTGTCTGGGGAAAACTTGGCACCAAGAGCCCACTGCGTATAAGATGATTTTTTGTTGTTGTTGTTTTAAGCAGTTTTAAGCTGTTGATTTATTTAAGGTTCCACATCTTCTCAGCATCACCAAACATCTGATGATTTTATTTTGATAGCCTGGTTATTCATGGCCAGCCTGCTTTTCCACTCACCCAAGCCTCTTTCAGTTATGAAAAAAATGAAATGGTGGATGTTTATTTTATCTCTTTTCCCCAGAGAAGGAGTTTAATAATTTAGCAGCAGATATGAAACTGCTCCATGAGGAGTAATTTGTTTTAGGGGGGAAAAAATGAGATGATTTTTTTCTCTTTCTCCCAGATCCCCATATATAAAGGTATGGTTTGCTTTGGATCATATTCACTCTCTGAAGACTTGGTTTTGCTATTAAAATCTTTATTTCACTACAGATTATTCTACCATTCCTTTGTCTCTCTGCTATTAGTCTGCTTTTGGTATGCAGCTGTCACCATGGCTTTTAGTAACCTGCTTTCTATTGGTTCCCAGAAATGGTTTATATCCCCTTAGAACAAGCCAATAAAGGATTTCAGGTGCTTTTTAACCTGCCAAATGCAGCTCATCAAGAGATGCATGGAAAGGAAGGGCAGGAAACAACAGATTTTTTGTCACAACTTATTTACTAACCCTGTATTTTGACTTTATTGCTTGCTTGGTCTCTTCAAGAACTTTTTTTCTTTATGAAACAGCACCTTTTTGCTTGTAGTGACCAGCACAGGGATGGACGAGTCCAGTGTCATCAAGTGAAGGATTCTTGTGCCTGCTGCCCATGTGCATCCAGAAAATGAGCCCTGCGGTCCCTTCTGTGGCAATTGTGAGAGCGGAGCTCAATAAATTGCATTTCTAGACTGGGGACTGTCAAAGGCCCTTATACATATTTCCCAGAAATTTTAGAGGTTTAATGGCCTCTGAAATCACCAAGATCTTCCAAAGATCTATTCTCAGAAGACCTGTAAGAGCTCGGTATCTTGCCAGCCTTGGCGTCTCTGTCAAAGGGGGCTGAAGTTGACTGAATTATTGCAGGAGAGGCAGACAGACGGGCGCATTCACGGCAGCCACACAGGGCTCCTTTCACCAACCAGGTGAAAAAAAAAAATCCAAACCTTGCAAGTCCATGCTCAGCTTTTCCCCAGCATCCTGAGGCCAGCCCTGATACATGGGTCCCCCTTGTTCCCAAACATGGGATCCCCCTCCCTGAGGACACCCCACCACCACGGATCCCCACGAGCTGCTCCCATCCTCCTGATGGGAAACGTGGGATTAAATAAATAGCAGGTTCTGTAACTGCTAACTCCTAAATAGTATCACTTTTGGCAAAGCTGTTTTGCATTCTGACCAAATGGAAATTCTTCTTTATAGCAGAGGGTTGGATTTTTTTTTTTAAGTTGCTGCTTTTTTTTAATAGTTCTTGCGGGTTCCCCCCCTCAGTCATTTTTAATGTGCAGCACATAATAATATGAAGCTAAGGACACTGTTCTGATAATTCCTTGAGCAGCCTTAGCGAAACACTATCCAGATGTGTTGCTGTTTTTCTGCAGGGGGAATGCATTGTGCATGTCAAAGAAAAAAAAAAAAAGGGCAATTTTCCCCTCTGCTTGGCCTTCAGTTTTAAATGAAGTGAGGTAGGCCACCATTTTGGGGCCAGAAGATGAAAACCAGCACACCCAACCCTTCCAATAACCTAATGAGGAAGGATCCAGAAGAGTTCATTTGAGGAAGAAAAAATGGGAGGGAGAAAGAGAAGGGGGAAAAAAAAAATCCAGGCTTAGGAATCAGGAGCAGAAATACGAGCCTTGTTCCTTGTAAGTTTGGATAATCTAAGTCAAAAACCACATGAATCAATTCAAGCTGAGTCCAGACTGCTGTTCTGTACACACATGTACACACACACACTCACACACACTGCATTTGCTCTCTTTTATAACATTTTAGTGGCTGCTGCTTTGTTGGGAACTGTTGGGAAACACATTTGCTCTGTTCCCACTCACGAGGAGGGCTGAAAATGTTTTGGTTTTATAATAATTGGACTTTCACACCCTGAGTGTTTTCAAAGCACTGCACGAGCATTATCTAATAATCCTCAAGGCAGCTCAGTGAGGTAGGTAAAAGTCAGCATCATTATCCTCATTTTACAAACTGGGGCGAAACCAAGACAGGGGTGATATATGCCTTGCCCAAGGCCACACAACACGTCGATGGCAGAGATGGGATTAGTGCTAAGGAGCTGCTGGCTCCCGGCCCAGGATCGGGGCTCTGTCCACTGGCCCAGGCTTCCCCTGGGATGGAAATACATTTGTGTGTGAGCGAATGAGGGGAGAAAGGGAGGGGAGGAGGGCAAGATGTGCAGGAAATATGCACCGTAATGAGTAGCACAGGGGTATTTTTTGTGCCAAAAGGATGGGCTCAGAGAGCTCAGTGCTGTTTCAGATGTCCTGTCTTGCAGGCAGAGCTGATGCTGATGCTCAGCTGGAGGGAATAAGTTTTTCCAAGGCAGAGGTTGGTTGGTTGGTTCCTTTCTGACCGATCTCCTTCAGACAAAAATGAGCTGAACTCAGAAAGGGAGTGAGCAGCAGGTCTCTGTTAACGGGGCTCCTCCGGACAGAGATGGATGAGGGAGCACTGACCCTGGCGGCTCTGCTGGCAGGGGAGCAGTGACAAGCAGCTGGTAGTTGCAACAACCTCCCCCTAAACAGCTGGATCTGAGGGAGGACATCTGGACGCAGTCTGGGTGGTTTGCGAGAAACAACGTCCACTGAGTCACCAAAGAGAGTGAACCTGTGTCTTTGGGATGCAAAACACGAGACGCCCTGCGTCCGCTACAGAGATGGGGCTGCAGGGCGGTTGTGGAGATGGACTGGGCCTCCCACAGCGCTGAGGCGGGAGGAATAACTGCGTTAGGGGGTTACGCACCCCGAACCCTGCCCTGGTGTCTGGGGACTGTGTGTGAACCACCAAAATCTTATAAATCCAAAGGTGCGCACAGAGACTCCACAGCCTATGAGCACACTAGGGCCAAAGAGCCAAACTGCGATGTAACAGGTGGAGGAAAACGATTAAATCTCTTAAAATCTTGCCTGCGGCTGCTAGTCTCAGCTTGGTTAAGTTGCTGGAGGCTTCTGAAGCTCCAAGAGGGCTTTTTTCTCATGCAGAGGTAGGTCTGCCAAACCCGCATCCCACTGTCAGCCATGGCTGTGCCCGGAGCCTCGTGGGTGACGGGACCCTCCAGCAAAGCACCTGAGGACCCCAAGTTCAGGAGTTTTCCAGCCCCTCTCTCTGGCTTTCAGCAGCAGGTGAAGGTGAAGCTCCACACAAGGTAGTGTGACTGTCTAGTTTCTCAGTATCACAGTCATTTATTGAACACCTGTTTAACCAATTCACAACCACTTCTGTTGAGCTCTCCCTACTCCAGAGCTACTGCCTGACTTCCCAGAGCAGTATCACAACGTAGCATTCGTGAAAAATATCCCGTAACATCAGACACCAGAAAATCCAATTAGTGACCATCTCTGCAGGTGCTTCATCAGGGAGGAAAATTAAGTCAGAGCTTGCAACTTCTCAGACATCAAAGCCTCAGAAGAGCAAGCAATCAGCATAGGAAACCAAGTTTTACTAGTTTCTGGTACTCAGGGCTGTTTCTTACCAAGATCATAGGAAATACCCTTGGGGTGTCCTTCTCCACACTAGGAAGAACACTGGTTACAGGATTAAGTCCAGCTCTGTTTCCTTCAAAAGTTTACTATCTGCAAAGCGGTTACATGGTTTGCATCGAATGGATGTGTTTGCTCTGCAAGAAACCAAATGTTCCCTGTTTTGAGGTGCTTTTTGCCTTCAATCCTAGGTGACAGCATACAGATGACTAACCTTTTGTCAGCCAGCTTCCAGACCCAGGAGACATGTCTGTATGTCTGAAGTCAGCCACGGGACCATAACACCAGACCAACGACCCTCTCCAGAATTGGCATCAGAGCCCACCCTTAGGGCAGGTATTTATTAACTACAAGTGCACGTAAAGCCTGTGCTCGCTGCGTACCCACCATGTGAGGTGCCTGAACCCGTGGCCACTGCACCGTGCAGCTCCCTTCTCCTGACTTTGGCTGGAAGTTCATCTCAGTTCATAACAGTTGTGTTTTACCTTTGTTCTGCTTCCCTACGCATAAGCCCGTGGCCTAGAGGGAGAAATGCTGCTTGAATGTGCAGGAAACCTGGGCTAGATTCCCGTTCTCTTGCTCCTTCAACTACTTTAAAAGGAAAAGGAGTGGGGTTTTCCAGCCACATGCATGTCACATTCATGCATCTTGTTAATGCAGCATCGCGGGGAACTTGCTCTCCAAGCCTCATTACCTTTTGTCTCCAGTTCCAGGAACAGAGCAGACAGTTGCCAGACCATGGTATGCAATGCTTACCCCTTGAAAAACCTTTAAAGAGTTTAAACTTTGCACAGACGTTTTAAGCAACCCCAGCTGCCAATTCCACATGAGACAATCTTAAGATAAATGGATGTTTGTAATCATCCAGGCGCTGGCGAAGGAAAGAACCACCATTCAGGTAAGCAGCTTATTAAATTTACCGGTGTGCCCTGGGTGAATGCACTACAGGGTTCACCCATGTCTGTCCACACTTTCTTACAGTGCCACTTCTACTGTGCTCAACACTGCAATTAGCTTGATTTATATTAAACATTGTTACTGCTCCCTTTCCCTATGTTCCCGTCTTTGAGAAGCCTGGAGAGTTTTGACAGGAGTAAACCATAACTAATAGGAGTGGAAAATGGTCCAGCTACTGGGGATCTGGGCTCTGCTCCTTGTGATGCCACAGACCTCATCAGGGGCAGCAGATAGCTTAAAAAAAAAAAAAAAAAAGTAAAAATTGGCTTGGCTTGAGAAAACCCACCGCAGATGGCTGTGGGTGCTCCCGGCTCCTGTGGAGGGGAGGGAGTGACCCTCTCCGGTTGCCCTCCTGGCACTTGGAGCAAGACTTCAAGCAGGTAGAAATCACCTGGCGTGGGGATTTCATGGCAAACCCGTCTCTCAGGCGAAAAGTTTGCTGTGTGGGGTGAATCTTTCTGAAGTGGGATTTGCTGCCAGGCAGAGGGCCAGCCCCAAACTGCCAGAGCCCTCGGGGCTTGCTTAACCCCCGCCTGGCACCCCGAGTGCCGAGCCCACGCTGCCGCTCGGCTTTGATACGGCCTCGCACCCCTCAAACAACACACGGGGGCATCAAACAAAAGCCCCCGAGCCTGCAGCGCTCAGCCCTGCCCGCCTCTGCCTGCGCTGCCGGCACCGGAGCCCACGTAGCCCGCTCCTCCACCCTCGCTGGGTTGCATTTTGCCAAAAGCCACAGGCAGATTTTGGGCCAGAGCATCCCCTTGCCCTTGCTGAGTATCCTGCAAGGTCCACTTGCTGCTGGTGATTTGGTAGGATACCCGCAGAAACCGAGCGCACCGGGGGCAGCTGAACAAAGGGACTCCAGTTAAAAGAGATTAAGGAGAGGCTGGTGGAAAAGGGGCTGCCACTGTCACCCAGCTGCAGCCATGACCTCACTTAACCGCACTTGGCCTCCTCTGAGCTGACACCTCATGGCACTTCTCCCATACGCGCTTGTGCTCGACTAAACCGACTAAGTGATAATGCAAATTTACTGCAGCCAGATGAGCAAGAGATGAGAAAAAGGTCTTGGGCGTTCGCTGTAAAGCAGGACTGAGGGGGATGCAGAAGTCACTCCTCTTCTGTTGGGACCTTGCACTAACAGTGGACAAGCTCCGGAGGGTGGCATTGACCCTGTGGACAGGACAGCTAGCCTGCAAGGTTTGGGCCGCTCTCCTTGCCCTAATCCACACTGGATCAGCTGATTTCATTTCTAATTTCCTCACACATGTGCTCAAGCACAGCTGTGGAACATGAGCCGAGTCTGCAGAGGAAATCCTGAGATTTACACAGGCCCCAGTGGATTATAAAAACCTGGAAACCGGACAGATAACACTCATGTAACAGACTCGAAACATGCTGAGGAGAAAAAAAAATCACAATAGATTAAAACCTGCTGTTCTCTGCAAAATGTAAAAGTGTCTTTTCCAACACTTTGAACTACTGTGTTAAAACTTTGTAGGTAGCTATCGTTTCAAAGGTGTAATCTTCAGGAGGATTTTTTTTTTTTTAATGGATTTGGTAAAGTCGCAATAAAAGAGTTCTTAAAAGGGCTTGACCTGGAGGACTGCAAGCTTTTTGCCTGGTGAGGTTCATTTCTAAACTCTGTCCAGCTTCCAGAGCTTCTGAGAACTTCTAAAATCTGAACTGGCTGATGTTAAATGCACAAGGTGGTGGGAGTAAGAAGTAAACATTGAATGTTGGGAGATGTCATGTTTTCCAACCCAGTGGAACCAGTTGGACACTGTGTGGGTTTCTGACAGGGGACAGATAAATCTATTTTCCCAGTTTCTCCCTGCCTTCAGAAAGCACAGAGTTTGAGAGTTTGGCTTTACTGCAGCCTGGGAGATGACCCAGCTAGAGAAGATTTCATTCATAGGTTGGATGCTCAGCTGTTTCACAGCACGAATTCACCACGGTGGCTGTGTCAGTCTACACCTTTACCTGTATCTTGTGGTTTTGTAGCCCATTGCATATAGAAATGAAATAATGGCCATGGCCACTGTTTTCTTTATGAAATGTCTTTGTCCTGGTTCATGGTTTCATCTGTTCTGGGCCCATTGCCCCTGTTTCTCTGCGTTTAGTCTTAGACCTTTTTAATAACTTCAGCTAACGATTGATCTGGAAGGGATAGCTGCTGTCCTGGAGAGTCGTTTTCATATCAGTAGTGTATGAAGGACCTTTTCCACATATTTTCCAGTTGGCTACTGGCTCAGAGCTGCCATTTTTGTGCTCATTGAGGTCTCCAGCTTCAGTGGGGGATCAGTGGGATCAAAAACAGGCACAAGGTCAGATTGTTTTTTCTTAGGCTGTCAAATGTGATTTATTGCTTTTCTCAGGATCAATGACTTAAGAATTTGGGTTGCCAAACTGTGCTGGGTCACGTCCATCCAGGGCAGTTAACAGGGCCAGAACCTCTTATTTCAAGGCCCCTTCTTCCCCCAGGACTTTGTGTGAATCTCGGTTCCATTTTATCTTGGGCATCAAAAGAATTTTGAGGAGGGGTCAGATAAAAGTTTGGGGGGTTTCCTCCCTCATTTCTATGAAGAGCAAACCAAGATGGTTTGGGGTTTGCGAAAGCAAAACCAGGTTGACTTGGATCTCAGATCTATTTTATCTCAGTCACCAATCTTTCATTTGAATTTGGGGTTTCCAAACCAAAACCCAGCTAAGACTTTGTAAAAAAACAAACCTGAAATCAGCCTCCTCCACACATTCCAAGTGGTTGCTGAGAAGAATTCTCCTCCAAGTTCATCTTAATCAAACTGTGACAAGAAAAAACCTCAGCTGACATCCACCTCCCCCCAGAAGGAGCAAATCCCATCCTGAGAGGGGCAGAAAGAAGAACAGAGAAAGGCAGACAAGACCTGACTTGGTGTCTGCACTACCAACATGCTCCAAGCCAGAGCTATTTAAATGCAAAGCAAGAACTCCAGGCATCTCATGACCTTTAGCATGGCTTGAGACACTGTGAAATGATGTTGCAAGTATCGTATGACAAGACAGAAGAAACGCTGCTGAGATTTGCCTGGACTGCAGAAGCTATTGGGGTAGTCAAGAGAATAGAGTGGTTTGAGCCTTGGTGCCTTACAAGATGACAGAGAAGGTGTGAAGGTGCAGTGTTGCCTTGAAAGATAATTGTCTGAAGGATGTGGTAATGTCCTCAAAAAGGGAGTCACTTCTATCACAGATGAGGTTAATACTTCAGGATGCACAAATCTGGGGCATGTAGGAGATGGGGCAGCGCAGAATGCTCGGTTTTAAAAGGTGGGGTTGCAGCATTTGTATTTTGAGCCCTTCTCTTAATATACAGAAAGAATCAGGTCTTGGCAGATGGTCAGTGACAGAAAGAAGGAAATCAGTCTCTGCAGGTCAATTTTTCCACCAGTAATGTGATCCCACCAAAAAAAGTAGTTTCCGTCCTCTCCCCCAGGAATCTATGTGTCTCCTATTGGATCCGACTCTTTAAAAAAATTGCTTCCCACTTAAAAAATGGATTTCCTCAACTCTAAATTTGTGTGTAAGTCCCTTCTATCATGTTTTCCAAGGTATCTGTTCTGCTCTACGCGTCAGCTATGATTCCCAAGGGTTTTGTGACATAAACTGTGGCTTTTGACCGAGAATCAAAGCTTCCTGGGGTGAGCACTGTGTGTTTTCTTTCTCATTTTGCAGTTCTCCCACTTCACTAAGTAATAAGTAGCCAAATGAAAAACTGCCCATTCTGTGCAGCTAGAACACGTTCACACAAATGATCTTTTTTTTTTTTTGTACCCTCTATAGCATTTATTTAGTGCATGTCACAGGCCAAATGAATGGGAAAGTAGAATGAGTCAGAATCTGCAGTGGTGCCTTTATTGTTTAGTTGAGCCTTTCAAAATTCTACTGTGAATAATCCAGAGAGCAGAGATCCTGCAATGGTCTAGAGAGCAAAGTATCCCACTTGTTCATGCCCACCCCAATACTTGCTCTGATCTGGGTGCATCACAGTTGACAACATGCTGCAGACAGGTCCACCAGGAGACATCTTTTTGCAGGCAGAGACCCATAAACCCCAAACTCAGCGCACGTTTGTACCCACACTCCCATGCCCAGCAAAGGGGACTGTCCCCGGAGGAGCACAGCCGCCCTCTGCACCCTAAGCACGGTCGCCGCAGGCCGACGCGCGCGGTGCCAAGCTGCGTCTGAGGCCCTGCACTTTCACATCTATCCGAGGAGGATCATAACGCACTGTAACAACCCGCTGGAAAGCCAAAGGCCCAGACTTGGGGATTTTATTGGACCATTAACTTGGACAATGAAATTCTTCAGGGAGGATATTTCTCGAGACAGACAGTTTCGTCAAGCAGTTTTTTCCATCTGACCCTGGGCCCCGAAAGTAACGACAGCCTGAACACAGACACGCTGTTTGCTGATTGGTACCACGATCCCATGAAAGTCAACCATGAGCCTGGTGAATTTTCCTCTTTAATTAGGTGTGAAAAGTCAACGGAGCCGTGTGGCTCTCGCAGGGGAACCATAGGGAGGCTGTTCCATGGACAACCCCTTTCCACTCTGCCGCGCTGCAGACCTCAGCCCTGTACAATCGCCCTTTGAAAGCCAGGCCATGGTTACAGCCCCGGCTTTCCTTCCCCTGATGGCAAACTGGGGAGAGCCTGGAAATCCTGTAACCCCTGGTGAGCTGAACAGTGCCTGGCTACATCCATTCCTCAGCAGGTTTCTCCACTGAGGGGACTCAACCACCAAAATCACTTCTGGGCTGTTTTTACTTTGCATTTCAATGCTTCTTTGCTGTCTGGGAGTTGGAAAGCGCTCTGTGTGCAGGGTGAAATTTGTCCTGCAATGCTTGTGATGCAGCTGGGAGGATCATGGTCATGTGCTGGACACACAGGAGACCGAGGCACTGGGTTATTCATTATTTCTGGGTTATTCCAAAGAGCTGAAATCCTATTTAAATGCCAAAATTTGGGTGCTGTGGGCTGTGCTTCCCAAGGGAAGTGGCACAGCACTGTGTGCCATCACCTCCAGGGCTGAAGCCACGTAACAGGAGAAAATATTTTCACTGGTGCTTATTGTAGAGAATTCCAGGTTAAAGTGACCTGCACATTGCCTTCTTTGGGGGATTTCCAGTGTAGCCCAATGTTTGCACCACTGAATCTGAGATGCATGAGACTCTGCTCACCCAACAGCAGGAGCCCTGGATGGAGAGGTCTTAATCTCAAATGAAAGGACAAACTGTGGGGATTTAAGGCAAATCAAAGTGATTTCATCCAAATTGCTTTCAGCAAGTCAGTGGCACAGCCAGGAAGGGGTCTGGTTCCTTCACTCACCAACTGGCTCCCCAACACCATCTCAGGTTTTTAGACTTTCATTATTTCCTTATAAACTGCACCCCTGCAACAACTTCAGGTTGTACAGTACCACTGCAAGACTGAGGTGAAGTAAACACTCCTGAGCAGGAGAAAGGAAGAGGAATGGGAGAAGGAGCACTTTTATTTACCAACAAGAGGAAGAAGAATGAGGCAGAAAGGGGTAACTGGCCACCCCCAGCCAATGCGCTGCAAAGGGAAAAGCTCTCACCTGGTCCCACATGGGTGAAAGGAGCAGAGAGGTTTTTATCACTCAAAAACCCTGCCTTGCACTGTGGGTTTGTGCAGCACCCAGCACAACAGCTTTCTAGCCAGAACGCTAATTAGCTGTGACTGTACGAGAAGAGAAAGTGGGGAAAGAAGAAGAGAAATTAGGTCACTCACACCAGATAGTTTGAGTCCATGCAAGGCTTAACCACCAGTAAGAGATTTGCTGACTGGCTTTGGCAGTTATTTTCAGATAAAAACCTCAAATCTTATGAGATTTCAGATTTTAAACTGCATAAGTCTTCATGAAGAGTCATCCTGGCTCTACCAAGTGGCCCGTTAGTCAAGCAGTTTTATCAGCAATATTAAAATACAGTCAAGATATCACAATTTCTTCTTACAAACATACAATTTATTATTAAGATCAGACACCCTCACCTCCGCGCACGGCAATATGTAATCACGGGAGTTAACCTTCCACATGTATCTGATGTTTTGGTTCAAGTTTTAGGTGGCTTCTGCTGCACCAGTGGGGAGAAAGAGCAAGCCAGCAACAAAACACGAGCGACCTCATAAATCTATAGGAACTTGGGAGGATTTTACATGGCTGAACGGAAAACAATGCAGTGTGTGCAGTAAGGGAAACACTGCGTTGCAATTAGACAAGGAGGATATTTGGTAGTACCTTCAAAGTTAGGTCTGAGCGCGTGTCTGCGTGGCACAGTTTTGGTGGTGTGCAGCAGTGCTCAGTTTTGCTGTAACCCAGCTAATTTGAGGACAGAAATAAGGGCAGCTGCGTTACTCTGGCATCTGCCTGACTCTGCTTACCTTACTAGCACAGCTGAACAGCTGCTGCTGCTGGAGCAAACTCAGTTATTACCACTATCATTAACAGCAGCAGTGCACTAATTCCTATGCAAACATACCTTATGCAACATAAGCCGATACTGCCCCAAGAATACGCAGTGTGAAGACCTGATGGATAAAGCAGAAGAAACAACACTAAAAGTGTCCCTCTATCAAACTATAATTAGTTTTTGAATTATGGTGAAAGCTCAGAGCAGGTTTTTCAGATCGTGGGATAGGACAAGTGTGATTGCAACCAGCTTGCACCGTCCACGATGCATGTTCAGCTCAGGCGGCTGGAGAAGGCCGCAGAAAAAGAACAAAAGGCCCTTACCACATACGCACCACAGCTAAAAGCTTCAGCATTGCTGCCAGAGCTTGCTATTTTCCAAGGAACGGCCACAACAGCCTCTGGTCACCAAACCAAGTGTTTGCAAAGCCCTCCAGAAATCTTCCATGAACCACACCATAAGTGTCCTGCCAGGAGATGCAGCCTCTTGCTATCTTCAGACTCTTTCGATGCCTAATTTGATGCAACTTGGTGCATGAGAGGACCCATCCGACCGACAGAGAGAGAGAGATGAGACTAAAGCCTGGCACATTCCTGACATAACCTGACTTGGATGGTGCGAGCACTCCCTGCAGCTACCAACATCTGCCTTGGCAGCCGAGTGAAGAGCCACCAGAGAAATATCTGATGAACTAATGATAAAAAAAAAAAATCAGAAACTGCTTGTGATTCATGCCCAAAGAAAGTGCTTACATGGCTCAGCAGCCTTCAAAACATGGTGCTCTGCCATCTGGGAGAGGATGGTGATGGGGAGGCACAAGCACATCTGTAGCCTCAGCCCCAGCGAGGACCACCCCAGGGGATGTGGGAGCAGTTGCTCTTGGCTCTCATTTTTCCGTGCAGGAAATCGCAGACAGAAATATGATGCATCCACCATACGGCAAGTCCGGTGCGTCCTGGACAAATGAGCTGCTCTCCGCGGCCGGGTGTGCGGGGTGGAGCTCGGCCCCGGTAGCCCCTTTCCCCTCTCCCACCTCCAGTGAAGCCGCCCCATGATCAAACCACTGCACTTCACCAACACAATGAACTCAAACATTCCTCTTCCGGAGAGGATGTGGTCAGTCACCACACACATCTTCTGGGGCCCGACCACAGATCCAAACAGTCTGGTCACACATCACATGTAATCTTAACAGCAAACTTTCTGACATGCAGTTCAGACCTACCCCTGTCCTTGTGGGATATTTCCCTTATATCTCCATGATAATAAAGAGTGAGACTTGTTCAAAATATTAGTATCTGGGGAGAGAGAAAAAACGCTTCAGCAGACTATGACTCACACAAGAATTCCCTGAACCTGAGATGTGGGTAAGTCGTTAGGAAGAATGAACTCATCCCAGCTCGGAGGTGAGGAGTCAGGATCTCTTCCCAAGCTGAAGCTCCCAAAGCCTCCCCCAACAAGGCCCTTACCAGGTGATTCATGCTGGCATCACCCCACGCAAGGCTTTGCCAGCAGGGAGATGCCCTCAGACACTGTGCTGGAGCCCCAGGCTTAGAGTAGGGACCACCCCAAGATGTAGCCTGTTGAACATATCTGGTAGCAAGGAATCAGATCTAAGGCCACCATTTCATGCTCTGTGGCAGGACATCAGCTTGGACATGATGTGATGACACCTGGAGTGGTTCCTCTACATCCAGCAGCACCTTGGGACTCTGAGCTCCAAATTTCTCAGATGTCCTGCCTTGTACGCTGGCCCAAAGGCTCCTGCAATTTCTGCAGCACCCACAGCACATGCCAGCATTGGCTCTACATAAAAAGGGCAACGTTTTATACAGCAATACTCTCTTGAAAGTATTATTGTCCAATCTGCAACATGTATGGGTACATGAGTCTGTATAAAAAGAGCAGAATGGCATTCTTCTGGCCAAATTTTTTTTAGAAGAAAATAATGCTTATGACCAAATCTAACTTTTCTCTTTTCACTTCCATTAAAAACTCAGAATTATTATTTAAATATAAAATGTCCCTTGATTTTTTTTTTTTTACTGAATACTTTTAAATAGGGCAAGAAATACATTTTTTTTTTTTTATCTGAAGATGAAAATTCCTTTTTTTCTGATGTGTAGTTTCCAGGAAATATATATTTGTGTTTATTTTTGGTGAAGCCTTCTGCAGCTGGGTGAAGCATATTTTCCCATCACCTGTGTAGTGTATATCATCACATTCATTTAATCAACCTGTAGTTTCCCTGTTTAATATCTCCTGGTGTCTAGTAAAATGTGGTTGGTATAATATGTATATTCTTGGTAAAATGCAGTTGGTATAATATGTATAATCTTCCAGCAGTTAGAACAGAATATCAGTAATTTATCAACGTTTCCACCTATGCTCGGGGTTGCAGATATCTGCAGTAACTATTTAGTAATGACTTTCTTATGGCTTCTGTTGCAGATATAAAAGCTTATAATGTTCAAATGATTGGTTTTTATCAGTCAAAGTATTTTCCAATCTGTCCCATTTCCTCCACCCACATATTTTGTTTTGTGTGAGGAAAATTAAATAAACAGGATCCATTTTTCCAATGAAAACAAAATTAGTTTGCAAGCCAAAAGAAACTCAGCTTGAATGCAATTGGGCTTTGAGCAATTTCAAACTATTTCTGTGCTTGTGTTAATGAAGAAATTAAAAGTTTAGAGGGAACAAAATCATCATGAATGACGCATTGGAAATAGTCTAACTCAGCTCTGCAGGATAACGTGTATCATTTGGACATGGCCCTGGTTGTTGATAACATCGCAAGAGCATAAAGGGCATGTGGCAACCAAGGTTTTGGAAACCAAAGCACAAACCAGCTGCTTTCATGGCTCTGGATCCAGATGCTCAGGAGCCAACAAGCAGCACTTGTTTCTCTTTGGCCTCACAAGCAGCAGAGTTGAAGCAGCAGCTCCTGAGCCCCAGAGACGGTTTGTGGCAGCTCATGGATGTGGGACAGGGAGATGGGAAAGGCAGAGTCCAGGAGGGCAACACATGGGGCAGTGCGTGATGTTGTCTTCTGGACCCATGGCCCCTTCTGCAGCTCCCGGAGATGGAGATGAGATGAACTTCCTGGTCTGAAACCCACGCAGTTGCCTAACTCTCTGGTCACTCCTTAATTTCTCCTGGGCTCTCATTAATGTTGACCCTGGAGGAACCACCCTGGCTCCTAGCCCCCATCCTGCTCCCAGCAGCCCTGTCTTGCAGCCCATTCTCTTCACATGCAGCAGACAATCATCCGGCTGTGTTCACATCCCTGCTTGAAATTCAGCAGTGGCTCATGCCCAAGAAATGGTCTCTGCCCCCCCAAACTAGAGGAGCCAAGTGCTCCTGCCTCCCCGACACTCCCACGTCGCCGGCCAAGTGCAAGCGGTGATGGATGACTTTTTTAATAAAGACGGCCAACAGCCCAGCGAGCTGCAACCAACTCTGCAATGAGCCCGAAACACATGGCGTTGGCCGGCAGGTCCCCGGGGAGGATGCTCAGCAGTCCAAGGGTTTCTTCGAGAGCTCCTCGCCATTCCAGGCTGTCCCAGGATATTTCCCCACCAACACTTCAGCGACTGAGGAGAGTTTGCACCGAAGCAGAGGGCATTTCCATGAAGAATGGAAATATCTAGAAACATCTCTGAGGGTACAAGAGAGTTGAGAGCATTCAAAAGTGGGATGGGGGCTGTGGGAGGGAGGGCAGCAACAACAGGTTGCCTCCGAGCTGCTGCTGGCACATGCTCCCGACCGCCTGTTGCTGTCTCTGAACAGATGTGGGCAGTTTCTCAGATGATGAAGTATTGAATATGTTTCTCCTTCAGGGATTATTACTACTAAATAAATCTGCAGGTTTATATGTTTAGCAGCTGACGGAGATTCTTTTTCCCTCCCCTTCTCCGTTATATTATTCCTTGCAGCAAGAGCCAAAACAAGGCTTTTAAGCCAGGGAGCAGAGAGAGAACGATCAGGATGTGATTTGCGAAATTTTAGAGACAATGCTACAGCAAATGGGGGCAAAATATCCTACCCAAAACATAGCTCATTTATACATTTAAGCTTGTTTCATGGTGTATCTTGGACTCCATGAGCATTGGTTTAACCACCAGTTCATAAATTCGTCTGGTATCTTTAGAATTTGTGGCCTGGGAAAAGATCTTTCCCTCTCTCCTGGTGGTATTGGATTTATTTTTTTTTCCTTTCTTTCTTTCTGAGCTGACTTTGAGAAACATGGGGCTTGGATTTACAGTGTTTTAAGTTCCACTGAAAATATTCCCTGATCAGCCCCGAAACGAAAGATGGAGAGCGTGTGATGAAGGAGCCCAACCTCTTTGCAAGGCTGTTCCAGCTCCTCTTTGGTAAAGGCAGGTTGATCCAGGGGCATGAGCTGAGTCATGCAGTCTTGATGTTTTGATGTCTACATTTTTGTTAGAGGGTCTAAACTTACTTAAAGGCACCTCTAAAACCAGCCTGGAGAGAGGCTCGGTGCTGTTTCTGTGGCTTTCGTGGCTCCTGGGTGTCTGGTGACAGAGACACCCTCCCAGCACCATTGCAGGACATTGCTTCCTCATTCCTCCTTCCAGTTTCTAACCTCTTGTTTCATAAACATGCAATTCAGACTGCTAAAAGGCCCCAGCTCTGGAGAAATAGGGGACGTGCAAGAAACACTTGCCCATATACCGAAGCTGATGGCAGCCATCACTGCACCTGAAAAGCTCCAGGACTCTTTTACCTGTGATGGGATATTGCTCAAGGGATGGGGAACTCCTGTGAGACAGCACACTGCTCAGCTGCTCTGGTTTAGGAGCCCAACCCAGCACTCAGTCCCTGCACGTGGGAGTGAGGGACCCCACCGCGTGCCTAAGGGTGCCTGTGTCCTGACACTTGGCTGTAATAATCATCATCATAATCCCAAATGCACTATGAAGAGAGGAAAGTGGTTATGAACTCAGCTCATCCAGAGCCTTGGGGAGCCAAGGAAGCAGATCCCACTTGGGTGGAGCAGGAAAGCGTATCATGTTGTTTGAAACTCCCTGCTAGTTTGACCACAAATTTAAAAGCAGGAGAAAGCCAGGAGGAGGGTGCGAAGCACAGGGCAGGGTGGCTGGGGCTGCTGTTTTGGAGAAGGAGGAATGCCACATGCCGAGCTGGCAACACCACCTCTGTGACAAGGGCCAGAGCTGGCTCCATGCACTGCTTTTCTCAGCTACTGTTTGGGATGGGGAGGTGGCCATGCCCACCCCGGGAACGCAAGGTCTGGGCAGGCTTTGCTCTTCTCCTGGCTCCAGCTGCACGCGTGGCCCCACGCCCAGGGGGAGCGGTGCATGCTGCGTGTCGCCAGGTCCTGGGGTGTTTGTAGGAAAAAAGAGGATGCTTGGAGTAAGTCTGGTACAAATCTCTGCTCAGCTCATGGGTTTTCAGAACACACTCCTCACTGCCTTTTCCGCCTCTCAGGCTCGAGCTAATTAAACCCTGCAATGAGCACGGTGTCAGATAAAAGTAATGGGATCCACGTGGAGATGGGGAAGCTGTTGGTCTCATGACTGTGTTTCTGATTCCTGGCTCCTAGCTGTGGTCAGCCCAGGGAACGTGCCTCTGAAGGTGTCTCCTTGGTGCTCGCCATGCGGCAAGCACATGCTGGGAGCTCGGCCGGTCCAGTCCTCCTCTCTGCTGTGAGACTTCACTGAATCACCCAGCAATTAGGTAAGAATAAAGCTGAAGTGGGCTCTCATGTTACCAGCGAAAAGCCAATGCAAGTAGTACAGAGCAACTTACATCACAAGTCTGAGGTTAATGCATTTCACAACAGCACATGAAAATCTTTTAACAGATTGTTCTTTATTTAATGGTTAAAATGGTGGGGGGAAGGTGCTGTGTAATCCCACGGTCGTGGGGAGAAACCTGCTCTTGGACTCATCCCCCCCACATCCCATTGCAAAGCTGAGGAGGAAAGAACTATTATTTGTTGTGTGCTTTTAACAAAAATACATATTTTTTTTTAAATTTTTACATCCCAGTTTGCGTGAATGAACATGGTATTACACTGGTTTAAGAGAACTTTGGCAGCTTTTTATTGCTGTTTTACAGCACAGTTGTTCTTAGAAACAAAAGGTTTGAATTAATGGTGTTTTAATGTACAGGATATGACAGAAATGAAATGCAGAAACAGTTGGCTTGCACACTGGGATCCAAGTCAAAATAAAATTTGGCAGTAAGCCTGCAGCGCTCCTCTGGGACACCCAAAAGGGGTGTGAACATTAACTCATACAGCAATAACCCTGGCGATCATGAGCCTGCTTCAGACTCCCACTAATGCAATAATTGAATAAAAACCATCTTCAATTGTCGTATTAAAAAGCAACCTTGAGCACTGGATAAAGACACAAAAGCAGAACAAACCACATGTCCTGAGCCATTCAAGGTTTTGGTTAGCTATGGTTTTCCTGTTAAAGGTAAGCCTCCGACAGAGTCCAAAGCTTTGGTTTGTATCTATTAAGATTTAGCCATCTACCCAAAAAAAACCCACTGCAGATTTTGCTTTTGTGTTTTTCCAAGGCAGTATAAATCCTTGAAGTACCCAAACCAGAAGGCAGGGATGATTATCATCAAAATATCTCTGACATTTTCTTCAGGGTTTTTGAAAGACTCAAGACCTCTTTCTATCTTTGTCAGTCTCTTCCTCTGCTGCCTACAACCACGTGCCTTAACTCCTCCATCTTTCCAGCCTCCAACTTGCCTCTGATGTTTCATGCAAGAAGGATGCATGGTGCAGTTGACGACCGCTTCCGTGTGGTGCCAGCTTGTTCCACAGACTTGACTCTGTCTTTCTTTTTCCTTTTTTTTTTTTTTTTTTCATTTTGGTAATTGGGAACAGGCAGAAGTTTGGGTACTAAAAAAAAAAAAAAAAAAAGAGCGTTCCACGTAATTTAGAGAAGTTAACAAAGCGTGAAACTAAATAAAAAACACCATCCGGTGCTGATCTCAACATTTATATATGCATGAGTGCATATAACCGAATAGAATATATTTGAATTAGATCCCTGTTTTCAGGACAAGCTTGTTGCTGTTGCTGTTGCTCTGACACTGCACAGTATTTTGAAGACTTTTTGACCAGGTCGTTTTTTTGAATCATGATATCTGCTTGAATGCTTTAGGTTTCATGTTTGGGGTACTTTGCCCTGTTACTGGCATCTCTCTAAACTATCACAGCGGTGTCTCGGAAACGCAGTCCTCTGGGTACTTTCTGGAGGTTTGGTTAACCAAAGTGGCCACCTTGGATGGGTTCTTCTTGCCTTCTGCTGTTTCTGAAGATCAGAAAGGCCTATAAGGAGGAAGAACTAATAGGGGAAGAGAGCCAGTAAGTCAATCTGCCTACATTAAATGGTGTTGCTCTTGCATGAGAGGGTGCAGAAGCACACCAGTGGTGCTGTCAGGCTGGGGAGCTGCAAGGTGGGACGTCCAGAGCCAAAAGCCATAATTCAACATTGTCACTGAATGAGGTGCCACCAAGAGGAGAGGAACCAGTATGTTCCTCCAGCAGATTTCCCAGTGGTCCCATCCACAAGCACTATCATGTCCAGGATCTTTGCCTGGACCATGCCAGTAATGCCCCTCCGCATTGGAGCTCCCTGGAGCTGCAGGTGTCCCACCAGTGGATCTTGGCCCCAAAGCGCATAGCAGTTCGGTCAGGCTATGCCTTAAGTGTTGACACTGGCAGCTGGCTTGTGTCTGTCAGTGTGAGGCTCAGCATAACATGGTAAAAATTGATCCCTTCTATGTTTCTTCTGTTCCTACCCCGAGCCCCACATTAGACACATGCCTAGCCCCTCGCTAGCAAAGTTGATTTCCTGGTTAAGATTAGGGATGGTTTACATATATTTCCTAAAGTTGTTTTCCTTTTATTACTATCATTTAAACAGAATTCTGTGTATCATTGCTTTTCCGAGACATCTGCACTTCAAAAAACCCTTGCCAACTTTGGTCCTGAAATGGGATGTTGAAATCCACACAGCCAGGAGGACTCGCACTGGCTGAGGCTCTGACCCAAACTTCCTCCTGTGAAGTCTCAACCTCCCTGTCATCCCACCACTCCAGACTCAAGCTGCAAGAGGCACTGCAGGAATTAGAGCACGTTTAACAGAGCACTTAGCAGAGAGTGTGATGTTAAATCGCTACGTGAGAAATAGCCACCAGGATGAGTAATAACGAGGTGTCAGAATGTCACTTCTCCTCTCTTCTTGGATGAAGGGTAGGATGGGGCTGGGCCAAGCTGGGCACAGAGAGAAAGAGCTGTGGGGCTGGGTGTGCAGCTCCTTCTGTGCTCACCCTCCCTCCAAGGAGAAAGCTGGCGGCTGCTGGACAAGGTCTGTTGCAGATTTCTTGCTTCTCCTCCCCAGCTCAGCTGGTTTCAGCATGAGTCTAACCCTCTCCTACTGATTCCCATGTCCATGAGGAGTGAGAGGGAAGGTGACAGGGAAACTGGCAGTCCTCATGAGATCATTTTTCCCTCCTGAAATTAAGTCATACTGCTGAGTAAAGAGGTGGATTCACTTCTTCCTTTAGTCCCCTGCCATGGTACAAGGGGGAGTGAAGTTCTTCCCTTCAGCACTGAGCAGATCTGTGTTTGGGATTTGTCTGTCCTGTATTTCAGGTACATCTTCACCTTCTTCAGAGGGGCTGTGGGAGTTTATTCCTTGCTGAAGGCAGAGCAGGACTTTCAGAAGGCTGCACATTAATGTCCACCTCAGTCATTTCTAATAAAAGGATGATGGAGTGGCCTCCAAGGGCAGAGCACCCGATCTTCTGTGAGAGCAGAGCAGATTCAGGATCAATATTTCTTCTACCCAAGTGGAACTGGGAATGATGATTTGACTGCACCCACACCTCATGGGACTATATCATTCCACTCAGACAGCTGGGAACCACAGAGCAGTTGGATTCTGGGATTTACCTCCTTTACCAAAAAAATAGTCAAAATATTTCAACATTGTGTCCCATTGTGAAAGTCCCACTCATGCAGCCAAAACAAAATGTTCTGACCTTATTCACACAAAATTGCGTCATAAGCTTTGATTCCTCCTCCACTCTTCTTGCGACTGTAAAGCTCAGTCTTTTTCCTTTGGCAGCATCCCTCTGGTTTTATGAGGTCTGTGGGGTGTTATTAATGTAGTTCCTGACTCCCTGACAATCCAATACAAGAAGTGGTTTTCCCAACTGAAAACCAGCCCTCAGATCCCAGCTGGCCCCACAGAAACAAGTGTCATTTCGACAAAAAAATGGGCACACCTGGGCACTGCCCTGTGCTGCATTGGAGGGATGCTGTGGCTGCCAAGGGCATTGCCTTTGCTCTGAGCCATTGCTGATCATCAGGGACATTTCTTTCAGGGAAATATCTCCTTTCAAGTTCTCCTCTCCTGTTTTACCCTCCCTACTGTTCTCATTCCTGTTTGATGGGTACCTGCCTCTATGCTGTAAAAAAACCTGTTTATTCTGCTGTGAATAATGGGTTTAAGCCCTTGCTGTGGTGTCTAAGGCTTCCTCAGAGGTTAAAGATGCAGATGTGACAACTAAACTAGCACATGTAGAAAGGAGCAGGGTGATTGCAGCCCCTAACCATCTCCCACAGCTATTTAGAGAGTCAGAGCCCCACAGCCCTATAGACACAGTGGTTTGAATAACTTTTTGACATATATGCCTGTGCCTGCCTTGGATTCACAGATAATGCCATAAGAGCCCATGCATCTTCCCGTACCAGATCAGAGCAAGTTTCTGTCTAACTCTGACTTAACTCTGTGAGACAGAGCAAGGTGATACCAAGGGAAGAGCAAGATGGCATGCCAGTAATACAGATGCAGTGGTAACAGGCAATTAAGGGGACATGTGCCAACAAGTTCAAAATAGATGTTTGTGCAGAAACACCAGGATCACAAACACTGTGTACTGGAGGCCTCATTATACATAGATAAAGTCGTTCCACCCTTGAATTTTACAGCCATTAGCCATCGGGTGATTCAACTCAAACTGGGTTGGTCACTTGTTCCTTACTTAACAAGTTCCGTCTTGTTCCCACCAACACACCAAGGTGGCAAAGAGGGAAGAGCTCACCAAATCGCACCCCTGTCCTCAGCTGCCATCAGCATCCCTTGCTGGTGTGTCATGGCAGAGCAGCAGCACGGGTCCCTCTTCACTGACCCCATCCATAGGAAGAGGGGCAGGGTGGGGACAAATTTATAGATGCCACAAAGCAGTTAGGTTCTCTATTTGCGTTTTGAACATATGGACAAGAAAGGGCACACGTTCACAAATGACAGTGAGATCCTTCCGGTGAGCAAGGTAGAACCAAGAAGATATTAAGGCACAATGTACATTTCTCTGGAGTTGGAGGAATCCTCCCACTGATTTTGCAGAGATAACCCCGTGGTGCCTCTGGCCCTTCCCCCAGGCAGGGTGGGAGATGCAAGCCTCGGCACCACATTTCCATGGCAATGAGCTGGAGTACAATTTCCTATTGCCTCTATATACCCTACGTCCAGAAATAGCAGTTGGAGGGGAAAAAAAGTCACGTTTTTCAAAATGTGAAATTCCACAGGCCTTGTCCATAAAGTGTGGATATTGCCCCAAACAGGAGACAGCTCGGTGGAGAAGGCAGTGTTGTGTTTGCTGTAGCAAAGCAACAGTAGCTAATGTGAAAGACCATTCCAAGGCTGTTTTTTATTACTTGAGGTCCCTTTGAATTAGAGTTTTAACAAGCATTACTGACTCAACCGGTAAACATGGCAACTGTTGCTAACAGCGTGCAACAATTAAGCAAATTAATCTCTACACAGCCACATGCTGTCCTGCTCACAGGCCTGCGAGTCTGGCTTCCCCTGTGAAACCAGAAGAGCTTTTTGCCCCCCTCCTTGATTTAAGTGATGCTGTTTTTTCCAACCAAAAAGTTTTGAGCAGTGTTGGCTGAAGCGCTTTCACAGCCTGATGTGCCATAGGAAAAAACCTGCCCTTCTAGGGAGGGAGCTGACAAGTGACAAAATGACAGCGAAGCAGAGGTGAGATCTTGTCTTTCTCAGAGGTCCCATCAGCTGACGGAGCGCAGCAGAAGAAGCTGTTGTAGTGTTCATTGTCTTCCACGCTGTTGTTACGCTGCCAGGAAACTCCCATTCACCTTGCGAAGGCTTTAAATGCTGCCAAAGTGCCTGTCAGGTTTCTGGTGGAGAAAACTGTGTGTGCATTAGGGCTGGGATGGGAGTGAGGGCAGTGGCTGATGCTATCAGCAAATTCAGTGCTCAAGAAAACACCATAACGGACCCAATTCCTGACAGTTAGCCGTTTCACCCAACCTCTGCAAGTGAAGCTTGTCATGGCTCCAAGGCTGCAGTAAAGCAAAGCACCCAAAAGCCAGAGTCATTTTTGGCAATAGAAAACACAGGATCAAGTGACTGCCCGGTGCCAGCACTGTAGCTCAGCCTTTGCTGAAGCACAGGAAGAACATGGACCTGCCAGCTGTGAACATTCACCACAACCCCAACACCCTTCCTGCCACCAACATCCAAAACGAAAATGTAATTTTATTTAAACCTTAAACGAAGCCAAATGAAGCAGATAAATGCCGAGCTGCCATAGCTCAACTGAAGTCCAATACATCACCCTGAAAAATACTGATCTGTTACTGACTTATGGGTTTCAACCAAAGAGAAGCCACTGACAAAAAAACAAGTGACAGAGTGCACAAATGGATATGAGAAGACCCTTGGAGATGATGCGTGTTATCTGTACCCAGCTGTACCATCCCTGTCATTTAACCACACTCTGATCAAAGCAGTGTGCTGTTACTGCACAAATATCCCACTATGGCCCAGGAGAACAGTCCACTGCCCGTTCCCCTGGACACTGTATTTCTGATGTCCACCGAGACCATCAGGTGAATGAGAATTTACTGCATGAATATCCAATATCTTTCTCTTCCCAACAGAGAAGGCCAAGGTGGCTTGTGGAGTGAAATTAGAGAGAGCTTGGTCAGCCTTCCCAAGAAACCAGAAGGCAGTGAAATCCAACCCAGCTCAGTAGACTCCATAAAGACTTTAAATGATGCTTCATTTTCATTACTTATAGAAAAACAAAAAATCAAGACATTAAGAGCCAAGACATTTACTAGGAAATTCTTGGCATTTCTTCTTGGAATGTTTCATGATCATTCTGGGACATGGGTTTTCAGGAAAACATAGAGAGGAAGGATACATTATACAGGGAATGTTGCAATGCCACACAGCTTTGTGACCAGTTTTATTTACAAAATATCATTTCAAGAACAAACAAAAGAAAGGAAATAAAAAGCCACTGCAGTGTGAAGATGGGGAAACTGAGGCACGGGCTCACGTAGCTGAGCAGGAGAGATGCAGATACCTCACTGTGGCCCAAGCAGCTGCTCTTGCCCCAAGAGCTGACTGTGCATCTCTGTTCTCCCCACGTGAGTCCTGCACAGCGCGTGGCTGTGACAGAAGTGACCAAAGGGTGAAAGCTGGAGGCTGCAGGCAAATCTGAGAGACCCCACCACTGGGAAGCCAGAGCACCCCGTGGCCAAGCAGGGATGGCAGTGAGCTCTGACAGAGCAAGGGCCTTTGGAGAAAGTGCTTAGAGATGAGTCAGGCCACTGATCCGATGGGACTTTGGTCTGCAAAAAGGCTGAGAAAAGGCTTCACTATTTGGCCCATGACAATAGAAAACCATCCAGATGAAAATCTGCGGTCAGAAGCTCTCTAGCTTGGAGGTCTGCACTGGAGCAAGTGAGCTTTTCAGCAATGCAACATGAACCTCAAGCAGATCAGCAAGGAAATCACTCTGTGACAGTAGCTAAAAATACGCTGGAGCAGAAAACATTTCAAGGCAGGCCAGGGCCGGCTGGAGCACCCTCTCCCCAGCAGACCTTTCCAATCACTCTAGCGTGCTTCCTTTTTCTTTTTTTCTTTCTTTTTTTTTTTTTTTTTTTTTTGTTTAAACTGAATTGGATGGGACATGACTTCCTATTGCGACCAAAATTGCTTCCGTAGGACTGTGGGGGAGAAACCAGAAAATAAATATGTTAATTTTTCCTCTGAGGCCAAAGAAGAATATGAAAAGAGAGGCTGGATATGCAGATGGATAAATGATTAACCAGGCGCTGTCCTTTATCTGTCTGGAAGTCTCTGGAAAATAAAGGTTAAGAAAAGAGTACAGAAGCAACTGGCCATAGACCTCATTAATCTGTCTCTTTTTGTTGGCACCAGCCAGGTAGCTGGACCCCCAGGGACTATCAACGTCCACTTTCAACATATTTCTTTGATAACCAAAGCAGTTTTTCATGTCCAGCAATGACTAAGTGGTGGATTTTGCACTGTTACCTTACCTTACCCCCAATGTTTTCATATCACAGGACAATACAATAATCAGCTTGGCAAAGCAGCTTGGCCAGGCAATGCTTTTAATATGATTTCCAGAAAGAAAAAGCCCTCGAGTTTGTATGAGAGAGAGCCCGGGTTTCTCTAGAGTTAAATAGTAAGGGAGAGCTGAAGAGAGAAGAAAGCATCTGAAAACACAACTCTCCTTAATGATGGAGTCTTGACCAGCATAGTTGGGTTTTTTCCAAGTATTTTCATTGTTTTGCTCCATTAGAAAAAAAACAGCCTATGTTCCCAATATGCTGTACATGCACAGTTGAGAAAAACCATCACGGGGAGGTTCTCGAGGCAGCTAACATCATCCTCTCCTGCTCAGCTGGCATTGTGCAATTGTACTTTGCACCTCTCCAGCAGCCCTTGTGCCAAGCTCCCCAAGTGCCTGAGGAGGATTAATGCCCAAGGCCATGTCCGCACCACGGCAAGTTCCAAACGGGGCAGCCTGGGAAGAGCCAACACGTCCAGCTGCTGGGGTCTCTGCAGCCAACATCTCCTGCCACGCAGCATCACCACCCACTGCGGCTGTGGGAACTGGAGAAACTGAGGCACAGCCCAGGGATGGGCACAGGTGTCAAAAGGGCTGTGTTATCCCATTTCACAAATCGCTGAGTTAGCACACTCCTTGACTCACACAGAGTCTCCAGCAAGTTTGACAGAGGAAAATAAGTAACAGGGGGTGAGGGAAAGAAAAGCAAAGCAAAGTAAATCCACTTTTCCCTTCCTTTCATCAGGGAATGTGGCAGGCAGCGCCCGGGGAGGGAGGAGAACGGGTTAAAGTGATCTATCCAGCCGGAGATCAGAGGAGACCCCCCTTTGTCAATCTGGAGTGCTTGCCAGATATTGGGTTGAATAATTAAACAGCTACTTAACCCTCGGACAGCGTGTCTCCCACTCCCTCCCCTGCTCCTGACAGCCTGTACTTAAGTAGCTATGGCAACGATTTGGGCGCCAGCCTGTTGACTGAAGAATATGGAAATCACAAGGATTTAATTTTGCTGTGGCACAAAAACTTGTTTGATCTGAGGGTTGTGGCTTTTCTGCAGCTTTCAGCAAAGAATAATTTCTATATTCATATCTCCCATTCAGATGTCAGTTAACAGCTCAAAAAAAACCAAAACAAGAAAAAAAAAAGGCCAAAAGATTCTAAAAAAAAAAAATCATCTCCTTTTTCTGGGCTGGATTAACACTTGAGATGCCAGCTGGAAGGAGCTACCTCTGCTTCATCCTGACGTCAGAAGGGCTGGAGATGCATCATCTGCCCCAAACGTGTCCAAAGAAGCAGGGCAGTGGGAAGTGTGGTGAGAATCACTGCAAAGAAAGAGCCAAGGAGGGCTCAGAGGACACAAGAAAGAGCCAAGGAGAGCAGCAGTCCAAAAAACTTCAGGGGCTAGAAGAGACTCAAGGGATACCCAGGAAGGCTGTAGCAGAGGAGGCTGGTGGGGTCAGGGAGTCAAGGGGATAAACCAAAGATCAGAGACCATCTGGTTCTGCAAAGCAAGGAGGTAAATCCCCAAAGCGGGGGCATCCCTGTAACAACATCCACTCTGACGCTGCAGGGAAACTGAACTGGAGGCAAATGTAAGAGCTGAGCCGCAGCCAGGACGTGGAAGGGCAGCACAGAGCTGCCAGCTGTGGGGAAACAGGATTCATCCATCACCAAAAGTGGCCATTGCAGAGCAGAGTGCAGGTGGACAGGCCTGGTGCGGATAACCCGTCTGCTTGGAAGATGCTGTTTCCAGGCCAGTTATCTGGGGGCTGGTCGGGTTATAGCCATATGAGGAAGACACAGAAGGAGAAGAACATACCAGGGACAAACAGAATTTTGTTTTCATCTCACCTCTTTACCTTGATAACAACTGCCTGGAGGGGGGAATATGTTCATGTGCAAAGACCAGAGGCATTTAGCTCTGGCCTTGGGGAAAGGACCTAGGAGTCCTGCATCACTGCTCTTATCCTGCCTTTCCCTCCGCACCAGCTTGTATCTCTCTTCCAGACTGCTATCCCGAAGGAAGCTGAACGATAACTTGAGTTAATGAAGGAATGACAGAAGTATACGGGCATCAACTGTTTGCTAAGATGCTAGTACTGCATAGCCAAAGGGGCTGACTTAAACTGTTCTTGCTATTTTTGTTTTATCTTTCTTGAATGTTTGTGGGGTGGAGGTTGAAGCAGAGAGAAGAGCTGAAATTCAATCCACATGGTATCAGAAAGAGTTGTGTGCATCAAAGTGTGCACGATTGTAGCCTAACGAAGCCAACAAATCTTTGCCGTCAGCAGTGATGGGAACTGGACTGGTCCCAGTGCTTGCATTACGTGTTACTGCTGATTCATATAAAAAGGGTCTTCCCACAGTCCTTGCCCCAGGTCAGCAGAGGCTGAGTCCTGTAACCAGGACTGTGCACCCACCTTTTACATGTGCTATTTCTTCTCCATTTTCAGAAACTCTAGGGTATGAAGAAGTAAGGCTGTGATTTGGGTACTATTTGGGGCCAAAACAACCAGCACCCTGCCTGGCCAGAAGGAAGGTGCCCAGCAGGACCCAGCTTTTCCCCACAGAAGACCTGCAGACACCTTCTCATCATAATGTAGCTCCTTTGCAAGCAGTCAGGAGGAATGCAAGGAGCCAAAATACCTGACATAACTGATCCTCAGAGGGCAGGATGGGATCAGCAGGATGCAGGTACCACTGTCACGAGCTAAACTCTGCCCACAGGGAACCTGCTTCCCCATCACGACTGTGCAATGCTGAGGCTGGTGGGAAGAGCTCAGCCCTGCAGAAAGCTATTGCTCTTAGTGTGATATCAGCAGGCAGACAGCCCCTTCAGATGCAGGATCTAGCGTGGTGGGGCTCGTAAGTGCTCCAGAATTACAGAAAAATCATAGTCCTGGCACTGTGGCTTCTCACCAGTGGAGCCGGTGGGCAGCAGCTGACTGTGCAAGCTGCCAAGGGAGCAAGAGGATATAGTTAATGGGAGAGCTAAAGCTCATTTTTCTCATCCCTGGTAAATCCACTCTGCAGTTAAAAGCTGTAACAGCTTGAACCAAAGAGCACAGGCTCTGCAGCTGCTGGCTGTGACAACTCGTGACCTCTGTGGATTGGCAAAGATGGAAGGCTCTTGTAACACACACCCCAGGAGGTTGCTCTGGCTCCTGCGTGGGCTGAGCTCTTCACGTCTAGCCTTATGTTGGAGCTGAATTTTAAGTGATTAGTCTAAGAGTTCCCTGGGGCTTGGGAGATTCCTCTGAGGTACTGCTGCAATGCAAGAAAATCACATTTTTTTAAAAAAATACACTACAGACATGACAACTTTCACCAGGTTGGCTGACCGTTTGGATGGAGGTGGATTTGCCAGAGTGCTCAAGTGTCTATCCACCTCTCTGGCTCTCCTTTCAGCCATCCAGATCCTAAAGAAGTCAGCTGGATATCTCACAAGAGTAGGTTTTCTTAGGAAAATTCATACCTGGTTTGTCTTTTGGAAGCAAGCAAGGGAAACACAAGAACAGCTCTCCTAGGAATAACACTGCAAGTTTTTTTTAACTGGTCCAAGTTCAGATAAACAGAATTGTGCAGAGGGCTTTGGTGGATGTATCAGGAGTGGGGAGGAAGGTAGGAGCTGAGTGGTGTTAAATTTATCCAAGATTTTCAGATGCAGTGTGAAAAGGCAGCAGAGGTTTCTGGACAGTCAGTTCTAATGTCTGCAGCAGCTATTTCATTCTTAGGATGATGGAAGGCCCTTAAGGCTCCCAGAGTCGGTTCTGGTCCATTGAACACATAAATTATTCTACGTTTCAAAGTTGTCTGAATAAAGTATGCACAAATAGCCAGCTGGCCAGAGGACACTAATCCCGTGCTGTAAAAGGTTTTCCCTTCTCAGCCATCTGCCTTTTTTGCTGTCCATAACTATCTGTCAGCTAAGTGCAGAACAGGTCAGGCTTGGTCATCAGCCATCCTTGAGTGGAGAACTGCAGGAGAGTACCTCACTGGCATCCATCCAAAAAACTCTTTTCCCTTTCTAGGAAGGCAGCAAGCCTGGGCCACAGTAAACGTCCTTCTCAATTCCCTGTCTGACAGCTGGTGAGAGCACCTCCCCGCTGCACGGTGGTGGCCTGAAATGTGTCAGCTGCAAAGCAAGCGGTTCAGCAATTAAATAGAACTCAAGCAATTACCTGACCTTGAAATCTCTGCAGTGGTAGAGAGCAGAAACCTTGGAACAAAGTCATGCAATCATGAAAACACTGACCAAGCCATTCGCTGGTGGCCTCTAATTTGCTTGAACAACCCCTAAAGAGTCCTACCCAAAGACCACCTATATGTCACGGCTGGGAACAACTCTTCCACCCGTCACTGGAATAACTGGGCTGAGTGGATTTACACTGTACAGGAATCAGCTCCCAAGAACCAAACTCCAGACCAGACCCCACACGAACCTAAAGGGACAAGCCCATGAGCAGAATACGATAACTGTGCCCCATCATAGGCTTGTTACATGTGCAGTTATCGGCCAAAGTGGCTCAAGAATAGAATTTCAATTTACTGGAAATTCCAGTATTTCAAAGTGGCTTGTTCAATTCCAAAATAATTTAAAAAAAAAAAAAAAAGTCAGAACAACTAAATAAATGTTACAGAAACTTCTTAATGGATGTGTTTAGAAATATAACAGGAAAACCTACTGATATTTAAATTAAAAAAATCCCAATTCAGAAGTTTTACTTGTTACCAAGAAATGTGAAAAAACAGAAAAATCACTATTGTTACTTGAAAATTGCTATTTCAGTGAATTCACGTCTTCCTATAACACTGTTTCAATCAGTATATTTCAAGTGCCATAAAGAAATAACAAAAACCAACTTCTGGTGACCCTTTGATACCCAGAACAATTTAACTTCCCTGACATAAGATCAGGCTTTTCCCTAAAACAAAATTCCTTAAAACAATATTCAAGAACATTTACTCAAAAAAAAATACCAGTAAAGTAACATGATTTCAGCAGAATTTTTCCACTGGGCTGACACATTTGTAAATACTAGTCTGTCCATGGTCAGATGAATTTTGCCTTTCCAGTCTGCAAGTTTATTGTCCATTAATAATTATCAGTATCCATTTCATTCTGTAGGAATGAAGGGATTTAAGTGCTAATGTGTTACTGTAAGCAGCACTTTGCTGTTTTCTTGAACTGGAGAAAATTATTCTGTCTCTCCTTGTCATCCTAGCAAGGCTGGGGTGGATAGATTACACCACACCATGAAAATTGCTCACAGTTCAGGAGTTTAAGCATGTGCTGGGCTGTGGGGGAAGCCGCCCACCGGGCTGCATTTTGCTCTCTGGCACCAGAGCTCCTCACTTTCTTGCAGCTCCCCATCAAATATAGGAAGTCTGCAAGACCACGGAAGAAGGTTTTTCTTTTCATGTTTTGTACATACACTTCAAAACACCTTTTCTTTTTCTCCTCTCCAAACCGCACAATCTTATTTTGAGCCTTTTCACATCTTCCGTCCTTTTTGTTGCCCATTGCTGGCCCCTTCCAAAATCGTAGAATCATAGAAGAGTTTGGGTTAGAAAAGACCTTTAAAGGTCATTTAGTCCAACCCCCCTGCAATGAACAGGGACATCTTCGGACATCTTCAGACATCTTCTACTAGACCAGGATTCTCAGAGCCCCATCCAACCTGATCTTGAATGTTTCCAGGGATGGAGCATCTACCGCCTCTCTGGGCAGCCTGTTTCAGTGTTTCACCACCCTCATCATAAACAATGTCATCCTTATATCTAGTCTAAATCTACCTTCTTTTAGTTTAAAACCATTGCCCCTTGTCCTGCCACTACATGCCCTACTTAGAAGTCTGTCCCCCTCTCTCTTATAAACCCCTTTAAGTACTGCAAGGCCTTTCGACCTGCTAGAGACGCAGCAACTGCAACGTAATGCAGGCTTTAAGCACAGTTCGTTCTGTGGAATGACATTAAGATACCTTTGCTCATGTTTTCTTTAAGTATTGTTAAATTGTTTGGCTATCAGGTGGCAGTACTGGTTTTGGCAGAAGGAAACAGCCAGTCCTGCTGCCCGTGAGGGGTCCTGTGCCGCTGAGCAGAGATTATCGGGCAGGACCGTGGTGAGAAGCGGGTGGGTTGCAAAGGCTGTGATTAGCCTTAGTTCCCAGGGTGGAAAAACTGCTTGGCAAACAGGCTGTGATTTTGAGCTGAGATTGCTGGAAGATAGGATTGTCCCTGTTCCAAGACTGGTATCAATAAGATAAATTACAAAAAAAATAAAAAGATACCAAACCAGCCCCCACACTCTGTATTAGAGAAACAGCCTGCAAAGTCCCGGGTTTCTGTTGCAGCTCAACGGGGTGAAGCAGAGTGACAGGGCGAGATGAGATACCAGAGGAAAAGACCACCCAATTGAAAGCTTGCATCTTGTAAGTCATTTAGCAGAGACCACTGTGAAATCTGCATTCACTTTAATAAGTTTTAATGGCTTTTGAACACCAACAAGTTTTGGCAGATCTGTAACCCTCTACCTCACTACCTGCTGTATCCCAGCATTTCATACAAACATTTTTCTTAGCTCCAGGAGGACACAGAGCAGCTGTTAGCATTGGGCTCTCCTTAGTGGCAGCCAGGCATTTTCTCTGTGACTGTAATCATGTGCAGAACTCCCTCCAGAAACGCATCGCCTCGAGTTGCAAGGGGTTTCATTTCAAGGTCATCAGATGATGGCTCCTTCCAGCTGTGAAGCACTTCCCTTTCGAGCCATACCATGGCACGGGGGCCTCAATCACCCAGTGCTGTTTTTCTTGCAAAAAGACGACGAGCAGAAGGAGCTGCTGCACTCCACTCTGTGGCAATAGCTCCCCAAAGCAAACTTTGCTGGCTAATCCTTGGAGCCTGTCAAAACCTCGCCAGAGACAAGCTGTGCCGTGGTACGAGCCTCAGCCAGTCCCCAAAGGGTCTGTTGCTGCACAGGGAACAAGAGATCCTGTGACACAGATTAAATCAGGAGATCTGTGGGTTTTCATTCAACTCTAGCCTGAATTGTCCTTTTTACTACTTTTTCTTAAGAGTAGGAGGGGGGAAAACCCTGCACATTATTTGAAAGGCTCCAAGCCCAGCCGTAATTAGCTGATAAATTTCTTTATCACAAGTCAAATGGCAAAGGCTCTGGCTGCAGTCAGGTTAATATTTTGTCTGATGAGTTATCTCTGCACCAATGCCAGGTACAATACTCTTAGTTAGCAGTAGTTAAATCACCCTATGGACCTGAACAGCTCGAATTTAGGTTTTACAGTGGTCTGCTGCGTAACGTCCTTGAGGTTTGCTGGGAAATGAAGCTTGGTGCAGAAACGTGAGCTGGGCAGAGCACCGGTGGGGCGGTGGGGTGGGAGGCACCATCAGGTCCAGGATTTAGGGAACATCAGGAAAGGAACATTCAGGAAACCCTTCTTTGTCATGCTAAAGACAACAGGGTCACTTCAGAAGAACCACTTTGGGAGCACAGGACTCCAATGGACCACACTCAACATCCACACCAGTTCCTTGACTTTTCAGGAGAGGCATTAGTCCAGGGAGGTTCACAGGGCGCCACTCCCCACGTTCCCCATTCATTGCTATCACAGAAACCTTAACACACAAAACCACCATTGTAATGTGCAAGAGCATCACTAATGTCAAGTTTCCTGCAATAGTAGGGAATTTGCTGGGGGAAATCCGCAGTGATCCTCTGCATGCTCCGAAGTCCTCACCCTTGTGACCTGAGAGAAGGCATTTCTGCACCCTAAATCAGACAGTTTGTTTAACCCAGAGCATGGAGGAATGATCTATCCACCAGGCATCCAAGAGATTTTAATACCACTAGGAGTATAAGTGCTTTGCTCAACATCCTGTTTTTAGCTGTGGCCAATTTCCACTGTTTCAGAGGAAATAAAGGAAAGAAAAAAAAAACTCAAAACCAGAAGCTAAATCATGCTAAAAGGGTCAGAAATAAATCCTTCCTTGCCCCTGTGGATGAGCTGTAGAAACGCTGAAGAATGGGACTAATATAGTATAAAAACAGTGCAAACAAATTTAAACAAGCAGCTAGTACTTCTCCTCTCATGTCTCCTCTCCATCTTCAGGATACATCAGACAATAAGATTTTATTAAATCAGAAGATAATCGTATTTTCAGATCTTTTTTTCAGACTGTCTTCATACAAAATACCCTTCTGATTTGGATAACGTAGAGTAGGGCAAAGAAAACGGAGCGTAACTGTCCTCTTTCCTTCATGCCTAAACTGGGGCCGTGTGTCTCATCCTCGTTACCTCCACCAAACCAAGCAGGTATCTTCTGACCCCAGCCCAGCCATACGTACATGTCTCAATTCCCCCTTTCAGGTTAGATATACAACAAGCATCATCTAAACATGGTCCTCTTCCTCCAAAACAGAACAACTCATAATTTTTCTCTCACCTCCTACAATATGCATTTTATGAAACCAAAGAAATGCTCGCTGGATACAAACCAGAGGCAATTACCTTCAAATCTTGAAAATCCCGATTCTTTGTAACCTGGCATGCATCCCACACCACCTCATATACAAACCAGGGGAAGCTCGGGCACCAGTTCCCGCTGCCTCTACTCAGGAAACGAGGATTGTTTGAGCCTTCATCCCTTCTCTCTGCCCAGGCACCCATGAGACAACAGTCCTGACTTTATCCATTACCCAGGGGCCTGAAAACGTGGGGCTCAGATGCTGAAGCAAATAGATAAGAAATAGGCAGATAAGTAGCTTTCCATTCCCCAGACCACCCAGGGCATATTTTCAGAGTCCCCGTAGCTGGTGTTCGATGGGACCTGCTTTATGGTGTGATAAGTCCAACAATATTAGGTATAATTCTGTACCTATATACAGACACATCCATGTATGTGTGTGTATATATATATGCATACATATATATATGCATGTGAGTGTGTATATCCACGCATACACATTTATAGGAAGTAACCAGCAATTACAAGAGAAAAGCCACAAGTTAATGTATGTAATCATGTCAAATCCCCAAAGCAATAAAGGGGAAACCGCCTCTGCTCGAGGTTTTTGCTCAGTGAAGTCAAGCAGTCAGCTGTGCAGTGGAAAGCCTCCCCGAGATGCCGCCGTTCCCATGGCAAAGCTCTCTCCCACCCTCCAGCCACCCACTCCTCCCTGGTGCCACTGGGCACATCTCAGCCCGATCGGCCCCCGACCCTTTGCAACCGCTCTCTTGGCTCCTGTCTCCTTCCCAAACTGCTCCAGGACACTGTAGCCAAAACATTTCCCTTCAACTCTCGGCGTAGTCGCCTTCCCCAACCCCCTCTCTCCCCTGCAGAACAGGGTAATAAAAAAAAAAAAATAAAAAAATTAATGGGACGTGAGCTACTTTCAGAAGCTGCAAGCCTGGAGCCTGAGGTTAGTGAGAGAGAGAAAGAAAAAATGCACCTAATTATAAGTGTGCAAAAAAGAGTTCGCCTGTAGGAAATGGGAAGATTACATGCTGAAGGAATTGGCAAATAGCTGCAAGACAGGCAGTCTGAAATGAATTATGTCTCGGCACGGTGACTCCCCACTTGTAACTATTTTCATTTAAAATCATTATTGTCTTCCTTCCTGACAATTGTTCAGGGGACTCCAAATCACCCCTTGCCTAAGGAGTAGCATGGAAATTCCTGGCCACAGAGCAGGATGAGGAGGAAGAAGGGATGGACGGCACGTTCGGTCCTTCCTCTGGGCCCTCCAGGTTAGGCAGAAGTAAAAAAGACCGTTGGGATAGAGCCAGAAGGGAAGGTTACATACCCATCTGACCTTGGGACTGCACCATTTTCCCTCACCCTGAGCCCAGGACCATGGCCTCATCCCAGCCGGGGCCTCGGGGCTGCATCCACAGCATCCCTGCAGCCCTCAGTGTGGGAATCACAGCTCTGACACTGGCAGCACTTGCAGGAAACAGCAGCACATCCCCAAACTGCCTCCACACCAAGCAGACTGGGCTCGAGGTTTGCAGCCATCTCTGGTACAGCTGAAACCAACTTTACAGGAACTTTACTGGGCTGACAGCCCCTAATTAACCACCTGGAGGTCAAGTTAAGTTTGGAGCTAATTGAAGAAGACCCCACCTAATTATGACTTACCTTATCAGGGTAACAGAATCTTTTGCTTGAAAACGTCTCAATTTGCTGTAAGCCCGAGCAGGCAAAATAGTTGCAATTAGACATGGCCTGTATTTTTACACTCTCTCAAATGCCAACTTCTCCACACCGTCCCTCAGCATAACTCAACTCAGGGCTGCACTTGCAAGAAAAAAAAGGTCTTTTAGTTGGGAACCTTTTGCATCCACTTTAGGGCTTAATTTCTTTTTGGTTGCCTGGTTGTTTCTCTTCCTTTAAACAGAAAGGAAATAATTCAGCCAGCAGACATTGCAATGATGAGCAATGGAGGAAATGGATAAACAGCTGGGTTTGTGTATGGTATTTTTATGACCTCTGTCTTACTGGTATTCTCCTTCAATCAGATACTCAGTATTGAATTCTGATGCCTTCCCTTCCATATGAAACTGCAATTATTAGCTCTGCCTGTGAATAAATCACAAATACAGCATGCTTGACAGAGTAACTAAGCTCAGAAATTACTGAAATTCAAATGCAAAGTGTATGCAACGATCTGAGCCTTCTCAATTATCAGTATGTATTTAAATATGAACTATCGCCTTAACAATAGATTCAATACCAGCTGTGTTAGGAAAAAAACAACACTTCAGGAAGCCCAGCTTTGAGCAGAAACAACCACCAATTTCACGCAGCAAGATGTGGAGGTGGTAGTCAATCTTTTCACTGCCCAAGAAGGCTCTAGGTTTCTTCAGCCAGCAGTGGCAGGGACGATCTGAGCCAGAAACAGCTACAGCCTCATTTATCCCATGGATTTACCCCTATCAGTCATAGAAAGAAAACACCCCTACCCTGGGCACTGCCAAGGGAGAAAGTGGCTTTCCAGGTTGTGATATTTTGGTCTTAGCCAAATGCTCCACTGCGCATTTTAGCACTTGCACAACAAACCCCAGACTGAGATGGCAGCCCCTGAACATTGCATTGTTGGCTTACAAATAAGGCACAGTTTAAGCCTCTAGACGAAGGTGCTGCAGGGCCTGAGCGGTTTCTGGACTGTAGCAGAGCACATCTGCTCTGCTGTGACACATGATTTAAACAAGGGTTAACTCTGAGGAAGGAAACCACGTGCCAGAGGCCGCTGATGGCAATGCAATACTAGTAACAACGAAGCCAGATGCATCTGCTGCACGAAGAAGCTCTGCAGCCAGCATCACACGACAAACTGTTTGTGTTGTCATTGAATGATGGAAAACAAGGCTGGGAGGGACCCGTGGAGGTCATCCCATCTGTCCTCCTGCCCCGGGCTGAAGCAGCAGCTCTCAAGCAGTGCCTGGCAGCTGTGGGTCAAACCTGGTCTCAGCAAGCTTCCAGCATGACAACTCCGCTTCAACCCCAGGCAGTTTCTGCCAGTGTTTAACACCTTCCAGTCAGAATGATTTTTCTAACTTAAAACTCCTTTGCTGCAGCGTAACCCATCATTTCTGAACCTCTCCCCAGCGGGCATGGAGAGGAGAGCTGTTCCCATTGCAGCAATCTCTTATGTACTGGAAGACTTAATAATGCAGAGGAGTGAACTCTTTTTGGCCTCAGCAGGAGATTGACTTAGTAATGACTATTATCATTGGCCTGCAATTCATCCTTTCCTTAGTACTCATCCCCTTCAAGTGTCCCCCAGGGATACATTTTCAAATTTTAAGCAACAGACTATGAATCCCAGAGCCAGATCTCCAGGCACTGCCTCCTCTTCACCCTCCCAGCTCCTGCTCCCCACGCTGCGGTCCTTGGTTCACGTGTCCCTTCCCATTTGTTTGTCGCTTTATTTTTAGAGCTACAGAAAAGAAACGCTACAGAGGCATTATTCTTTGCAAAGAAGCTGGTTTCTGCTGGGTGGTGGTGCCATCTGTGTGTCCCACTCGGGTCGCTGGCCGTGGGCTCGCATACCAGTGAGGACAAGGAGGGCTTGTTTCGTGGGCAGCCGGCTTCCCGCGGGCCGGCACCATGTCAGGGCAGCTCTCTGCCTGCCCACGAGCCAGCACAGAAAAGTCAAGTGTTGTGGGCTCCTGTGAGCAGAGAGCTGTAGATGTTGAGACATTTGGCCTCATTCTTCATGAGCCAAATGTGTCTTGATAAATCAGAGCCAACTTCACATTGGGGACGTGCAGGGACCCTAGAGTTAGTGTTTGTTTAATTAATGCATCTGGTTTTGCTCCATTTTGGCTCTTTGTTTTTACTTATCAGAATACGAAATAAGACTAGAGCTTCCCCAGGACCCCAGAAGAAAGAAGGAGTGTGTTTTTTCCAGGAGAGGGGATTTCTGCAGACCATCAGCCTATCTGCAGGCTGAACAAACAGGTACGGCCCAGAGGTCAGGCAGGATAAGGTCAGAGCCGCATCTCACGTAGGAAGAAGACCTCTTATAAACACTATTCCTGCCTACCCCAGGGCTATGGTCTTGTCTGACCCATGCAGACCCCAGAGGCTAGTCCTGCCTGCAGTATATTTCCATGCCAGTCGTTTGCAGGGAGCTGAATTTAATCCTGTAGTTGCTTTCACGTCCTGGGATGAGTCAGTGGGAGCAAGGCTGATGGGGTGTCCCTGGTTCAGTCAGGATAACGGCCTTGCAGCTCTGCCACGGGGACACCCATAAAGGCAGAAGGACTCCAAATACACCACCACACAGACAGGAAGCTTTAGTTGGAGTTCGACCCTGTGTGCAGAAAGAGAACAACTAAGAGATTCGCTGGAGAGGGGTTTCAGGGGCTTGAGGCCAAACCTGTTGCTGAGGCACCGATAGAGCTTCAGGGAGTCACTTCTGGTCATACTTGCAAAAACAGCTGCTGAATTTGTCACCAACTTTCAACTTAATCCACTTGGTTTCATCTGCTGAACTTGTGCAGCTTTGTGTAACTTTGCTTGAGCTGGGAAGACCCCTGGAAATGCCTCTAAGGAATGTACCAGCCTCTTAAGGATGGGGATTGTAGCCAGTCCTGCTTGGGGAGAAGGGATTTGCCTCCCCCTGGTCAGGGTGCTGAGGACAGGGAGCAGCCCGGCTCTTTGGTGAGCAGAGAGCAGAAGGATGACATTATCACCCCGGCTACAAGGGAAGGGAAGAGGGATGCAGTGGGTTCCCAGCCCTGCATCAATAAACATTTTTGCCTCCCTTTGTCATTACACATTTTTGGCATGGCAGTTCCTCCTTTGACTGACAGGTCTGAAGGAAAGACGGGGATGTCAATGGTAATTTTTCAAAGATTTCCTTGATGTCTTTAGGTTTCTACCAAAAAAAATCCCAAACCCCAAAACAACAGTACAAAACACCCCCACCCCAACTTAACAGCTTTATCAATCTTAGAGCAGAATTTTGCCAGAACAAGGATGGAGAGCACTTGCCAAATTATTTGTTGTCATTAAAATAAATTAGGTATCAAGTTATAAAACAATAGTGTGGTGACAGAAAGCTGGAAAGCAAGAGCAATCCTAATCAGAGGCAAACATGCTGCGTGTTCTGGAGCCGAGAGCACGGCGCTGTGACAGGATCCTCATCCGGTGCGGGCGATGCGGGTCTGCAATCCATCTGCCAGTCCCGACGGCTGGGAAATTAACTCACAGGGACTAATTACCCCAGAAATGTGAGGGGGGAGGGGAAAATATGTCCTGCACTGTTTTCTCAGAAGATCTCAAAGCACTTTGGGAAGAGTGTCGGTGATTTCAGTACTGGTACCTACGTGCATGAGCCCAAAGCTGTACATGCTGCTGCGGACTGAAGGGATGCAGCCAGGCTGACAGGGAGGTGATGAAGCATTGCTACCTTCTGCTTTGCAAACACAGACCTGACAGGAGAGTAGAGGATTTATCAACTTGAGATTGCAACCGTTCTGTGCAACGCAATGTGGCAGGGGTGTCCAAAGGCGAGGGGGAGGCTGAGCAAGGAGAGCTGGAGGCTTGCACACCCCTTGGACCAGAGCCTGGCTGCATCGCACGGGTGGGGACCAGAAACCTCCATTGATGGCTGAGTTCCACTGGCAGGTCAAAGGACACAGGGGGGTCCAGGCCATCCCGTGGTGGGCCCTGGCACCGTCCCGTCCCCCCGGCCCCTCGGCCAGGCAGCTGGCGCACGTGTTGTGCAGACGGATTAGCAGTGGCGCGCATACAGCTGTGCTGATCCGACACACAGGGGTTGCATTCGAGACAGGCCGGGCTGGCAGATTCCCTGGGAAGGGCTGGGGGAAAAGACACCCACAGTTGTTGCCCGAGAGTTCGTCTCTATCCACCGGCACTAATTCCCACAGTAATCCCCCTCCACAACAGGCGCAGTGTAGGGGCCGGGTGGCCCCTTGCCTCCCCGGCTGACCCCACGGCTCGGACCCACGCCAGCACTCGCTGCCCCGCTCCACAACTGGATGCCGTCCCAGGGGAGGGGACGACGGGTGATGGGGGCTGCAGGCGCAGGTGGCCCGGCCAGCTGTGGGTTTTCGATTTCCCATTGATTCGATAACGGCCCTCGGTTATGTCAGGAAAGCAGGAAAGGCAGAGCAGGCTCTGGCAAGGACAGAGGAGGTGGTTTCCTCATCTGATGTTGAGCCTATGGGTTACCCCTGCCTGTCATGGTGAATGCCCGTGGTGTCTTTTCCTGCAGACCTTATTTGAGATCTTATTACCCTGCAAAAACACAGGATGCAGAAAGACCGTGGTGTTTCTCTGCCATTTCTCTCCCGGGATCTCACCTTGCTCCAAACTGGACTCCAGGAGCCAGCCAGTGTCTGCTCATCCTCTTGTAGCTAAAGGGGCATCCCCAGAAGTTTTGTTGACGTCCCTTCTGACGTCCCTGCTATACCTATTTTCATTTTCAAGTACCTTTGAAAGGAACATAGCAGCAATCTTTGCCCAACTTTCTTACTAAAAGTAGTCTTGGACTCGCCAACACCCTCTGTGCCCCCCTGTAGTGCTCACAGGTATTTATCACATAATACATCACTCTCCCGAAATGTGTGGCAGCCACCTTTAAAAGACCAGCCAAAATATTGCCCTTGATCCAGGTTCAATATTACCTGAGGAGGTAGGGACCAGGCCAGTCTCAAAGCCTGTACAAAAGCAAAATCTTGAGTTTCACTGTCCACCAAGCAGCTGCTGCTTTGCTTAGCCAAGAAGTTCAAAAGCAGCCGGTGAGTTGGAGTACCGCCAGTTTTGGCCACTAAAACACCTTAACAGAATCCAATTTTCAGAGGCAGAAACTTCCTGAAAAATGTAGATCTTTAGTGAAGTCTGCACAAATCAGAGACACCTAATTCTGCTGATTAAGAGAAGATTTTGGTGCCGCTGAAACAGCTGTTCTCTAAGCTGAGATTTTCCTTCTAAAAACACACAAATGCATATATGATATGCAGACTGGAAACAAGGGCAATGAAGGTGCTGATTTTTCTCCGAATAGAGACTTATACCTGGTATCCAGGATATGTGCCATAGAATTCAGCCTTAAAAAAAGTGTTTGTCTTGGAAGGAGCCAGATACAGTTTTACCAAACCCCCATCGGGGGACTGAATCATATAAATTGCTGGAGCATGGCACCGTGTCCAAACAGTTGTCTGGTGGGGAGGGAGACTGGCAGAAGGACTCATCATTTGGCATGTGGAAACAGCTTCCTACGCATTTCTTTAAAAAAAAAAAAAAAAAAAAAAAAAAGAAATAAAGAAGCTATTTCTAATATACACAGTTTGAAATAATAACCAAAAACTGATGGCAAATTCCCCTCTGGTTTATTAGCTGTATATCTTTTTAGTATGGAGACCAAGAGGTTGTTGGGTTCCCCTTTACCGGCAACATCTCTAGAGTGTGAAACGGGGTGGGATTTTGCAGTGCTGATAATAATCCCTCAAAATTGATGGATCTTTCAGTGATTTTTTCAATTTCTTTCTGCTATCAGATACATAGAAATCTAAATTTAGAGTTATTTTCCTCTTTTTCAGCAAAAAGATACTACTGGATTTGAGATTTCCCTTGCAGAATCTTTTCTGCATCTTTTCTGCAAATTTCCCACATCCTCTGAAAACAAGAACAAGGAAGTGAAAATGGCTCAAACTGGCCAGACAAGTTTCACTGCCCAAGCTAAGTAAACTTGAAAACTGGTCAAATAATATCCTTTTGGCTAAGCTAGGTTTCTGTTGATCCACGCACAAGCTCCGTGCGCTCCCTATTGAATTCACTGTCCTTGCTCCAGCTGGGGCTGTGCTTTCACCCCGCTGTACCAGGGACACTTTTCCAACCTGCTTCCCTTCCTTTGTGACACTGTAATATGATCTCATTGAAGTCTTCTCTTTAAATTAGTTTTTCATACCAGAGCAAACAAGAATGAGAATAGAAGGAAAGTCATTAGACAGGGTATAACAATAGCTCTGGTTGGTAACTAATTAATAATTAGAAAAGGAAAGTACCTTTATTAAGGAAAAAGAATTCTGAGGAATTGAATTTCCTTTGAAGTCTCTGTTAGTGAGTCATCTGCTGACCGGTAGGTTTATTTTATAAGGGATTGGAGAGATTTCCTGATGCAAGCCTTGGTGAGACATCAGGAGTACAAGGTAGTTGTAGTGACCTGTTGCCGCGATGCTTCAGTGATGCTATTGATGGGAAAAGAAGAAAGACTTGTGCAACAACGCCCGGATTACCCGTCCTGCTGAGACAGGCGACAGTCATTAATGCAGACCGATTGCAGTGGCTTTCTGTTCAATCAACAGTTCGAGATACTGGACCTTTCACGATGTCTTGCCACCTTTAATAAAAGAAGTCAGGCTGACTTCCCACCAGCTTTCACAACTGCAGATGCAGGACATGCAGGAGGTGTTGCTCCTGCACAGGCACTGGGCTCCAGCCCAGCCTGGTCCTTGTCCCCAGCCCACCTTGCGGCATGGGCTGCCAAACCTGCACTCACCCTTTGGATGGGAGACAACTCGGGTTCCTTGCACTCCAGCCCGTCTTGACTTTGATGTCTACCTCCATATCTGGTCCTAATCGTGGAGGCCAGACATCTGCCTTCTCCTGGTAGACATCCCATTTCAACATAACCCAACTTCTGTTGCACGCAGAGACCTCTGCAAAGGAATCTGGGTTAGGAACAACTAAGCTGCTTAACACCTTCAAGTAATGAGATGGAGAAATGGTTGGAGGAGAAGGTAAGAGAACGCTGCCGCTCTGTAGAGCAAATCTCGGCATTTGGAAGCTGTTTGAAGTGTTTTGCGTGTTGGCTGGTTGTTTTTTTTTTTTCTTTCCTCAATGAATTTCTGTGGAATGCTCACTGGAGACAGGAATGTTGGTTTCCCTGCTGCCCTTCCCAAGCGTGCAATGGCATTCAGATAAATTACACACACAGCACTTTTTTTAGCTCTTTTTATTCTTTTTCTAGCTGGGTTTCACTTGGAGTTGGCCAGCAGTTTGGACTAAAAGCAAGACACAGCTCCTCTTTCGTAGGGGTTACTCAATTATAGCAATCAGTACACCAAGGGTTCCAAAAATATTAACTGTTGACTAAGTGAAAAACAATAAAAAGGGTAAGGAATGTTTGCTTCTTCTTTTCCCTTGTGAGTCTAACAGTGATTAAAGGTACTAGATCAAGAGCCCTGGAGAGGGAAGCCTTCTAATTTTCTACAGAACAACATTGCAGAAAATTTCCCTATCAATGTGTTTGAACCCTGAGCAGGAATGCTCAGCTTTAACAACCCATGTCATTTTTGTTCTGCTTGGTTGAGTCTGCCAGTTACCAGAAAGGGGGCTGGTGTTCACAGAGACATTGAGGAATCTCAGTGTCAAGAGCTCCAGGTCTTTCCCCTGCCATTTCTTCCTCCATGCAGCCCTTCTGATGTCATCTGTCTAAACAGAGAAGGGAATGCACATCTCTGAATTGAAGCTACCCACGTCATCACCCCAAGTTCAGCCCAACCTGAAAAGAATACAGACAAGAAGGAGTGATAAAGGGCCGCCTTCATGAGGAAGTGCTCCTGTCACAGCCCAGCTAGAAAGGTGTCCAGCACACAGCTTCTTTCTTGGGGGTAGGCCTGGTTTTGGTATATTTGGACTATTCACATATATTTATGATTAGTTTTCATTCAGTTTGTCTGAACCACTCTCAGACAACATGACTTGTAATACTTCCCCAAGGTTTCAATGCCGGGTGGGTCTGTCTGGACATAGCTTTGAATTATTGATCAGCACCAACTGGGTAACCTTGCATGAGTTGGCCCCAAGACCTGAAAGAGGCCATCAGATTTGCCCTGCAGCCAAGGGCAGACATCCAGCCTCCCCTCCCAGGAGCCCATGGAAACGGTATAGACCGATACACCTGCTCACTTGGATTTGATTGAGGCCAAAGCTTGTTTTCTCCTCCAAAGCTCATTGGAAATTGTAAAATCATTTGGATTTACAGAATGGAGTAGGGAAGTTGAGGGGCAGGGGGAGCAGTTGGTCATCTCTGGTACCTCCTACTTCTAACAGAGTTTCTTTTAAAGTCTTTCCAGCATAATCCCCCAAACTATGTGATCTTTGTCCCAGAAGAGCTGTGCTGTTTCTATGGAGTCCCAAAGATACTGTCCATTTTCCCTTTGATTTAATTTAGTAGGTTCAAGAACTCAAGTAAAATAGCAAAGGACGAACACAAATACTTGTTAGAAAAATGCTTCGGAGGTTGCACAAGTGGCAAGAAAGGTGCATTCAACAATAGGTCTTGACTTTGCAATTCTCTACGCTTCGTACCCCACAGGGCACATGTCAAAGGCTGAAGATTAACACCCGCTGAGCGCTCTGCTCGCATACAAGGCCTCCCCCATCTTGCGGCAATAAAAGCTCAGCCTCAAATCAAAAGCTAAGCTTGCTGAGACTTCAAAATAGCTCACAGCCCGGGCGCTCAGCCCAAACTCAACTCAGCAATGCACAGCCTTGTCTACAGGTGTGAAAGCCCATGCCTATTGCCAGGATAAACCTCGCCGAGGTTCTGTAGGCAGCTGGATGAGGGTGAGGTGAAGCCACCAGAAATGCACGACATGTCCCTGCACTGGGTTCAGCCCCTGGACTCTTCCCTGTCCTTGCTTCCACCTCTCCCAGAGGTGGACAGAAGCACTAAGGCTCTGCTAACACAGGAGCTACTTCCAGCTGAGGATCTCCAAGTGGCCTGAAAACCCTGAAGTTCATTATCGCAACCCTTCCATTACACCAGAAATTATTAACCTTATTTTACATGTAGGGGAAGTGAAGCAAGAAGGCACTGAAGGGAGCTGCAGGACTTTGTAAGAAAAAGAGGGTTTGGGGGCTTATTGGCAATTTTGAAAAACTAAGGAAAAAATCATTTGAGGCTGGATCAAAACCAGGCATTTTTTAAAAAACTTTTGGCAAATCACAAACTGAAAGCAAAGTAGAATGGGTCATATAAAATGTTACATTTCAATCAAATTGAAACCATCCCTCTCATTGATTTCTTGAAAATGTCTTGGAACCACTTATACAATTAAGTGAAAGCTTGAAACACGAATTGAAATGGTACATTTTGAAAAATGTCAAAACAAGACCTTTGAGTGCTTTTTCAAATTTATCTCTTTGCTTTTTCCAAAGATAATTATTGGGCAAAATTATCAGAAATTCATTACATGTTTCACTGAATGGAATTCGCATTTTCCATTAAAAAAAAAAAAAAAAAAAGGGGGGGGGGGGCTTCAGGAAAAGAAAATAAGTTCTTCTCCAGATGCAGCCAGTCCAGCAGGGAGGCTGGAGCAGAACCCAAAACTTCTCCTTCAGCCCAGTCTGGAGGGTGAGTTTGGGTTTGGGCTCAAACAGGAATACACACCTGGAGACGGCAGAGCGTTGCGGGTACATTGTTGCCCTCTCCTCTGGATCCTCCCTTTGGCCTTGTTCTTGGTTTTCATCCTCCTCTTCCTCACTTTCTCAGCCCCTAATACCAAGAACATAAATGTTTCCCCATTCTGTAGAGCATTTCGAATAATGGATGAAAGGCATGACTGCTTAATATTAATATGTTCAGTGTAATATTCTTCTCTTTATGGAATAATCATTCAAATTTATGGGGCAATTAACTGATGATAGATACTATTGAATATGCAATATGGGGACTGAAAATCCTGCAGCAACAAGGGCCCAATCCTGCCTCCCTGACTCTTGCAAGCCACTCAGTGAAGGAAATTAGTCTCATTAACTTTAATAGAGCCTTTAACCGGACTAAACAGCCCTTACACAATCAAGTCTTCCTCACACACAAGGAAACGCGCTCCATCCCTCTACTTATGGCCTCTCCCAGTTCCACTGGCTCATGCTTTGCAAACCCATGTTTTGTTTATGGGCTCAATTATATTTAAATTACAAAGAGTCATCTGTAGCTGCAGTTCTAGCTGTATTAAAAAATGGAGCTCTCATTTAACATTTAAATCTGCAGAAGCATTTTCTAGGTTCCTTGAAAGATTTTATTCTGCACAACTGGGATAGTAGAGAACCCAAATCTGAGATACCAGGGTGTCATGGGGGGAGGATTGGGTTTTTTTTCCCACCTGACTGCAAAACCAACAGCACGAAACAAGACCACAGGGTGGCAATTAAAGTAATTACAAAAAATTAGATCCCTCCCTCTTTTCCCCTCGCATAATGGCAGGTCATTAAAGTTAATAGTCAGGATCACATTTGTACATGTCAGCAAAAAGTCATTGCAGCATCTTTCATCTCGCAACTTTCCTCCCATTCCTTCAGTCTCTGAGGGAGCAGTACGGTATGTCGGCTTCTGGGTTTGGGTTTTCTTCGTGTTACACCTGTTGCTGGGACTCGCCAGCAAAGGCTTCGAGGTGCTAAAACGAGTCTGTTGGGATAGGAAAGCTTTCAAGTGCTCCGAATAGTTCGAGGTCAGGGAGGAATCTGTGTTAGATGAAACCCCAGAGACGACTCTGTCTGGAGCCGGAGGTGGGTATTCAGCAGAGCAAGGGGAAAACCAGCTTGACGTGCCTGTGATGGTGATGTGCTTCTCCAAGAGCCCATCTCCACGCCAAGGAGGCAGGTCCATCCCATGCCACGCCATGGCTGCCACGCATTGAGCTGGCGGTCCCTCTGTGTGGGGGTGGCTTTGGTCTGGAGCATCCCTCCACCAATTTCCAGCCGACCAACCCACCCATTCGTGAAAACAAAGGACAGACCAGGCATTTGCATGGCAAAGGGATGATGCCAGCTGCTGCCAGTGCTCAGCAGGACCATGTGTTTTCTAAGGGTGGAGAAACAATTACACCGCCATCCCTGGAGGTATTTAAGAGTTGGGTTGACACAGCACTGAGGGATCTGGTGGAGTTGAGAACGGTCAGTGTGAGGTTAATGGTTGGACTGGGTGACCTTTAAGGTCTTTTCCAACTTTTGATGATTCTGTGATTCTCTGATTTTTAGTCCCAGTGACCATGGATGGGACCTGCACGTGCAGCATGGACCAGGTACAAGCCCTGTGCAGTATCAGTCAGGAAGGGAAGTATGTTATGGGAACTGGAGAGCAAAGGAGTCATTTTATTTCAGCTTCTTCCCTTGCAGTGCTGTGAGCCCAAAACAGACATGGGAGGTAAATGAAATGTGCCTTTTGGGTAATGGATCCAGGCAGAGGCATCATTTGGGGTTCAGACTGAATAGGGAAGCCTGCAGGTACTGCACCTACTGTGTCTGATTAGCACAGAAAAGGGCTCACTCCGGGTACAGATACAGGTCTCTCCACCATAAAAAACGAGTATATCACAGTTTGTAAACTGGCTTGGGTCTGCCCATCAAGACAATGGCAGAGTCCAGACTGTATTCCTGAGGCAATGGATGGCAAAAAAGTCTGGAAATCAGACACCATCCTGCCTATATCCTCCTGTGAGGAACAGAAGATCCTCCGGGGTACTCTGCCTTGCCCCAAAGCATAGAGAAGGGCTGATGTATATTTCCACAGGAGCCAGGCCCTCACATGGACGCCAGCACCTCTGTGGACATGTACACAGATGTTTTGGGTTGACTGTGAAGCCACTTTGCTCCATCCCAAGCAGCACAAGCTGCTTTTTCCCTCCTAATGCCTCCACTCCCACCATGGACACCAAACCCTTCACATCACGTTGTTTGCGGTGAGAAGCAAAGTCCTTCCAGGGACTCCTGACAGGCAGCTTTTCTCTCTTACGGGGCTCATTTTGACTTGCAAAAAAGAAGGACAAGAATTGGGGTGAGGTTGGACTTGTTGCAATCATCTTCTTTCTGCTCTTCCATCTGAGAAGAAGCTTGCTTCTCTTCCCTGCTGGTGTTTGTGCCTGTCTGGAGGAGGGAGGAAGACTTTGTCTCAGAAACACGGGCATCAGGGAGTAATAATCACTAACAAAGGGAAACTACTACATGCAGCGACCATGCAGAGATATTATTCATTTTATAGTGGCAAATGATACTAATAAATATGTGGGCCTCGGGGGAATCTGCCATCACGAGGGAAGTTCCAGGTTTCAAACCACCAGCTGCTCCAGCCGGTCTGGTATCAGATCATGACCCAAAAAAGAAAGGATTCTTATTTTACATTTGATCCTGGAGAGATGGATAGTGTCTGTTTTTGCTGAACTCATCAGCAGGCCTCTCTCGACGGCTGAGTATGCCAGAGGCTGTTGAATGATGCAGGCTTGATGTTATCCTAGGAGAAAATTTCATTTCCCCATTTTTATGCTGGAACGTCTCTGAACTGTTCCAGCTGTTTGGGAGTGAAGGTTCTTGGGAATGATGCACCTCAGTCATACTCCTTTTCCTCTCCACAGATCAAAACCAGAAATGACGCGACTGTATGAGGTTCTCTGGAAGGAGAAGGGAAGAAGTTCCTGCTGTGGTCCTTTTGGGGTGACACATGCTGAGTGCTGAGGCACGTGCCTGGGGGGCTGGCGAGGTGATAGAGGGTGATTGCCCCCAAAACTCTGGTTGAAATGCTTCACTTGCACCCACCCAGCTTCGGGCAAGGGCTCACAGCTGGATTTGTCTTTTAGGTTCTCTTCACACCTTGCGTAACAGAGTATGTCTTTTGCAGCCAGGACTGCAATAGACAGTTGCAAGTCTGTCTTGTGGCTCCCAGTGGCCCTAAAAACTGCAAATAATATATGCTGGAAATTCCCTCGCCTTGCCCATGCTTTTGCTGTGTAAGTCTTAGTACCTCCCATATCATTAGTCCTCCTTCAGCAAACAGCTATTGTGCATTTGATACTTTTATCTTTTAACAGTTTTCCTTTACATTTTTCATCTGCTAAATTGCATTTTTGTGGGCTTGTCTCTCTCTTTTTATTTTAGTTTATGTTAGTTCTTTCCCTGGTGTAACTGTACTCTTAGGAAGATTTTAATTACCTTCCTTTAAAGCCAAATGACAAGTAGAGCATGTCATTTGTAGCTAAAGTATCACTTGAAAATGCAAAAGCCCCGGCTTTATCAGGCTTAAAAGCTTTCCTGGAATATGTTCAAAAACTGCTGACTGGGCAAGATTAAACATCGCAATGTTAAGTAAAAGATCTCCGCATGTGGTATTCTTTTATTCCCCTGGGTGATCAAGTTAAACTGCAATGCAGCCCTCAGGCCTTCTTCTAAAATATTATTAAGTTTTTTTCTCCTTTGTGCAATAGGGAGAGGGGCTGGAGCTTTGGTGATGAGAATCTCAAAACAAGTCTACCCAAAAGCACAGGGGAGCTGAAGCCACGATGCCTTCAAAGGAGATCAAGTGTTTCTAGAGCCAAGCAGCGACAACAGAGGGCACCTGAGGAACAGCCCTTGTCCAGACACACCGCTCGCACACGTTATGCTGAGCAAGAACCTCCTGCAAGACTGGGCAGACTTGTAATCCCGCGGCACCGGAGCAGTCTGACTGCATCTAGGCATTAAGGGAAACCATTTGTTAAGATGATTTGCTGCATGGGGGTCAGCAGAACGGGCAGAGGACACACCCCTTCATTGCCAGGACAAGGCCTGGAAGTGGGACAGTGGCATAAGGCGAACAGAAGCACCTGAGCCCAACAGCAACAAGGGTGGCCACAGCACCGGCTCCCCTGCCCGCATCTGCCTGGGGAGCCTGGTGCTTTGGAGCAAGGCCCCAAAATCCACAAATACAGGAGGGACCTGCCTGTTTGGGTGTGCCAAGGGGATGCCCATCCTCCCCGCACCCAAGCTGCCAGGTCTGGGCTACTCAGCAGTGCAACCTGTAGTTTCTGGGACCAGCAAGTGGGGTAGCTCAACCTGCAGTCACCAACGGGGCTTGTGCCTTTCCCCCGGGTAAGACGCTGCATGCAGACAGCAGGCAAACAGCCTGACCCAATGGCAGGAGCAGTAGGACAGCACAGGGTCCTTGCAAGGATCCATCGAGGCAGAAAGCTGGTGCTGGGAGGAAAAAAGTCATGATGATAACCAAGATACCCACACAGACCTGCAGACATGCGGAGGTGGCTCCTGGAGCAGAGCAGCGATTCGTTATGTGTCTGTGGTCTAAACCTCCTTAGATGCCAGTAGCAGGTAACAGCATCGGGAGAGTCTCTGCTCCAGAGTAACGGTCAATGAACAGCCCATGCTGGGGTCTTTCAACCAGGCATCAGCAAAACCCATCCCAGCACTGTTACTAGAGCTTGCAGGTGTGAGCCATGCTGGTGGACCCTGGGAAGGCTGGAGATGGGGTGGGGACATCACCCCATTGGGGCAGAGCCTCCACCCACCCACCCACCACCCGCAAGGAGCTTTGGTTTAGATTTCCCTGAAGGCTGCAGGGAGCAGGGGATCTCTTAATTTATGGTAACAGGTTTTCCCCTCCCTGAACACAGTGATCCGCTGGCCAAGAGCTCCTTAAAAATGCTGGGGAAGGAGAATTCTGGGATATGGAGGGGAAACACTTATGGTTTAAAAGGCACATTGGACTTCCAGGTCTGTCCAGATTGTCTCTGAAGAAACCCTCTGAGGGCTTGGATTACTCATTTTTAATACGAACAGGAACCACCTGCCTGCAATCACACACATAAACCGTTGGTTACTTTGCAATGGAAGAGCAGCTTGAATGCTTTTTACCATAATGTTTAACCCACTGTGTGTTTTGGAGCTTTGTCTTCTTTTAATTGAAAACACACTTTTCAGATGTGCAATGTGCTCCTCTCTATCTCCCCCAGCCTCCCCAAGAAGCAGGAACAAATCCCAACCTGTGCAGAGGGTGCTCCGTGGTTTGAAGTGGGGAGATTTGGGGTGACAAAGCAAGTTGCAGGACTCAGTGTGCAAACACCACCGAGACAGGGCTGATAAAGAGCCTGGCTCACCCACTGCATCACCGCAGCAAGCAATCCACCACACCTTTCCCCACTTCTTCTGCTCGCTGCTGGCGAGCCCGTGCTTGGCACCCACCTTTGTCTCCCTCTGACCAGCATCTGCATCCCTTTGAGCCGCTCCTAACAGCACAAACACCGAGCTGCTTCTCCCCTTTGCCCTCCTCCACCCCCAAAATCCCCCAGGTTGATGGAAGGACACATCCTCATTCCTTCTTCCAATCGCTGAAACCTCCCAGGCTCAGCTCTCCCAGGCAGGGAGCTCAGCCAGCACCCGGGAGATGCTCTGTGCATCGTGTCCCACTGGCTCCCAGGCATGGCCCTGCAGAGAGAGGACAATCCCCAACAGGCCACCTTCCTCACCCTCACTAACTATTTTGCATCACTCAAAGTAAATCTCAGAAAGTTTGTTTTCACTTTTAAAAAACTCCTTTCAAAACCCACTGAAAAAAGAAAGCAGCTGACCAAACAGTCAGAGAAACAGCAGAGGTCTCAGGGAAGGTCACCCAGAATCCATTTTTCTTTCTGCAGATTCATTGAACCTGATCGCATTGCCCCAAAAACACCAATTAAGACTTCTAGATCATTTTCTCTTTTTTTTTTTTGGACAGACAGGCCAAGCAGTGCTCATCACCCACAATTTTAACCAGCTGGGAAAACACAGCTCTCAGTTTTGAGCCAAACATCCAACATTGGGATGTTTTGTTATTGTTCCTTTTTTCCCCCTCCCTCCAATCAGGGAAATGCAACAGTTTTGCATCCTTGACCTGTGTGTATGTCTGTGTGTGTGTATGTGTGTAGCTGTGGGTGTCTTAGCAGCTAGAATCGCCTTTTGTCCCGTTGGGTTTCCATAGGGACTGAGCATTCCCTTCAATAAAGGGCTCCAAATGAATGTAGCCTTCTCAGGGATATCATACAACCAGGCCTGCAAAAGCCTTTTATTAGGACGTTCACCTCTGATGGGATAATTTTACCTATCAGATCACATAATCTCTTCCCCTGATGCTGAGCCAGGAAATGAAAAAAGACCAGTGGGGAGATTTTTGACTCAAGAGCCAGGTTCTGCTGTGATGACAGCCTTGATTACTTGGTCACAGTCGTCTTAAAAGACGAGTACATCGAACGAAGCCTAAAATTACAATGCACAACTAGACAATACGTGGGGCAAGAAAGAGAGCAGCGACCAGACACTTTTAGATCAAATTATCAGCGTTTAGTCTATTCATAAATATTTTAGCAGGTTAGTTAGTTAGTGGAGCTCATCAGGCTGGATGTGAAGATATCTTCTGTTGCTCAATTTTTGTCCATGCTAGTAATGTTTGATGCAAAACGAGGTGATTGAAAAAAAAAACCCACAGAGGTTAAGAGGATTTAGGAGAAGAGGATCAAGATTAGCACACAAGCAAACTGAAATGTTAGCCTTCCTCTGCTCCCTGTGCTCTGACTTGTTACCACATATCCTTTTTCATTGGGTAACATAATCATAGCAAAGTGAAAGGCTGCGCAGCCGGGTGGAAGGTAATTAACAAATACCTGGTTGCAAGAATAAACTGTTTCTACCCCAGAGGAATGGAGCCGAGGTTTCCTCTAAAGCCTTTGGGTGCAATTCATCAGCCCCATGAAAACAAAGGTACTAGCAGGCTGATGGAGAGTGGTCCTGCTGCTCTCTGCCTGAGGAAGGGGTGATCGTACTGTCACAGCATCAGGCTGGCAGCAAGGAAGGGCTGAGTCCCTTCTGCCCAAAGGCAGGATCAGCTTCTCTGCTGTCCTTTCTGGCCGGTCTGCTCTTGAAGCAGACAGACCTTGACAGGAGATCTGTAACACTGCTTCACCATCCTCCCCCCTTAGCAGCTTTCAGCAAAATTCAGTCTGAACCTCTTTTACTGAAATTTAAGCCCTCTCTTCTCCACCGTGCATGTGGAGAACTGATCGTACCCTCTCTTTTGTGCAGCAGTGTTTTGAAGATTGCTCTCATCTGCTTTTCCAGTTTTCTCTTCCTGAGGCCAAACAACCCTTTTCCCTTCACTTTCTCCATCAGGCTGTTGATTCATGCTCAACTTGTGGCCTGTAATAATCTTCAAGCTGTTTTCTGAAGGACCCCTGCCTGCCTGTCCAGTTGTTCTGCATCCTTTCCAGTTGCCCATGGGTTATTCCTGCAGTACCTCGCACTTGCTCCTCAGTACATCCTATTTTGGGGGTCACCCACTCAGCCTTGTTGGGAGCGCTTTGAGTTCCAACCTGTCACCCAGTACAAGGCAGTCCCTCCAGCGCAAGGGTCACCTGTTAATTTAGTAAGCATACACTCAATTAGGGTATCCTGATCATTAATTAGAAGATTGACCTTGGGCAGATTCCTCAAGCCCACGGAATCCAGTTTCCTCATCCACTGGCTTCTTCCCCTGAGTCCCTCTTTTCACACCCACCCTAACAGAGACGGTGGTTTTGAAACACCAAATATCAAAGTCTTGTACATCCACCAACAAAGTAAGTCCGATGTAAGTAATCTGCTTCATGCTTTCACTTCTGTCACTGCACCTGAACAATTCAGCTTTTGAAAGATAAGACATTTCCCTTCCAGAATGTCAGTGTTTTGCTGGAAAACAGTGGCTTACACTAAAATGTCACCATTGTTCTCCCAAAATAACTTATATGCTTGTATAACATATTAGCTCTATCCACTGAACTGCTTGTCAAAACATCAGTTGTGTTCCCACTAGCCTATCCTAAAGGGCTGGATCCTGTTCTTCCATTTTTCACCATAAATAAAACTACATTTTTGATATGAAATGCACATTATGGTTGTGGAGTTTATTTGATTCCTCAGTTAGGAAAATATCCCGTTTGGTCTAAGCAAACATGCAGGGCAGCCCGCCTTCCTCGCCCCATGAGCCACAACGTAAAATCTCCACCACAAGAGCCGCAAGATCGACGTCACGTACATCAAAAAACCCTGAGGGGAGAAAGAGCTCTGGGGCATCACGAGGACTAAAGGCTGGGGGAGCAAAAAGGAGAACTATGGAGAATACAGCCCTGATGGAAACCGGTCCATTGACCCTGGGTGGAGTCCAGATCACCCCCCCTGAATTCAAAGGCATGACTCCAGATTGACAGGAGTGACACTTGATCAAAAATGTTTGTTTATAACTTGTGCTTAGTGGAGGAAGGCCCTCTCCTTCACTGACAATCTGTATCTATTTATAGGGATCTGAGGGGTGGAAGACAGAGACTCTCTTTGTGCTTACCTCAGGATGATAATTTCTGGGAATTCCACCTTTCCCTTGCCCTACAAGTTCATTATTCACTTATTATGGGGAAGCAAGGCAAGGCAAAGGCATGCGATTCTCTGACAAGTCACCTCCTAGGGTATTTTCTAGCCAGAGCAGGAAGTTGCAGCTGGGTTGGTAACAAAGACATCTTCCCTTTGATTTTCCCCCTGAGCCGTTCCCTGCAGCTTCAGCTTGTTGCTTCAGTGTTGATCTGCCATTTCACCTCCACTGTGAGCCTTCCTTGAGAATATTCCTACATGAAAGAGAAGGAAAACCCACATGGGACGTTATTCTCTTACAGCCAGACAGAGCCATTATGATCATCAAGTCTGACTTCACACGTAATACAGGACATACCTTTCCACACCAAGCTTATAAGCCCTGTGTGAGCTATAGCAGATCTTTGTGAAAAACTCCTGGGGTTAAAGTCTTCAAGTGACGGAGAATCCGCAGCACACCTAAGTAATTCCCTGCTTGCTCCTACTGGTGTCTGCAGCTTGGAATTCCTGGAGAGGGCAAGGACAAAAGGCAGGCCCAGATCCTCGTTCCGCTGCATCAGGAATGTTTAAATCGGCTGATGGGCATCGAAGACAGAGTCCATTCCTGGAAAGATGAGAAGATCAAGCTCATTGCTAAGCTGTATCTTATTTATCACACCAAACCAGCACTTTGAGCTGTTTGTAAACTAATCCCTTTGAAGACAAAAATGCTCCTGAAAGTCAGTATTTAAGAAAACTCTGTGGTGGAAATAGGGATTTGAAAGGACCAGAATGAACAGGGAGGTATTTTCCATGCTGCTTTGGAAAGAGCCAGAGCACCTCTGTCAGAACCAGGGTGGCAAACAGCCCACCTGAACACCACAGACCCTTAACACAACGCACAATTTCCTCTCTCCTCCTTATTGCCACTACCATGAATTAGCTAGCCAACAGCTCAGAGTGGGAACCGCCTCGCCAAGGAGCTGCAGCAGCATCACGGTGCTGTGTCAGAGGATGCACAGATCCAACATCCCCCACAGGATTGCATATGCCCTGGGCAGAACATCACCAAACCTTGACTTTTTGCCTCCTTCCTCCAGAACACCTCAAAACCATGACGAGGCAGGGAGCACCGGGTGCTGAAAGGGTTAATCAGGGCTATCTGCTGGTTCCTGGTGGAGGCTGGAGCATGTATGCCAGTGACCAATTAGTCAGACCGGCTACTTTCCCCGGCTCCTCCAGCTGGGCTGTGTTATGATCCTGACCACAAATAAAGACAGCGAGGAAGGAGAACACAGGCTTTCCGTCGGGCAGATAACCCAGCCTCCATTCCCCGGCAGATCCTCCCAGTATCAGGCCCAAGAGAGGCAGATCACCCCCTCTCCTGGGGGGTTCAGAGTTCAGGCTCATTAGCTCAGACTGAACAAGAGCTAATCAGGGAGGAAGGGCTGATGTCAGAGCCCCGCTCACCCTGCCCTCTTCCCACCAGGGAGGACAAGCCCTGGGCTCCCACACCGCCTGCACAGCCATTAATTAGCTCATGGAGGAGCCCCGGCAGCCCTGCCCCGGCACTGCCTCTCCCACGCCCTGACCCCAGCTGCGATGGGGGTGTGCGGTCCCCACAAGAGCCCTCCACCACTTTGCAATGTGAGAGGGGAAAGGCCGCGTCCACAGGTTTCATCATGGGTTGACTCGAAGGAAAAAGTCATGTTTTAGGTGAAACACAGTCTTTGTAGAAGCTGAAGGACCAGGTGGAAGCACGGCATTCATTAAGGTCAATGGCAAAAACCACACTGACTTTCCAAGGTCAGGGTTTTAGCCTGAGGACAAGCCAAAGAGCAAAGCAGAGTCACTTCATATAGTTCGGGCAGAGCTACGGTATCATCCTGAGAATGCTGCTTGCTGCTAAAGATGGACCAAGCTCCCCCGCTGCAGGAAAAGGGTTCATCGCTTTGAAAATCATTATGGAAAGTTGGTGCAGTTGAGCAGTCCGGTCCGTAATAGCTTAATCCAAAAAGGGCTGCTAAAACGCACGATTTCAGTTCAGTCCAGCTGGGTCCTTGTGTCGCATTTGTCACGGCAGTATTGGATAGCGGAGCAAGGGAGGGATATCGGGCAGAGGGGGGCAGAGATGGGACTCCCAGCCGTGCAAACCACGCACAGCCAGTTGGGAGCAGCCAAAATCCCGAACCCGTTGCACAGGGCAGTGATTTGGGAGCCTCAACTCCGCTGTGGTGAGTTGCTCAGGTAAGTCAGGTCTCTGCAAACACCTTCTCAGCTCCGGGAAACTCTACACATGGGGTTCACCTGCGGCTGGTAGGACCCCACACAGACCACAGTGCCAGACCAGCCCTGAGCCAAAGGAGCATCATTTTGCTGTTAAAAACGTGCAGGGGAAGGGCTGCCCCTGGCCGGGTGCAGATGTCCAACTGCACCCGCACATTCCAGGCTGAATTCAATTTTCTGCTCCTCACCCAGGGCCCTGGAGAGCAGCAGCTGCCTCAGACTGCACCTAAGATGCATATAAATAGAGGCATAATACCTTATTATAAAGGAATGCATGCCTAAGCAGGAGATACTGTTACCTTCTGAGGAGGAAGGGGGAGGAGGCAAAATGCTGCACAGAGGAAGGAAAAGTGGGCTGATTGAGATCTAAATTGACTTACAGTAACGAGACGCTGTCAAGATTAAAAAAAAAAAAAAATCCCATTAGCCCCCTCCTCTTACATTGCAGCAAAAGAAAGGGCCGAGTACTGGCACCCTCCTTTGTGCCATGGTGGGGGAGGACCCGGGTTTGCTTCCAAGATGCTGGGAACCAAGGATGAGCCTTGTGTCCTCAACTGCGTGCTATGGGTGACTCACTCCCACCAACCCCTCTGCACGAGGGTATGGAGCAAAATCAGTGAATTCTGGAAACTATCAGCTCTGCACTGCAAGACTTGAGGCTAGGTTTTAATCCGAGGGTTGAAAATTACTTTGGGCATAGGGAGGCATTTGGTCCATCTGCCTTGGCAGCGTGTCCTGCAGCAGGCAGGAACCAGTATGACATCCCTGCTGTGTGTGACATCCCTGCTGTGTGTGACAGCACCTCTGTGTATGACATCATTACTGTGTCTGACATCCCTGCTATGTATGTACCACCAGGCTGAGTGACTTGGCAGAGGCCACATGAGAAGTCAGTGTCAGAGCAGGGCTCTGACCCTGGGTCCCTCCCCAGTCTTCTGTTTGTGCAATTTTGGGACAATCCTGCCCCAAAATGCAGGCAGACCTCAGCGCTCTGCCTCCAGACCTGGCAGAAGCCCTTCCTGATGTAAATCAGGAGCTAGCCGAGCCAGACCCCAGCGCTCCCCAGCCGAGTGCCCTCTTCCAACACAGCAGCCCTCCAGGACCTCGGGGGTTTTTTGGGGGCTGTGTTATAATTGTGCGGGTCCCTGCAGAGCCCCGTTGTCCCATGGGCTGTGCCCCTGGCACACCGCACGCATGGCTGCTCAGGTAGGTTAGAGCTGAAACGAATCTGTGTTGGGCTGAGCTTGCCAGCGCTTCGGCTTTGATCTTCCCAGCCAGGGATGTGATGTAACACCTGCAGAATTACACAGGAACGAGGGAAAGGAAAGATTCTGGCATTTAAAAGGCACCGAAAGAGGAGGCTGGGAACTCATCGGGCAGCCCCGGCTCAGCGCAGCGCAGTCTCAGGTTTAGGGAGCTGGTTTTCAGAGGGATTTTTAAAGTGTTTTTCCAAAACCTATTGCCTTGACTTTGCACTTGTGCTCTGGCATTTGTCTGAGCACCAATATCCCCTGTTAGCTATCGCCATTGCCCATGGAGAACGGGAGGACGGGGCAGCCCCTGCAGTGGCCGTGCCCACCCACGCCGGTGGCCCCACGCCGGGGCATTGCTCCGCTCCTCTGGCCAACTTCTGAGGTTTCCTAGCAATATTACGTGCTACCTCAGACCAAAGAAAACACATTTGTGGAGCATCTACTTTAGAACAAGGACACAAACTGGTGCCAGCAACCATGGAAACCCCAGAGAAAACAACTGAAATTCATGTTTATGTGCAGCTCCCGGTAGCTGCAGAAATTGGATTCCCACATGAAAGGGGACCTTCGGCAGCCACTGTACACACTGACAAACCCTCCGGCTGTGACCTTCCGTGGATGCGCTGTTTAATAAAGCCAGGGAGAGAGGGAAAATGTAAAGCTCTGTGCTCATTAGTTAATGTTCACCAAAGTACTTGGTAGGTGAAGCTGAAAAGCCTTATACAAAGGCTGGGCATTCATCTTTTAGAGATATTCGTCAGCAAATTCAGGTGTTGGCCACTTTGGGTTAGCCAAGGCCTGACTCAATGGGGGGAGCAGGATCTGGTCCAGTTTATTCTAAAGGATTTACACTGGGATAGAGCAGAGGGATGGAAAATGTACTGGAGACTTTTACCAACTATGTCAGAAAGGTCAAAAAAATTTCCAGATTGAACCCAGCCAGAGCAGTGGGTCCTTATTCTCTTGCAGCACAACTGGATTAAGCCAGGCCCTCGAGTCCAAGCATTTCTATGCCCCTGACAGTGGATGGAGACTGTCATCAGCAGAGTCATGCGAATTTACACCACCAGAGATGTGGCCCCCCGCCTGATGGGAACAAATGTCCTGAGTCTGGTTTGTCTTTGGGTTTTGTGAGAAGGCTTTTCAGGGAGAGGAGTTGGTTTTCATGTTAAGGATCCTTCCATTTCTGATGATTTGTGACAAACATAATCCCATACTAATTAGATTTTGGTGCATGTGTTGAAAGCACTGTGCACATTTAGATCGGTTGGGGTTTATGGAGACTCTTACTTGTTCTGCACAATTGTTTCAAAATTAATCCTTGGAAGCCAGAAAGCTCAGACCAGATAGAGCAGCCAGAAATTCAACAACAACAAAAAAAAAATCACTTTTTGTTTTTTTAATTCTCCTGATCTAGTTGGGTACTAGGCAGGTTACAATTTCTGACATTACGCTACCACTCAAAAATGTCCCAAGCTGTCTACTCTCATTGCATCAATGATATCAGCTGTGTTGACCTGCTCTTAAAGAGTTTTAATTCTGTTTGCTCTTGGCTAAACTCCATTCCTAATCCTATTTTCACCCATTTCTATCCAATTTAATACAGCTTCTGTAAGTCAAAATTAATTACTCCGTGTGCTCTCCCAGCCCTGTGGTCTAAAAGGAATAATAGAGAAATCCCACCTCATCGTTAACGGTACCTCATGGCTTCTCTCGTCCAGGGAAGATGTAAGAGGGAAAGGGAGTTACATAAGAAAATAGTAACATTTTGCTCATTTCTGCGATTAGCATTTCATCCTTACAGCTCTCTCCTCATGGAGTCTTCACATGCCCATTTTCTCCTTATTAAATGGTGGTACCCATGGAGGAATGCTGATCTCCTGAGGCAAAGGAGCAAGTCAGCACCTTCAGGTCACCTTCTCCCTTTTCCTTCACTTACTCAGAAATAGTTCATTTGCCTTTCATTTCCAGTATTAATTACTCCTTCTGTCCAACCTTTGCCAACAGGGCTCCCAAGGGGAGGAAGGATGGTTGTCTGGTCACACGCGTCTCATGTTTCTTTAGTCAGGCCTCCTGGTTTACGACTTACCCCACCTAGAAGTTGGGTTGGTTCTTAGCAGGGATGCTGTAGATTTGAATTAACTGAGATTCATAAAGTACCCCAAAGATGTAAAGCAGAATTCCTACTAAACTCTAGAATAATTATATTATCCCTGGTTTGTGGGAACTGAGGAGTTGTCCTATATCTACGATGATTATTTATTTTTCATGTCTAATTGGTTTTGCCTACATGCATTCTTTGTTTTAGCCTATGTGCACTCTTTTTCTTCTCTCTATAAATATAGATATATCATCCACACATTGTGTAGCTGAGAGGTATTTGAAATGTGGAGCTCATTCTCTGGTTTGACTTCTGTGGCAGAAAAGTCCGAAAATATTTCACATCAAAGACATGAGAGCTCACAGGCTGCTTACACCTGTGTGACACATCCGCACATCTGCAAAACCACCCTATCACCAGGTACCCTGCGTAAGAGTGAACATTCAGTTAATAGAATAGAATAGAATAGAATAGAATAGAATAGAATAGAATAGAATAGAATAGAATAGAATAGAATAGAATAGAATAGAATAGAATAGGAGTAAGATATGGTATGATATGATAAAAAGACTATATATGCAAATGTCTTTTCTCCTTCACACAGACCACCAGAAGATTTTTTCATTACACACAGACCATAGATGAGGGGAGTAAGCGTAGCTTCAGTCCCTGTAATGACAAAAGACAGGTAAAATGAAGCTGTGCTAACTGGCCGGCAGTGTTATGGCAGGGTATTGGACTTACAAGAGGCTTTGGTCTGGCTCCTACAAGGATGGGCTAGCTGAAACAGGGGCAGCAGGGGATGTTTTGGGGTATTTCCTGAGCTCCTGCTCCAAAGGGTCTGTGAGCAGGTCCAAGTTATTGGGGCTCAGGAGGGCATTGCTTGCCTGGGCACACTGTCGGGGGTCTGCATACCCTCAGAGGAGAGAGCTTTGATACATAAGCTCTCTAAATTCAGAAGGGGAATAAATAGTGAAGAGTAGAGCATTAAGCTGGTGAAAGAGAAACAGGTGATGTTTGTGTCTGTGTGTATAACTGTGACCATCCAGCACCCAGTCTGGCCCAGGATATTGCCCGTATTGATGTGTTTCAGAGCTAATTACCCTCGCTGGAAATAGAACAGTGCAAAGGTTTAGAAGGAAACTTCAAATGCAGTGTGAGCAGCTTCTCAACTGAGAGGATGCAGAGGGCAAATTTCCTCCCTAATATTCAGTAAAGTGCATGCAGAGTGTAGTCAGAGTCCACCAGTAAAAATCATATGGCTTTTCCTCGGAAGTGGAATGAACCACAAATATCAACTGCATGACATCAGTGAGAGCATTACGGGGCTAAAAACATTCAGCCAGTAAAAAGGTTTGAATTTTCTATGTCGGAGAAGAAAATAAACTGACAGTATAATAAATCAAGGAGTTTGCTTTCATGTGATTAGATCATTCATGCTGGCCCATGCTCTGTACCAAAGGCTACAAGCTATAGAAGCTACTAATAATGTAAACATTGGCATCATTAAAAAGATCCAAGCGAAGATAAATTTCTGCCATGTTCAGCTTGACAAGATGTCACTGCAACGCTCAGATGCATTATGCAGCACAGGTCATTTGGCATTTGGGGAAATATTTGCTTGTCTTCTTTCTTAATCATTTTTAATGCACCTGCTAAAACTTCATTAGAGGATCTTGCATGCTGCAAAATGTGTTTTTGCAAGCCACAGAATAGCATTATGGATATTAGATAATCACCAGACATTCGATCTGAATATCTCTGCGACAGCAGCACGGTATTTATCTGATGTTTATGAACAGCACACAACTTCAGTTCCCTCTCAGAATAAATGTTGTGGTCATAATTTTGCTTTTACCTCTGCAGACTTCTTCCTCCAACGGCTTTGATGGAGATACTTATAATTAGCTGTTACAAAAAAGTCAGAATTAAGAGCAAGATACTAAAGAAGAGAGATTGCCATGCCAAGAAATTGTGTTCCAATGCAACATATGAGTGTCCTGCATCTAACTATAGCAGAGACAGATATTATCTTGAGTAGCTGCAGTGTCCCAAGTATCAAGAAAAACATGTTTGCAGGCTGGAAAGCATCATTTTCCTATAACATTGTGCTAATTCATGTAAGCTAATTGAAAATGAAAGCTTTTGAAAAATAAACTTGACTTCCACCATTTCGTTTCCATTACATATGCAGCATTGTATTCCTTTTACCCTCGGTAAATTGTTCCTCTTTCAGTGTTTCAGTAATTAGCACATCAGTAGGTGTTGGTCAGGAAGTTATTTTAGGATTTGCTCACCACAAAGTGGTAAGACAGAAACACGTGGAACAGTATTGAGAGATATTGTGCCTTTCCTAAGTGCCTGGGTCTTATAGAAAATAATAACATACTGTTGCTATTTCTTACTAGCGTTACCCCTTCAGCTTAAACAGGAGAAGTTCATGTTGCAGAGCTGACGCATTTTGTGTAGGACTGGCCAAAAAATTATGTTCCTTCCTAATGAAGAATGTCAAGGTTTCATAAGTCCTTTTAATCCCCACCAAGGTTTTTTGGAAACTATTTGTGAAAAAAAAAACCACAACAAAACCCACAAAGAAGAGAAAGACCCACCCGCACCACAGGAGCCAGTAGCTCGCTTGGTGGTAAAGCATCTCCCAAGGGAAGCAAAGGCCAAAACTGCTTGTTATATTTCATCTGCTAACAGAGTTGTGTTCCTGAACGATGATATGTAAGCGCTAAAATACAGCAAGCACAAAGGTGCTCTTTCATTCGTGGAAGCCATCATCTTAAAGTAATTAACTGGGGATTAGTCAGAAACGATGCCCAAACAAATGAGATACGGAAGGGCAAGAAATTGTATTCCTCTCTTGAACCTTGCGTTACGTGGAGCGCTGCCAGTGCAAACAGCAATGAGAACAGAGCGTTATGTCTTAAGAATAATGAAAAAATAAGATTGGCAATTAGAGCTGGATGGTTGTTTTCAAAACAAAGCATCTCGGGGGTGGACAGTGCTCCGCCTGCAACCAGCACTGTCATCTTCTGCCGCCCAGCAGCCCCAGAGCTCGGCCTTTCTTCTCCCTCCAGCAGGATGCTAACACAGATTGCATGGGACTTGCTGCAGCTTCCACGACTGTAAATCAAAGGCTGTGTCAACAGTATGTCAGCGGCATGAAGGAATAGCCCTGCTCCTCATGCGAAGTTTTCCTCTAACAATCTCCTCCTTTCATTTGCCTTCCCATGACTGATGCATAATTCAGGAAGCAAGCGCAGGAACGACGGGTTTGCTGAGAATGAAACTGCAGCAGCTATTGCACAGGGAAGTTTTATGGCTGCAAAGCATCCATACAGGCTTGGGAAGGAACAGAAGTAGTGCTTGAGCCCCATGTCCAAGGGTTGCTCACATCAGGTTCTTTGCAGACTAAAGCCCTGGTCTGGCGTTGCCCCCCCGGTGCAAAGCTGGACCCGAGCTCCCCCCCAGAGTTGTAAGCGCAGCACAGCGCAGAGCCAGCGCTCCTGGCCCCCTGCACAAGCTGGAGCACCCCAGGGAAATCATGAGTCAACACAAAAATCCCAACCCCACTCTAAATGAGCCTCGGGGCTCCCCCAAAACCTTCACGAGGTACACGGGCTGGTGTCAAACCCCAGCAGCTTGTGTGTCCGTGCTGCTCCTGTTACTGATGTCCTGATAAACGTTGAATTTGCTCTCTTGGGAGCAGCAACCAGCGCTGCTGCTACTGAGGAACGCCACAACCCAGCGCCCCGGGGCTCGGCAGCGGCTATAAATCCTCTGACCTCTGCCACCCGCCTGCTCAGCAGCCACTGTAAATCCAGGCTGTGCTTCGCTCTGCTGCTGCAGCCGAGCTCCCCTGGTAAAAGGCAGGCGGTTGCCTTGCAGACGCGGTGCACGGCGTGCTGATTGCGCTGGGAACAAACCTGCCTTCTTGTAAAGCCCATATGGAGGAGAGGGAGGCAAGTTGTATAACCTGAGACCAGTAATTGAGTGTGTGTGTTAAGTGACTTTACAACCATGCTTCACTAGGAAGCCAATAAAAGGGCAAAACACAATTGCCGGGTTTTAATTAAGAAGCTAACATTTAAATGAGGTGCATCATCTGTTTGTATTAAATGTGTTTAATTTAATTTGTTATAGTACACTTATTAAATAAATCAGCTTTATTGAATTTGCTATGCTGGTGGCATGCTGAACAGAAGTGAATAGAAAGAAGCCGGGTCTGGAATTTTCTTTCTAAATCAACCAAGGCTCTGTCTGCATGCAGTGACACTTGGGAAAATTAATTCCAGTTAATTAAAGGTGTGAATTTAGAGCAGATCAGTTCAGCCACCCTAAAACTCCGAGCAGACCTCTTCATTCAGAATCCAAATGCCGTTGATTCAGCTCGGCTTGATTCACTTGGCATGTGATGTAAGGAATTGAATTAAGGCCGTTTTAAATCTGAATGAACGTCTGCACGAGCCTTTCTCAGGGTTTCATTTGTCCCCTTCTTTTTCCTGAGCATCTCTGCGTGGATCAGAGGTTTGCAGGAGCCATGCAGGTTGGGTTGGCAGTCTCCACTCTCCCAACCTTCAGCCTTGTTAGGAATTGCCCGCAGCCAGAAAAGCAAAGTGCTGCCGGTAATAAACTCCCCTGGCTGGCACTGCCTGGCTGGTCTCTGCCCTGCCCTGTCCTTTCCCATCTTCACTCTGCCGTGGAAAGGCAATATTTCAGCTCACTGCTACAGGAGATCCAGTATAGGGATATTAATACCAGCTGGGAAGAAATTTTCCTGCAAACTTCGGCCTCTGTCCAGACCGCAAATCACTGGCTGCAGCAGCTCCTGGGCCAGGACCCTGGTTGTCCACCGGTACCCGGCCTCAGGCGTTGGCTCCTTCATCTGCATCATGGATGCTCTCACACCTTGGTCAGGGAGCCGACAGACCCCCAGCCTCGATTCCTCCAGGCGTGGGGGTTAGAGATGCGTTTCCAGTAGTGGCGCATCCAAACGCACCCCCAGCATCTGACATTTTGGAAAATGCCATTCCGAGGCTCGGTCTTTTCCTGGCTCGCCTCCATCCCTGCGCACACTCAAGTAATACCTACTTATTTCACAGGATAGCCAGGAAAGTTTCAAAGCTGCTTGCAAGCCCCTCCGAACTCCCCAGCCGAAGCAGCGAGGCCAAAGCATCGAGCATCGACCAGGGAGCTGGCTAACACGGCACGTTGTCCCCGCTCCGGAGGGGAGCAGCATGCCAGCACCACTGCCGCCAGCCGATGCCTCCCGGGGGGGCTGCACACGCCGGAGCCCCCCCCCCCCCTCGCCACCGCCCCCCGCATGAAAGAGCCCTTGTTGCTCCCCGCTGCCGCGCGGAGAGGCAGCCCCTTGTCATCCCTTCAACTTTGTGCGCGCTTTTCCTGGGAGGAAAATGAAATTCCTGCCTTGGAATTGGCGCCACCGTGCCAGAACGGCAGTGACCTCTGTAACCACACAAGATTTAGTGGTTACTTTATTTCAGCTGTAATGAGGCTTTGTAAACCGCTAAAAGCCAAATGTTTTCTTCTCTTTAACTCTTGGTGGATCGCGTGAAATAAATAACAGAACAGACGTGCTGTCTGTGCATGAATTGAGAATTCACTTAAAATTACCCAGCGTCTGAAGTGGGTGAAACGGTGGTACTGAGAGGAGGTAGGTGCTGAGTGAGAAGTTATTTGGAGAAATGAGCCCTGAGCTCCTTCCAGCAGGCGCAGCCGCGGCTGGCCCGGGGCACAGGGAACGGCTCTGGGCACACCGGGGAGACCCTGATCTACATCCCCGCACCAAGACCTGAGGGGCAATTTCCTCCAAGCCTCTCTCAGGCATGTGTGAGGGGTCACCTAAGCTCAGCCAACATCGTATTGTGACTGTCCCCAGAAGTGTGTGGTCATCCTTCTGTTTTTCTTTACAATCTGCATCTGCAGGAAGGCTCCTTCCCGTTGAAAAGTGATCCTGGCTGCACTCTGCCAACTAACACCACCTGCCTTGGCCACAAGACAGACAACAACTGATAAATACAGTCGAAATGGTTGTTAAGGGGCATGTTTTCAAAGATAAAATGCTCTTTCTTTAAATATACTCCTTATTCCAGGGCCTGCTTCACTGCACCAAAAAGCATTAAAGATGGTGATGATCGAAACGCGCTGATGCGGCCATGCTTTATAGGAAACTTCTTCACCCTCTGCTGCTAATAAAAAAAATAAATCTACTTTTTATGCTTTGGAACAAGTGTCCAAGTGTTTGCTGCTCCCGCAAGGGCTGCCAGGGGGGTAAGGTGAGTTGCTTTGGGATCCAGCAGAAGGGCTGGGGTGTGGCAGCATCCCCAGGACACAGGCGATGCCACCACTGTGCCACCGCCACACCGCTGGCGCTGGGAGCAACGGAGCCACGGAGGATTCAGCCTGGGCAACCCAATTAATTTGGAACAACTGGAAACATCTTTCTCCAGGTTTAATTTGCTGCATGACTGAATACAGCCTGTGTGATGATTTAAAGTGGGAGAGGGGCAGGGCCCCAGGCAGGGCAATGGCACTGCGTGATGGAAATGGGGGATCGTTTCCACACCCCTTCCTCAGATGGGCCACCTCAGGGTGCTGGGAGTCATGTGGCAGCAGTGGCCATCCCAGCTTCCAGCCCCAGCAAAGCCCTGTGCTCCAATTTAGCAGAGCTAGAGCTGCTTTTGCATAGTGATGGCAGGGGAGCTGGGTCTGGCTTTACAGCCTTCCCCAGCAGCTCAAATCCTGATCCCAGCCCAAATCCTGACTCCAGGTCAGTTTAGCCCTGCTAGACGATGGCTTCTGAAGATTTGGGAATTCCCAAGCAGCTTATCTATGTGGGGCACCCAGAGGGCAGGGATCTGTTGCACAGCCTGCATCCGAAACAAGAAGGGCACAACTTTGACCTGCTGTTAGCAGAGACGGGCCGCTCGTCACGTGTAACTATTAATTTACCAGAAAACAGTATCTCTGCTATCCAAACAACTGCAATGAACCGTGCCCACTCTTCCTCCGCACAAGGTGAACTCAGCTGCACGACTTATCCTTTGTGGTCGAGATCAACCCTTTGGGGTGGAGATACCAGGAGTCATCAGAGGGTGAACTGAAAGTCAGAATTGCTGGTTTCAACCCCCAGCTCGGCCCCGAGTAAAGGGCCCGTTACAAGGGAGTAACAAGCTTTCATCAGGAGACCGATCTGCTCATGCTCAGGGAAGATCAAGAATTTCCATTAAATTTACCTTGTGGGTATTTTGTGCCCAACCCTTTGCCCAACCAATGCCGTGAAGTAAACTGTGGCTGAACACAGGCCTGGTTTCAAAGTGTTGGGGGGATTCACCAGATTTTTCCAAGCACACCGTCTCTTTGTTCATTTTCTGGTGAACTAATCTATCTTGATATTCAAGTTTTTGTTAGAGCCATGACCTTTTCTATTCTAATTCACATATATAATTCTAACCATTTTGGCATCTGTTAAGCTTTTTGCTGTAACAATAATCTTGCATCAGTAAGTTCCACAAGTTTATAACCTATTGTACTTCACCAGTTTTATTTAAATAGATAAAGTCAGATTCTCACCTGCACTAAGTTGGAGTGAAGTCAATTTATGCCATCAAAAGAGCTGGCCCAAAGTTTTAATTTCATCAAACGCGTCTTTGATCTTCTATTAGAGAAAAGGGAAAATAGAAGCACTTTATAACTGGAGGGGATTATGCCACATGTTTTATCTTCTTCTGCCTCTTAACCTTTCAGAGTGGAACTGTGCTGTCCCTTTTAACTGTTCCTGGTCTGAGACTCCCACCGCTGACTCTCTGGTCTGTGCTGACCCTCAGGAAGGTCAGGACACCACCTCTTTGGCTTGACCTGCAGGGCAAAGCTCCTGCTGGGTTATCCACTATGAGAGGAGAAGACACCTACACATTGCAAATGTGTTTTAGGAAAGGCAGAAATTAATTCCACACCTGCAGGGTGCCTTGCACCTCTCAGTGGTGTCTGGTGCAAGAAAAGATTTTGCACTACATGGACGTGGTCTTATCTAATCTCACTGCTCTCAGGTTAAGGAAGGACTTTATCTTGTCATTTGCTCTTGCTACCAGGAAGAAACATCTCCACATCTATGGTGCTTCACACATAACACCGAACAAAGGCTTTACTGTGCGATACCCTGACGCATTCTCTTTCTCACCTTCCTCTTTAGTCCCTCCCTTGGCTTCTCCATGTTCCCTCAGACGAACATCTCTTGTCCCATCAAGCAGCCCCTCTGTAGCCAAACAAATTTCCTGTCCATGTTCCCAATGTAATTTCTCTGTGATACGGTCTTTGGGTTGAAGAGGAACCTGGGAAGGTTTCTGGAAAGGCAGTTTTATGCCTCCATTGTTGAGTGGGCCAAGGAACACCATATGAGAAGGCATTTTTCCAGTTAGACTCCTGAGTTTTATACATTTTTTTTTTGGTGTGAGATCAATCTGAGCTACTGAAAGGGTCTAAAAGCTCAAACTAGGTCAATGTGCAATGACTGCATCGTTGGATCGCTGCCTTGGTGATATGTATCTCACGGAGGACAAAGCCACGTTGCCTTGGCAGGCCTCTGAGCTATCATCTAAAGCTGATCGTTTTCTATCCACCAGCCAGGGCTGGATCTGAAACCCCAGGCAGTGATGGATGCATGAGCTGTCTACTCGATAAAACAGCTTGCCTCGGAGCCACAGGAATCCCCATGCTGGGCTTCGAGCGAGGAATTTAATCGAGTTGGGTCTCCCTCATCTTCAGAAGTGACTCAGGCCAGCTGCTTGAGAGGAAAGTGCTAACAGGCAGCCATGGGCCAACATGCCCGAAAGGGAAAGTTTGTCCTTATCCCTGTTAATTAGAGGTTTGCAGAGCACTGAAGCATGAGAATTTATAACCATTCCTGACTATTGCTTCTGGGTTTTTCCTAAGGCTCTGCAGCTCAGGGTGCTGGTGTTACACTGCTGTTCCTGCTCCCTCCTGGAGCCCTCTGCTCCAGCACAGCTCAGATCACCTGTCATAGCACAAGGCATCAGCAAGCCCTGCTGGCAGTTGTGCAATAAGCTTTTGGAAACTCTGAGAGGTTAAAACATCCTTATAAACAGAAAAAGAGCTATAAAAACTGTATTTTCAACCCTCCACCTCTCCCTGGGTGTCTTTGAGTCATGTTCTTTATGGCAGGGAAGAAAGAGCAGAGCTTTTAATTCAGACTCTCTGTGCTGAGATCCACTCAACATTAGGAAGAGGGCATTGGGTTCTCTTCTGCTTTTACAAAGCCTAAATGTGTCTGTGCAAGATTTTTTCTAGAGGCTCTGTTTATGGGGACAGGAGATAGATCTCAAGAAACACTGATTTTGGGCATCTGACACTAATGGGGAGGTGCAGCCTTGCACTGTGGAAGTGGGGAGCGGAGGTCCTGAGGATCCAACGCGGGGCACTCGTGTGTGCATCGCACCCAAGCGGGCTCAGTGAACTCAGCAGGACCCTGCAGACGTGTGAGTACCATCGGGATGAACAACACGTTCAGGGCCAAAGGGAGAATGAAGACAAAATCCCAGAGCAGGGATAGGCCGTGGTCTTCCACACCTTGCCCAAAGGCTTGTCTGACAGAAGGGGAACCCTGAAGTTACCCCCCACCCCCTATAGTTAACATAAATTAGTGAAGCCTGATCCTAACTCTACCTGCTGACTCAGTATTGATGCAGCATCGTCAAACCAGCTCATACGATTGACCCTGGGCTGTATTCTATGCTCCTTTCAACTAACGCTGAGCTAAAGCTGCATCTTTGGAGTCAAAACAGGTGAAGTCAGGCTTGGTTAATTCATTTTAACTAACTTAGATGTAAGTCTGATTTTTTCCTTTGTCTAGACAAAAGCAGGAACAGACTCGTTCGTGGTGTGTTAGACCATTGCCAGGCAGACACCTGGAGCAGCAGAGGCTCTGACAAGAGCACAAGGGCAATTACCACGCAAACGTGGCTGTGACCCACAGGAAGACCTGACCAGCCAAGAGCTGGGAGTTACTCCCTGCATGGGCAGGAAAATCCGTTGCAACCGTACACGAAGCAAGCCTGCACACTGAAAGAAGGTGTCTGCCACTTGGCTGTGTAGCAGCAATCATGACAGAAGTCCCTGGCTTGTGAAGTTGTCAAACTGTAAAGTTAATGAGGTAGAAATGAGAGTTTGGTGCAGGCGTCTGAATGTTCGAATTACTCCCCAACGGGTTCGCCCTCCTCTTATTGCAGCCTGCGTAAATGAAGTGACTAAGGGTCTCCTTGGACTCTGGCCAACTCGCCACTGCTGCTGCAAAAAGTGCGCAGTCTTGTTTTGCAGATTAATAAATACGGAGTTGTCAGTGAAGGAAGAACATGTGGTTTCTAAGAACTAGACAAGCAGGAAAAGCAGACAGACATTACACTGCTCCTTGTCCCGGCGAAAAAATAAAAGCCATACAAGCCATGCATGCACAAACACCCCTCCGCCAAGCATGGGAAAGTAGTGTTGGTGTGAGACAAAACAGGGGTGTTTCGAGGAGGCTGAGGGACGCTGGGGGAGACAAGGGCTCAGGTGCTAGATGGAAAAAGTTGGAGATTGTTGTGCTTTGCCACTGAAAGAGGAACTTGAACTGGATGAATTTGCTTGGAGTTGAGGTCTGCTCTACCTGTGTGGAGGGACAAGTTAATGAACCCACAGCTGGCATGCCAGTGGAAGAAACCACCTGGTGAAGAAAAACCTTCCCTTTTGGTGCTGGTGAGTGGGTGGCTCCATAGAGAAATTCCCAGTAAGCATAGGTGTGTCTTTGTGGGAGCCCAAAGGCAGCGTAAGTAACACTGCGAGTGGAAACAAAATCAACAGACTTATGGGCTATGGAAAGGTGAGGGACGGATTGAGACATCTGCAAACAGCCTTGCTGGCTGGCTAACTCACATATCCTTTTGGGAGTCCCACCAGCTGACCTGCAACACTATGTTGAAGTGTAGGAAGAATATTAATCGTAGAGAGCAAGAGTAGAGCTAATCCCACAGAGACATTCATGTCTAAGGCTTGTGACTATGAGGTTTTGTTTCTCAAAATCCTACCAAGTTCACCTAGAGAAGTGGATCGTGGTCCTCATCATGGTCCTGAAAAGAATTATGCGAGACCTCCATAAGAAAAACTGCAGGAAGAGCACACACTGCAAATTTTGAATCATTTTCTTAAGTGCCAGAAAGCTGAGAGAAACCTGGAGCTGGAGCTTGCACTTTAGTGCAGCTTGAAGCTCCAACACAACCAGAAAGTTAGAGGTGTGCTGATGATGTCCATGAGCTCAGTAAAATACCCTCCTCTTGAAATTAATTATTTCAAATAAATCCTGTCTGCCCCTTCCTAGTGAGGAGATGAGGGGCCCCATTACAAAGCAGGGGCTCAAGGAACAGCTTTTAGCTGAGGATACAAGCAAGTTCAAAGGGATTTAAAAGTGGGAACAAGGGCTGGAACAAGCCTTTCCACTGCTATTAAGACTACAGGAGCGATCTAGTTAGGTTTAAAAGAGTATTTGGACCCTATTGCTGTGTCTTTCCCACACCAGAGGAACTGATCCATATGTCAACTTTGAGAATAGACATCCCAGCAAACCCAGACCATTACCAATGTGCTGGTCATCATGTAAAACAGGCCAGACTCTCACCGGTAACATCTGTACGCTCTGCATTATCAGCACCATCAAGTTTTCTATATTTTAGGCTCGAATCCACCCCAGTGCATGTTATTTTGATAAAGAAGCATCTGTTCAGATCCTGTACGGTATCCAGTGCACAAACACATGTAATGGCAGCCCAGAGGTACTCTGCTCTCTGCTGATGACACACACAGCAATGGGGAAATTGTGAAGATCAATTTTACACCTAATTTAACATGAGTTAGCATGTCTCTGTAAGTTTTCTAATGGAACACAGTCCCACTGCATGTCACTTGCAGCTGTTTCCTTTATTTTGTGACTTCCAAAATTGTCGACTTGTGATTTTAGGAAATTGCCAAGCTGCGACTTTAGATTTGGAAGACTTGCGCCTTCCAAGAGGCTCTGGAGTGGCTCCAGGGAAGCTCTGCGATGGCTCTGGGAAAGCTTTAAATTGTCTCATTGGAAGTGGGGATGTCTGAGATGATGCTAGAATACGTCCAGAGAAGCTCCCAGATACCTCTAGGAGAAGGTCTGCCCAGGCTCTAGAGAGGCTCTGAGGTGGTTTCAGAAAGCTCCTGTGAGCTCCAGAAAGGACTCTCAAGAAGAGCCAGGATTGCTTCAGGAGACCTTGTACTTGTGCTATGGGGGTGGCTCTGTGGGGCTCCAGAGAAGCTCTGGAGAACTCTTGGTTGCCTCTAGAAAGGCTCTGTGGTGCTCTGGAAAGCTCCAAGGAAGGTTTGGTTTGCCTCCAAAGCAGCTCTGGAAAGGCTATAGAAAAGGTCTGGGACAGCTTTTGCAAAGACAATGGGGAGCACTGTGAAGGGTCTAGAAATGCTGCAGGATCTACAAGTCTCTAGAGATCTGCAGACACCGCAGCACCACCCTGCAAAATCCACAGTTGCAACTTGACAACTTTGCCGAGTTTCCACTTGGCAGCATCAGGAGGCTGGGACTGCAAAATTTACCTTTCTGACTCAGTGAATCACCAAGTCTGTGATTTATCGTGTTTTAATTTTTGCAAGTGTTTCACATTTGTGGGCTACAAATCCGAGGAGCTGTCAGTTGAAGGGCAATTTTCAAGCATCCTTCTGTTCCGTTGCTGTTGCTCCATCACCTCTGATGCTTCCTTCTGTCTCAGAGAGAAGAACCAGAATGCAAAGAGGACAGGGCTTGCGCCTTCCCACGTACCTGCACACCTTCCTCCTCTTCATTTATTTCTCCACAGAATCAGTGATTTTCCATACACACAATTTCCTTTCAAGTTACTTCTTCACGTTTAATCGCTACTAGGAAGTCCACACTTTCCTGCATCCCCTTCTTCTCCCACAACAGATTATGTTTTCTTACAGGTTTCATACCAGTGTCCAAGGGCACACATTTTCCTCTGCCTTGCCTTCTCTCTGCTTTAATATCTGCTTCTCTTCAGTACCCCTTTACCTTCCCAAGAGGAACTAGGGACTTCCTTCCACGTGTCTTCCAAGACTGGATCTGTGATTTTAACTCCTGTTTTGCCACTAAGGCACTGCTTGCAGTTCATAGTAATCTCTAAAGAACAGGACTTCATGAGAGGGGTTTCAGAAAGAATCAGATTGCCAAGTCAGCATGTCAATCCTGTTTAATGTAATTCCAACATTTGCTTGTAATTCTTGTTTAAGATATTTTCACCAAAGCACTTTTTCGCCCCAGTCATTCAAAAATGCACAAGAGTCTCATTTCCAAAACACAAATCATACAAGAGATGCCAATTCATGAGTCCACTCAAGCAGGTCAAATTTTGTGGAATTGGCACCTCCTTAAAAGTGCTTTGCCCTGTTGCTGGATGGGCTGTCCTCACTTGGGGACATTTTTCTTTGGGTCTCTTCTTGCCATACCAGTCCTGGCTGTCTTACATCTGCCCACCACCTGCTCCTGCTGCAGAGAAGGAGCTGAAGCCCTGTAGCCCTTGCCCAGTGCCATTAGCAGGGGGAGATGTTTGCAGAAAAACCTGCAAGCCCAGAACACGCACGGGCTGGGACGTGCAACAGCGACGGCTCCTTCCCACCTCCCCAGACACGGCTCCTCCAAGGAAGGCAAGCTCGGTGTTGGCATCACCTCGCAGGGCACGGCAACACGAGATCTTGTTCAGGGGCAAATAATATATTTCCAGAGCGCAGATGAGCTTACACACTGCAAGGCAACGCTCTTTTAAAGTGGTGGCAACAGCTCCTGTTCTGCAAACCTCGGCTTTATTAGCTCCCATCCCAGAACTGGAGCTTAGGGTTGGGGTTTTTTCTTTTAAACACAGGTTAAATGCTGCAAGGAATTAAAGTGTTGCTTCTTCCAGCTGTCTTAATCCTCGGAAAAACAGCGCAGTGGTTTCTTCCTATTGCAGTAACTAAGACTTGTTTCTGCTATGTCCAAAGCTTGACCTTATGCCATGTTCCCAATTTTACATGCCAAAATCCTCGTTTACCCAAAGACACAAATTAGGCACAGTTTGCATCGCCTTCTGCCTCTCCCATGCCTGTATTTTCCCCCTTTTCCTACGAGGGCCTTTTCATCTAGGCTGAGCCACCAGGAAAAATGTGAGCTGCCTCTCAGCTCCTTGGCTCCGTTGTATGGATGCTGGGATTATGTTGCAGATGTTGCCTGCGCTGAATGTGTAAGGATACTACATGGTGGTGTCACAGCTGGACATCCCATTAATAGGAACAATATTTGGTTTGAGCCATTTTAATTGAAACCACGGCTGTAGCAGCATGTATTTTTTTTCTTAATCGTACGCAAACGTGTTCCTCTCGGCCCTCCCCGCCTCCTGTGCGATAGTTATTGCTCTAAGACATCTGGTTTCACAGTTCAACAAGCACAGGCGTATTTCCACCATGTAGTTCTTCGCTTGTTGACAGGGCAGAATTTTTTAATATGGGGTTACTATCATCCAGACTTCCTCCACCTCCTCATTTATGTGACGGATACCTCTAAACAGTCCCTCAGCTCCTCCATCTTCAATCTGCTGGCCCAGTTTTATTAGCTCGCATACATGACACCTCGATGTCTGATTTTGCGCTCCCCTCCCCTCCTAGGTGAAATCCAAACCCCAAACGTGAACCGGACCTAATACTTTTTTTCTTTTTTTCCCTTTTGTTAAGGTCTGTTCCATAGAAACAAGGCCAGCAGCTTGGAGCCCCTTCATCTTGCAAGTAATTTGCAAGTGGATATAAGGGCTGGATGAGCCCCCACCCTATTTCTGACCAGGGCTGTAGGACAGCCCAGAGCAGCTCTGGAATCTCAATTTTTTCCATATATACTGAGATTTTGCACATACTTTATACTTTGCAAACTGGTACCTGCGTGAATGTGAAGGCTACCGCCAGCTTCCAGGGCATTTTGGGCTTCGGTATTTTGCAACACAGATGGCTGCTTCACTATGTCCACTGTCACCAGTTTTGCTGATGTCCAAAAAGGAAAAGCCCTGCTCGGTAGCAGGACCTTTCTCTGCAGGGTGGTTTCTGAAGGGGAATGGATTTGCAAGGGGAGAGGTGTCCTTCGCAGGGGACCACCCTCACCCCCAGGATAGGGACATCAGTGGCACTTTGCCCCAGCCTGAGCTGCCTATCCAACCTCCCTCTTCGCTTCTGAACATCCAAAAAAAGCAGTTTTATCACAAATGCACCCCCATACACACCCCCAGTCCCTCCAGAGGAGTCGCGTTATCTCCCATCACGCTCCATGATTTGTGCCTCATGAGCAGCCGAGGAAACCTGCACCGGCAGCTCCAGCCCGCCTCCCTCCCCGGCATCCTGGAGCTGCTTCCAGAGTTTCCCTGCAGCACCCATCAGAATGGCATCGTATGGTGTAACTGTGGTATCTCACGGAGTCACCGCGCTCAGCATCGCCCTCCACTCAGTTTTGCATCCTCCCATCTTGGAAGGTTTTCTCTGGATATGAATTAGCCCCTCCAGCACCAGATGAAAGTGTCGGCCCTGCTATAGAGACCGCGGGCGACTTGCCCGGGGCAGCGTGGGGGTGACATGAGCTACCAGCACCAGGGACACACATGTAGACTGCAAAGATGGAGGATGTAGATCACTGAGCAGATGAGAAAAGGCAGAGTTTATATTGCACTGGACTGGAGGGAGCCCCAAGGCAAAGCAAGGGCTGCAAACCAGAAGTCCTCACTCTCCAAACCATCTTTTTTTTTTTTTTCCCAGCTTAGAACTGCATGTAAAATAACTCCAGCGGATACCCGTTATCTGAATTCATGCACCACCTAAGAGGGGTTTAAGCCTGGCTCACAGAGGTGCACTTTCACTGGAACAATTGCACCTGCTTGCCTAAGGTGTGACCTCAGTTCTTTATTTTCTTTTTAGGCTTTATTGTACAAAAAAGGCAAACTCAGAAAAAAATAAAATTATTAGGCAAGGTAAAAACAAACTTTACCTTTCATTCTTGGTTTATTGGTTACTGGAAAATAAGTTTTACAAACTATCTCTTGCAAAGGACTTGTTTTCAGCTAGTTTATATAGTAGCTTTTGTTCACATAAAAATTTAGAAAGCTACTTTCCTCTTCTCCTTTCCCCCCCTCCAATACATAAGGGAGGTATTACAGTGTGAAATATATCTACCGCTAGCAGGGCTGTGTTGTGAAGCTAAAATGAACACAGTAAATTCTGAGAAGGAATTTGTTTAACCTATAACCTTAAAGTAATAAGTGGAGTGCTAAATGTTTTGGCTCACACTGATATATTTTTATAACACTTGGCAAGGCAGCTTGGAGTCTGAAAGAAAAACTTGAGCACTGGAGAAACAGCTCTCTGCCTCTCCATCTCCGGGAGGCCGAATCTCAGCCCGGCACGGACCCCGTCCCTCCATGCAGGCACCGGGAGCACGCGTGTGGCCACGTGTGCACATGTGTGTAACCACACGTGTGCCCGCGGTGGCTGCGGGAGTGGGATGGTGAAGTTGGTGTGGCTCAACCCAGCGCACCTCGTCCTGTCTGGTTCTAGTTGTGTTCATCACGTTTGTTTTTTTAAATTTAATTAAAATCCCTCTGGAGGGTTTTGGAGAGAGCCGGGGCACTGGGAGTCTGTGCTGAGGATGGTGCAGGTCCTGCAGTGCTCAGTCCCCTCTGCACCAGGTGGTTCAACCTTGGCACTGGCTGGGAGTGACCCCGGGGGTCCCAGTGCTCTCCCGCACCCCTGTTTCCCCATCTGCCTCTGGGAGTAATAATTACCCTCCTCCCTCCAGTGCTCAAACACATTTTCCCAAACATTTAAGGGCGATGCAATACGCAGGCCTGGTTTTCCTTCATTAACACCCGTTTGACATGGATTTCAGTAACATCACCCCCTGCTCGTGCCACCATCGGAGCTGAGCGGTGGGAGACGTGGATGCTGCCAGTGTTCTGCCATGAGCTCCCTCCCTCTCCACGCCGGCTCAAGCAGCGGGGCAGAGGGCAGAGAGCTGACCTCGGCTCCCCCACTGCTCTCTTGGTGGAAACCCAGAGTGAACTGCCCTGAAACCACCAATCAGGAGTTTGCACGGCTGAGGTGCAGACCAGGATTTGGCCCATCGCCTGGCGAGGGTCCAGGGTACAGTCTAGCCTGAAGCCCGCCTGTATATTTTGGTTGCAAACCCACGCGCCGCAGGTTAAAGCAAATCCTTCTTTCTTTCCAGACAACGTCACTCCTGTTGCATCTCAGCCCAAGGTGATATTTTTCCTGGGGAGAGACCAAGGGCGCAGCGCTGGAGCCATGGGGAGGTGCTGCCGCTGCCGCCCTGCTTGGGGCAGAGCTTGCAGGGAGATGCGGGGGGATGCGGGGGGCTCCAACTCCAGATCTCCATTTCTGGGGGCCTGCAAAAGTGGGAAATGAGGGAATCTCCCATGTGGGAAACAGCCCAAGGACCACAGACAAGCTGGATCCTGGGCAAGGCACTGAGGGATGTGGCATCCTCACTGTGCAGCAGATGGGAAAGTGGATTTGGGGGGGATCACAGGAGATCCGCAAGGTTTCCCAGCCCTCCCAGTGGGATCTGCAGAGGCACCACGAAGGGGTCTCACCCACAGCCACTGACGCTCCCTTGTTAAAGTGTCTGTGCCCAGCCCCGGGCAGCGTGGGTCCCCTCCGGCGCTGGGTGCTGCCAGCTCCCCCTTCACTTGGGAAAACAGCACCTGGCAAAGACCTTTCACACGTCCTTAGTTTAAATGCAACTAGTGGTGCCCATGGCCATGGCACTGAGCATCCGTGCCTCTCATCCATGTAGGACACTGCCCTTGGGAATTAGAAAACATTAATATTCTGTGTTTAAAGACAGGGAAACTGAGTCACAGGACTATGAAGTGACTCTCTCCAGGGTTCACAGGAAGCCCATGGCAGGTCAGGGGGTGCCACATGTCAGGACAATATGAAAAACTCAACCCATCTCTGTCAGCCCTCTGAAGCTCATGGGAGACAAAGGGGATCCATCTTCTGAACCAGGATATTTTCCCTCCCCAGGAAAACACACTGCTCCCCCAGGAGCCCTACTCTAGGGAGCAGGGACAGTGGCAGCAGGAACGTTTCACAACCTTCATCCTCCTCTTTTTTTTTTTTTTTTTAATTTGGCATTATTAATCTCTGGGGGGGTATAAATAACCTCGCTCACCCCTTCCCTGCCTCCACCTCCCAGATCATTTACTGTGGATTAATATTTGCTAGCTCGTTTGCACAGTAGCCTGTAGATTTTCAGCCTCGTCTCTGGAATGATGTTGACTTGCAGAGAAATTACAGGGGCTTTACCCTGGTACAAAGCAAACAGTGTGTGCTGTAATCAGACTCAACACCTCAGCAAATAATGAAAAGAGATATTATGTGGCTATAATTTCCACGCGGGATTAGGTGTTTGTCTTGTAAAGCATTCAGGTGCCGCCGGGTGTATAAACGAGTGTGTAATTATGGTCATCAGGTTAAACAGAGGGAGCAGGAATCCGACCCTGGGCTGGGGCGTGCACAGATGGGCCTGACGGTAGCTGTTAATTTGCAGCTATGAATGGCTCTTACAGGTCCTGGGTATTTGAGTGACTCGGCTTCTATTTATGGTTCCCAAAAGCAGAGCCCAGTCCAAGGCTCGCGGGGGTCCGCAGGAGCCTTTCCACGGCTCTGCACCAAGCCCCCTTCAGTTTTTGCTCATCTTATTTTCAGGGTAAATCAATCACGTGCTGTTTCCCTGGCTGGCACACAGCCACCTTGTCACACACCAGGAGATGGACCTCATCTATCTGCGGGGTTTGTGTTAGATCAAGGAGAAAGACTCAGGACGGGAGAGCATGGGGTGACACTGTGGTCCCAGAGATACATCCCAAAAACGGCTCCTTGCTCTTCGGGAACATTCTGGAGGGGTGCAGGGCACTGAGTGGGAAGGTGTGATGGGACAGGAGCACACACTAAATTTCCTCCTGAATCGGTGCCTTGTTCCTAAAGGCTGGAGAGGGAGCAGCCCGTTTTGCTCTGGTCAGCCAAGAGCCGACAGCTATCCCTGGAAAAACCACCGAAGGCACCCAGGGCAGAAACGTCCGCCCACAACGAAAAGGTGGGGGGGTAACAGCTTCTTGCCAGCAAACCCCAGCAGGGTCCAGCATGGAACAACCAAAGCCCAGAAATGGAAACCAGGCAAAACTCAGACTGGGAATAGGGACTGGTTTGGGCTGGGGAGAAGTGTTAGTTGCTGTCAGAGACGCCATGGAAAAGTGATGGACTTGGCACCTCCAGATGGACGCAAGGCATGGGCAAGGTCCCAGCAAAGCACACACCCTTGGCCTAGCACAGAGATAACCTGTGGTACCTCATGGCCAACAAGACACTACGATGCCATCCCAGCCAGAGTGAGTTTTGCCCTGTGTGGGCTAAACCTTCTCACGCAGTTCAAACCAACAATCCAAGCAAAAAACCCTCCTGGACAGTTCGTTCCTCCCTGTGCCCGCGCTGGGGCCTGGAGCCGTGGGGCCGAGGTGACCCCCAGGAGGCTCCTGGGCGGCCTGGCCGGGAGAGGAGCAGCTTTGCAGAGGCAGGAGCGTTGCCCAGCGGCCGTGCTTGGCTCCCGGCGCGTGTCCCGGGTAGGCAGAGCCGGGCAGGAGCCCAGCGCCGGGAGCGGGATGGAGGCGGCTGGAGGAGGAGGCTGGGCTGGCTGCCCGACCGGGAGGACGGGGCGTCTGCCCAGCCTCTGGCACAGAACCTGGAGGCCAAGGGGACAGTTTGCAGCCCCAGGAGCTGCCTGGAGCCATCCTGGCTGCCCAGCCTGAATTTACCCCAACGGGGGAAGGCAGGGGAGCAATACACCCCCTTAGCACCCCCAGGGTATCCCCAGCTTTTCCCTGCCAACCTGATCCTATCTCAGGGGTTCTCCTGTGTAGACCCCCCCTCCCTCCAGCACAGTGGGGTCAGTGCCTGCAAAGAGATGGGTCCGCAGCCCCCCCGCCACCCTCAGCCACCTCCACGCAAGGGGAGCAGCCAGGCCAAAACGTCTACGCCGCGCTCACGCCTTCCCCGAAACGGAGTCGCGGCTTATTATAGCAAATGTTATTGCAGCGGTGAAAGAGGCTGCATCCAGGAGCAGGCAATATCCTGCCTAAAATGTTCAGGGACCTCTGCCATGTGCACATTCTTCCACGGCGTAATTAGGGTGGCAGGCGCTGGCGACAAGCGCGCAGTCTGCTCAGGACGGGGTTGTTGGGTTGGTTGTTTTTTTTCTTCTCTTTGCAGGAGATTCACCTCAGATGGGGAACACACTGGTTTATTGAACACAAAATGTTCCAGAGGAAATCATTAAAGTGGGGTGGAGTGACAAGAGCTCTCGGTTAATGTCACCTAGGAGAAAAAGGGCTTCCAGAAAGGAAGAATTCAGGAAAGCCCTAATGGCCCCACATGCTCTCGGTGAGAAATGGGGACGTGAAGCTGATGCTCTCCCCAGGGGAAGGCTGCAGCAAACCAATGGTTTCTGGGATCGGCACAAATAAAACGCAGTGCTCGGTGCTGTGTGGCAGGAGGGACAGGGAGCCTTGCCGAGGGGTGGTGGCACAGGGGACGTGCTGCCTGAGCCATGCTTGTGCCAGCCTCCAGCCAGGGATGCAGGGCTGGGGGGAGCTGCCCCCACATCTTCTGAAGGTTATGCCTTGGCTACAACATTATTTTCAAATTAAAAGTTTCAACTATCTCTTTTCAATGCTGTAAGGCCTCTGATTTCGGCAGAGCCCGTTCATCCCTCCTCATTGGAGACTCGGGCTTCCAGAGAAGGTCCTCGCAGCTGGAGTTGCTGGAGCCTGATGAGTCTGGGCTCCTGACCAGCCCCTTGGGTCTCTGCATCTGTCCTGTCTCCTCCCAGGCAAAGTCCCTGCTGCTTAGTAGGGGTTGGCTTCAGCCTTTTCCCTTAATATAGACATGAGCAGCACCTCATAGCAAACTGGGATTTGTACTGTGAGTGGTCTCGGGACTACCCACAGCAACGGGCTGAGCGCAGATCTGCAGATCTCCGGGCCTGCTTGTACCGTAGCCTCCACGGGCAAAGAGCTCCGGGGTCCTCGGGGGAAAGGATGCTGTAGGTGTGTGACCTGTATTGTCCGGATATTTGGTGCCCTGAAATAGTCAACAACATATCTAATAATAATTCACTATTTAAGTTCACTTCAGCTAGGGAAACACAGACTTTTAACCCAGACTAAGTAACCATCCAGCCCATCTCCTTAGATTGCAGAAGAATTAAAGGGTTTAGGGGGGAAAATTTAACTACTGAGTAGGCTTGTGTTTGCTGAGGATGTCTGGAAATAACTCCTTCATTCATTCCATGCTAGGTGGGTATATGGGGGAAATGTGTTACCCCTAGTGCTGTCTTTAGGTTTCACGTTAAAGCACACACTTAATATTTAGCTTGTTGTTTTCCTGTTTCCTCCCTGGGGTGACCGACTCCCCAGGGAGAAACCTCCACAGCTATTTTGGAGCCCAAAGATGTGATTCACTTCAGGCAACCTATGCAAACAATAACATAAGTGTCTGTCACGCCTGTCCCCAGGAAGAGGAGAAAATCTGTCATACTTTAAGCTCCTTGGTTGGCACATCACTGCAAAACAATTTTCTCCCAGCAGCCACACTGGTGGGTGCCACAGTACCACTGCCAGGCGTTTGCCAGGCTGATAGTCCAACCTTTAGCCTGAGCTGAGTGCAAGTTTGGGGACTTCAAGGCACTGGGAGCTGCTCCTTTCCCAAGGATCCATCCTCTTTGCCTCATAGCTGCCTATCCCCTTACAGCCGAGGTCTTGCCTTCCCATTGCAGCAGCCTATCCCACAGAAAAATAGCACAAAGCAACATGAAATATATGTCCCAGAAAAAAAAAAAAGGGCTGTGCCTTGGCTAGAGAATGAATAGCCACCTCCCAGCTCTGTGCCAGTCGGGTTTTCTGTAAGAGGTCTGGCAAGGAGCGGGGACAGCGAGGCGGCCCTGGAGCAAGGCGGCACAGCGGGTCGCCCTTTCAAACCGGCTCCGCACCCCAGCCCGGGCGGAGGCTGAGCGGGAAACCTCTTCACAGCAAAGCAGGGGGGATATTTGTTACCACTGTCAGGATTTGGGAGTCAGAGAGCGGCAGCAGAATACAAAATCCAAGCCCAGGGTACAAAATCCAAGCCCCTGGGAATAGGGAGGTTAAATAAAAAGGCTGTGTCCTGCAGGCCAGAGCCCACCTCTCCCTCCCGCTCTCAAAGGATGGGTTTCTGGTCTCGCTGCCTCCACGGAAAAGCACTGTAAAAGCAGCGTCTACAACCTGGCCCGTGGCTGCTCCTTCCACCCCTGTGGCACAGCCCCTGTCAGCCAGCATCCCCCCGAGCCCTGGCTCATGGCTGTGCCGGCTTCAGCTGATGGAGCTGCGATGGGCAGGGATAACGTTATTACAAAGACAGCGGGATGGGATTGGTGTTCCCCTCAGATTTCACGCCCTGCTTTCATCCCATCCAAAATTATCGCACCTTTTGAGGGCAAGGAGCAATCTGTGCCACGCTCCCTCTCCGTTTGCAGCTACACGGGGTTGTATCCTTCAGGAGGAGCCAGAGAGACGTGAGTAACGGGACCGTGGCCGCCCTGGCCCCGCTTGTGCTGGGTTTGGCTGACACGGTGCTGCCCGAGCCCCTTGTTCCAGCAGAAACCCGGGGACCCCCTAAGGTGCAACCCCCAGCACCCTCTCAAGAACTTGCAGGCAGACGGGGACCTTTCTGGTGACACGCTGGGACCTTGGGCTTGGGCCAAAGAGTTTTATTTGCTGCAGGCAGAAAAGTTCATCCCTGTTACGTAAAGCGACATCATCACGCTCAGTAAAAAAGCAGCGGCTTCTGGAAATGCTCAGATTAGCCATGAGTGAGCAGGTTTAAGGGGCCTGCCAAGCCCCTACCCCAGCACAGCTCCGGCGGAGCGAGGGACCGCAGAGCTCGTGGAAGCTGGAGGGGTTGCAGAGCTCTGGAATGAAAGGGAAGAGTATGTTCATCAGCTAAAATTTAGGTAGTTTCACAGACGCAATGTGTAATTAACAGAAAAAATTTAGCCAGCTAATTGTAAGAGATGCAGCTGCATTTGCACAAAAAGGAACAGGGGTTTTAAAAGTTGAAAAGACCAAGCTTGAAGGTCCTTGTCCTTCAAACTCTACAGCCAGAAATCCCTTGTGGGCCCAGCAGCAGAGACATCGATATCCACCAACAGAGCTGTAAAACAATTCCCTCCCGCCCTGGTACAGTTCCAAGCAGCCTCTACATGGAGCAAATGATGCAAATCAGTGCCCATCTCTTTTGCATCTCATCTGCATGCCTCCTCTTGAACCATGCCAGGCTGCCCACGCTGCAGCTCTCAGCTCTGGGGGGGTGGGGGCAAACAGGGAAGCACTGCCTGAGCAGGATGGGGATGAGGATGAGGATTGAGGATGAGGATGAGGATGAGGATGGGGATGAGGCACTGGTGCCTTCTCATCCAAGGCAGGACCCAGCTTCAGAGCCAGCAACACCAGTTGGCATTTTCCTTCCTGAACTGACACGATTCAGCTTTGATTATCTTTTAAAAATGAATGAAAGTTGCAGAGGAGACTGATTTCAGGAGAAAATCCTGGGTCTGATCGGCACGAGAAGGCAGGCAGCGGGCTGCTCCACCGTCGGCAGAGGCCGTTATGGCTGTGTGTTTCCTCTAGCATCCCTCCTGAGAGAAAAGAAAAAACAGGTACTCACAGCAAAAAAAAACCTTTGCTGTCAGAGCAGTCAAGCAGCTGGGAATAACTCCAAGGGGGGCCCTCAAAAAATACTGCTCCCCTGTTTGTTACCCTGGTTATAGGCCTGGGCAGCTCCTGGGATGTGGCGAGCCGTGGCATTCTCAGCCAGAAAAGCTGAGAGCAAGGGGCTGCAGGAAGCACCAGGGGGGAGCAAAAGCACAGCCCCCCCCCCACTGAGACCCCCCAGCCCGCCCTCGGCCACCCGCAGCCCCCAGCGGGCGTGAAGGCATTTGCAAACCCCTCACTCGGGATGATCACAGTAATATTAATAAGAGTAATAAAATCCCATTCTAACTGTGATAGCGAAGTGTGGAAGAAAGAAAAAATTATGCAAATGAGGCTTATCGGCTGATCAGAATAACAAGTGAACTTGATCTGGAAGGGGGCAGCCTTCCTGGGTAATGAGGATTATTTACCCACGATTTCCCTTGCAAATCAGCAGCGGGTTCCCAGAGCCAGGCGCGCACAGGGCGATGCTCAGCACCCGGCTACGCCTCTCCAGGGCCGTGGTGCAAAGCCCAGGGAGGGCACGGAGCACTTGGCCAAATCTACAGCTTTTTTGCAGTAAAATGCTGCTTCTTGGGTAGGTGCTTCCCTCTGTGTTGCTCCAGGGTTTGAGCCAGGTGTCGTATGGACACATCGTTTTGCTTTCCGTGGCCACGCTGTGTATGTAAAGCGAAGGAGAGTTCATGTCGTCCGCAGCCTCTGCTGAAGAGGGAGTTGCAAGCCACATAAGCGAGTTTACATTTTGGCAGTTAGCAGTCTTCATAGATTTTTAGCTATTATTAGTGGGCAGAGCATCTGTCCTGTATCATGGAACAGCACTCGCCAACGGCCTTGAATCCTCTGCAGCAAGGCCGGGGTCTCAGCAGGCTGGTTGTCCTGTTTCCTCGGCTCCAAGGAATCGCCCTTTATTGAATCCAGCTTCCAAGCAGCGTTCAGAGAGCTGCCTCTTCGAGCTACTTGGGTCTTACCCATGCTTTCCGGGCCAGGACTATTCCCATATGCATGATCCATGTGTTCCAAAATATTAGTGTATTGGACAGGTCCTAACTCAATTTCACTCCGCGTTTTCCAGACATTTATTAAAACAGTGAGCTGTGAAATTCTGCTGTGGATTCCCCCCGGCTTAATTTGTGTCTGGGTTGGAGGAACCTGGAGAAGACCCATCCAGCACATACTGGCACAGGGGACACCATCACTGGGTGCTAATGGGGCTGTCTCACAGTGATCCTAGTGCAATTGGTGAAGTAAAAGCTTTTTCCTTCTGAATATTCAGTACAGGACACAAGGAAACATCACAAATAGCTGGGGCTTCATTGCCTCTGCGATGTTTGTAGGCCTCTCAGGAGCATCACCTCCCTTTCTATGGCATGCTCCAGTTCCCAGCCCCAGCTCACTCCGCAGCCTTCTGCTGCCCCACAGGAGGAGCAGATACCTGGAAGAGGGAGCAGATCTACCATGGACACTGCGCTCGTGCTGCTGGAGACGGGCAGCAAGTCAGGATTGAGCCCATCCCAAGCTGCGTATCATCTTCCCTGCACACGCTCTTCCAGGCTGCTGGGAGAAGGATTTCAAGGTGTCACCCGTCAGTGTGATCTACACCAGGGCTCTGGGCCAAGCACAAAGGTGAAAGATCTCGGAGTGGAGGTTCCTGGTGGGCACACATGGGTTTTAGGATGGGGGATTCAGCAGAGGAGATCTTGTCCTCCCAAAAACTTCTGATGAGGTACCTGCAGTGGGACCATGCAGGACCTCCCTTCCTTCCCACCCCAGCTCTGCCGGGGGGTTTTCCATGGGGCTGTAAGACGTGGCTCCTTGCAAACAAGGGCTCAGATCCAGAGACACTGGCCAGGGTGGGCACGTGGAGCGATGCCGTGGGCAATCCCGCACTGCTGGCAACACAGAGGAGCCACCACAGCCCTGGTGAGGGCATGGAGAAGGATGAGAAAAGGGGAACAACATTATTAAGGCCATGTGAATATTTGGGGCAGAAGTCCAAGTCTGGCAGGCTCAGTGTGCTGAAACCCACCACACCCATGCCCAACAATGCATATTCATTTTGGCATACTGGGGGGGGCGGAGGGCAGCCGCTCACATGCTTGTGCTAGGACTTTGTTTCAGAGCATCATGCTGTGGGACAGGGACGTCCCAGCACAAACATTGTCCCATTGTCCCTCTGCCCCAGTGCTCCCACAGTCCAGAGCAGCTCTCCAAAAAACAGATAGAGGAGGCAGTTCAGGGTCATGTTTCTAACCTCGAGGCCATCTGCGCTGCATGAACTTGCCAAGTCCAGCATTGCTCACCCCAATAATCTACAGAAGGATTTGCACCATTGTTCAAAATGTAGAGGCCAACTTGTTACAGGAGGTTATAGTTTAATTTCAGTGGTGGTTTCACCAGGAGTTGCTGTAATAAAGAGCTCGGTGCTTCACAGGCTTTGGGTACTCTCAGGCCAGGTTCAGTTCCTATCACCCTTGTGCAAACCTGGAGTAACATTCATGGTGTCAGTGAAGATGCTGCATGTTTGGAGGCTTTTAAACAAAAATAGGATTTGGCCTAAGATTTCTCCCAACAAACCTTTCTCATGCAAATACGGCCATTTTGCACACGCCTCGAATACCAAATTAGTAGAAGTTTCACTGCTCAGTCTCACATTTCCCCCACATAACCCACACCACCACGTCTGTCCATGCCGAGTACTGGCACACGGCTTTCCCTGCCCCTGAAACCCGAGGGTGTATTCCGCCGGTGGTGACTCCGCTCGCTGCAAAACCAAATCGCTGTTGTTACACCAATAGCAATGTTGACCCATCAGATGAGATGGCTGAAGGGCTGCTCCTATGGGGATAGTTGGCCATGGAAATTGGGAGGAGCAGAAGAAATCAGGATGCAACAGCAAATCCAGGAAGCCCACGAGGAGTTTTGCTCTGGCTCTTGGTTGTAGATGAAGGTGCCTGAGCATCACAGCACCGGGGAAGGGGAGGGTGTAAAATCCCCAGATTGGGTAAATGACCATTAGGCAGAAGTGCTGGAAGAGAATGACATATTTCTGTCTCGCTGACCGTAACCAAGGAGCAGACCCCTCATTCCCCAGCCCCTTCAGGTGCTGCGCGGGACTGGAGCTGGGGGAATTTACTTTTGTCTGGCTCTGAGTCGTGCTGATCCCGCTGCAGCTGGGAGGGGATTTCCCGTCAGCTCCAACCCAGCTGCTTAAAAAACTCTTCCACTAAGTGAGCTAATATTTCATGAATAAATTGAAGTGGTCAAGTCCCATTTTGTGCAGAAAGCACGGTTCCCTGCCGATTAGCCTGCTTGGTACTTTTGGGGATATAAATAACTTCACAGACTCATTCTCTGCGCCTTTCAAAATAAAAGCAACATTCAGTTATTTGATTTTTTTTTTTAATTTTATGCAAATGATCTTCTGTTCTGTGTTATTATGTAAACGAGCCAACTGAAATGGTAATGAGGGAACCCAGAAGTATGCATATATTAACTGCCGCTATAGAGCCTTACACCTACAGAAATGGCACTGAATTACATTTCTAAGGGAGGGACAGGTGTCCTGAGGGTGAAGATTTTACTCCAGTACTTGGTTACTTCTGAAATCCCTGTGTGTGAACGCTTCTTCCTACAGAGAATAGTCAAGCATTCAATTCAAAGAGCAAGTCAGCACTTCAGTCAGAAATTGCTTATTTTCAGTGTGGGAAAGTATGTTGTATTCAGTTACCGTCAGCCTGTGCAGCAGCAGTTCACATCCCACCTCTCATACTCCAGCAAGTTGAGCTCAAATCGGAGTCCACCTGAGTACAGACAACATCAGACAACCCACGATGAAGACAGAGCTGAAGGAATTTTTCTCCCCGTGCGCTCCATTGCAACAGGAGAACCTACGGGGAAATCATCCCTGCGTGCACTGCTCTAGGGCTGGGGAGAAAAGACCATTTTTGGGCTCGGGTGAGCCCACGGCATGATAGACATAGAAAATGATCCACACTAAGAGCAACTTTTTGAGTGCTTAAGGTAGAGGCAAAGCCCATTTCCAAAGGTCAGGCAGTCTTCAATGAAGTCCATGGTAAAACTCAACAGTGATAAAGGAATTTAAATGTTTCTGTTTCCTAAACCACATCCTTGTGTGCTCAGTGGGGTCCTGTGCCTGCTCTCCTCCCAGGTGTTACATGGGACACACCTCAAGCTAGAAAAACTGCCGTGAGAATAAGAAGACAAGTAACATCTTCATTTTCTACAGTCTTCAAGAATATTCAAGGGTTTTAACCAAGGTGGAAGCATCAGAGTTTCTCACCTTCCTAAAACCCTGAGAGAGCTGAAGCTCAGATCACAAGGGAGCAGATGTCTCAAATCCTTCCTAATCCCCGTGTTTAGCAATGATGTTTGAAGCGATTAGAGGTGCGGCGAGCACCGTTCCCAAGAAGGTAGAGCAGATGTTACACGCAGAGGTGCATTAAGCTCTCAGTTGTGGCTGCACTGCAGAAATGTTGGCCAAAGTCCATCTCAGTATGTCTGACTGTTTTGACTATTTGGCTCCGAACATGGTGGATTGGACCTGTAACATACCAGCACGGATCCGTTTTCCACAGTTTGTGAACTCACTGTGGCATCAGGAGAGGGAGTGAAATCCAGAGACCTCCTGAAGGTTATTGGAGTCTTGTCCTTGATTAAGGAGCTTAATATCTGCAGCTTCTGTTTGATAATTAAATGAGAACCAGCAAATAATAGATAATTTGTTACAGGGAAAACTATACCAAGGGCTAGGACTGATCCAAGAGCCTGTGAAAGCCTTCTGCTGAGCCGACTGGGTTTTGGAACAAGCCCGCAGTGGTAATAAAAATAAATCCCTGTAATTAGGCAAAAGGAAAAACCCAAAAGATGCCATTTGAGCCATTTAGGGCTCAAAATCCGTATCCTGGGGTTTGGGCTGGGTGGCCCCGAAACCTCAGGAAATGCCACGAGCCCACGGGAGGTGGGTCATGGGGGGGGGGGGGTCAGTCATCCCTGTGGGAGAGGATGGGGGAGCATCTTCTGCACCCCAGGTCTCAGCCTCCTCAAATGGCAACTCCCAGGTGAACCTGGGTGGGATGAGGAGACCTCACCCAGTTTGGGATCTGGCTGGCCTGTTCCTGGTCTCTGTTGGCAGTCCAGCCCCAGCTCTGCCTTTCCCTAAGGAAGCTCCATCTGCTCCACTGGGTCTGTCCTTCCTTCCCACAGGCAAGTGTATGACAGTCCTGGCCGAGCTGCTTCACCATCCAAGATGCAAATGTCATTTCAGGCAACGCTACAGCCTTTTCTGCTTTGTCTGCTTTCCCTAGAGTGTATTTTCCCAGAGATCTAGAAATTTATCACTTGGAAGGCATGGCCCAAGAAGCAGGATTTATTGCTCAGAAACCAGGAAACCCAGACTTTTAAAGCATGTTTAAAGTCCATTTTTCACACTGTGATGAGACAAATGTCACCAGCATCAGCGCCAGGAGCATATCAGGCCCCAAGGTGGAGTCAGAAACAGGGACAAAATTCTGCCCAAAGTGGATATTTTAGGTTTGGAGCTGAAATATGTTACTTGCTTCTAGGAGGCTCTTTCCAGCCCAGACTGACATCTTTTGGTGTAGGCAATGAAACACCAAATGGGGAAAGGAGAAGGGGAGAGGTGACTGATTATTCTTACCATCACCTGGTGTGTCTCATGATACAGTAATTGAACAGAAAGCTGAAATCAGATAAAAAGAAACACTTGGTGGGGTTTTTTTCAGCGCAAACAGTTCAGCCGCAGAGCTCTGCCACAGGCAGAGGCCGAGGGCAGAGCTGGGTTCAGAGGAGGGTTAGACAAATTCATGGAAAATATGCAACTTCTAGGCATAGCACTGAGGCAACGCAAGTGTCTCACAGCAATTGCTGATTGCCAGAGGCTGGCAGAGACCAGGGGAAGGGCTATTTTCTACAAGTCCTGTTTGTTACCCTGGTTTCAGGGGTTTTTTGTTTGCTCCTGCATGGCAAACCTACATGTGCCTTTGCAGGATACTCCTGAGACAGACCTTTGCTCTCTTCCAGTGCAGATATTTCCATCTTCCCCCTTTCTTCCAAGCAGATCTGAGTATCTATGTAGTTTGGGGCTGATTGTTTTAGCATTTCTTTTTTCTGGGGGGTTTCAGAGGATCTTTCCTGCATTCCCAGAAATAGAACACAAACATCTACTACACGGATGTTTTGTTAAGATATTTTCATTAAAAAAATAAACTTGCTTCCATCTGGGAATTTTGTTAAGTGTTTTAGATATGTTTTTAACTTCTCTGTATCACATCACCAGTTGTGGATTTCAGCCAACTATTCCAGGGCTTGGACACACAGCTCTTAAGGGATGGTCGGAATCTGGCTCTGAAGCTCTCACCTGACTTCATTCTGATAGACGTCGCTCCAAGCTCCTCCTCCACAGATCTGATTTCTCCCAAATGTTGAGAATATCTGGATTCCTGCCTGAATTTTGTCCGTTTGGGTCCAGCTTTATCCCCATCATCTCCATCTGGTGACCAGGAGAGGCTCTCAAAGCCAACAGACCTTCTGGGGTTCTGGTGGCCCCGGAGCAGCGAGAGCTTCAGAGGGACAGGAGCAAGCCCTGGGGGACCTGAACAGCCTGGGAATTTGCAGAGAGTCTCCTCAGGGGTCGCATTAAATCCTCCTTGTTAGGAAAAGGGGGTGTTTGCAGGAAAGGGTGACTCACTGGTCTCAAATGTGGGTGACTCACGGCTCAGCTCCGGGGGCCAAGATGCCAACACGATGGCAGCCAGAGTCATCTTCGGTGGCAGAGCAAGTGGAGGTCCAGAGCGTGTTCCAGTTCCGGCAGGCACCAGTGCTCCCCGGCTGATGGACCCCTCATCGTTAATAACAGCTTTTCCATTTGTCTCCTTCCCAGCTACAGCGCGAAAGGAGGAACACAAATGGCAGTGTATTTTTTTTTTTTCTCCTTTCACAGTGTTAAGAAGCTGAAGTCTCAGGAGGAGCATTACAATTTCCAGTGGAACCAGTTACCTTCCCACCTCTTTTTTTTTATTATTTTATTTTAGTTTTGTTTGACATGCATGCCTTTACTTTCCCGAATAAAGAGTGCCACTAACTACCTCTTAAAATATTATTACAGAAGGGCTGTATTCTACTGAGAATGGCATTTTTTGTAATAACCCCATTTTCCTTTTCACTTATTCTTACCTAAAAAGTTTCAGATTGCAGCTCATCCATCTCCCTGACACCCAAATCCCCTCTCACGTTTTCAAATTTATATATATATTGTTAACCCATTATTAGCCCATAGTACCCAGGGAAAAAAAAAAAAGAGAAGCGTGAGAAAGAGCCAGGCCCTGAGCGGAGGCACAGGATGCGTGGGGGGGTACATCAACTTGGCCTGCAGTTTGGGGAGGATTTGTTGTAAATTGGTGGCTGTGGAGCCTGCTTTCTCCCTCCGCAATGGGCTTTGCGGGGACACCTCGGTGTCACCGGTGGAGGGGGACACCCTTCATTCTCTCCCCGGGTCTTGCTCCAGCTCCTGTGGGCAGCTCCAGCTCGCTCTGTCCCACATTGTGTGGGGGATGAGACTCGCTCTGCCCCCAGCCCACCTGGACAGGAAAACCAGGGACCAAAGACTGCAAGAGGAGGAGAAAACCAAACTATCCCTGCCGCTTCCTCCAGCCGGGACCGGAGAGGTCGTTTTCTGAAGGATGCACGTGTGTGAGCTCATCCCAGTGGGGCAGCAGCGATGCACGTGGTTCTAAAACCTCCCTGACCTGGGTTCCCAAGGCAGGAGGGGAAGGACAGGGATGGGACATGGCTCCCAACAGAGCTGGCAATTCCATGCTGGCCATGCGAGCCGGAACCCGTCCATCTCAGCCTGTCCCAGTCCATCCTAGTCCATCGCATCTCCCCCAGAAGGCAGCAGGAAGATTCGGGCAGGTTGCAGGGGCGTCTGGGCGAGGTGCATCAGCTCTCGGTGGCTTTTGCTACTCTATTCCTTGGAAATACAGGGTTCATCCCGTGAGGCAGGAGCGCAGCAATCCCGTACCCGGGCTGGCAGAGGGGCGATCGCTGCTGGTGATTCAGGAGGGGGAGGGTGCCTGTGCACTTGGTTATCAAACAGCAGCGAGGTCAGGCGGCATCCTGAGGACAGGAAGGATGTTGTCAGAGATTAAGTGATCCTCTGTGAGCTTTTGAGCAAAATTTAAAGCGTAATATTTACCATGAGAAAATCTCTAAGTTATGTGAAGGTGACAGCTTTCTATTTTCATCGGGCTGTAATGGATCACTTGCAAGGAAAAAAAAAGCTCTATCTTCATTAAAGTTTTCTTTTTTTGCCCTGAAACTTTCAACCAGCTGTGCACAGACCTGAGAGTAAACTGTTATTCCTATTTGTTATCCTCTTTAAAAAAAAAGTGCATTCCTCATCAAAATCACACCTACCCAACGTGCTGGGCTTTTTTATTTATTCTTTCTTCCCCTTCTGTGTGTGTGGTTTTTATTATAACTCGCAGGCAACTGCTTAACATCAACAACAACAACAAAACTTTGGCAGAAGCCGCCTCAAAGGATCCGTGTGCGAGATGTTCAATGAACTTCCTAGCTACCAATAATTCCAGTTGGCTGCTTTTCCTTGAGCTGCATCCTCCCGGCGTCGGGGTGTGGAAGTGGTCAGCGCCCCATCGCTTGCGGGGGCTCCACCAGCTGCACGAGGCTTCCCCGAACAGTGGCTCTTTGGGAAAGGGGGGAAGTGGGAGAAGTTTATTCGTTCTTTTCCTTTTGCTAAATGAAGCTACTTCTCGCGAGTCTAAATATTTACTGCCGTTTCTGGACACACACACAAAAATTAATAAAACTATTCGTGGAGCGAGATTCTGATTCCCAATTATTTTGCCTTCGTGAAGTTAAAAAAAAAAATCCCAACTTTGTTTGTGCATTCTTATTGCAAACACAATGCCAACAATGGCTAAATAGACAGCATAATAAATAGCACCACAATGCCGACATAAAGGCCTTTCTGGTACTGCATACAAAATATAAACTGTGCCATGCCATTATTATTCCGGAGCCCTTGCTGAAACAGTGCAGTTGAAATTCCACCCCCAATGTGCACCTAATCAGCCATTCAGAGCCCCTTAATGACTTGTCAGTTCTTTGCCCTGCCATTTTCTGTCCAATTAATTCTTTTATTGTGCACCGGATAAAGGAAGACAAAGGCCTTCCATGCAATAATGAATCATTAAAATTCAGCAGCTCCTCTCTTGTGCTCTTGGCTCCTCACCAGCAATTCAGGCTGTTTCGCATTCGTTATGTGTGTGGTGGTTAAAATTCACTCTACCTCAAACAAGACCTTTCAAAATGCTTAACCCTTTCCTGGGTGAAGACCTCCATCGCTACATTGGGAATTTAGACACACACACACACAAAAAAAAAAAAAAAAAAAAAAAAAAAAAGAGGAGGAGGACGACGAGCGATGGGAGGAGAAAGGCAGGCAGAGGTATTTTGGGTAAATGTTTTAATATCACGTCTCTGACAGTCACAATATTGCCTGCGCACACATCCACAAACAAATACGGGGAGCAGGAGCCGATGCCAGCGCGGCTGCGAGAGCGGCCGGGCTGCGGAGCCGTGGCGGGACGGGCGTGCGGGTGCGGTGCCCCGGCCTGGGCAGCGCTTCCCGACCCGTGCCGGCAGCTTTGCATCGCTTTGCCTAAACCAACACAGCCCCGGGAGCGGGTGGCGGAGGCAGGGAGGGACACCCTCTTATTTTGGATTAGGAGTGGCTTGTTTTTCATTCCTAATTGGTTTAAGATAAACTGAAAGAAGCCGGCTTTTAAACCTGAATAAGTGTGTCCAACTGGCTTTTTTTTTTTTTTTTTTTTTTTTTTTGCACGGGCTTCACTAAATCAGGTCAAAACCAACACTCCAGTTAAGCCAATGACACACTGTGCATGGCTGAGCTCCGCAGCCATATGGGAGCAGCTTAATAGGGGTCAGCAGGAACGCCGGCGGCTCTTTCAAGCACGGGGAGGGCAGAGCCCCACTTTCAGCAGCACCCACCGTGTTTATCTAAGTGCCAAAGCATTTCTGAGCAAGAGCCCCCGGGCTGGTGGCAACAGCCACCCCCTCCGTGACTCCCATCCCACCACGGTGGCTCTGCTGCGGGCAGCGCTGCTGGCAGGCTGCAGCAGAAGCTGGGGGTAGGTTTGTTTTCGGAGCCCCATTAAAATGGTTTTTTTTTCAGTGGAGTTTGCGTGGTTTTATGGAAAGATGTTGCCTGCTGTTTCCCTCCTCGTGCACTGAGGTTCTGCGAAAGAATAAACTCACTTTCCACCTAAGCCACAAAACCAGCCGCCGCTCCGGCCGCAGCCCCGCTACTGAAATCTGTGTTTCTCCACCAATACTCTGCGACAGAAACCCCGTGGCCCAAGACCCACCCTGAGCTGCCTGGGCTGGCTGAAGGGCTGGTGCTCCCAAAAACCCATGTTCACTGTCAGGAAGCAGCTCCTGCACCGCATCGTGTCCCCTCAGCAGGGACTGACCTGCAGCCGGCTCCCGCACGGGTTGGGGTTGCAGGACAGCAGGAGAACGAAGCAATTTGTAATAAGCACCATTTTCTGCGGTTTGGGCTCTGGAGGGGCTATTTTTAGCTCCTGCTGACTCATTTGGGAAATGGCTTCCCCTCCCCAAGCCTCATCCTTTGCCACTTGGTGCCATCCTTAATTCCTGCGTATAACATATAAAGTGAACTTGAACTGACACCAACCTGACTCAGCTGGGCTGGGTCTCCCTGGCTCCCATGGTCCTGTGCAACTCCCCTCATATCATTAATTAGGCCGCTGTGTGATGAACCCCCAAAAAACCTTGTGGAGCCTCTACAGGGTCTCCGAGGGAGAGCGGGGTGGGGGGGGGGTACGGGGCGTTTTCTCTCTTGGACCTGGGGTTCCTCCATGCATCATTCACAGAGCGGCCAGGAGTTGGTGTGAAACTCCCTGCTTTCACTCCCACTCCCCAGAACAGAAGTTTGGAGCCCTTCTGCTGGTGAATTCATGCTTAACAATTTGCCTTTGGGTGTAAAAGAGCCCTAAATCAATTGGACTCAACCCCATGCTCTTGAAGACTGAAAATAGGGTAATGTTGGAGTCTCCTTAAAGCCTTCCCCGAGGGTCGGGGTTCATCCAGGCTCCCCAGGGACCGGGGCTGTGCCACACTGTGTTCACCGTGGCACCTTCTCAGCTTGCCCAGCACTGTCCCTGCAGCTCCTGTGGCCACTGAGCCTTCCCAAGGGCTCGCACATTGCTGCCCCTGCTCCCCAAAGCTCTCTGGCTTTGCCCCACAGTGTAGCTCTGCCCAACGCAGGTCACTGGCTGCAGCATCTGCCTGCTCACCTGAAAACAGCTTTTGCTGCCCTCCTGGTGCTTGAACACCACAGGCTCCAAACAGCAGTCATGTCTCTAGTTATTTTTATTTTATATTTAATTTTTTTTGCTTCTAGATCACAGGCAACGGGTAGCCAGGGGCTGCGAGCATCCAGCACTGGCAATGGGAGGATAAACATGGCAGAGGAAGGGGGAGGCCACACGCCTCTTCTCGTCTCATCGAGCATTAGGCTGGAGATGCTGGGTAAGGACAGGCAGCTCCGCGGCTGCCGCCCAGGAGCAGCATGTGAGGATGGCCAAAGCCCTGCGCGCAGATCCCCAGGGATCCTGCTCCCCGTCCCCCTGATCTCATGGCCTCACAAGGCTGTGGGTTGGGTCTGGGGAGCTCAGCTGGAGATGCCAGACAACCCAAGGAGGGATGTCATCCCAGGGAGCAGGGGTAGACCCATGCAGAAGTTTATTAAAGCTGAACACTGTCATAGAAATGCCATTTCAGAATTTCTTTGCCATAAAGCTAATACCCAACTGTAAAAAATGTGGAACAAAAGTTGATATCACTCCAGGAAAAATTATAATAAGGAGGATGGGAAGGGACTTTTTCCACCATGCAGAAGGAATGTGGATACGGTCTATAAAATTAATTTCCTCTTTCTTACTAAACAGTACCTTCTGAGCAATTCAGATAAATAGCAACATTCATTACTCTCTGCACCAAAAATAAAAAAGAGGAACTTTTATCGCTTGTGTATTCCTGCAATTATCTTGAGAACCCTTTTTTGTTGACAGCCAGGGGTCAAAAGCCGGTCTTGGTTTCACCTGATCTCATTGACTTCTGCAGAGACATTCCAGATTCACGCCAACACAAGAGCCATCAGAGCCGAGCTCGGGACACACAATGCTGCCATTCACATCAGGAAGACGCTCGGCTCATGGAAAAATCACTTCTCTTTCTGTAGACGATATCTACACATAAAATGGAAGAAAAGCACAATGCATGAAAATACATTTATATAAACAGCAGTAGTTTCAAATCAAAATGCTCTTCTCTGAATATAAACTGTGCCCCTGATGAGTGGTTTTCTGCCAGGGAAATGAAATGGGAGACTCGTATGTGTCAGTGCAAATCTTAGGTGTAAGGAATGAATTTCTGGTGCTCTTAGAAATTTCCAGCTCACCTTAAAGCCTGAGTCACTGGGATTATCCAGGCCACTGAATTTTACCTGCCTATCACCTTCCTGAACATCCATTTTGTAACGTCTTTGAATTTAACTCAACAGGAAATGTGGAGCGAGTATCCCCAACTCTGCGGGATGCCAAAACCAGTTGAATGTCACTCTTCAGCGTGAGCTATTCAAACGGGAGCTGCTTCCAGGAGCTGCAGAGGGGTCTCCAGGGCTCACATTATGGCTTGTACTTACTGAACAGAACAGATCTATAGCGTTTTGTTTCTGCAAATGTTAGTGAAAGCTAACTTCATTTTGCACAGCTTACAGAAAGCAAAAACAAGCGTGGCCGAAAGCAAATGGATTTAAAATCTGCATATTTTGGATGTGCATTTCCTTGGTGTAGTCGCCAGGCTGGTCCCAGGGCCCCACAGCCACCCAGGGCTCCCGCAGAGGAGAGCACATCCCCACACACACACCCGCAGCTCCGGGCCGTGCCAGGGACGTTGCACTCGCTGGACGTCACCCCACGCTGGGGAGCCAGGGCTGGTACAACACACGGGGAGGAAAAGGAAAAGGAGAGAGGGAAGAGCTTGGTAATGTTGCCCAAGCCTGTGCCTTGGACTCATCCTGCTGGGTGCACAGACCCCCATCAGGCTCCCCCCCCAAGTCAGAGACGCTTCGGTGCAATTTTTCATTTCAGTATTTTGGGTGATTTACAATACCGTCACATACAGATACTTTAACTCTGTTTTAAAGATTGATCCAGTTATCAGTGAGTTTACTGTAAGCTTCGCTATTAAACATCAAGAAAAAAGTAACAATAAGCATTTCTATTCCTATCTCACCCTTTTTTCCCCCCAAAGTCTGTGACTTTGGAGAGGAAGCTCTACCTCAACACGCAGAACAGGCAAAGCCAAAACGCATCTATTTTTTGAGCGTGAGTTAGGATTAAGACTTGAAACTTGCATTGTAACTGGAGGGAGGAGAAAGAAGGAAAGAAAGTCTCCTCTGAAAGTTATTCTGCAGCTTTGGTTTATAGTGTAATAAAGTCATTTTGCCAGCAGTTTTGTAAATGAGCGCAGAGAAAATGGTGTCCAGTTACAGACACTCTGGCAAGATAGCTCTTGGCAGATACTGCAAACAGCACATTTGCGTTGGGACTCTGTTGTTCAGACTTTGTTAATGTTCTTGAGCTTCATTAATTGTCATCACATTTATTTTCCCCATGTTAAAACATTTTCCACAGGGCTGCACTGCAACCAAGTCCTGAGCGCATTTCTCAGGCAGAGGCAGCTGAATTTCCCTAATCCCAACCCTTTCCTCCCAATTAGGGCCCAGCCTGAAAATCTTGCACTGGTTTGTCTGAAGCAGTGAAACCAAACTGCAACTTCGTTTATATAAGCAAAAAAAAAGTCACAAATGTAACTATTTTAATGACTGTATTTAAAAAAAAAAACCAAACCCACTAAATGCAACATATAATTTTGTTGCTATCATAATTAAGAGGTATTTACATGGGCTCACCAACCAGAAAACAGAATTTGTTACTGTAAAATTCCTACATGCTGTACAGAATAAAATGAACTTGGTCTAAAACCATGTAGTCTGACCTTGCAAACCCTTACTCATGTGAACAGTCTCAATGAAATCCTACGAAATCCTTGGGATTATGGGTGTGGAAATATACTTCTCAAAGTAAAAAAAAATAATTAAAAATCTCATAGTAAGATGCCATTTATTACAGGGAAAGAGAGCAAGTTAAAAAAAAAAACACAACCAAAAAACCCCAAGACATTAGGAAAAAGGAAAACCTCGGTCAACACATTTTATTCTGAATAGTCTGTCTCCTTCAAAGCTGTTCTCCACGTTTTTCAGCACAGAAATAAGCTCAAGCAGAAAGAAAACATAACACGTACTTGATAAAAAGCAATTTTTAATTTTATCAAATTGATCTGTACAAAAGTTAGCATTGCTTAGTCAGAAGCTAGTGAAGAGAACAGATAAGTAACAGCCAAAGTCTTTCAAACTTTATACAGAAAAATAGATTGCATAAAAATGAGTTTTCTGTATTTTCCCCCACCCCCACGTCCCCAAAAGGAAATATGCAAAAAATATTTTTAGAAAAAGAGTAGGAAACATAGAAAAGGTAAAAAGATGATAACCTCTGAAATGTGTTTTTAGATTTACAAAGTTTTTAAAGGCACAAGTTACCATAAAATAGATGGTTATTATATGCTCAGCATACAATGGAAGAAGTAGAAATATATCAATGAAATATTAGTCTAAAACTAAGTACCTAAAAATTTTTTAGTGGAGAAGATTTTAGTTTCACAGCTTGATGGATGATATCTGGTCCCTAGAAGCCAAAATTCAAGCAGAAGTTGATAATTTCTCATTAAATTACATCTTCCTATAAAGTAGTCCTGGTTCTGAAAGTGTACAAACACTCTGCAATGCATTAAATCCAATTTTAACACCCAAAAGCAGGTAGCCAGAAAAATCACCTGCTCCTTTTTGCAGTCATTTTAGCCTCCCAATTGAATTAGTAACTTCCCCCCCTCGTTATTTTACATTCCCACTTGAGTTTCCTGTTGGTGACCAGGTCTGCGATGGGCAGATTCGTTCAGTCCCTCTCTCAAACACGACTGCTGCAGCGGTTCAAAATGAAAAAACCCAAAAACCAACGAAAATCTATAGACTCATAACACCATTTTATTGTATCATCTCCACTATTTTTATGCTCCCTCCCCACCCCATCTTTAAAATCTTTTAAAATTCTACTTTTTGCACAAAATTACTTCATTAATTAAAAGACAAAATAATACAGAACATAAATACATATTTAACAGATTTAAAAAAAAAAAACAAAAACACTTTAAGCTTCCAAAAAACAAAACAAAATGTTAATTACAGCCAAACCTTGCTTAGAAGAACTCTTGACTAAAAAAAACACTTCAGACATTTAATTGGTTGGTCCCACCAGACTCGTTTGTTCCCACGAGATTGTTACACGGAATAGCCGGGTTTTCAGGTTTCATCTGCGTTGGTCCGAGTGAGTTCTTGCCCTCAAGGTTGGTCCGTTCCTCACATTGCAATAGACCCTTAAAGTCTCAAACAGCTTTTTGTTTTTTGTTTTTTTTTCTCCCCCCCCCTTCCCACCCCCCTGCTCCACTTTTGCACTTGTCAACTTCCACGACGAGTAAATTCAGTTCAGTCCTCACAGAGGAGTCGAATGGTTTTGTCCTTCATTTATTCAAAAGGAATCGCCGGTCCTTTTTTTTTTTTTAATTATTTTTTTTTAAATTTTTTTTAAATTGTATTAAAGAAAAATAGAGCTCTGTCCTTTTGGAGAGTTTTGAAGCAAGGGGACATCCAGTCACAACGAGCAGAGTTCCCAGTGGCTCAGGAGGCACTTCGGAAACTATCGCGGCACTCCACACTCTTCGTCTTCATTCCTTCATTAGTGCATAAGTCGGGGAAGCCCTCGGGGGCTCCACGCATCCTTTAAGGCCTCGTCAGGGTCGTATAGACTGGCTGGTCCCAGTTAGCGGTGGGGCTGTGAGCCGGTGGGATGGACAAGCCGTTGAGGATGGGTGTCGCGTAGGGACGGCGGGAGGAGTGGAAATAGGGATACTGGTAGATGCTGGAGGGGTAGCCAGGGTAGGGGTTGTAGTAGTTGGAGCTCTGGAGGTCCGTGTAGTCACACTGGGAGCTGGAGAAGGAGGCGGCGGCCGTGGCGGTGGAGGCGGTGGTGGCACAAGCCTGGGCGCTGTAGGAGCCGTAGTCGGAGTGCGCGGGGGAGCCGTGGGACTGGTCGCTGTAGTGGCTGGGGCTCAGCTGCTCCGTTTTGATGTGTGGCCTTTGCTGGCCCGAGTCGGCGGAGGATGGCGACACCGAGGCCGGGCTTTTGTGAGTCCAGACCTGGTTGGTCCCACCGGTGCCCGTGGCCGAGTGGGAGTAGGACGCGCCGTAGGAGCCGGCAGCGGCGTTGGGGCCGTGGTCGGCCGGCATGGCGGCGTGGCCGTTGAGCGGCAGGTACTGGTCGAACTCGTGCACATCGAAGGTCTCCATGTTGTTGATGACCTCGCTGCTCAGCTCCGAGATGTCCACGTTGCTGAAGTCAATGTTCTGGCGGCCGCTCTCCACGAGGCGGCGGCCCTCATGCTTCAGCTCCTGCTTGCTGCTGTGGTGGAGGTCGGTTTTGGGGGTGGTGGGTGGGGTGGGTGGCCCGTGGGTCTGGCCTGGGGACAAAGGGACAGCAAGGCTTTAACAAGAGCAGCCACAAAGCACCCAACTCCTTGAAGGATGACTTAAAAAAAAATAAAATGCACATTTCTTCCCCCCGTCTCTTATTGCAAGAAGGGAAGGGGGATTTAAATCTATGGCCCCATGTTGGAGGAGGCTGATGTGCCCCTGTCACCATGCCAGGGACCATGTCCTGGGCTGAGGGGTAAACCACCCACTCGGGTGATGGTTCACAGCGGGGAGGAGAAGCCGGGGAGTGCGCTCTGCCCCTCAGGATCACCCTGGGACATGGCGGGACCCCCCCAGCCACACAAACTTCCCTTCGCCTGGGAAGTGGAATTATGTGGGGGGGTGGGATTTGGAGGGCCCCGCTCAGACTCTCCCCGCGGGCAGCCTGAAGCCAGCCCGGCTGTCCTGGAGGCAGAGAAGCCGTCCCGGCAGAGCGGGCCGGGGCCGGGATCCCCAGCCAGGCTGGGCGAGAGTGCAGACGCGTCTGAAGCTGCAGGACGTTCGCAATCCTCCTGGAATCTGTCAACACGCGCCCTGTGCCAATTCGCAGCGCCAACGAGGAGCGGGGAGCTTCGGGGGGAAGCCGCGTCTCCAGGACCTGCTCCCCCAGGCACCCTTCACATGGTCAACAGATTATTAACCCTTATTAGCTCGCAATTAATTCTCCCCACTCCCGGGCCGGCTGGGAAGCCGTGATCCCTGCGCTTTGGGGATTTCCTATCGCACAGTCAGCTCTATAAGCATTTACTAAAAACCGTGGTCACGTTCACAACCTGGTGCAAAACCACAGCTCACGGGGCAACAACTCCTGATTTGGATGGTCCCAATCCCACTGATATTCATTTGGGGGGCGGAAGAGCCCGTGCCTGCCAGCAGGTTCATGTCCCAAACCAACGTGCCCAGGACCTGGAGATTTTTTTTTTTTTTTTTTGCCTGTGGGGGTCCTTTACCTGTGTGATCGCCGTGATGGTGGGAATCGGCCATGCCTCCCAGCCCGCTGTCCGCTTTGTAGATCTGCGTGCCTGCGTGGTGGCTGAGCTCGGCTCCAGAATCGGAGTCACTCTGCCCGGCTTTTACGCTTTTCCTCCTCCGTGGCTGGTATTTATAATCCGGGTGATCCTTTTTGTGCTGGACCCTGAGCCGCTCAGCTTCTTCCACAAAGGGACGTTTCTCATTTTCGCTTAACAAACTGGTTTGGGATGGATTTTTTTTTTTTTTTAAATAAGGAGGAGGGAAAAAAAATAAATCCAAAATTAATGTCTTTTCCTTAGAAGTTTTCAGCCTGTTTTCAGACTCACACATCCCCATTTCCCACACACTGATTTGAGCAACCAGAAAGTTATTTACAAAACGAATTTGCCATGGCAAAAAAAAGCTAAACTCTTGTTGCAAAAATGTATTAAAATACCAACTACAGAGGTGCAAGAGACACTGACCACTGCTGATACTGATAGCTGGTCAAAACAAACCCCCCTGCCCCATTTTAAACCCCTTTGCTAAATATTATTCCCATGTTTGTCCTACAAATGCCACCCCCTCACCGGGACAAACAACACTGCCCATTTCCAGCTTTGTTTGGTGCTTACAAAGAAACCACGAAGGCAACAGCGACGGGATTATTTCTTTCAAAACTCGCCCCCACCCAGACCTCTCTTTGCAAACTCTTGGAGAGTCTCAAACCGCAGCGTGAGCATCCCTGGCCCAAACGAGCAGGAAAGATGCAGGTTTGGTACAGCCAGATATGACCGAATATACCACGCGGTAAAACGTGGCTCGTCGCGGAGCCTGGGAAAGCAGAGCGCGCTCGGATGCCGCCCAGCAAAAAAAAGTTTGTATCGCTGGGCAGCGCTGAGCATGCAAGCACGCAGATAAGAAGGGAAATTAGAAAGGAGATTAAAATAAGTGCTAAAAATTGGCTTGCTTCGTTTTATAGCTTGGTAAGCAACGAGTAAGCCAGTCAAGGCAAAAAATGTTAGAAAAAGCCGTTGTAAAAGAAGCAATTAAAAAAAGTCTCGGTCTCCTGGGGACAGAGTGATGGGAAACCCTGGCCAGGAGAGGAAAGGACCCGGGCTGCACATCTCAGTGATGGAGCGGGGAAAATCCACGCGTGACACAGCGCTGGGGCAGGACCCAGCGGCAGCACCCAGCCGAGGGCACCCAGACCCCTGCACGGGGGCTTTTTCGGAGCAGGGACCCGCGCGTCCTTCGCAGCGAGCCGACACGCTCTGGGGGATTTCTGCACTTCAGTTTGAGCCACTTCGAGAATCCCCCACGGGCACAGACGGCCCAAAAGAATTATAAAGAGTAAAAAAAAAAAAATAAAAAGAGATTTTAAAAAAAAGCGGCGGGAGGGGAAATCCAGCCGCGTAGTCTGAGGTAAAGCCCCCGTCGCCTCCCCGGGCAGCCCACGGGGGTCCCCGCACGGGGTGCGGGGGGGGTCTCCCTGCGCGGAGCTGTGCCCCGCTGAGGGAATGAGGAGGAGGAAGAGGAGGAAGAGAAGGGGGGATGCGCGGCCCGGGACTCACCGCCAGAGCTTGCCCAGGGTCTTGCTGAGCTCGGCGTTGTGCAGATGCGGGTACTGGTCGGCCAGCTTCCTGCGGGCGGCCTGCGCCCACACCATGAAGGCGTTCATGGGCCGCTTGACGTGCGGCTTGGCCTTGAGGGATCCGTTCCCGCGGACGGGCATGGGCACCAGGCTCCAGTCGTAGCCCTTCAGCACCTGCGAGACGGCGTCGCGGATGCAGGCGGGGAAGCGCTCGTCCACCTCGGCCGCGTCCACCTTAGCGCCCAGAGGAGCGGCCCCGGGGGGGCGCGGAGCGGGCGCGGGGGCGCAGCCCAACCCCTCGGAGCCGGCGGGGGACAGAGGCGAGTCGGAGTCCGAGTCCACGTGGGACATGGAGCTGGTGGTGCCCGCGGGGCTGCACGGAGCCTCCAGCGCTTTGTCGTGCTCCTCGGTCATGTTGAGCATTGGGGGGGGTGGGGGGTGGGGAAGGGGGGGGAAGGGAAGGGGGCGAGGGGCAGAGCCGCCCCGAGGGTGAGGATGTGCCCGGGCGAAGCGGCGGGGAGCGCGCACCCCTCCGCGGGCGCCCGAAGAGCGAGAAAAAAAAGATTAAAAATCGAAAACAAAAAAACTTTAAAAGAGCAAATCTAGAAGAATAAAAAACAAAAGTCACAAATGCATAAAAATCAGCCGGGGGAAAAAAAAAAAAAAAAAAAAAAGAGAAAATAACCAAAAGCAGTCCTGCAGCCGTGCCGGCGCCCCGCTCCGCGCCGCTCCGCGCTCCACGTCCAGTGCGGGACGCGGCCCCCGGCAACAAGTTACTTTAAGGGGAGGGGAAGCGGCCCCGCCCCCGGCGCCGCTTCCCATTGGTGAAGAGGGCGCCCTCATTTACATAAGGGGGCGTGGCCGCGCTGCCCGCGCTCCCGCCGTTCCGCCGCCACCGAGAGGTGCTGGGGGGCGACGGGAGGCGGCCCGGCCGGGGGGGGGGGGCTCCTCTTTCGGTATGGGTGGGCTCCCCACTATTTTATCCCGTGATTTCAGTGCGTTGCGGTACTAGCGGGGACCCCCCCCCCCGCGCCGGTGTGGATGTGTTTTATACGCCCGGTGCGCGGAGGGACCCCCCCGCCGCCGCCCCATTTTGGGGGGTACCGGTGGGGGGATGCTGAGCCCCTCCCCGGGCCCCCCAGGATGGGGCCGCCGCGGTGAGGCGGTGCGGAGCGGCACCGGGATGGGGCGGCAGCAGCAGCCACCGCCTCCCGGGGCTCCGGTGCGGCGGGACGCTCGTGCCCCGGTTCCTTTCTTTAAGTCTCTTTTCCGAGGGGATTTCTGGGGGGTCGGGGGGGGGGATCGGGACGCGGCAGAAGCACCGGTGCCTCCCGGTTACAAGCGGAGCCCGAGCTGCCCGTGTGCCCCCGCAGCCGGTGCAGTCCTCCGGCAGCCGAGCCCCGGTGCCCCCGGGGCCGCCGTGCGCTCCCCGCTCCTTCCAACGGGCAAATAACGGAGGAAAACGGCGAATTGCTGAAAACAACCGAAACGAGCCCCACAGCCTCCCCACCTCCGGGCTCGGTGCCGGCCCCGGGGCATCTCCCCGGGAGGGCAGAGGCTTTGCCCGCTCCGGAGGAGGATGCGGCACCTCGGGGTGAGCCTTTGGGTCTTGGGGGGGCGGGGGGGTGGGTCCGCTTTTTTAAAAATAATCCGCTTTTTCAAAAGATCTGCCCCTCTCGAAGCGAGCCCTGGTTTTGCAGCATTTATTTGGAGCATTTGATTCTAATTATCCGCGGAATCCAGCCTTCTAATTGCGACTGGCAAAAAGCAACTCCCCAAATTCCAGTTTTAGCCGCTGCTTCCCCCCAGCCCTGCTACCCTCTGGAAAAAGAGGGTCAAGTACAAGATTTACAGGAAAAAAAATAGAAATTGTGCGAGTGCTTCAAGAATTCCTGCATTTAAAAAGTAACAGGAACGTGGTGGTTTTGAGAGCATTTTGTTTAATTACTGCGATGTATAATCACCTTGAAATAAAGGGTACGCTTTAAATTTAAATGTAACACGATTTAAACGTGCCTGAATGTCCATATGCCTTCTAAGTGAAAATGAATATATTCCGTTAAAGTGCAAAGTGGGATTTTATTTTACTTAAGAATTCTCTCGTTTCCTTATTAGTAATTTCTCAAGATTTCAGCTTTCAGTTTGCAGAGTCACAAAGTGAGTTACCTTTTGGACAAAGGTTATTGGGGGTTTTTTGTAATAGAATTTTACAAAGTGCCATTTTAAAAATTATTGACTTTAAGGCTTAAGGCGTATTATATATGTTGAACTTGCAAGGGAGGATTAATTGAACTTGTCTTTCAGGGCCCAATCCAAAGCTTAATGAGACCGAGGAAGGGTTTCTGTTTCCCTGGGCTTCAGATCGGTGGCTTTGCAGTGCTGCTGGACACCTGGCAGAACTTTTTTTTTTCCTCTTGTGACATATAATTAACAGACATTTCTATAATGCCTGTTTCTTTAGGATCTCAGAGTTCTTTAAGTTTACCTTACTGAAATTCTGTGAGTCAGGTAAATTGTATCTCATCCATTTTAGAGGTGGCTGAGTCAAAGCAATAATCTCTATTTTTAGTTCATTTTTTCAAAGACAGCCTCTCCTGCAGAGTAGTTTCCTCGGAAGATTCAAACCTCATTGCGTGGCTGAGGTTGGGAAGGGATTTGTGGGATGCTCGGAGCTTTGGGGCAAGCCCACGGAGGTAGGAACAAAAACAAGAGCCTCTATTTTCTGATCCCTGCCTTCAACTGCAAGTCAAATTCCTGCAAAAGAAGCCCCCAAGGACAGCAGGAATTGGAGACATTGGTTTTCTTCCCCCTTGCATGCTGCTGCCTTCCACAGCTCCCCCGCTCTGCCCGAGGCAGGGAGTTGCATTTCCCAGCCCACAAGTTTGAATTCCTCTTTGTCCAGTGCAGGTAGAAGGAGGAGGACAACTTTTGGTAGCTGCTTCCTCTAACTCCAGAGATGGGCACGGGGAAGAGGTAGTGCCTGGAACCAGAGCAGGGTACGTGTCCTGCTTCACGTCTGGTTTGGTGATCTTGCACAAACCATTCCACGTCTCCGAGCATCAGTTCTCAGCCGAGCTGGTGGAGGGTGCAGGGCTGCCCTGCCTCACACACCCAGCTGAGAAGCGGAGACGTCGCAGGGAGAGGAGGGAGCTGGAGCACCTGGGAAAAGTCAGTAGCTCCCATTTCCTGAGAAGTTCACTCATCCATGAAACGGAATGAGATTACGCTGGGACAACAAGCGGGTTCAAGTGACATCATCTGTTTTAGGGGGCCTCATGTTCAAATTTTGTATGACAAAGTACCAGCGGTGTTTGCACAGGGCCAGGCAAATGACGGAGCTGCAGGGCAGTGATCCCACACGATGTGTCATCTAGACTCAGCTTAACACCTCTCTGTCTTGACCCAACCTGCTGCAGGGCAGGCCCTGACATAGGGATTTCCAGGAAAAGGGTGCAGATCTGGGAGGGAAGAACTGAGATTCCTGTTGCCCAAGAGCCTTGAAGAGTGCACCCAAGTAGGGTATGTTTAGAGAGGATTTGGTGGAACAGAGCCAGCTGTTCCTGACAGACTGGGCAGCACAGAGGTCCACCAGCTACCTGTCAATATTGATAATATTGCTTCATTTTCTTTAAAGTCTGGTGTGGTCTCCGATAAAGCTTCTGGCCAGCTCACACCAGCGTTGCTGGGGATCAGAGACTAAATACAAGGTCCGCATGCTTGGCTCCATCACACTGTCAGTTGTCACCTGGGAACCCTCAGAAACCCCATGGCATGGAGGTGGCTGGACCTCCAGTCCTGCTTCCTCTCTGCCAGACCTATTCGATATACAGGAATAAGTGTGCGTGTGCATTGGTGTCAGAGCCCCGCTAATGTCAGGGAGGAGAAATTTCATCTTGAATAGAAGACAGGGAAGGCATTTTCAGAGCATGAGAGCACACAGGAACTGCTGCACATGATGGGATGTGCTCTGCAACGTGCACGCTTGCTGCACTTCTTCCCTGGCTGGATGGAGGCCCAGCCCAAAGGTGGGCTCTATCGCTTAATCTGGTCAAGCAGTAAAGTTATCATTTTTCAAAAATTGGCTACCTTTGAACTGCGAACAGATTTTACATGGGAATTTCAAAGAGCAAATAGAAAGAGCCTTACAGGCGAAGAGAAAACAACCCCTGATCAGATAAGAGTAACCTATGCGTGGTGTTAAAATAAACCTCTGTCGGCTGCAGGATTAATGCTCTGCCCAGAGGATACAGCAGTTCAGTGGCAACTCAGAGATTGTTTAATCCTTTTCAGGAAAGCTCCTGCTATCTGAAAAAAAAAAAATAAAAATGACCTGTGGTAACTTTCAACTAATTTCAATGAAAGTAGCAGAGAAGAGCCGAAAAGCTTTGCTCTCAAGATGAACTGTAGTGATGGATCCAATCTTACGCTGTGTGCTTGTGAAGGCTCCAGCACACAACTGGTGTCTGCTTCTGCCGTTTTAAGGCTAAATTTATATGGCTCAGCTGCTTGTAGATCAGTTTAGGTCCAGAATTTGTCTTCTGTTCACATGAAATGAGCCTTGCTGCTCTGAACAATTCAGGAGTAAAAGGGACAGAACCTTTTTGCAAATTTTAATTGACACTTGGGGTATTTAGTCCTCGGCATTTCCACAGCTCCCACCACTGTGCTTAGCTGTGCTCTCGAAATTCTTGTTTTCACCTGCACAGCAGGAGTGAAAAATGACTGTGTGCTGTCACGAAGGTCACTGTGTGCTCCCACCACAGCGAGCACAAGTTTTTATTGCACAGCCTCATCCAAAGCCCATCATTAGAGGTGCTGCCATGGACTGTGAAGAGCTGGGGAGCTCGAGGCTCCCACCACCGTGCGTGGATGCAAACTTGCACCCCTTGCACAGCTGCTGAAGTCTGCTGAGAACTGGGGGAAAAGTGAGAGGCTTAAATAATAGTTTAATATTAGTTTTTACTGTGTTAATGGGGTGCTTAGCTCTGGCATCCCTCCTTTTTCTGGACAGAAATAGTTTGGCAGCTGCAGGGCGAACAATAGAGGAACATGTCCCCCAGCAGCTCTTTTCCAACCCATGAACATTTACCTGGCGTTGATACAAGAAACTCTGCACACCTGCACCGGGCAGGGCTCCACTGACCTCTCTCCTGTTTGAAATGCAAGCAGAGTGCATGGCATTCCTAAGCCCTTTTCTCAGTTTCATCATGGCAGCAGAAATCAGAGAAAAAAGACTTTTATTTTTAGAAAGCTTTGACTTCAGTGTGCATCAAAGGCAGTGAGGGCTTCATGAAAATCTTTACATGTTACATTGGGCCTGATGTGGAATTTCTGCTGAAATAAAATAAAATAGCCCTTCCTAACAAGTGCTTTTATGAGTATTAATTCTTTAATATCCCAGTGGAAAAAGTTAACTCCTGGCTTGTTCTGCCTTTTTATCTTGCAGCTTTCCCAGCCTGAAGTTGCACACCGTGGTGCTGGCAGCCAAGGACCCGGAGCTGAAAGCAATTACAGACCCGAAAGGGATGGCCTCCTCTTTCGGTCCCAGAAAACATGCATGCCTAAAGACCAAAACCAGTGGAATGGAAAAGATATGTCAATGCGTTGTTTCTGTTCAAATATTCTACGATGCCAGCAACAAAACAAAATTTGCTTTTGCAGGATCACCTCCCCACATGTATATGACATGTTAAAGGTCAGGTGAGATGATGGCAAAAGATCTCTTCTTTCCTCCTGCACAGCACAGGCTGGACAGTGTCTTTTCAAAATAATGGAGAACCATAATTCTATTAATTATGATCACTGTGATTACTAATTGTTTGTCCTATGGTACCACTTAGGAATCCCTCTTCTGAATCAGCACCTCATTACAGATGCTGTACAAATACAGGAGGAAAAAAAGGTAATTCTTCCTCTGAAAATCCTTTTCAGTCTTAATCCTGCTTACCTTGGAGTTAAAGATCAGATTTCCACAGGGAAGGATCAGGGATTTTAATGGAAAAAATATTACCGCTGGAAAAATCTTAACTAGTAGAAGGAAGCTCCCAAATTCTTTGCAAGATCCCCATCTCTCGTTTAGCAAACGCAGCTGAATGCTCAGCGGGATTGTGTATAACTGCATTATACATAATTGAATGTATGTTTTCTTTAGAAGAGTCCCCAAATGTTAATGCTGCTTTACAAAATAGTTATTTCTGCACACATTCACTTTCTCTGTTTCATTTAAACCCAATTCCTGGCAGCCAGAGGGGCGAAAGACTAGACCTGAATGAACACAGAGTAATTTAGGGTGCCAGGGACAGCAGGGTTGAGGTGCTGGTGGGGACAGCTGCTGGGTGCTGTGACAGTAAATGCTTGTTTCTCTGTCACTTTTGCAGCTGTTTGGAACACAGCAAAATAGGGTCGGGCGGGGGGACGTGGCGGCGCGCGTTTTGTTGAATGAAGATCAGCATCAATGATGCCTCAGCGCCTGCCTGCCGGCCTGACATTTATGAATCGCTTTCCCTTTGAGACTTTAAGGCTCAGAGCTTCGCTCTTAAATATCTTGTCTGCGTTACTTGCTTGGTTTTTACATTGTTTTCGTTTCGGGTACCTTACTTTGAAAAGGGGGAACACGAGGCAAAATCGCCACATGAAAATAAAAGCTGACAGTAAATAGAGAAGTGAGCAGAAAACCCGACACAGAAGATGGTCCGCACAAAGCTGTGTACCAGCAGGAACTGCAGAACGGGGAGGAGGTCATTTGATGTTCTCATCTACCATTTTATTGCACTTTTTCCTTTATAGCTTGATCCATCTTCCCGTAAAGCTAAAGGAAAGGCTTCCATTGCCTTTTATGAGAGTTGGATCGGTCCTTTAGAGTAACAACATTTTTCTGCCATTTAATAGGTTTAAAACTTTGCAGCTCGTATTGTTGCAAGGCGCTGTTGACACACGATGTCCCCGGAGCTCAGGTCAGTGTTCGTTCCTGCTACCGTCTCAACCTGCGCATCTGGCAGATTTCAGAGCGATCCTCGGCAATGAAAACCGACCCAGTTCAGTGTTCCCTTCCTTTTTTTGCTACATCTTTAGCCTAAACCCTCTGCTTTTCCTCAGTAATTTCCTCAATTATCCAGCTTGTTTTACAGACATTTCCATTTAATGTGGAATTTGCTGTAAAAGTTTCATAAAGACCCCACAAAGGAAACCATTAGCTTACATGTATTTAAATTTATCTAGCCAAACCTTGTGGCTAATCCAAAGGGAGAGCAAAACTGCAGTATACCAGAGGCCTTTAACAAATAGCTTATTTTTCTTTCCCTATACAATGCACCATTATGTAGGTTTTTTTCTAAGGAGAACAATGCAAGCAGCAGTGATGGGAAACTGGAAAAACAAAAGAGGCATTTAGAAGGGACCGCTTTACAGTCTGAAAAGCATTGAATAATGTTACACCTGATAACAGATACTTTCTCAGAGACCATCGAACGGTTTAGTGCGGCAGTATTTACTTAAGCGGGATACACGACGCACGTCTAAACACATCAATGACCGCTGAGGCCGCTTTATTAAAGCGGTTTGGCTAACAACCAGTATTTATGAACTCAACACGGAGTCAAGTGCTTGATGGCTAGATGAAATAGAAATCATGGCGGTGGCAAATGTTGAAAGCCTGAGGAATTTAACTTCATATTCCTCAGGGACGGAGCCCTGGTGCAGCGGGTGAAGGTGAAGGGGCTGCAGCCAGACCCTCCTCGCGGCCTCAGGGTTTTGCAGCCAACTCCTTCCTTTTCTTTCCATTTTTTTTTTTTTTTTAAACTTTGCACTTTCTCGCCGTTTTTCAACGGTCACTCCCTGCGGCCGGGGCCGTACAAACGCCGGTTTTCCACACAAACCCCGGGCCCCGCCGTGGGTGACACGGTGTCCGCCCCCGGGCAGCCCCGCCGCCGCCTCAGCGCGGCCTTTCCCGCCGCCGCCCTCAGGGCCCGGCGCGGCGCGGCGGGGGGCGGGCCGGCCGCACGCATGCTCGCTGCGGGCCCCGACATGGCGGCGCCCAGCGCGGCGCTGAGGCAGAGGCGGGCGGCGGCGGGGGACGGTGCCCCCGCGGCCCCGGAGCGGGCTGTGGTGGGGCCGGCGGGCAGCGGGGCCGAGCCGCCGCTTCTGCCGGGTACCTTCTGGCTGACCCGCATCGTGCTGCTGCGATCCATAGCCCTGCTTTACTGTGAGTCTCTGCCCCGCGCCTCTTTCTTTCCGCTGCCCGGGGAGCGGGTCCCGGAGGAACCCCGGGGCTGTGGGGGGGCGGCCGGGCTCGTCGTCAAGCAGGAAACCCGTGAAGTCCTGGCGTTGCCCCGTCCCTCATGGCCTTCCCCGCTGCAAAGCCTCCGGTGGGGCAGGCGGGACCCCTGACACGGGGAAGGGGGGAGCCCCCGGGCGCCTCAGGGGTGGGTGCTCGCCCTCCCGTGGGGTCCCACTGTGGTGGGAGAGGAGGCCCGGGACCATCTTAGGTGCTCGGTGGTGAATCTCTGTTGGCGGGATGGGGGCTGCAGGTGCTTTGCCCCAGCTCCCAGGTACAGACCCCATCCTGGTGTGTCAGGGGTGCAGCAATTGCACTGAAGAGCCCTGCCTGCCTTTTACCAAAATACTGGTTAATTTTGGGTGTTGGGGGTACGTGTTTGCGTACACAAAGCTTGAGGGGACGAGTGAGATGTGAAATGGGAAGAGCCTCTTGTTTTCAACTCTTGCTTTGATGGTGGGACAGGGACCGTGCGGCTGGGATGGTGTTGGATGATGTTGGGGCTCCTGTGTTGGTGGAGCTGGAAGGAGAGTTTGTTCACGCCACAAGGCTGGTACCTGTCAGCAGAGCTGGTTGGAGTTGGTCATCCTTTTTCTTCAAGGTAGATGTGAGCTACCTGTGCCAGAGAGGAACTCTTTGTCCTATGCAGAAGCAGGTCTTTAGCATCTTACGTAGGACTGGAGAGAGATGACGTCCTTGGTGCCAACACTACCAATTGGGACCTACAATTAACATGGCCTGAAAATAGTTAATGGTGAAATGAGCTTCCAACCTTGGCTGTGCTCATTTGGCTCTCGCTTTGGCAAGTAACGCTGTGAGCCATGCTCGGAGCCCACTAGTGTTCCACTTAAAAAATATTCACAGTGAAACCTAAACTGACATGTAACACACTACGTTACAAATTTTAAACTTGCCCCAGATTTGTCCACAAAATCGTTAGGATTTGTAGGCTGCCAGCCTGCTTAGATTATTTTGCATCAAAACCATGCAGAAGTTGTAGTTTTGTATGGTTTTGACACGTGCTCTGTTTCTAGTTTGGTTTCAGCTCTCAGTGAAATGCGGGGTTATGACTCTTTCAGTCAAAATGAAAGTGATTCCGATATTCCCCCGTGTGTAAATCCAGACTGCTGAGTTTCCCGTAGCTCGGTTTGCAGTTTCCTTATGAAAAACTGATTAGTGTTCTCCGCTGTGCGTTCAGTGGAGGCCGCTGCTTTCTGGTCGCGGATTTAGGGTTATAAATGTGCCACATCTGGGACCAAATGCTGGCCCGTAGGGTGGTGGCGTGTTTGATGGGAAGGGGCTGGTGGGGGGAGTGGGAAGGGAGCAGGCGATGGCTGGAGGGGTGGGAGTTGGGAAGGGGATGATGAGGCAGAGGAGGGGAGTGAGTCAAACATATGGGACCTTCTGGTGAGTGGGAGACCTGATTTGGGACAATGAGAGCAGTAAGAGGTGAGGAGTGAGTCGCCGATTCGGGGTCAGGTGAGTTACAGCGTGGAAGTGATTGAAACCTGCGGGCTGCAAGGAGAAAGGGGGAGCGAGGATACGTATGCCAGAGGATGAAGCTGAGATTGCAGGCTGGTGAGTGAAAGCGGGATGAGAGAAAATAGGGAGAAGAACTGGATTTGGCACTTTTCCAAATTGGAGAGGGGAAGGGGAACACCTGGGAGTGGCAGAAGGAGGGAGGAGACCCCAAAATGCTTCCTCAGTCCAGGGTAAAGAGACCTTTTTGAGAGAGGTAGCCTCAGAGGAAAGGATTTGTGTCCCAGAGCAGGATGGGAGGATGATTCTGTCCTTTGTAATGGAAGAAGTGCAAGAGAGGAGAAGTTTACCTGCTCGTTATGCAACTTCTTATTGGTTGCAATCAGGTAACAGTGATTTCAGCTGTTTGTTTTGGTCGAGTAACAGCCCAACAACCCAAAGCCAGAAACCTGGGCCAGATTTGAGACAGGTCAGATTCTGGCTCTGGCTGTCACTTGCAGCGGTGTTCGGGCTCCAGCTCTGATCCCAACACGGGGGAAACGCTGCGCAGCCGACAACCGAAGGGTTTGTGGGGTGGAAGTTAATTGGTGTGTCTGAGATGGAGAGATTGCAAACAGGCAGATTCTTCTGTCAAAGGCTGCAAAACCATGACGTGGCTGTTGGGGTGGGATGCTCTCAAGGGAAGGTGGGTTGCCTTTTGATCTCTTCCGAGAGCCTGAGTTTAGAAACAGCAGAAAACAATTTAAAGTCTCTGTGCCAAGCTGCTCTTCCAACCTCTTTTCTGAAGATGGAACCATTTACTCTGACAGATTATTTTTTTTCCCAGACGCGGCGATTCTGCACACGCAGAGTCTCAGACTTGCTGAGGAAACAGTTGATGCCGTTGTGACAGTTTGACATTCCTCAGTCGTGGGTTGTTTTTCCCCCTTCTTTCATTTCACCCTTTTAAACGTAACCCTTTCATTCCTGCTGTGTTAAGCAACAAATCCTTTGGGGAGGACCTTGTGTTAAAGTATCAGGGAAGTGGTCACCCCCTGATGATTGTAGCTGCTGCCTATTAGTGCAGCTGTGTGAGCTGAAAGCTTGTTCTCCCTCCTAGGTGGAAAGGGAGGGGTGGGAGAGTGAAGGACCCTGTGGATGGGATGGAGAGAAACATGATTTGGGGTATGCAGTGATGCTGAGGTGAGGGGCAGAATCACTAAGCATGACCTGGGGGCCTGTCACCTCCTTCCTGCCCCCCACTCCACTCTCGAGAGGTTGTTTTATTGCCTGATGTGAGCTGGGGAGATGCTTTCCCTTTGGATCTCCTCCTGTGGAAGGAGGAGAGGCAGAGCAAGGCAGGTGCGAAGTGTCCTTCTGTGTGCCCTCCCTTCTCCCCCACTCCCTTTGGTTGTAACAGCTCTCCTCTTCTTTTTTTTGAAGGGGGTTTCCAGAAGCAGCCAGGGCCTGGGAAGTCCCTGGCAAAGCAGCTGTTGTCTGAGAGGCAGGTTAGTGATGGGAAGGTGGGAAAGACTCTGACGATTTGTGGAGGTCAGCGACCAAAACCACCTGCTGCTTGCAGGAATGGGAAGGAAGGGAAAATGGATCCAAGCTGAAAGTGCTCAGTGAGGTTTGCTCTTTGCAATGGGGCTGTGCCAGCGGGGTCCTCCCAGCCGAGCGCTACGGTAAATGAAACGCCTGTCTGCGCAATTCTGGTTTTAATACTAGCACTGTGCGCTTGTAAACTCTGCCCGCAGAGACGTTTTCAGATCTGGGACCTCTCTCTCCACCAAGTAAGTGTGGGCAGACCAAGTGGTAAAACCCTTCCAAAGGAGGAGAGTGTGAAGTAACACAGAATCCAGCCCCCAACGCTTAGGAGGAGAACAACTGTGGAGGTCTTACCCCATGCTCTGCTGCCCAGACCCCTCACTCTGTTTCTGTAGAGGCATCTCTATATGCTACTGGTGTGCCAGGTGAAGAGACTTGTCTCACAGACTTCCACCATTGCAGCCTGTCCTTCAGTGGCTAATTGCAGTCTCTAATACAGTAATTTATGGGACAGGGAGGGTTGGAGAAATGCCGTTTTGAGATTTTGAAGGTTTTCCATCCTGGTCTTGCACTGTGTGTTTCTTCTTTAAGGCAATGATTGACATTTTGTCAATGCAGAAAGTCTTTGAGGTCTTCTTGGAAGTGCTGTTATAGGTAAATAGCTGCTCCCAAATCTCTTGACAACAAATGTGCATTATTTGCTCCTTTTACCCTCCTTCTAAATCATTGTTAAGTGCCCTTTTTGGATGATTGCTATCATTAGATTTGAGATGTAGAAGTTTAAGTAATTAAGGTACCACCCTTCCCAATTTCAGCCAGGCTCTGTAGAGTGCTTTGAAATAAAAGCTATTATTTAAACCCAGTTTATCTTCCTTCTCCTTTTGTATTAAGAGTAGTATTTTCTTTCCCCAGAGCTAGAGCTACAGGAGGTTCATGCTACTTCTTCCTAATTCTGAAATTTAAAGCCTTCTCAGGGGAGTTTGGCTTCCTGTAGGTTCCTGGCTCTCCCCGGTGTCCTTCCTCCCTTCTCTCAGCCATCTCCCCTGCTTTCCATCTCCTCTTCCCTCAGTTACATTAAAAGGCTCCCAGTAGCTTTCAGCTTGCCTAGTCAGGATTATAGTACATCTTCTGACACTTTTTCTCCCCTGAAAGGTTTTATTTCAGCACAGTGCTTGTTAGCAAGTCTGTACAACGACAGCGGCATGTTAGCACTGTGTCCTCCTAGGAAGCTACGTGCCCCCCATTTAACTCTGCACGAAAGAGCCATGTAAGTGAGATGCAATTGTGTCTGGTCCTGAACAAAGCGCTTTCACCATGGGAAGATAAATTCATAGCAAGCAGTGGTAGTTTAGGGGAAATGATAACAAGAACTGAGAAGGAGAGAATCTATCTCCAGTCTGCTGCTTGCCCAGAGCTGGTCTGGAGCAGAGGGATCTTCTCAGGGCATCCTCCACCTGCAGGGGGTTTTGGGTCCTATGGGGGAGTGTTTTAGTAGTGCCACAGCCCAGCCTTTTCTGTTTGCTTTCACCTTATTTCAAACAAAGAGGCAATGGGGAGATAAGCTCTTAAAAAGCCCCCAAAGCAACCACCCCAAAGTCTTTAGCTTTGCTGTGAATAGCAATAAAACAAAAAAGTGTTAAGAACAGACTACTTTGTTGTGTGTTTATTTGTGGCTGTAAGGTTGCACGATGAAAAGGGGGTGCTTGGCTTCACTCTGGCTCTTTGCTCAGTACTACGGTGTTGTTGCTTCTGTGTTGCAAAACTTTGCAAGGGAATTTATCAATTGAAAACTTACTTGATTCATTTTTCTGATAATAATGAAAATACCATGAATATTATCCCCCTTCTTCTTTTCGGTAGTACAACCTCAGCTTGCCAGCATCCAGCATAGGGCCTTTTTGAATGCCTTCTTGGGTCAAAGGTGCACTTGATATATGGCTCCAGGCAGATTTTTTTTGTGTGTGCAAAATGTAGTTTGGTTTTCATGCAAAGCTCTGTGCTCTTGGTTCATTTCTTCTTGTGGTTTAGGCTTTAAGTAAAAGTTAAGACTTCTTTTAATGGGGGGAGAGAGAAAGCCATATGACCGGAAAGTTTTGGATTTCACATCTTTAAATCTTTACAGAGCATGAAGAATGGGATTCTCTCATTCTCCTACCATGACAGGCTGAGCCTGGGCTGGGGGAAAGGAACTGAGGTGACAGGGCAATATGGATAGACCAAATCATTTCAGATGGGCGACTCTTGTGTTGCATGCTTGGGTGGTGTTTATTGGTAGCATGTGGGTTCGAACAAGGAACGTGTTCAGTTTTGGGGAGAGAGAAGAGCCTGGGAGGGGAAGGAGAAGGTGGAGGGGGGGAGTTAATGGAAAAGTACAGTAAAGCACCTTCTGAGGTGAGAACAAGTAGTGAAGGTCTATTAGCAGTTGACGACAATTTACATGTATTACTTATGTAAAGATCAGCTCACAGCAGGTAGAGGAGCGTGCTCCCATGTGAGCTGTCAAAGGCTCCTTCTGCCTCCTGAGTGGGAGGGAGCATGGGAGTCGCTGAGGCTGAGTTTTTTCAATCCGCGAAGGAACGAATAGTCTGAAGAAGACTGGCAAAGTGCTTCAGGTGGAACAGGGGAGACTGGCACGGGCTGAAAAGTCCCAAGTGCAGGAAGTGTTGGTAAAAAGACCAGGCAGTGAGCAGCCACAGGGGTGATAGGCAAGGTGTTGGGGTTTTATGGAGACTTGGAGGTGTGCAGAGCTGTGCTGGGAGTGTGCAGGGGATGTCCCTGGATTAGGAGCCCAGCTGTGACCTCACATCATTCCCACCTGCGATGCCGGAAAGGATCGCTATGGGCAAACATCACCTTCTGTATCCTGGCTGGCAAAGTATATTCTGAACTCTGAAAAAGCACCCTTCTCAGTTATGCTCTCATTTTGTAAGCTGATAGCAGAAAGTGGGAGTCGCTCTGAGGGGTTTGGCCTGCTAAAGGGGCTGGAAGGAGTGGGTGACTTGGGGCCCTGCCTCAGGTTGCTCCATCCTGGGGGAAGCTGCCGTGGACTCCTCGGTGCAATACGTGCATGAGCTGGAGGTAGCTCGGGAGCTGGTGGAGACAAGCTGCCTAGTACGTGGAAATGCAAGTGTTTGCTGTTCTGGATGGAAGAATAAATCCTGAACTGGCAGGAGATGCTGATCAATGCGTTGCCCAAAGTTTGCAAATGCAGGAGCTGGGTTTGCTGAGGAGGAAGGCAGCTTCTCCCAAGCAGGATGTGGAGTCTTGCAGCTCTGTTGGTGACTGAGACGCTGCCCACCTGCCTGGCTAACAGCGGTGCTCGCCGGCTCAGCATCTCTTTTGCCATTTCAACATCCCTTTGGGTAAGATCCTTCTCTCTTTGCTGCCAGAGATCGGAACATCCCTGGGCTGGCACGAGCCTTGCAGACACCCAAGAGCACGGCTTTACAGAGCATTTGGAGAGGCTGAGGCAAATGCAGTGCCATTGCTCGAGCAGACTCCATCCATGCCTTGGACCCCGTGGCGTGGTTGAACCCAGCACGCTGCGTAGGTGGGTCCCCTCAGCATTGGCTGACTTACTACCTGGTGAATTCTGGTTCATGTTATAGGCCTGCTCTGCCACCCTCTTGCCAGGAAGAAGGTACAAGACAAACAAGAGAAGCGATTAACCTTGTCCCATGCCCTGGCAGTGCAGTGAGCGTGCCAGCCAGTGCCCAAGGTGGAAGCAAACTTGTTTGACCATGTTTACCTGGAGGGAGTGGGAAGATGGAGAGTGGAAAATCCCCAAATACAAGGCCAAAGGGAAGGTTTCAGAATAGGGGTTAAGGAAGAGGAAGAAAAGCACAGACTTTGGGGGCTAAAAGGGACTTTTTCCCCCCCCCCATCCCAGACTAAGCCAAGATCAAAGAGAAGGGAGCGGGGTCTGTGTTACAGTCAATTTAAGGATACAGTTTCTTGAGAGGGGTTCAGGGAAAGGAAGCAATGCCAAGCTGATAAATAACTTCCCTTTTTTTCCCCTGGATCTGTTCATCTCCTGTGTTGCTGAAATCCTTTGTGGAATCTGTCTTTAGTTTCAACTATTGCATGTGTCGGGTAGCGTGGGAACCACTGCCTACAGGGCGAAGCCTCTCGAAGACATAGCTGGTGCCTTGGAGGAGCAGGTCTAGGTGATTTGGTGGGGGTGTTTGAGAAGTGGGTGCTGCCTAAGGGATGTGCCTTTCAAAGGTGCTCCAAAAGATGCCAGAGATGAGTGGAGAAGGGAGCACGGCGTGGTGCGAGACAGCGGCTCAGCTTGGGGAGTGTCCAGGAGAGGGAGCTGGATCCGGGACGGAGCAGCACGTCTAGGAAACGCTGCACACGTGTGAGCAATAAACGGCGCTGGCGATGGCTTGGGAGGGTGATGGATCGAAACCTAAGTGGAATGGTCAGGATTGTTTCAGGTTAGATGAGTTCTTCGTAAATTAGGGCCGTTTGCAGGTGGGATTTAGCTGTGAAATGGTAACGTGCGAAATATCAGCAGTGCGGTGTCTTGGGAGAAATCGGTGTTCTGGGAGAAAACCACTTTGGAGCCCATCTTTAGTTGTGCAGTTCATGCCAACCTATAATGCAGTCTGCTGCTTTCAGACTTAAAAAGGCTGTACAGTATTTTGTACATACAATGTGTACTTTTCTGCAATAGCTATAGTTTGTTTTTCCTAATTTACCCTTTCCTTGTTTATCTTGCATACTGTGCAGGGGTCTAATTTAGATTTTTTTAGAAAAAAAACCTGCTTAGCAGTTATGGGTTGGGGCAGCAATTTCTGTAGCATTTAGAGGTGAATTTGATTAGCACTTTTGGAAAACTGCAGCAAACTGCAGTGCTAATCAAGGGAAATGAAGCCATGGAGCTTTAAGGCAGAGTTGGTCTTTATTTTTTTAAACGCCAAAAATGAAGATATTAAGCTCTCTGAGGCTCAGAAGTATTATACTTGTGCTGGTTTCACGTGTCAGGCTTTCTGATGCCGAACTGAATGTTGGTAGAAAAATATGAATGCTTTAAAATATAAAACACTTAATTTGCAGTCCAAAACTGATTCTTCAGTGTTGCGATCAGTTTTTGTCTTATCCTTCCCTGTCCATAATTGAATAAAATATTCTGTGTGTCTTCTATTTGTTAGTAAAATCCTTTGCTGTGTATAAAAGACAGACAGAAGGAGACACAACCAATTAAACCCCCAACTTTATTGTGTTAGCGCTGTGATTCAGGATCTGTTGAAATCAATGGAAACCCTCCCAGTGACCTCAGATACGCGTTGGATTGTGAGTTTTAGCGGTTTTTCAAATGAGAACAAAATGCATGGCGTGTGTTTAAAAAAAAAAAAAAAAAGTGGAGTAAGCGTTAAGTGGATTAACCAAGATCCACTGGAGACCTTTGTGCGTGTCTGGGGGGAATGGGACATTTATTTTTATTCCCTGGGGCTGCAGACTTTTGGTTGCTAATCAGACTTCAAAGAAACGGGAATCCAGGCCTGAACTCGGGATATAGTTTCACATAGACTTTCCCCCAATGTTCCCAGTGAGAGACACCAACCAGATGAACACCAGAATTTGTGTTTGCAGAATGACAGTATTCAGATAAGGAAGGAAACAGATTTGATCATTAACTAAGGGGGACTGGGGGGAAACAAATTGGCCTTTTGCGAGTCCTCTGCTATTGCTGTGTGTGACGTGGCTGGTGTTTGGAAAATGTTTGAAAGATGGGTAAGTTAGCTGCTGGGAGCAAAATGTATGGAGCCTAATCAGGAAATGTTGGCCTTCATCATTTTTTTTTCTGAGAAATGGAGATTACTGCAGTTACTAACTGCAAATTGGTAACTGGAGGAGATTCCTAAAATATGAGATAATCCCTAGAAGCTGACCAACTTTCTCTGTAGAACATCAAATTCTAGGTCTACAATCTGTAATTAAATTGCTTATGTGCTGTTAAAAAAAGCATCTGGCTGTTCTAAGATTGTTCAGCGCAAGAGCATAGACACTATAAATGAGAGAGCTATAGTGACATGTAAAAAGTAGCAATTTAGAGGACAGGAAAATATTAAGATTTTGTATTTCTAACCTACCAGGATGTGAGAGGATCCAGAAGGTCAGCCCATAGTATGACTACTGTATTCTGCAATTGCAGTGTATAACCATTAACCATTATGCTGCCAAAAGACTTAAGGTGTCCTTTGGACCCTTCTTGAACGGTATGAGTTTAAGCTGTCTCATTAACAGTATTTTGAAATATTAAGTGTTTTCAATATAAGGAAATAATCCAGTATTTGATAGATGCACAGAAGGTGTTATGTAAAAATGGAGATAAGCTTTGGCTTTATAGGACAACATAACCTCACAGGCAACAATCTGCTTTCAGTCTGCCGTGGGTTATTTGAACTGGGAGTGCAGACATTGTAAATCACCATCCACAACAAAGCCCATGCTGGAGCTGTTGTCTATTTACACTGCAAAATGTTTTGTGAAGCTGAAATAGGAGGGGTCAGAAAGTACAGCTGTGTCTTTGCTGCCGCCGGGCCGAAGGGAGTTGCGTGTGCTCTTGTGGCTGCTTCCGCTGTGCTCCCCGGTATCTGTGCGTGAGCCGAGGGTTTCTCGGTGTCTCCTTTCCGAATGCTTTTTGTAGAAAGGAAATTCTGTCTGAGAGTCTTGAAATGAATGCATTACTCTCACTCGTACTCTGCAGTGCAATTAAGCTGTTTACCTCATCTGCATGGGGAGATGAATAGTGTATGTGACTAACGTAGGGTCACGCAGAGTCTAACAGAGCTGGGCTGAGCCTCCTGTTTCTGTGCTGGGTCAGGTCGCTCACTTACAGGGAGCTTTTCCCAGAAGCGCATTGTTGAGTTTGCCTGAAGCAAGTGGCATGTCCCTTACAGCTGTTGAGGAGAAAATTATCTCAAAACAGACTCTGTGCCATTTCCTGGTGTGAAGGCACAGACAGTATTTATAGAATTCCTCTGCCTTTTGCATCATGGTTAATAGAAATGACTGTGTTGTATTTTAATGGAGATGAGGACATGTGAATCAATTCCTTCCCGAGGCATGAATATACTTCTGTAACTCTGGACTCAGCCTGGATGACTTCTAATACTGTTTTTCCCCCTCCTTGTTTTCCTCTAGTTGTGGCCTTCCTGGTGGCATATCATCAAAATAAGCAGCTGATAGGAGAGAAGGGGCTGCTCCCTTGTAAACTGTACCTGCAGAATGTCAAAAAGTATTTCAAAGGGAAGATCAACCTGGATGCTCTGAGCTACGCGCCGACAATCATCTGGTTTCTGGATTGGTCAGACATGGACAGCACCTTGGACTACCTCTCCCTGTGTGGCCTGACCACTTCAGCCTTTGTGTTGGTAACTGGATGTGCAAACATGGTCCTCATGGCTGTCCTGTGGGTTCTCTACCTCTCGTTGGTCAATGTTGGACAGATCTGGTAGGTTAACAGTCTCTCTGCTTTGTTTTTCCTTGTAATCTCTTGCTGTTCATTGTACATGTTGACTTTGTGTTACCATTTGAGGTTGGTAGTCTGGTAAGGAGCGGTGTAGGTATGTGAGATAAGGAAAGCATTTGACAGAGATGGGTTATGGGCATGCCCCTGCTCTCGCTCTTACTTGGGATATCTGCACTGATTTCTCTTATCCTCTGAGAGAGGCAAATTGGCTGCATAATGTGCCATACTACACGTTGTCCCTGCTGTGGAGTACTTTTCCTCATGGCTGTTGCAAGGGAATTCCCCCAATAATTACCTTGGAGATGGTTTCTCAGTTTTCAGTTCAATCCAGAAGAGAGCTGGGACACTCATGATGAGTACATGAAGCCTCTGGGGAAAAAGTAAAGGAGAAACAGTGACTGTCTGCGTATCGCCTTGCTGCAGGGAAAGGCTGTGGTGCAAAAGGAAAGGCTTTAGGTGGTCCTCACACTTGTTAAGGCCCCAAATACATTGGTTAAAAGGCGGTGGGCCCTTAGAACCTCAAATTTCATTAGTTCACCTCTTCAAGTACCTCTCTGCCTGTAACAGAGGTGATGTGGCAACTTCAGGGAAGTGAAAGGCCATGAAGAGGTGCCCAAGCTGTGAGCATGATATAGCTGCATCGCTGGGATGTTCTTCCCAAATCTTCTGGCTCAATAACACACGATGGGACACCTTCCCTGTAGATGGGCTCAGTGAATTTAAATTTAAGGATCTGCATGTGCTTGGGCAGGCCTGCATCTTGTCCTGTCCCATTCATTCCTATCCTACTCCAGATGGTATGTAAGTGGGTGAAGGATAACAGCTTCAGTTTTCTGAAAAGCTCTGTTCTCTGAGCTCTTAACTCAGCATGAACTTAAGACTGTGAAAGCAAGCCACAAAATTTGAAAAATAACTTGGTGGATAGTTTTCCGTTGCCCATTTCCAAGTTATTCCAAAATCGCTCGTCTATTTTTCTAGATGTTTTATGTTACAGGGCAAGAATTCAAGCATCGTCCTGCTTTCATTTCCAGAGATACAGGAGCCTGTGTCACTGTAGCAGCAAAATCTGGATGTGTTCCTTGACTTCCTTCTCTTTGCGTTTCTGGTTGTGGGGGTGGAAAAAGCCCTAACGACCTCCCCGTTCAGCTGCAAAGGTTTTCTAGCTGAAAGCTGGATCCGCAGTGACTCCTGAGGCTGAAGGTTTGATCTGGCTTGCCCCTGAAGTAGTGGGGTAACTAGATACCAGCATGACAGGCTTTCTTTGTTAGTGTCCATGAGGCATTCTGGAGTGCTCAGTGTACTGGTGCTGTGGCTATAGTGGTGCTATGATGTCGTTACAGTTTTGATTTTAAAAAAAGCTAGCTGGAACGTGTTCTCCGTGTCTCGTTGGGCAGTTGTATTCTGTGCTGGTCCTCTGCTCCAGTTGCTTTTCCTGGTACAGGCAGGCTTGTGGTGTCTTCTCTGCTGGTGCTGGAGGGGTGACAGTCCTGCAGAACTCTTGAATTTTTGCCAAAATAAATCCAGTTGTGCCTGTTGAATGCATGGCTGTTTTGTCATCTTTCAAGTCTTTAAGGAAGAGGCAAAGGGCCAGGGATAGAGAAGGCAGCCTTCTTCCACTGCTGCACCGAACCACCACCAGCGTCCAGCAGACCTTGTCCAAATGCCTCTTCCTGAGGGGGTTGGAAGCTCACGGCCAAGCGTCAGGTCTCTGCAGCTCTGAAGACAATGAGCTGGCCAGCAGGAATGCAAGCGGAGCCCAGAGTTTGCCTCTTGTGGATGCTGTGGTTGAAAGGAATTGACTCTTGATATTTGAGATAAGGCTGTATTTTTTCCTCCTTTGCTACTTCAGATTTGGAGTTTCAAAGTTACCCTGGCCCAGGCAGGTGACTCCTGGTTATGCAGCAATAATACACCAAGGGAATGGGTCAGGTTCTTCTGGGGAGGGAGTGAGAGAGAAAAGAGGGGGGGATAGAAGGCATTGCCTCAACTTCATCTCTTCTTAATTATGTCTTCGAATATATATTAAACAGGAAATTAGGTTCTTGTAAAAGGGTGAGGGAAAAGAATCAAAGCAACCTAGCAGTACAGTTCATTCAGCTGTGGTTACATTTTTCATTAGATCCTCTGAAATGGGTCACTGGGTGGTCAAAACCATATTATTATTGTGCATGCAGTGTGACGTTCAATTCCCTGGAGAAAGGGATGCTGGGTGGCTTGGTACTTACAGTGCAAGTAAATGTGGGGAAAGAGCAAAGAAGGGATTAACTAATTTCTCACCATCCTTCAGGGAATTTCAGTGGCACGAGGGATGAGCTTGAGAGTACCTGAGATCTCATGAATTCTGCTGCTGATCAGGGGTGGGTGGGTGACAGCATTGGCCTTGGAACTAAGGCTGGCTTTAAAACTGCCCTTTCACACTGGTTTGTAGGTGGGGTTAGGTGGTCCTGTTAACTTTGTCTTACTTTCAGATTTGGGCAGATTGAGAGGTTCAGATGAGTTCTTATTGTTCTCCAAAGCTTTGACTCACATTGACTTCTTGTAAAGGGGGAAAGGACAACGTCGTCAGGCATTCCTGTTCAGAGTTACGAGATAGCTCAGCAAAGAGGAGTCTGAAATGAGGAAGAAATTCCTCCTGTGGCCACATTGTTTTGTAATTATTGTATGGTCTTTCTTAATGTTCTTCTTCAGCTGGCAGGCGTGGACTCTTGCGAGCCAGCACTGCTGGGCTGGGCACGGACCCGTGGGCTGACCCGATCCAGCAAAATCCTTTGCAGTAATTGCCTGGGAAGCCGGTTCAAGGAAGATACGGGGTGATAAGGAGGAATAGAGTTCTCTTCTTTAGGCCAGTGAGGAACAATTTATTCCTTTTATCGCCTTTTCTTTTTCTATTTTAATTTTAAATGTTTCTATTTGTTTTGGGCTGGAGTCTCCAGATACCGGGCGCTGCTGAAGGAGCAAGTCTTTCAACTGCTGTCCAGCTGGCTTGGGCTCAGAGTCAGAGGAAGCTTTAGAAGAGCAAACCGTCTCCTTTGAAGGGCAGGACATGTTGCCTGCCTGCCCCGGTACTGCTGACCTCCACCTGTGAGCCAGGGAATATGCTGTGTGCCTGGGGACAGCTGAGCCTGCTGTGACAGCACGGCAAGGGACCGGCTTAAAGGTCTTTGAGGGTGTTATAACCCTCAAGAAAGCTGCTCCTGGAACAGGCTGATGTGAGCTGTTTGTGATGGATTTTGTGGGATAAGGATTACTTTGGCAATCTAAAATCCTGAGAACTGGGGCCAGGATGTTGTCCTGGCCCTGAATTCTTGACTTCGCCAGTTTAGTGTTGGCTCTGCCAAAGCGTAAGTGAACTGTTTGAAATAATCTGCACTTCAGTGGGTCTCAAAACTAGGCTAGCTTTCAGAGAACAGCATGTTAATTTTGGTACCTGTGAAATGCAGGACCAAGGTTGCCTTTGCCAAATTTGAAAGTGGAATGCACAGGGAAGCTTTTGTAACTCTGGGAACTCTGTTCCCAAAACGGCGGTGGTATTCGGGGTCTGCTCAGACTAAATGTGGACGTGTTCTCCTTGTCATGGGGCATGGGTATAATGGTGCTGCACTTGCATCACAGGCTCAGGGTGTCTGTCTTAAAATACTGAATTTGTTTTCCCCTCTGCCATTTTGAGCTTTTGAAGTAGGAGGGGACTGTCAAGAATGCAAAAATCTGCCAGCGCAGAAGAATATATAATGTGTGACCCATAGGCTGGGTGAAGTGCTTAATAGTTATGTTAATTTTAGCCTTGATTTTTCTTGAAATTTCTGCAGACTATGCCTAATTTCAGTTTAATAATAATAGTAAAAAGTGGTCCCAGTTTGTAATAAAAGCTAATTAATAAAGCTAAAGATGCTTAAAAAGATTTTGTGGGAATTCCCCATACTTCAGCATCCATTTTGCAGACTGCAAGTCCTGCTTGTCTGGGTTCAGTCGCTCGTGCAGCTCCTCAGGTCCAATATGAATGGCTTTGCCTTTCTCCCCACTTCCTCCCTCCTGAATATTAATATAATGGATTGTCATACATTTAAGCAAGAATGGGAAAAGCTGCCCCTTTGTTTAAAAGTAAAAATACTTGTTGCAGGTGACCTCATGAAACCTCCGTTTGTGGTTTTATTCCCTATGGTTTCTGCTGGGGCATATGTCTGCAGAGATGGACCATTGGCAGTAGAAGTCCTTTGTTAGGACAAGCTCTCCGGGAGAGGTGCTCCAGCAGAAGTTAAATCACTTTTGTACCAGAATAACTAATGCACTTCTAAAGTGAATTTGTAATTCTGGAATAAAATCACTTTTATCCCACAGTAAGGTGTCTCCAGAGAGCTATTACATTTTCTTATATAAACAAACTTTTAAACTACTCTGCCACTGATCTCCTGTTTCTTCTTCTGTTGTTTCCTCACTGAACCAACCCCCCCTCCCTCAGCATTTTCAAATGTCATCTGAAAACCCTTCCTTTCCCTTGGTTATTGTGTTGTTTCATTTTACAAAGCCTATTGCCCACTGTTAGAGAGCATTCAGTGGTACAGTTTGTAAGACACTTGATACAAAAGCTAGAATTGTGGTTTTTTAAATCCTATTGCCTTTTTTTCTTTCATGACTAAGATTCTGGTAGAGTTACAAGAGCTCAAGGGAATAGGTTAAACACGCCAATAAATAAAACATTACAGCATGAGGTGGCTACAGCGTTCTTTTCAGTGTGTTCTTCCCTTGTGGAAAATGTTGGTGGAGCTACTGCTAACAGGTATTTAGGGTAACATAAGACTAAGCAGCACACTTTTTTTTTTTTCTGCAAAGAATATGAAGCGGAACAGTGCTTCACCCCTGTACAACCCCAGCGATTGCGGGCGAGTGCCGTTTGAGCTGTGCTCACGTGCCCATCGAAGCCCACATGCCCAGGTGGTTTCCAAAAAGTTGCAGATGCTGCAACACTTTTCTAGAGCACGGGGAGGAGGACTTGCCTCTGGCTTTCCAACCTCGGATGCCTGGTGTTTTTTTGTATTTAGCTGATTGAACATGATATTAATAGCTTTTAACTTTAATATTAAGGACTTAGTGGAGGGACAGGTATACTGCAGGTCATGAAAGCACGTCTCTGAGGCATGTAATTTAATTGCAATTAAATTACCATCCTCAGAAGTTCATTTACAACGGAGAAAGAAGAAAGACTTGTATGTCATGGAGGTTTTGTGGTTTATATGTCTCATTAAAAACCACTTGACCTATGCAGGACTTTAATCACAGTCTTCTGTGTGCTAGCGGATGAACTGGTGACTGGCTCAGGCTGAGCTCCATTAAATGCTGGGGGGCTGATGAGATGCTCAGGGCTGTGTTTGCACTCTCCAGGAGGGCATTAGGAGCCATTAAATGGACCTC